>NC_092689.1:32789206-33482956 GCF_964275005.1 Diadema setosum
CGTACAAATAAAACAAAACAAAGCAAACAAAACAAAGCAAACAAACAAACATACATACAATACAAAACATTAGAGGAAACCGGCAGTCCACGAGCGCAGACGTGGATAAATTCTTAACATGAGACGCAAATGACATAAAGATTGATGTGAGTCAGGAGACACCCCCAGCAATTGTTTGTTGATGTTTGTTACCGTTTCTGTTATTCGAGTACAAAGAAGTGCGATCATAACATACTGGGCTGCAATCGATTTTGGTGCAGGAGTACTTTTTCTCACGGTGCGATGTTTATTGGACGCCCACGCCGAAACAGCGGACCCCCTCAAAAAAACCCAATTTCAGAAGTTCGAATCACGCAACAAGCCAATGGCATGAAAATCTGGACCTGGGTCTTTCCAATCAACCCAAAGTTCAGGGACCCATCCTCATGAGTCACTTTATCCAACATTGTTCTCATGGCCGTGGCCACTGCACATTCTATGCAGCGCCGGTTCTGATAATTATCCCGGGCCAGACTTTGGTTTCCGATTCATCACCACCGTAGCGTGATTTTGAGGCATTTTAAAAGAGAAAGAAAGACGAAGAAACATAACAAAAACAAATACAAAAACATTTGTACTACAGTTTGATGACCCTGAATAATCTACTTGGACTCCTTCATTGGAATACTTCAGTAAACACCTCATAATCAGGTAAAGGAGTTTCGATGTCTCAGGAAAAAACTCAATTCTTTTCTCATCCTTTCATTTCATGTAGATAACTTATATTTTATTGTCAATAGTACCCTCTCATCATCTTTGAAATGTAGTTCTACTGATTTGTTCTTCGCATTTACCATCCAATCATACAAATCTGAAATGATACCAAAAAAAAAGATCAAAAAAAATCTCTTGAAAAAAGTGTTAAAAAAAGAGGTATTGATTAAATCTTCATATTCAAAACTATTCGTCACTACACAACGATCACAATGAATTACCAATGTAATTCATAACATACGAATTCCCAAGGTGAAAGATATAATAAAGTATATCAATAATTGCCGGACTCTGTGTAAGTATTCGTCACGTGGTCATTACGTCATTGTATGTATCGCACGAAGACCTCTCTGGCTACTAAACGATATACTTGCAGTAATAATCATTGTAATAACTCGAACAATCACATCCCAACATTTAGGCACAATATTACTTCAGACAGAGAGGTCAGTGCATTCATGCAACCGAGACCAAAGAAAGGGTGCACAGTTGGCATTCCATAAATGCTGAGAAATGATGCGGATAATGTCCAATAGATTTAACGGTACTTTAGTAATTGATAATGTAACTTTTATATACGATCAGCCGACATTTTCTTCACTTTTCACTGCGATCACCACATAAAACATTCCTATATATTCATATTTTTTCACTTCGCAATTCGCAAATGAAAACGTCATATAGAAGACATGGAAAATGTAACTATAACAACAAATAACTATATTAATGCTTTTAATAAATTATGGTTTGATAATACACGGTTCTTTACAGAAATAATGTACATGTACAAAGTGGTATAAAATATAATATATAGAAGTTCACCTGCTTCATGATATATCGAGATTATCCACATGTATACTCTCACAAAGACCAGCCTGTACAAATACGCGTGAGAGAACGGAATATTAAGACGGCGCTAGTAAGTTTCAGCATAGTACTTAAGCCATTTTCACACAATCAAAAACTCTTAACATGTTTAAGAATGAAGAAAAGGTCAGGATAGTAATGCGTTTTCACGGTAGGATGATGACGTCACAGTACTATCGCTCCTCCTCGCCCGACAGAGTCCAGTCCATCTTTAAAGGGCAGCGACGAAACCAGCGGAGCAGAAGGGCTGATCATGAAATCAAACAGTGGGAGTGGACGTGCTCAATTTAGAGTGCGACACGACCTTATTACATGGTTATAGAAGAGCCCGATCTCCTCTCATGCCACCTTAAAACATTTGGTGACGTCACGACTTTACAAGTAACGTCCAGCTAACAGGTGTGAGGAGCACGCGCAGAGCACAGACAGAAGAAAGAGAGAGACAGACAGACAGACGGGAGACATTTTTTTTTCTCTCTCTCTCTTTTCAAACTAATCAAAGAAAGGGGCCTGGATGTATATCCTGTTGCAATGCCGGTTGCGTCACTTCCGCCACGCGTGATTCTTGAAGGATTTTTTTTTTTTTACTTGTCGAAAAGAGTCAGTATTACAAGCGTCACGTGGTTTCGGCGTCCCTCCTATCATACCTCGCTCTCTTTAGACGTGGAGTGCGCCGAGTGGTTGGAGCCTTTCCTGAAGGGCGGGTCCTTCAGCTTGAACGGCTTCGTCGAGTCCACGTTATTCTTCAGCGACACCGTCAGGCCGTATTGCAGCTCGCATTCATCGGTGAAAGTGTCGGCCTTTGTGACCGGTAACTGGAGGAAGGAGATTGAGGGCGAAGAGAAAAAGCAAGAAAAATGTTATTAGGAAGAGTGTTGTTGTTGTTGTTGTTGTTGTTGTTGTTGTTGTTGTTGTTGTTGTTGTTGTTGTTGTTGTTGTTATATAAAATCAACCCTATCTGGAAAAAAAAAAAGTTTGGAAGCGAGCAGCAGCTCTGATCATCAGCATACTGGAACATGAGAAGAACACAAGTACACTGTATATTATTCCTTGCAAGGGAAAGATTTGAAGATAACACCCTCCTTACTGTTAGTCGACGAAAAAGTCGCTCGATACTTTCAATTTCCACGTTTCACAAAAGAGTTTTGTTGGGTTTTTTCTTTTGTACATTGATGTACAATGATAATACAGAAACCAATAAATCAAATCAAATCAAATCAAAAATTTCTGACGCATGTCAACGCTGTATTCATTTTATGCATAAAAATAGGATATCAAAATAGAATCCTGATTTTGAAGATGTGCGGGGTCTGAGATTGTAATATGAAGGAAAAGACGAGTTCTTGAAAACACTTCGCATTCGGTGAGAATACCTTCTATATCATCAACTATTATACGCAAACGAGTCACGAGTTACAAGACATATAAGCCGAAGTTTTCATCATTTTTATTGCATCACCTCTCCGCGCCGAGGAGAGTTACTGGAGGAGTCAAACAAGCCGTGTCTTACCCTCGTGTATCTCGCAGACGACAGATTCTGATTGGCGTCGGTCTCGTGCTCCAGCTCGCTCACTGGGTAGTTGCTCTGAATGTATTCGTCAACCGCCTCCTGGTACCGCCTCTGCGACGCTTCCCTTTCTTTCTTCCTACACGCAAGGGGAGAGGACAATCATATAGATTAGATCCCTAATTCTTTTCTTTCTATATCTATCTTCATATATTAGATGGATATATATATATATATATATATATATATATATATATATGTATATGTATATATATATATATATATATATATATATATATATATATATATATATATATATATATATAGATATATATATGTAGAGGTGGATAGATAGACAGATAGATAGATAGATAGATAGATAGATAGATAGATAGATAGAGATGGACGGACAAATATGTGGAGTGATAGATGGTTGACATGTGTATACCAATAAAGGTTTATATCTAAAAACGATTAAAAGATTACCTCATTATCGATAATAATTCTTTGGCAACAAGCGCCGATGAATATTCACCTATACAAATTTATAACTACAAATTATCCCCGTTGTCTCTGTCGTTGATAAGATGTATGGTAATTATAAACATACACAAAGTGGGATTGATTTTAAGAGGCACATAATTTGACCAACAATTCATCCCAACCGAAAGAGTGAAAGGAGGGAACTTCAGAGACAGCGTATGCAGAGACAATGTAAAACTTTGCTTTTTGCATAGGTATTTGCAGGTAATCAACTAGCTCTATTACAAAATTAAGTATCACATAATATTATGGATTTGAACAATCCTTTTCGAATCAAACCTTCTTTACACACGAGTGTTAAAAAGAACAAAATAAGGCATGCATGGTACAAAAGTAGACATAATCATAGCTTAAATTGGAGATATTACGAAATGATGTATTAATAAAGGCAAAATCAATAAAGGAACATAAAGGCATGAATGAGCTATGATGACTTACTTCCGCAATATGTATATGACGGCCACTATAAGACTCAAAAGAACGACAATGCCAAATATCGTTCCTATAACGAACACTTCCCAATAATCGCCGAAAAGTTTTCCTACAAAGGGGGAAAAAAAGAATGCAAACAGAAAATACGAGAAAGAGAACATGAATGGGTGAATGAAGAGGAGATCGTTATTCAGTCACTTTTTTTCCGGCTGACACGGATACGATGATTATTATCTTCGTTAGGCATAAAACTGATTAGAGAATGATGAAGATCGACAAGATGAAGTTTTACATTATTACGAGAGAGTCGCAAAATAAATATACAGTGTTTGTTAAGATAAGAGCATGGAAGGTGAAAAACAACGAATTTTATTCTTCTTTTTTATCATGGATTAAAGAAGTGAAATGCTGATCATTATTTGTGACAATTTTCACGAATTTAACTGTGATTCCTGGTCATGATATGTTACATACAACGATCCCCATGTATTTATTTATCTCGACAGCGATCTTGTCAGTAACAAAAATTGTCGTGGGTTCGTGGACCCTTTTCATTGATACATGTTGTATTATAATCAGTGTCATAAAACACAAAATTCTACAGTTTTGAAAAACTTTAGGGCAAAGACATGACTGACTCAATTTTTTTTCTCCATAAACAACACAAATTTTTCAGTGAGTTTTGAGAATTCTGCCTGTTAAAGGCGTATCCATCTATCTATCTATTCATCTATTTATCTATCTATCTATCTACATATCTACATATCTATCTTTTTATCAGCTGGGGGATAAAGCAGAATAATGTATAATCTTCTATTTGATAATCTATTCATTTGTTTGTTGTTCTATTGTCAATTTCTTCCTTCTTTTTTTTCAAAGCTGTTCCTTTGTTCACGTTTCCATACATTTTAGTTCCTCTCCATTTTGACGTTGTTGGTTTTGAGGTTATAAACATAAGTTTTGAGGAGAGTGTGTGTTTGAGGATCGAGGCATAGTGATGATGTCACGGTGTGAAAAGAAGCATGCATGGCTGGTGGTTATCATTAAACTCAACATTTATGATTGCATCATCAATGTTGTGTGGATGAATTCTTACCTGTCGACGTGCCAATTAAAATCTTCAGTTCGCATCTCTCTCCTTCGTGTCCCTGTGGGCACCTACATGGAAAGGAAAAAGTCGGACATCACTTACCATGGAAACGGGCTTCAGTATAATCACTGAGATAATGGTATTAATATATTTTGAGCAAATAATTGTTTACACAATTGTTTACTTTTCAATGAATGTAGCTTAGATAGATGAAGGGCATTTTATCTTTGCATTCCCGTGATTATAGGAAAAAGGAATAATGAACTTCATCACGAATCTCCGGTGTGCGACTTTTACAAATCCCAGTACGGTGCAATTTTTGGTGGTCAACACTGATAGCCTCTGTAATCTTGTGTCTAAACGGTGCTACGTTCATTCAGTGCTTGCAGACTAATCCTTTATGATTTGTTACCCTATTCCACAACACCGAATTCTGTTGAAATTCAATTTATTTTGTTGGGTGAAACATGATCACTGTATATCAAACATGGTTATCACTAATCATGTTTCCTTAAAAAAAAAATAAATAAATAAAACATTAAACTATGCTTCTCCGCTTTTTATTTTTATTTCAAATTGCATCATAGCAGTGCGCTAAAGTGAAGATATGCCACTCATTTTGAAAACTATTACTTTATCATATGCTTTTAAAAATATGCAGTAGAGAAAAAGATGGAGGGAATCACAGAGAAGAGATCGGCAGAAATGGCAAGAGATAGAGATAGAGATAGATAGATAAATATATAATAGAGAAAGATAGGTTGATAGAATGCGACAGAGATATCTATATCTGTAAATATATATATATATATATATATATATATATATATATATATATATATATGTAAAGAGCGACAGAGAGAGGGAAAATAGGAAGAGAATGGAAGTATACGATCAACAAGCCACGAAACGGCTTAGGTTGCTGACTTACAGGCACGACGGTTTCTGAATGCCGGACACCCATTGGCACGTGCCGCCATTCAGGCAGTAGTGAAGGTTGTGAGTCTCGGGGCACTCCTCCAAGTGGGAACTCGATGTCTTCGAGACAAACTGCGTCGTGTTCGTGGTCATGGCGTCGTCTGCAACGAGAGGAATGCATAGAGGATAAAAGGAAAATGATAATAGAAATATAGGAACGATGCGCTACATACTGCACTTTCATTTCTATTATGGGATATAGGAGGATCAAAAAACAGAATGTTTTATATTAACATGTAATCGTTTATACACCAATATGTTTGTGTGTGTGGTTATATAGATAGATAGATAGATAGATAGATAGATAGATAGATAGATAGATAGATAGATAGAACACTGATAGATAGATGTGAGATATATATAGGGAGATATAACAACGTTTTCTGATGTAGTATTCTCATAATACTTTGATATTATCATGCAGATGGGCGTCAGCGTGTAGCTTTAGTACAATGACATTTTGTTTCGTTTTGTCCGGGTTAACTTTCTATTCCATATCTTTTATATTTCTTCTTTTTTTGGGGGGAGGGGAGATGGTGTCTATTAAGTGAAAGGCGTCGGTAAATGTTTGATCAATGGGTGTGTACCGAAAGCAGGATCCAATTAGTGGAATCAAATGAGAGTCCTCCGTGTGACAAAGAGTGAGCGAGCCATCCCTCATTTGGCACAGAGGGCGGAGTCCTCTTCGGCACTCTATTCATCCTCCTCGCCATCAGGCGGCGTCATGTTTATCACATCTATTTTCATTTTATTGCCATCATTATCTATTATCGTACCATACACCTAAATTTACTCGGAAGTTAAGGGTGTGTATATTGGCGACAGTTGCGTAGACTCGAACAAGTGAGTCAATAATTACGATCAGACGTGGTTGTTTATATTTTTGTATACATGTAAATTGTATTACTTCGCATATCAAGGTCAGTGTTGTAGGAATTCCAATCTCAATTCCATCACAATCTTAATCACATATTATATCTATAGAGCTGTTACAGGATAACTTTGCATTCTTTTCACAAGATAATCCTACGACTTTGAGGAATGTATTGATCGGAGTCATCACCCACGTATACCCGTGAACAACGCCATTTCGGGACATTCCATCATAATCCGCCATTCAAGTGTGAATAGCGCAAAACCAGCATATTTGGCACTTGGTTCGCCGGGTATGGCGCCACGCCATATAGGGACACAACACTCGTGTTAAAAAATCCACCAGATGGCTTACGATTAGAGCATGTTTATATACTATCATGACATGGTGCTCACCTTTCTTTACTGTTCCCTCGCCCACTCAACGAACGGGCAAATAATAATCATGTTTGCTTGTCTATGACATGATCAACAAAGAAGACGAAACAGGCTTGGTGCTGCATTTTTTCTTCTTCTCCTATAATTACCCAACCGCCTACACACAAAATAGCATACATTCTTGTCTGAATGAATTACTATTTGGTGTGTAATTGGCGTGAAGGTAGTGGGTACGCCATTCAACAACTAGCACTGCCAAGTTAATGAAATAGGTACAGACGTATGTTCAATCTCTAGTCTACGGGCACACAAAGTCAATTCGAACAAGAAAGTCCTCATCGTCATAAAATAAAAACCACCTTTCTCCACACCCCTGTCCATTGACTCCTTGTTAATTTTTTCCCTTCAATCCTGATACGAAGACTGGAAGTACAATTGTCTGTCCTGTTATATACAAGGGATTAGCTTGATAACGGTTCTCCCCTGGAACTCTACTGCCGCCCAACACCACCCCCTCCCCTCCAGACAGCCAGTCTGTGAAACCTTGTAGACGCATTTTAGTTTTAATAGTGCAAAAAAGACTTGAATTTCCTTGTGGCACCATGGATTCTTAAAAAGATGGCACTGGTCGTGGCCATAAAATCAATATGGCTTCACACCAAGTATTAATCAGTCAGTGTCTACTCTAGAAAGGAAGTAACCACAAAACAAACACATGTGTACACATAAAAGAGGCGGAGGGAGCTTATCGTCTAGACTTCTTACATACGAGATAATCTCTAGAACGAGCTAATGACATCAGTTGTACATACTATACGTCACCGGAATTAGAATTATGATTTCATGGTTGGATGTTTGTAGAATATCCTCTTGAGTAAACCATCAGAAGGGTTGCAAAAACTTGTCGTACAACTATCTCGACCACAGAATTTAGCGGATGGAATGGACAACAAACCAATCAAACGGAACGAGGTATTTGCGGTTTGATCATCTGGTAACGCAGGTCATTATGGGTGTGTTTTTTTTTTCTTCTTATAATCCGTTTGGTCCTTATAAGCGGAAGTGTCATATTAGTAGTAGGAACACATTTGTTTATACCAAGCCAAAGGATTATAGACAAGACAAGGATATACTAAGTAACGGAATATGCCTGGGGAAAGAATTTCTTTGTTACAAGAGCACGTCTTTGAAATTAGGACCGAACATGAAAACAGACAACGGTAAATGGTAGCATGGACAATTTTCTGCAGATTTCAACATATTTTGAAATCATAACAGCGTTATTGTTTTCACGCTTTGTCCATTTATATTAGTCTTTTTCTTAAGTACCTGATGACGAAGAATAGAAGGAAAACATATGCGATGAATTATCATCATTATCAACAAGAACAATGCAATATTCTTCCTGCATCCCAGCAGACACAAAGCAAAAGATCATGAACATGCAGTGCTGTGAACATATGCCTTTGATAACTTAGAACTATCAAACTGGCAGTATCAATTTTGAAATTCCGAACATATCAATGGTTAGGTACCGTTATAGACAGCATCCGGCCGTGTCAACCGGTAATAGCTTAATGTCATGCTGTCATGGCAACCCAACGAAACATGGTGTTCACGCGCCTGCGTTCAAACGCTGAAATTTTATGAATGGAATTCCGCGGGATCGGCTGACGTTCGAGCATTATCGATCACTTAAGGTAGGAAATGAAACATAATTTCCGGCAAGGCGTATATTGCTTCCGCTGTTATGCTTTTTAGAACCAGTATAGTCTCTAATAATAGCCCCACCCATCGCTAACTTTAACTCTTAAAGCTACATAATATTGCTCACTCGCCCTTTTCTGGGTAAACTGCATGATTAGTGTTCAGACTAATATTCATTATTAGGCACTTAGGCTGGCATCTGATAGAGAATTAGATTGGAAGAAAACAGGCTCAAAGCGTTGTCCCCATAACGTTCTCACCTTGAGATTCGATTACATGAGTGAGACATAAATAGCTCTTCCTGTCGCTATTACGCTGATTAAAGAACTTTTCAGATTGAAATTGAGAGGCAAATGATTAAATCCCGGTTGTACCGATGCTGTATAGAACGATCGGGTGAATTTAGGTTTCATTCTCGATAATAATAGCGAGAATCTCCGTCGAAATGTATATGTCGTAGCTAAATGACGTTACATTACAAAGAGAAGACAGCACGAAAGAGAAAGAACGTAAGAGAGAGAAGAAAAAAAGAGAAAAAAAGAATGCCTCCAGATTTTGGTAAAAAGTGATAATAGCACGATATAACACCCGCCTCGCGTTTCCGCATTTAGCCCCTGTTTGATCAAGCCATGCAGGGTTGGATAAAGGACGCATAGGTATCTAGCACGATCAAACAATGTGAATGGAATCTTCAGACATTAGTGAATAAACTCTTTTCTCATTCTTTACCAGTGACTCATCACTTCTATTCAGGCAGAAATTCCAAGCCTATTCTAATAAAAGACATTTTCAAAATACGCACGATTGATTTCGGGCGGTATCTAATGACAGGTTCATTCACACACCATCCACGCAGTGACATCCGCATGCTCTGCATGTATACACACACAAACACACACACACACACACACACACACACACTCACTCACGCTTAACAGGAAGTAGACAGATATCAGACATTGTGAATACCAGCATTATAATAATATGACTGAAACTCAATACCATCATCTATGCAAATCTGTTTCTCTGTTTCGCTTTGACTCATCTAGTATTCCCCCTAACTTTGATAGAACGGCGAAGAGACAGATCATTAATTGATTTTTAAGTCACTTTAATTCTGTGAGTGACGTCACTTAAAGGCTTAATAAGAATGGCAGTGAAAGAGTGTTCGCAACCAAAGATAACACCTATTAAAATATAATACTTAAATTCCCTCCATTCTTGCGATGAATATCTCAGAATTTAACATACAAGTCAAATATCTGGAGAAGACAAGGGAAAGATACTAATCTTCCATCTCAAACTTGAAATATTAAGGTGCTATTCATTCTGATGACATACAGTTATTTGAAGAAAAAAAAAATGGGACAGGCTGCTACAAGAGGAGTGGGGTGTCGAGGGCTGATTCAAAGGCTTTTGTGTTACCATAAATATTTTGCATTATTCCTTTTGCTCAAATTCATACAAAACTGAAAACACGTTTGGACAAGTTCCTCCGGAAACGAATACATCTCATACAAATCGTTGTTTGACTTCCAGATGACGTAGCAGACCTACTTCTGTAGACCGCCTGACGACCGGACGTGGAATTGCCACAATAGTAGCTTTGATGCATGGCTGCAATTCAATGGTTAATGGAATGCAGTACAGACGAGTCCAGTGTTTCGGTGTCCAGAGCTATATAGAGTCATGGGTTTGACCGTCTCGCTTCGAAGGTTTATCCTTCCTCTCTCTTCATCTCTCCTTCTCTCTTTCTCTGCCTTTCTTTCTTCAGCTTATCGATTAGCATGGTTCTCTTCCCAACAGGACACCAATGAAACAATGAAAATACATTTTGAGGTAACTCGCCTCAGCATGAATACCACCAGTTCTTCGCTGTCCAATAGCATAGCATATCAATTTCGTGCTGCATCGAGTATTATAAACGCCGTGTTTAATACCATGCGTTGCCGTCTCATTCGGGTTCATTTAAGTACAGAACAGCATGCAAAGAAAATTTGAACACTTTTCTTCATCAAAAAGATAGATTAAAAACTTTATTTCTGTTTTTATATTATCTTTTTGTATGTCTTGTATCTTTTTGTATCGCAACAAGATTGATGTTAGTTGATTTTTTCATTTTGTAGATCAGCAGTAGATCTTATAAATTTCATTTGTGTAGAGAGTAGACAAAATGAAGAAAACTCATCACCTCATATCTTCACCCCTCTGGCTTGATAATCTCTTGCTTTTCAAGATTGATGTCATTAACAGTTTGAAACTTGATTGATAATGTTCTAACAAAAGGGCGATGAGAACGAACTGATCGTTGCCTGTTTCAATTCCCTAGATACTTATAATAATTGACATGTTAATTCCCTAGATACTTTGCATGTTAATTCCCTATAGATATTATACTTGCATGGCGTCACAAATTATATTGTTAACAGTCCTGAAGCTTTTTCCCGGTGTTGTCTTTGCTGCACACGGTCACTCGCATATTGGGATCAATGTCAGGGATTTGACCTTCAGACCTCAAAAATAACTCGCTCTTATTGAGTGCTCTCAAAGTTCCTGTTTATTGTTTAGAAAACAAACATGACCCTCTATAGCTGGTCTCATGCTTTGGCCCTGTACGTATTCAGATAATTGCTCTCTACTCCACTTTCGATATTAAGGGAGTCACAATCAGAGTTACCTTTTTATAACTTCTTCATCCCTTTTTTTTAAACAAAATTGGAAGAGTTCAGACAGTTTAGCAGTCCTGAGTTTGCTAGGGACTGATAATTGTTTTGCAATCAAGATAAATATAAGATACGCACAATAGCTAATTCTTTGTCTTTGCTTAGATATCATCTGCAAATTTCCGAGTTCTAGAAAAGTTCGGTTACCTAAATTCATATCTTTTAATGAGCACTGCTCGTTATGAGGTTACTGCTCATTACGGGGTTAGACTTTATCGAACCATTACCTTTGATTTGATTATATAGTTCGTTGCCTGTGAATGTTTTATATACTTTTTTTTTTAATTGATAATATTAATGAATATAACTAAATGTGTAGAATTACTGTGTGAGTGAACAGAAAAAGAAACATTTACGAGCTTACTTTGAACGTCGTTTAAATGCACACTGCGGTTACTCCCACAATTACAAAAGTGTTACATTGCCTATCATCAGCATGAAAGAAACGTGTACCTGTTGAATTGGACAAGACTTCTGTACACAAGAGTGTGTATTGATGGCCTGGAGCTGATCAAATATGCCCCGAAGCGACCTTTACACTCCCCACTTCATGATGAATACCCTTTACGGACTTCGACATTGTGTTATTATTGTGACATCATTGTACACAACTACAATACTTTTAATTCGTGGTTTTGGGTACGATCACCATTACAAGCGTATTTGGAGTTAAGTCAGAAAGTTTCAGGGCGGGAAGGCGCTGTCTGTGCGCCAAACTAAGAGAACCGAAATTAGCTTTAAGAGTCGATCGCTTATAAGTTGTTCTATACCACAAGGAATATGGATACGTATGATAATGATGACTACTAAATAAACCTTTAAGCTGACATTCTGTCGTAATATAATGTCGGCCTACCTGATTATTCGTAGTGCATACCGTGGTAGAAAAAGAGCGTAAAGAAGTACAGCCACTAGCAAGTTAATATCCGTGTTCAGATTCAGACCGCGTCTGACACAAGTGAGCAACTTCTCCTTTTATAGCTCGCTTGTATACAACACACAATTGGGGGAAATGCTTATTCAGATGATAAATCAGTGAATGATATATAACAAAGGATTCTTATGCATGGGTAAGCTTAATTCATTTTGCCTGATCTCCCGCGTTCTGTTTGCGCATACTTTGCTGGAACGTGTTTGGACTTTAGACTGTAACTCGTTAGGCGTGTAAGAGAACATAAAAAAAATGTCGACTGAACGCATGCTGTTTTACTGCTACAGCAGTTTTTTGCCAAAATTTATAAATCGATATGCAATTTTCCATAACGCAATACCGCTTGCTGTTAATCTCCTGAGTGTATGTTCTTTTGTATAGTTCTAACAAAAATATTTTTCTTTAATTCCCTTTTTCTTCTTTTTCTTTGTGCGAAATATTAGCAAACCATGCATGTATTGCATGGGATAGGTAATGCGTATGATTGAATTGGCATACATGCGCAGCTAGGACTGGGTCCCAAGACTGAAGGGATGTCGTCACTAAATGAGCTGTCAGAGAGAATTGGGGAATGCTGATAGACTTTAAGGAACCAAAATTCTTCCAGATATTACCCTGACGCTGATTTCAAATCCGATTTTCGTGCAGATCGAGGAATTAAACGCAACACCACAGCGACTAAAACCCCATAAAAATCGTCTCCTTTTCACTGAAAAACCTTAATCTCTTCCCCTCGTGATAGCAATACATGAAGGCACAAACACGTTAACTTTTACATAATACCATGTTTAAAAAGTAGAAAAAGAAATAGGTTAGCCATTCCAATGCACTCATTTTAACCCCATGCGTGTCACATTCTCGCATGCTACAATGATACGTAAAAATGCATTATCATCACAAAAGTTAAGTCAAATGTATATGAATTGAAAAATAGAGATACCTCCTCTGTAGCCCGTGTCTCTTACTCTGAAAGGATGCACTATACGCACCTACAGACTTTCTTGCTTCAACAGTGCGACGGTAGGACCTACAATAGTTTAACTTTCGCTCTTGACATTCACAGAAATAATACCAGCATTATACACTCAGAAGTTCGCACCCTGACTTCTATGTGGTTCTCCAGCAGTTGAAGAGCTCTTTGGTTTCCTATTTGCAGAAATTGATTGTGTGTTCTTCACTTCAGAGAGCTAACCCCACGAGTCGAATTCGGTAAACCGCACGTTCACGAACTCGGGGGGACGTGTTTCCCCGGCGAAATACCGGAAGCTTGTGGTATTGTGCAATAGTTCACGCTCGCGACGATAACGCCGGCTAAATAGAATGATGAATGCTTGTATTGATTATTGACCAAGCATTGTCCATTCACCATGTCTCCGTTTACATTCCTGGCATTTTTTCTAAGTAACTTGAAAAGAATGTCTTCTAGTAGACTATGTCTATCAAACTAGTTTTTCTGTTCAATCGTAATGTTGTGGCAGTATTGCGCCAGACAATATCGCTTCAAATGCGACTTCTAATAATGTAATCATTGCAATCTATTAATATTCGCAAAGGGGAATTTATTTCCTGACTAAATAAGTACCCTTCCGTCACGCCAACGTACGCGAAGGCATGTGTGTGTCTTTGTGTGTCTGTGTATGTGTGTGCGTGTGTGTGCGGTGGTTGGACGTGGGTGAATTGAAAAATGTGTGCATGATAGTGTATTCACGTGTGTAAAAAGCATTATGCAAGCAGACGACTTGAAATATGGTCGAGTAATGAAAATGAAATATAATATTGTATTAAACAAAGTCTTTTCAATGCACTAAGTTTGAAATTTTTGTGGGATATGATAAAGGCGCATATTTGAGGAGTAACCGTTCGCCTGTAATTTAATGCTATCAAATTCAAAGCCTTACCTGCTGGATTTGTGCCATAAAATGAAGTCACAGCCGCATCATTTGTTTCCACGTCAGCCATAGCGAGAAATTTCTAAATATTTTCGAGATCTCCGATAGTCAGCAAGACTGCACCGCTGCGAACCAGACAAAGTTATCGATCTGTGTTCGTTGGAGTTCGCTCTCTGGAAGCCGGTTTGTAACTCTAGAATGATCGTGGCATGAGCTGCTTTTATCAGCACAGCGGCAGACGATCAAGTCAACTTTGGCGTTTTTTTACGTTTGTCGGTGTGGATAGTGGCGGGCAGACGCTGAGCGACACACGTGCGCGCAAGCGGAGTCGTCACTTCTCAATGAACACGGAGAGAGTAGATATGCGAGTTTTTATTTATAGGTGAGCTTCGATCTCAGGGCGGCGCTGTGTGGGGAAAAAAAAACCTAATCGCGTGGTACACGCGCAAGAGAGCTATAACGGCTTTAGGTTATTGTGGAGTAACCATAAAAACAAGATTACTATTTCCTTCCTTTCTTTTTTTCATATCGCCACGCCACCTACACGACTAAAACAACAAAAATGATTATTATTTGTATTCCGTGTGTTGTTTGTCGTTTTATTTTGCTGTTGTTACGGCTGATTCTTCATCAGGACCTATCTATGTTCATGGGTATACCTTTATCTGCCGGAAGCGAAATCTCTACCGGAAATATAGGGCACAGGGAGCGTAGTTAGGCCGGAACGTACCCTAGGGTTAGTGACGCTTTTGACATCACAATCCCACTAAGTTACCCGGACATACACGACTACCGTCCCTCCCACATTTGAAGTGATAACGCTGAAATTAGGCTGATCTGACGTCCAAGATCTCTTTAGAATTTTCTGGTCTCCATCGGAAAGAAGAAAAATAAAAACATGATGTTTATAACCACTACCGGCATTTTATTAAACCAACGGGGGAGGGGTGAATTCAACAATGACTATAAATATGCATTCATTATATACTCCGCGGTACACTTGTTTTCTTGCCTGTTTAGCACATTAGTTTTCACATTTTATATTTGTTACAATGTATTGATTTATGATGTATTGTATTCATCAAGTATTGACCATATAGGGATCCAAGACTTCAATGTCTCTATTTGCTCAAAAAACAATGTGACCCTCAGTTCACAAGAGCATCAAGGATGTCTTGAACATAAATTTTCACACGACACGTTGAAGATTACAACTATAATTTTTCAGTTGACACAAACTTTGCATGATACGATTCATATTTGTGATTTAACGTTTAAATAAGAGTTAAATCTTCAGAACACCAAAAAAATGTCTTAACAATCAGGTAAATTTTGAGATAAAGATGTTACCATCTTATTTTCTAATGCCCCGAGGGTTGATGTGATGATGATGAGTAAAACTATAGGTCGCACTTTTCCTTCTTTTCCTTCAGTAAGATCATACAAATTTCTCCATTCCAATTATATTTGGGACTTCATCAGAAATCATCAGCTTGTTTTCAAATGATTTGCGAGTGTCTTCTCTCATTAGCTTTGTTTGTGCTCTTCAAAATGATTCTGTTTATGGGTCTAGTATATGTATATGTATGTATAAAGATAGATAGATACATACATATTTGTACATACATACATACATGTATAACGTGGGATGGAAGTTCTTGTGGCAACAACCCTTTGGGTGAATTCGAATGATACATTATACGTGGCTCACTTTTCGAAAAATTGCAAGATTGACAGTTTCGCCCATTTTACACGGACAGCTATTTTACTTGCCATTCGTATACGTACATCTATACTTAACTTTAATTCTACGTATTAATCTTCAATTCTGTGACATTTTCTGACAACCATGAAGAGACCCAAACCCTTAATATTCCGATCTGAAGCATTATTATGCATGTATTCGATTGACTTGTGTCATCTCTAGAGGTGTTTCACAAAGAATTTAAGTCAATCTTAAAAGTAAGTTAAGATCCACTTAAATTATGGCATGCCAATGGTTTCCCTGTATATCGGTTTTATTAACAATTTTCAGAATCCACTTCAAATTGTTATTAAAAAAATGATAGACCAATTCCTTTTTTACTTATAAGTTTATTTAGTGTGCAGGTACTCATTTTGTACACACGAAAAAGTTTCCAAAATGTAAATTTTCGTCAGGTAGGTATTTAAGACGCATACAGCGTATCATGATTTTTTAAGTTAATCTTGACTATTAGGATCGACTTTAATTCTTCGTGAAACACACCCACATGTATTTGTTTTTGTGCAAATGGGTTCGCTGTGGAAATTCATCAGTTCTTGTTGGACTTGTCTTAAAATCATCGTGATAATTCCTCTCTTTTTCACCTTTCACCCACCCCCAAAGAAGTTATATATTTTGTACAGTAATTAACACCTGGGTCATGAATGACGAAACAATACACAAAATGGCTTCCAAGTTATATGATGTAGAATTGGAATATTTCAGTAACCCCCTTTTCGAATACTTTTCGTCGGCTCTTGCAAATCGACCTTCAAAATTGACCCTGTAAAAGATTGTCTCAAACACTTGTATGGGTTTGTAAGACGTTATTCGGATCGGTGAACGATGTTTCATCAAGCAGTGTCAAGGATATAATGATAAGCTACGCTTTGTCAATTATCATAATTCTATGTTTTCCCTATTCGTTTCATAGTCGACGTCAGAAGTGTAAGGTTTCGTTGCCTACATTGCGGACAGCATTGATTCTACGGCTGCACTGTTATCCTTACAAGAAAACGGAGGGTATAGATGTAGTTATATAGATATCACACTGAAGTCATTCTATCACGTAAATTATACACTGAATAGTAGGTGTTATATGTGACGAGTTGTCGATTTGAGGGGAGTTTTTTTTTTGGGGGGGGGGGGACGGGGGGAGGCGAAGGTTTTCAATTTCCAGTCTCATGCCGTTATTGTGCTTTCCCTGTCTGTATGAGTTCTTTGAGTTGAACTCAGCATGTTGCCACATATTTATGATCACGGCAACATTTGATTTAGTACATCTAGGGAACATAATTTGCACGTATTTGATACACAAATAAGTTATATAATTATATATACACACATATGTATTATATATATATATATATATATATATATATATATACATACATATATACGCGCACTTGGCACACAGCATTGAAAGATACATTAAATTTCATGATCTCAGCCATTTCAAGACCGATTTTCATGAAATAAATATTGAATTCCTCTTAGAATCGTATGCTCTTTAACACTTCGTAAGTGGTTTCTAAGCATTTTGCAAAAAGTTAAAAGCTATATTCTCATCTCAACCAACACTATTCCATCCCTTTATCTCTTCTTCGGTCCTTTAATTGCTACCCCCCCCCCCCCCCCCTTCACGATGAAAGTCTGCATGGTGACGTCGCCGAACACTGGTCTTTTGGCTTTGATATTTTCTTAAGTCTGCGAGATTGTAAGCTTTCTTATCATACAAATAATTATAATATACCCTTCTTTACGTCCAAACACCCCTATACATACATCACAAAAGATGCAAAACTTCCAGGACCATCACAGACAAACAGTCTTGATAACGTCAGCTTCGTAGTCCAAGCGTGACGAAGCTTCGGGAATTAAACTCAATAGGCAGTGTAGAGAGCATAGTAAAATGTGTCATAAGAATCGAAATACTTGACATTTCAAAAGGCCCTTGAAAATTGTGGTAGGAGGTTTATCTATACAGAACCAAATTTCCATTTTTTATTAAACATCACATTGTTCATATTTAAAGGGAACAGCCATCTTTTCGGGTTTCCTCATCTTTCTGTCTGATGTAAATTCATCGATAAATCATAATTAAAAGAGACGTATATATTTGTTCATCTCTTCCTTAGTTATCACCCCCTCTCCCAAAAAGGGGAATTGTTTGTAAAATGTAAGCATCTGCATTCATGTTGCATTTTATGATCAATCGAATATTTAAGTCATAGTTATCAAAATAAGTTTTTGTGTTCATGTGTGTATGTAATTTTGTATGTATAACGTGGTCATGCTAGACACATGGACGATACCTGCCTTGCGGTGAAAGTGGTGCAGAATAGTATACAAACAACAAGGACTGACAAAAAAGTACATTGTTCACGCCTATCAATATTTCCATCACAACATATTCTGCTGACCACTCAGATAATCGACCGCTATAACCACTAACTGGGATACCCTTACGAAGATTAACTTTTATTGATTATACCAGTAAGGCCTTATGCGATATGTGACGGCGGACCCAGCTTATTATCTGCGACATAAAATGGTTTATAGGCCAATCAAACGGATGGGGTGAAGATGTAAAGATACATCACAGCAGTGATGACGTAATAACCCTGCGACCAATCCAATCTTATCATATTTAATGGAATTGATTCTGGGCATAGAAAGAGAGTGAGAGGGGTTGACATTTTGACCCCGAAGTACATCGCTTGGAGGTGTGAACTATATTATGCATCCTTTTTTTTTTCGATTGTATTATCCCTGCAATGTTTTCGATGCATTGTGCAAGATTAGTGTACTTTATTTTCTAGTCTATCTGTCTGTCTGTCTGTTTATTTGTTAATTGTCGTATCTATGGTTAGGGTGACATTCCTGCGACTTGTCGGTCATCAATAATTCCTTAACCATGAGTCACTCACAGTATAACCCAGGCTCTGCGTACGTAACAGTGACAGGGCGTAATAGTTCGTGTATCTACTTAAGATGTGGGCACATCGATCTACCGACTTGGAGATACTATAGTCTTACATGATATAATGTCTTCAAGGTATCACAATCGCTGTTAAAACTATTACGACGAAAAGAAACGACTTTCGAACACGATTTCAAAATGAACAAGACTTCAGTGGAAAAACAGGCAGCTAAGAACATCCAGATGAATAATTTTAAAAACTACTCCCTTGTGTGATTAAGGCTTCAATGACGGCTGTCATCCGCGCCTTTTCGCCATTGTAACCAAATATCATACAGTTAGCCTCTTCTGGTCTCCTGAAAAATGTGATAAAAG
The DNA here is from genome assembly GCF_964275005.1 of Diadema setosum. NCBI lineage: Eukaryota > Metazoa > Echinodermata > Echinoidea > Diadematoida > Diadematidae > Diadema > Diadema setosum. The sequence continues at coordinate 32,808,920 of NC_092689.1, forward strand.
CCCAACCGTCTGCTTTATCTGTAACCCGACTTCTGGTGTGAGGTAGGCACGCTGATTTTTCACCGGAAGCTCATCCTATCAGTATTATGTGTTTGAGAAGTTATCTGCTTATCTAGAAGCGACTACCAACGCTTGACACGGGGTCTTTGTAAGGAGATATAAATGTCTGCTCTTCCAATCTACCAGCAGTTGTTTTGTCAAGTTGAGGCCAGCTACAATTACCTGTACCTGTGTTAAAGAGATGCTTGTTTCACTACTCCGTGCACTGAGAGTTATCACATGCGAGCGTATGCGCGCAACTCGGGCACGTTGGATGTCAATGTGTATTGGGTGTATCAGCACCATGTTAATGAGTGCTATACGCTGATTATCAATACCATTTGATTGGACATTGCAGACTTCCATCCTATGTAACGAGCACATGTACACAGTTTGTTACCAACTAATTAATTCTGCAAACTTAAAAAAAAAACAACAACTTTGTTTTGTATACTTACTCAGAGAATCCTGAGCAGAAGTTGTAGTGGGATAAGTTGGGACAGTTGTAGTTCTCTCCTCCCGGTCGACTGCGTCTCTTACTAATCTTAAAGCCTTTCTCGAATGTTTGATTCCATCGTACACCATTTCGTACTTGCGCCTGCTTTTCCCGCTTCTGACCAAGAAAACAATGTACTTCATCCTCTTCTTTGCTCCGGCGAGACACACCGATGGAGCTGTCTCCATGGTAACCGTATCGCTTTGTTGAGACGGCGGCGGCGTCGTCTGCTGCTGTTGCCGCGGGCGCGTTGTGACGCTAGGTCGCACGATCTTGATTTTCTTTTTCAACAGTGACTCGTCCCCTTTCAGAACCTCGACGACTCGGAACGAGTAGGCTTGTCCGTCCACCTGCTGAATCTTCCCCGACACCACAGTCGGAGATCCGCTAGTCCTCTCGGCAATCCCCAAGGAAGGGTCCGGCACACAGTTTGCTAACGTAGATGTCGATGTAGTGCAAGATACGAGCAAGACAAAGAAGATGATTCCAGGAGACAATGTCCTCCGGCAGAGACCTCCTCGAAAGCATTCTCCGGTTGCCATGTTGGTTATTTCTAACTCTGCTGACTTTCTCGAGAGAGACATCTCTCGAATCATTAAGGCGCTACAAATGTTCCCGGTTCGCTTTATCACTAAATTTTTATTCTAAAGAAATTGGTACAGCGCATACGAATTCCTGGATTGGTGAGTAATCGATGCTCTGTCGCAATACAATGACTAATTCCTCTAGTCTCCAGTTTCTACTGTTATCTGATACAAAAATGATTGATGTGATCTCAATCCAGAGCTCACTGAAAGGCTTGCTGTTGAAGTGGTCTTTCTAGAGTAACTTTAAAGGCACAATTCCCGACTAAAGAAAATTCACAAAACAAATTTGCTTCCTAATGTGCGGACGACAAAAATTAGTTGAACTTCGACGTGGTACAGCAAGACGGGGGGGGGGGGGGGTTACAGTCCCTGTCAGTGTTTTCACAGACGAATACCGACGGATATCACTTCATTAATCCAAGAGAGGCGTTTGTATTGCACTAGCCCAGATGAGATCACAGAGAAGAGAAAGATCACGTTCGAATGAATCCCTATCTCACTTTCCTTTGCAGCATGGCAGGTGGCATGAGGTTGGCCCAGAAAAGTCATATGACTGAAAGTGAGCGGTGATAATAAAGATAATGTCCAATTGTCGAGAGGTTAATGCGATAATAACGTTTGTTGAGTTCCCTCTGGGCACTGGGAAGTCAGTTGGTGCTAGCTATCTAGGCAACTTTGCACGGGATACAGTCGTGAGTAATCAGAGCGGGACTAGTCGCTCGGTTCAATCTCGGCGTATTGATTTTGGACAAATGACAATCGCGTGCGTTGGTATGCACGCTTTTCTATCATGCGGCCTACCACTCTGCCCACAACGCGCCCTCCGCTGTTCCCAAACGATTACCAAAGGAAAGAGAGAGAATACGCGAGAGAGGATCAAGGTTGCTACCACGTCCACGCCGATTTGTTGTACTTCCTCCCGAGCCACATTTCCTACTAGCCGTCAGTCACCCACCGATGTTTTGACATCAAAACTAGTTTTAGAAGTGAGAAAAGTCCAGCCCACCGGCGTGCTATGGAAATTTGACGCTGAAGAGCATACATAGCACACATCTATCCATTACAACTACAAACGCCCGCCCCCGGAAGTACCCGCTTGGCGGACGTCCGATGGTCACGGTTGAATTCTCTCGACACCTTTCCTGGACTACATAGCCAGAGAGATAGCTTGCACAATGACAAAAAATTCCCAAGACGTCCAAGAACAGAAAAAAGAGAAATAATATAATCCTTTCACGACCGACCTGTTAATATTTGATATGAAGACAGTCAGAAAATAGACGTCAGCTTATGAGTCAACGCAAGCGGCGCATTCCTGTCGACTCCCTCCTTCCATTTGCGTTCGGCTTTTCTTATCTCGACGTCGTTAAACCCATCCTCCGGGTGCATGCAGAGTCTTGCCGAAGCAAATTTGATAAGGAGCTACCCGTGTCGTTGCGGTGAAGCCACCTGCTGAAGCCGAATTAATCGCTGATATTTTGTCCCCGTTTGACTATATGATGTCTCGTCGTTATAGGGCACGACCTCACTCGCGGCTTGCTCCTTCCCGCGAAGACGACTCCCCTTTCCTCTTCCTCCTCTTCTGCTATTTCTTTTTTCCAGGTTAATTCTATGCTCAAGCAGACACCGAGGGGCATCAAAGCGGGCTTTGTATGCTAAGCATCTCCCGACTCCACGGGACAGCACGTACTTCTGCCCATCATACCGTCGTCTGTTCACCCTCTGTCTGTCTCTCTGGGTGTCTATTGCTAGCAGGCATCGCAGCGCCGAAGAGCGCGGGGCTTGCCGATCGGTTCCCCTCTATCACCGAAAATGATGCATAATTGAATCAATGACACTTTAATGACTGCCAGAGTATTTCATATCATCATCTCCTTTACCCAATGAGGTATCTCGATACAGGGAGAGATGTTTGGAGTATCGACACTGCATCTTCTCGTCTCGGTCGGTGTATGCAAGTCGCAGGGAAACCAATATAAATATATCATTGTGTCCTCGATCCATCATGGAAATCCATTTCTGTTGTACTATTCGCCCAGCACACAATGCTGGGGTTTAGTCCTGATTGGTTATTGATAAGGTGTCATCAATTTGCTGTAGCAGTTTAGGAACAAATGGGTTGTGTTTTGCTATCTAGAAGTTGCAAACTGACACGATAGGATCTCACAAAATATGCCCCTGTCTTGTCTTCTTCCTAATCCCTCCCCATCTTCATCTTCAGGTTCATCTATCTTGCAATTTTTGAAAAGCTTTTCATACCCCTTTGCACTCTCTTTTCTACCTCCATTTCTCTCCTTCATTCTTTGCCATGCTAGTTATAAAACGCTCATTGTAACACTTTCCCCCTATATGTACGCTTTACTTTCCAGCTATATATTCACGGTGATACTTCCTCTCGGAAGGAGATTCTGACAATGGAATCCGTTGAATTTCCTCCTTTTCCAGCCCCTTGGGCTCACATAACTAAATACATGAACAATCACACAACAAAATGATAAACACGACTTTCTAAAACCACAAGTGTTGTATTTGCGTGTGTGTTTGTGTCTGTGTGTGTGTGTGTGATTATATTGTTACTTTGCACAGTGGTACCAGTTTATTACTAGTTACTAGTTAAATGGTAATGAATGAAGATCATTGAAAAAAGTGTGTGTGTGTGTGTGTGTGTGTGTGTGTGTGTGCTTGTTGTTTTTGTGTGTGTGTGCTTGTTTGTTTGTTTTTTGTGTGTGTGTGTGTGTGTTGTTTTTTTTTTAGGTTCATGTACTGCACTCCAGATTGTAGGTTCCGTGAGATTTAAAGTTTCGGGGAGGGGGGGGGGGGGGTTCTGGTTTGTTTTGTTACGATAGCATTACAGTTCTGCAATTAGTCAATACAACATCCTTTGTGTAGCCTATGTTGTTTAATGACTCATGTATATGGGATACACTAACAGAATTCACCTTTCAGTGTCAATCTAAGTCCAAATGCGGCTTCGCCACTCGTCAATGCATACCCGAGAGTAAAAAAAGACTGCAAGTCATTTTAGGAAAAGGAAAACGTCGTCTAGGAAGAGCAATGCCTCCAAATGATTAGAAAACGGGGGATTGTTGTTTATTACAGTATAGAAACGCAGGTAAATGTGTAGATATACTATAATGTTATATTAAGTACTGGAGCGCAATATAGCGAAGCTGTACAAGTCAGGTGTGAAAAGAAAACCTACAGCGTCCACGTGACCCTCGACCTTTCAGTCTTGCTACGGACTCGATCGCGTCAACCAATTTGTCGTTATCAGGGTCACGCTAAATATTTGATTCTTTAATCAACTGAGGCATTGGTAGTACATACTAGTAATTATTCTACCTGTGTTTTCAATTCAATTTGTTAATAACCTAATGGTCTCGGTGAAAAAAAAAAAAATTCTCATCAGAAATAAATTCTGGCCGGGAGACGGCTTGAAATTCAAGCAGTCAGCACAGGTCAAAGGAACCAAATAATGGCGATAATGGTGATCAAACTATTAAAATAAATAGATAACAAATAAACAAACAAATGAATAAATAAATAAACAAACTAATAAAAATGAATAAATAGATAAATAATTAAATGAATAAATAAATACATACATACATACATACATAAGCTATGATGATAATAACAATAACGACAATGGTTATAGCAACAATAATGCCATTGATAAGAATGATAATGGTAATGTCAATAATGACGATGATAATACCAATGACAGCAATATCACTTGCTGTTTAAAAAGCGGCCTTCCAACGCGTTTTACTATATAATGGATTATGATTACCCGTGTCAACATAATGAAGCAAGCGTCTTCAGCGCTCCTACCCATGCTGTGCATTCCATCCAAGGCGCCAATATACAGCGCACACGTGTAAAACACAATCAAGGTAATCTTTAAAGGGAGTAATACCAAATATTCCATTCCAATTCCAATTTATTTGCATATTTCTCAGTGAACAATAAGAATATGCATCAAATATAACGAAATAGAATGATGTATGATATCTCGCTTGAATGCAAAATAAAATATTACTAAAATACATATATAGTTATAGAACATAGAAAATATATTTGTGAATTAAGAAAATGTAGTAATATTCATTTAATTTCATTTTTATATATATTTCCATACCCAAGATAATACAAAATAAAATGCAGAATTATTCAAAAAGTAACAATAATCATTTGGACATAAGTGAAAATTGAGGAAAATCAGAAATCTGTTTAAAAATTATGATTTTTCAAGTTTTAGTGCCGCTGTCGCGGGATGAGAAGACAACAGTTGGAGACGTCACTGTATAAGTAGCCCAAACGATATGTAGAAAATACAAAGTGAATTCCACAAAGTGCTATCTAATATGAAATGTACACATTACCTTGATTTGTTATTTACAAAAATCATGTTAAGGGTATATTGTTCTCCCTGCTTTCTGAAACAAATATACTAAAAGGCAATTGCTCTTTCATTATGTTAAAGAAATTATGCTAAAAATCAAAAACATAACTTTTGAACAGCTTGTCTAATTTTCTTCAAACTTCACCGATGTGTCACACTAATTCGGAATCAGCACGAATCAAGCAGAATCAGCCGGAATTAAGGATTTTCAAAATTCGTGCCACATTCGGGAGAAAAATTCAAACTCTAACAGCTTGGTAGTGAATGCTGTTCGAATACTTGGAATGCACTTCGAACCCTGCTCGAATCATTCTTGCACATTCCGAATGAATTAGATCTCGAATGCTGCTCGAATGTACTTGGAACGCTGTAGGAATTTTCAGAATGCTGTTAGAATGCGGTCAGAATATATTGTTAGAAAGCACTTCGAATGCCGCACGAGCGCGGTTCTATTGCTGCCAGAAGTCTGATGGTCGGAAAGCGCCTTGAATGCAGTACAAACTCATTTCGAATGCGGTCAGAACGTTCCCGGAATGGCTACCAAATACACTTTGAATGTTCACGAATTCACACAGAATTCAGCCCGAATAATAAGAATACACTTAGAATGTACTTAGAATGCAACACGAATGTCCCGTGTGTGTCAAGAATGCCGCCAGAATGGTCTCCGATAAAATGGTGATTTTCACCAGTCTCAACCCGATCATCCTTGGACCATGTTGCTTTGCTATACACATTGCTGTCCTCCAGCAAGATCTCCTTGAAAGAGAGTGTCTAGGCCAATTATCCCTGGGCAATTACACCAGACCCTTCTCGTGACTCTAAACCTACTCCTAATCCTGAACCTACTCCTAACCCTAACCCAAACTCTAACTCCAAACCTAACCCTAACTCTAATCTTTACTCTAACCTTTTCACTAACCAGTATTTAACTGGGGGTAATTCTATGAGAATTTGAGCATTTGAGATATTTTGGCAGAATTTGAGGTGCAACACCGTTCCGATTCTCCCTCGTGAGTTCAGATTGTTTCAAATGCTGTTAGACTGCGGTAGGAATATTTAGAATGCCGTAGGAATAGAATGCAATCAGAGTCCAATTAGAATACCCTTCGAATGCAGATCGATATTTCTCCACTTTGAATGCTCCTCGAATGTTTTAAGCATGGGTAAAACATTCGGGATGGCCACAAGAATGGGCCCGAATGTTTGGAAAGCACTCAGAATGTCGTCAGAATTTTTAGAATGCACTTCAAATATTCAGGAATGCAGGAAGAATTTTTATTCCAACGGCATTCCGGCTCATTCCGCCTCTAGTGTGACGGGGGTATGATATTGCTGCAGTCACTTAATCCACTTATGTATTTGGGCTTTGGTTTCCTTTATTTTCTCTATTTTGTGAAGAAGAGATCGGGCATTGTGGATATTAAAGTGTCGTTCTCAGGGACATCAAATGCAGAGTCATTTCTCGATCTCTGAAGCTTTCCATAAAGAGCGAAGTGCTCTATCAACAAGTGGTAATATGAACAGTATGATAGTAGTATTAGAAGTAGTAGTAGCAGAAGAAGAAGTACTAGCAGCTAGTAGAAGAAGTCGTTTAGTAGCAGTAAGTGCTAGCAGAAGGAGAAGCAGAAGTAGTAGTAGTAGTAGTAGTAGTAGTAGTAGTAGTAGTACACGTAGTAGTAGTAGTAGTAGTAGCAGTAGTAGTAGTAGACGTAGTAGTAGTAGTAGTAGTAGTAGTAGTAGTAGTAGTAGTAGTAGTACGTAGTAGTAGTAGCAGCAGCAGTAGTAAATGAGGGCACAATTTAACACGTTAGGGTTAGATTTGAAGTGACATCTTTTTTCAGTTTTGTCCCGAGATGTTTTTTTCTTCTTTCTCTTCTTCTTCTTCTTCTTCTTCTTCTTCTTCTTCTTCTTCTTCTTCTTCTTCTTCTTTCCAGGGGAAGATGTGGGCATAAAAACGTCCAATTTAGCAAGAAAGTATACATTTGTAAATGAAGAATGAAAATGTGTTGCATTACCGCGTGCTGCGCTGTGTTAGTTTGTGGACGCATTACGAGGATTTTAGTTTTTTCTCCGGTTTGCTATGCGTGTGTGAGTGTGCGTGCGCGTTTGAATGCGTTCATGTTACTGTCTGTGCATATTTTGGTGTCGCCTGCTCTGAAGACGTTATGCTCCACTGGACTGGCAGCAGAAGCTCCGGGGAATACCCTCAGCAAGCCTTTGTGAAGTTAGTATCAATCAGGTCCTCCTTACATCATGAGGCAAATATTAGGCGCGGTCGGTCATTGAACTCTGAAAAAAAAATGTGCGAACTGAAACTGTGACATCATACTCTCAAAGCCTTGTAGAATAGAAGCCGCCAGTTTTGATCAAGAGCTGTGAGCGATGAACAAAGAAAGACGACATTCCTATAAAGATATTTTTTTGTTATGTAAATACTCAAAGAAAGACAAAATCCCGCCAACATACTGGCGTTCTTGAGAACTTCCATCATAACAAAGGACCGAATAGTTTTAGCTGTATGTTTTTTTCTCTAATGCTGTGCGGTTTGTGATGAATAAGAGCTTTTTTACTCGAGTTTTAAAATGAACTGCTCCATGACGTCAGCGCTTGTGGTCCGATAAGATATGTAGTCACTATTCTGTTTCGATATGGATCGCATTGTAACATGTGAAGCGAGTTTCACCTCTATGACATTGACACGTAATCGGAATTATTTCAACAACAGAAACAAAACAAAACAAAACCCAACAACAACAACAACAAACTTGCACTTGGAATATGAATACATTGTATTTGAGGCGAAGAAACGGGACAGTTTATGCACATAAACTATAATAAGAAGCAGATGTAAGAAGCAGATATATGTATATGCATATATCTATATATATCTATATATATATATATATATATATATATATATATATATATATATATATATATATATATATATATTGTTTCATCACGTATATGATAATGCCAATATATATAAAAAACAATGGGAGGAAAATTGGATTACTAACAGGTGTGTGTATAAATTTAGGAGGTAATGTACACCACATATGAATTCATGTTTGTAGATTGGTGTTTGTGTGTTAGAATTACACTTTTATAGAAATTTAAGCCCATAATACAATGGGACAATCGGAAGATCTCCCAGTCGAATGGCTTCCTAGAGGACAACTTTTATAATAAAACAGAAGAACTATACATGTGTGTATGCATGTACGAATCGAAATACATAAATTATATATATGATTATCAAACTTATTATCAATAACGATAATTATAATCATGATAATTACGCATACAAATATATACATATATATGTATATATACATATATATGTGTGTGTGTGTGTAATTATCGCCATTTCTATTCTTATTATTATCATCGTTATTATCATTACATTATACATGGGAATACATTTTGTAATAACTTGTACTATTTGGTCCATCATCTCAGTAATTTGAGCTACGAGTTTAAACAGGAAATTCTGAAATCAAATTCCATCCAATTCCATCCCATGGATAGGTAGAAGTAAATGGGATGGTGATCAGTCAAGAGTTTGGCGTTTTGTGTTTCTGTATGTATGTGTCTGTGTGTGTTTCAAGAATATACAGAAGTTTCTGTCGTTCAATCCACTTAAAATCTCTTCAGCCATACCAGAGATTCTCTCCGACCATGCCAGAGATATATGGAAATAACAACTCTATAACAACAACATCTCTCTTGAGATGAAACATTACATTGAAGAATGATCATCATGAGCATACTACTTCAGAGTACCGGAATGAGTCGGGGGCGGGCGGGAGAGATTGGTAACGGTATAGTCATTTGATGAGCAAATACAAACTTGAACGGATAATAATGTCTTTAGGTCCAGATTATGAGGGCGGAGATTGCACTAAACAGTGTTTTCTTCGCTTTTTTTTTTCCTTTTTTTTTCCACTTGCTTAGAAAACCGGAACGATTCCACAAGCATCAAATTGCGTGCATCTGTTTGCCACGGTTTAATTCTCTTTGCCTAATTGTTGCATCACATCCTATACGGAATAAACAAGCGAGTATAATGCGAATGCGTAGGCCTAGGGCAGACTATGCAATTTTTAGTATAGTCTGGTCGGCATGTGTAATGAATTATGGGATTTCATGCTATCAAATCAGTTTCCGGTGTCTATGGCCACCTGTTATCTCGTGCCCTTTCCCATCCATTTAGACTACATGACCTTTCCCCATAATCATCATTTTTTTTGTCGTTCCTGCCTGATAAGGAATTTTATGAAATCATAATTCTGGAAGTATATACATGCCTATACGTTAAATCATGGTATTAAATCATGCCTATACAGTTGATGCAGACGTAAATGAATGTAGTTTTAGGTCCGCGATTGCAAGCAGTGAAAAAAATAACATTCACATCAATAAGCGATTTGTTAAGTATGATTCACTCATATTACTACTCAAATTTGGGGCGCATGAACCTTTAATGATTTTTGAGTATTATGAACATCGTTTTCACAACATTAACATAAACAGATGAATGACATTCATGCAAGCTTCTTCTAAAATTAATAATTTAACTGACGGGATTAAAGAAAAATAAACTACAGTAGCAGACGGACACAACGAAGTTGAAACCTGATCAATTCACAGTAATGAAGTAGAGTATATAGACAAAGCATAATTGATATTGAAATCTCTCCATATTTCGAAAGCTCGGTTTAAAAAAAAAAAATACAAATTTGCCTTAAGGAAGCTTTTTTTTTTTTCTTTCAACTTCAGGTCGGACTTTTCTATCTCACGTCTCAAATGAATTAATTCGCTTCTTCGTGTAACCCTTCAAGGAATTTGTGGATATATGTTTTGTTTGTGTTTTTTTTTTCTTTTTTTTTTCTTTTTTTTTTTTTGCTTTTTTTTTTTTTTTTTTGCCGTATAACGTGGAACTGATTGTACTATGTTATCCCAAGTTCAGTATTAACGAAAACCTCCAATGGACCGCAGAGTTATGTTAATGAGTGCACTTTTCTTTCCTTTCTTTCTTTCTTTCTTTTTTTTTTTTTTTTTTTTTGTCTTTTTTGATTGAGCTCATGTACTGGATGATGCCGAAATTTGAAAATCTTTTGAAAATTTACGTTGTACGAAAAAGTTTTTTGGAAGATATTGACGAAATGCGGAGAGGAATATTATCACTTAGGATAATCTACTAGTAATGGGAGACAAACCATATGTATGGAAATAAGCATTGTCACGAAAGAAATAAAGATAGAGAAGATGATGACATCATCATGCTACTGTTGATTTGTTTGTTTGTTTATTTGTTTGTTTGTTTGTTTGTGTCGACTGGCGCATACTAATACGAACATCCTACGGAGTAACCTATTTTATGTTGAGTGGAAAGTTACAACTTAAGTTCGTGCTCAATTCTATGATATCTGGGTCACAGGAACTGTAGATATCAATGTATTCATCAATTTTGATTTTGCTCTCTGCCTAATGCAACATTCTTTCAGCACTTAATGTGAGTTTTTTTGTGTGTGTTTGGTTAGACACTTTAATATAGTGTTTTATGTATGTGTGATGGAGAAAGTTTGTGTGATTATTGCATGGTGATGAAATTGATACCACTAAGTGTCTTAAGATTATCATAAATTTGTATTCAAGACAATTTTTCAAAGTTATTTTATTTCATATTGAACCACGGCGACGCCAAGAGGTCCACTTTATCGTGACCTTCTTTTGTGATTTTCTTTGTTTCTTTTTCTTTTCTTTTTTCCCATTTTTTTTTCCTTTGTCGAGCACGATTTCAACATCGCTAGGACAAAGTGTTGCTGGCTGAAAGTCACCTGTCCAGGCGATGGGAACTCATCGGTTTGAGCCGTGACAATGGCTCGGTCTGATTACTGCCTTCCTTCCATAAACAAATTACTCACCGTGCAGCCCGTCACAAACAACCCGCTGTCTACTGCAAGGCCGAGTCGCGGCGGCGTAGGAGAGCGGAAAGTTCATGCCGCTGTTCCGCTCAACTTTAGGTGCAAAAACGAAAGAGACTTTAAAACGTCAGATTAAAACGAGGACATGCAACCGTTTCAGCAGATAATAATTACATTGAACTTTTATCTAGAGAACAAGCGCTGACGCTTTCGATGTTAAGAAAAGCTAAAATAACAGCGATAAGGCTGAAGTGTCATTTTTGGAAAGTTTGTGAACTCTCTTGATAATGGTATTCTTCTCTCTTTTGTTATTTTTTTTTTTCTGGTCGAGAATACTCTTTGCCCTTTCTGTTGCTTTGGAATCATACATTGTCATCAAAGAAATAAAGTGCTATTTAGTTCTACTATGCTGCCTTCACTCTGCCTGTACTTTTGTACACTATTGTCATCGATATTGCTTTTAATCACTTCTATATAAAAGCATTTTCATACTGAAAACCGTGTGCCGGAACGGGATGTGCTAGATTGGATTTGAAAGATAATACAAGTAATATTTTATATACACACAAACACACAAACACACACACACACACAAACAAACAAACAAACAAATTATTACACGCACGCACACACACACACACACACAGAGAAACTTTGTGACCACACAGAGATGTTTAACGGACAAACGATTAATCATCTCTACTCTGAATGTACACGCAAAGCAATGAGTAATGCCTGTCAATGAGATAAGTTTTGTAATATCTTATCACCTTACTATGAAGGATCTTGTGAACATGAAGGCGAACATAAAAAAGAAATAAAAATTATTCTGCAATTAGATGAAAGGTCATTGCAGGATAGACGTGTATAAGACATTGAGCAGAAATTAATGTTTTATTTCATTTTTATTTTACACTAACCTGCCAAAAAAAGCAACAACAGTGCATGAAGTATGAAAGCTAAAAAGAAAACGCTTTGACATTGTAACAAAAGACGGTCACGGTATAAAATGAAATCAGCGATTTCTCCTATCAACACGCAAAAAAAAAATGCAAATATGCGAAATTACTTTAAAGTTCCTCATTCATGTAAACTGTGGAAGTGTGCAATGCAAGTGCATGTTGACTTGTATTGATTCATGATACCCTGTATGCAGAACTTATGAGTTCTATGATATCTGAATCATACTATTTTATGATTTTTTTTTACTATATTCTTCAGATTACTGCGATACGCTCACACACTCACACACACACACACACACACACACACACACACAAACTTCTAAGCCACGATTCTGTCAGTGAGATCTATCTTTGCTAGCAAACAACTTTGCTAGGAAACAAACAAAACAAAAAACATTAGAATGCATTTTTTCCTATAGACTGAGCATGACTTGCATGTTTACATGTTACAAATTTCTAATGTATTACAAATGATATCATTTACAGTTGACTCGAGTGTGTTTTGTTCAATTATTATCCTTACGCACTTTAAAGTAATTATTTCATGCACTTTAAAGTAATTATTTCAATAAGAAATCTGATAAACTTGTTTCGTTTGTTTGTAATTACGTACTTTGCGATTAATGAAAGGAAAACAAAGTGTATGATTATTAACCTAAAGATTAACCGATTAAAAGACCTAGTAATTCCACACACTTTTCTGATGTCACAAGTGACAATTAAGTTTAATCGGGATGAGCACACTCGTGTCATCTGCAACAAATTAGCAAAAAAAAATATTCAAGTCTTTAAGAGATTCATATTTTTAACGAAAATGTATAGATTATATTGTACACTACTTTAGTTAGTTCTCCTCATTTAGATTATTGTTCTTTGATATAGGCCACTTCTTATGTTAAATCCTAATAATAATATAGTTTAAGAAGAAAGTTATTTTTACAATGAATCACAGTGATTACCATACTCAAATGTTCCATCCCTTAAAATTTTTAAGGCTTCAATCTATTTATATTTGACTGACGTGCAATTGTCATTTATTTGTGTGCTAGCCATATGATTCTGGAAAGTTTTTAAAGACTATTTCAAGTTAAATATCAGTTATACATATTTATACAATATGAGAAATGTTACTATATACGCTTTTATTTTATTTTTATTTATTTTTTTTTTTTTGCCAGAACCTTGCTGTCCCCAAAGTGAATTTCTGTCTACGGACCTAAAATATGAAGCTCAATATTATTTTTTCAGCTATTCAAAGAAACAAATCATTACGATTATATCAAGGGAGAAATAGGCTTCACCTCCTAAATCAATACAATTAATTTTTTGCTTGTTAGGCTGTTTGTGTGAATGTGTATGTATGTGTATCTGTGTCGGCGTAAAAATATATTCACGTTTTTGTAATTATCAAGTAATATTTTAGTAACATGATTCATGATAATATATTGATTTAGGCTAATCGTTTTATTAGGAGACAGGATTTATAACATTTTTCTTCGTATTCTTGCCATTCTCCTGACACTTTCCAACAATTTTGTTTCCCGTATTTTTTTTTTCATGAGTATTGTTTTAATTCTCATACCTTTATGTATGTGTTATTCTTTGCCATGCTGTCTGTTTTTATAATCTGTTTTACGGGAGTGTTAAATAATATTCAATAACCTCAACATCCTCAAAATAAATAAATAAAAGGAGGCCTCACAATAGGAATACAAATGCCAAATCAAGCATAACAAGAAAGTTTTAATCTTTATAATCAAATTCCCATGAACGTAACTTCACTTACTGACAGGACATGTATGAAAATACAAAGGTAGTAAATTCATACATGTGGCAACATGGTTAACACAATATGAATCAGACTTTGTAATTCATTTAATTTGATTACATCAGCTTGACAAAATAAAATAAAAAAAAGTGTACGGAATATGAATGATTCCACTGAAAACAATTTCTGTAAAGATTGGATTCCCCCAAAGAATGTTATAGAATAGAATTATAACTATGAAATGAAACACGTGTTTCTTTCTCTGACCAATCCCCACGTTGTGGTGTCCTTCCGTTGTGTTTGTGGACTGTAGTGTTTGTTTGACTAAATCCATTTTGATAGTTATATCACCAGATATAGCAGTCTTGCAGACGTATGTAAAGCGATATCTACACATTAAATATCACTATCTCTTTTTAATCCTATATAGAAAGAGCTTCATTCGACATTCACTTGGCCTTTCGATCATTGTAATTGTCTGTTGCCTGACACAATAGATAACTTTTTATACAATAGAAAAACAAACAAAAATGCTCAAAGTAGGTATGCAAATCGATCCAAATAATTTGTTTATTTTTGTAAGACCCTAATTCAGGATGTATTGGCATTGTGATCACACCCACGCTCTTGTGTGACCAAAAGGACGTAACTTCCTATCGGCTTTTTGGATGTTGTGTTTGTTTGTTAATTCTGTCCAGCACAAGAGGTCCGTTTTGTTATGAGGATTTGGCACAGTCGAGGTTACCTAAAGACAACCATGGGAGCACTAGAGAGAAAACAGAAACAAAAACAAAAACAGGGGTTGATGATTTTTTTTTCTCTCTCTCCCTCTCTCTCTCCTTTGACGTAAGCAGGAACTTGACAGTGTTAATAGAAACAACATTGCACCACTATTGAGAGAGAAAGAGAGAGAAGAGGGATAGAGATATTGTGACTCCCCGGGTATTAGCCTTTGTCGTTAAAGAATTTATTATAATTATATCTTTAAGGCTCACATAGACATATTTTAGATCTGACTTATGCTTTGCTTTTGTTGCTCTACACGTTAGCATCAACTGTCATATCCAAATGGTTGTTTGGTTGGACATATTTCTTACGGACATATTCAAATTTACACGCGGCCATTATCAAAATATATGTCTCGGTTATAATTTTAGCCAATTACATTGGCATGTTTATAAAATTAAAAAAAAAAATCTTGTTTTTTTCTCAACTGAAACATAACTTTGTATTTCCTTTTTGCCAGTATGCATGCATTTATATCTTTATTTGTATCATTTATCCTTTGCAAAGTCGAATGTATACGTTTGTGATATAATTCCTGATTTATTCTGTGTTATGTTTTGTTGGAAAAAAGAAGAATGAAAATAAATGAATTGAATTGAATGGCATTTGCGCAATGAATTCGACTTTCTGCGAAATTGTCTTCAGATTTGGTGAACATCAATGTATCACAGCCTCAGGTCAAGAGTTTGTGATGTGGAAACAAACACTCACATACAAACACACACAAACACACACATACACACACATACACACACACTCACACACGCACGCACACACACACACAGTGCACCCTCAAAAGTGAAGGGGTTGATATCATGATAATTCTACATAATACTTATTTACGGAAACAGAGCTGTGACATCATATTGTATTGAAATCATGAAAGGGTGGGTGTGGGAACGAATTCATTACGACTTTGATGATATACCCTGCCCAATTATAGCCACGCATTCGTGGTGACGTAATTAGTTGATTGATTGATCCACCGATTGACTGATCGGTTAGTTGGTGTATTCCTGGATGCATAGAGGCATGTATAGATGTATGGTTGATGTACACATAACAATATTGTCAACTCTTTGCTAAATGATTATCACACATCTCACTCAACAACACTTTCTAGGTTTGGGAACCCATACAGTTGAAGTAAAAACACAATACTGTAGACTTTAATGCACACTGTGAAGGGTAAAAAAAAACGACTCGTGAACACTTATAAAAGACAAGGATGCCCCTGACTGACCAACGATGTAAGACTTATTCTCCTTGGCCACACGTTGAAAATTACTCCCCTTGGCGACTTCACATTTGTTAATGCCCCACTCTTTTAAATCATACCAATTGTTTGTTAATATTGTGATTTTTATTTGATTCAATAAAACACAGTCACCAAAAAAAAAAAAAAAAAACAGAGAAGGGGAACGATTCATTGCCTTGAAAATTCCTACAGCGACTTACAAAGAAGCCTTTTTTATTTTGTAACCTACATGCCGACGGTTGAGCGCCCATTTCCCCTTCTCTTGTATAGATAGCATATTTAGAGAGAAATATATATATATATATATATATATATATATATATATATATATATATTATATATATATCGTCGCTGGGGCGACAAGACCTTGTATCTGCAATTTTTGTGAAAATGACTTTTTTGGATTAATGGTCAAATAATGGGTTAAGTGATGTCCTGTCCAAATCCCAACTGTCTTACTCCAAAAATGAAGTCACCACGGCATGTCAAAGGAAAGGCTATCCCATTCGCCACAGTGCCTTGGCCGCCATGTTTTTTTGGCTCTCCTGAACATTTGACATTTTGTAGATACGAGGTCTTGTCGCCCCAGCGACGAATACAGGGCTCGACACTCACGGTTGCCACCGGGCCACCAAAATGTCAAAAATGAAGATTTTGGTGGCCCGATCTTTTGGAAATGGTCAGCGGTAACAATCGCCTCCGTAAGATGCCAAAATAAAAGTCAGATGCTTGCTTTTAATTTGGAAATGAATAACGGTAATATTCGACTCCGTATGATACTAAAATAAATGTGGGATGTTTGCTTATACTTTTGGAAATGAATAACGGTAAGATTCAGCTCCGTAGGGTGCTAAAATTAATGTCAGATATTTGAATTTGCGTTCGGAAATGAATAAGGATAAAATTCGGCTCCGGAAGATGCTGAAATAAATGTCGAATGTTTCCTTTGACGTTCGGAAACGAATACTAATAATATTCAACTCCGTACGATGATAAAATAAATGCCGGATGTTTGCTTTTACGTTCAAAGTAAATAGCAATAAGATTCAGCCCCGGAAGATGCTAAAGTAAATGTCGAATGATCCCTTTGACGTTCGGAAATGAATAACAATAATATTCATCTCTGTACGATGATTAAATAAATATCTGATATTTGCTTTTACTTTCGAAAGTAAATAGCAATAATATTCGGCTCCGGAAGATGCTAAAATAAATGTCAGATGATTGATTTCACGTTCGGAAGTGAATAGCAGTAGTATTCTTCTCCATACGATGCTAAAGATAATGTCGGGTAATTGTTATTACATTTCAAAATGAATAACAGTAACATTCAGCGGCGTTTGATGGTAAAATAAATGTCTGATGTCTGTCTTGACGTTCAAAAATGAAAAACAGTAACATTCGGCTCCGTACGATGCTAAAATAATTGTCAGATGATTCATTTCACTTTCGGAAGTGGACAGCAATAATATTCGGCTCCGTACGATAATAAAATAAATGTCGGATGTCTGCTCTTAAATTTGGAAATGAATAACGGTAATATTCTGCTCCGGACGATGCTAAAATAAATAACAGATTGTTGCTTTTACATTTGGAAATAATCAATGGTATCAATCGGCTCAGTTAGATGCTAAAATGAAAAGCGGATGTTTGCTTTCACGTTCGGTAATGAATAAGGATAACATTCATCTCCGTGAGATGCTAAAATGAATGTCAGTTGTTTGCTTTTACATTTGAAAATGATTAACGGTACAACATTCGGCTGCCGTAAGGTGTTGAAATACTAGTAAATGTTGGATGATTGCTTTTACAAGCAGAAATGAATAACGGTAACTTTCGGCTCTTTAAAATACCAAAACAAAATGTCGGATGTTTACCAATATCTGCAAATGTTCCCACTTTATCATTTCAAATGTAAGTTTTGACCACTTAATATAGGCATCAACTTTTATAATCTATAAGCCCATTTGCTAAATCTTAGAACTCAGAATAACGGTAAGATGATTCATTTATTTTAGACATGCCATGGGTACCTGTATCACTTCAGTAATATTTAATATTTCTTTTTCTATATGTTTAGTAGGACCGATTTAGTTTTTCTTTATTTTTTTTTTTCGGGCCACAAGATTTTATTTTCGGGCCACCAAAAATAAAAGTTAGCGTGGAGCCCTGATATATATATATATATATATATATATATATATATATATATAAATCACTCGAAAAACTGCAATGACCTGTTTACTAACACATTCAAATTTTATGCATGCCTTTCTGACAACGGGTCTTCTTGTCAACCCGAAAGCTTGTCCGATGTTTGATCCACGTAGAAACAACTTATATAGGCCTTAACTATATGCAAACTGGATTCCTGATATTGAAAAGGTGTTTTTCAGGTACAAATGAAAAGAAAAGCTCGCTCCTATACGTCAGGACGGGAGAAAATATACATAAATTTGAATATATTCAAAATTATGTTAGTAAACCGGTATTTTAAAGTGGATTCATAACCTCCGTCACACCCCTGTAGTCTACCATTACCATCAGGGAGCCGTTTGCGTACAAGATCCATGACGAGGTAGAGTTAACAACCATCTGACCATAATATAATCACGCTCACAGACGGTGTTGGAAATTGACGTATTAGAAGATCCTGAAATGCGAATCGTATATGTTCGCATATCCACTTTCTTGTTATATCTACGGTTTATTGTAATACGTGGAACATGCAACAATAAAAGCAAACAAACAAACAACAAACAAACGGACTCATAAGCCAATTACAGAATGAATTTTATCAGGACTTATTGTGAAGGTAACCTTATGTAATGAGCCAGGAAGAGCTGACTGATAAGCAAATGAGTACACACACAGTACAATAATTTGTGCAAAGTAAGACAGAAATACACTCCGATTACTCTAATGCCTTAATAAACTCTAACACTTAACATTGAAATCGGCTTAAGTAGTCAATTTGCTTCTCTCAGTAAATAGGCCTATAGTGTGTATGTTTGTTTCTGTGTTTCAACTTCGACCTTTAATTGCTGTGCTCTTGGCGAATTGCCTAACAATACAAGTAATCAGACAGAACGAACACCAACATCAAGGGAATTTCCAGATTTAGACACAATGCATTGTTTAGGTTGTTTGGCATGCATATATCTATCGGGGTTGTCTATTCCTATCAATGGAAATTAAGCTTTGATCAGTCATAGTTCTTTTTAACTTTGTTTTTTTTTTTACTGTTAAAGTTATGATGATTAGGACGCCCTTTACCTGATAAAGGTGGCAGAAAAAAAAAAAAGACAGTTCGCCTCTAACATTTTTTTTTAATTTTTGGGCAATTTGAAAACTGTCGGATAGGGCTAAGAATATTGATAAGGGAATATGAATAGATAAGCGTACAGACACATACATATAACCGCACGCACACACACACCCATTTATATATATATATATATATAGATATATATATACTAATTTATTTATATTGTATTAGTGGGAAAATGAGTTCTTTGATTTTTCCACTAATGAATCATATTCATTTCTGGTCAGTTTCCCTCAGTTTGCGTTTATTTATATTGTGTATGATATTTTTTGAACCACAAAAACTCTCGCTTCGTCGACCTTGCAGAGTTATGAAAGAAGTGACACAACGTTTGACGGGTATTGTAGACCAAAAGCCGAATATTCGCCAGAATGTAGCGCTCCCACCATCACGGGCCGTTGCTGATTCAGTGCTGTTTGCACTACACGCTGCGTGTGTGTCAAAAAAAAACTTTAAATATACAAAATGTAAAGTTTCAAGGTCGATCACCCGGAAACGAAACAAATCATGGTCTCCCATTGGAAAGGGAAAAGCCTTTATATTTAAATCGCCATGCCTGAGTTTCATGTATTATTTCCGCACATAATTATCTTGTCGAGACTATTTCTGTATTAATACACTAAAAAACCTTGTATTAAGAAGGTTTTCCTGGGAAAATGTGTAGTTTTCGGACAACGTTCAGTCTGTGAAATAAGCTTTTCAAGAGAGTGTTCATTGGCTCCCTCCAAGGAAGGTTTCTATTTCTGGAAGCCTTCACGTAGGCACCCCACGAGACATCTTTTATATTTGTCACAGCACGATTCCCCTCCGAAAAAGGTGGGCGTTTGACCTCTGCCTTTTGATTTGGAAGACCTTTACTCCAACGCGATTGTGCCCTACAAATCGGGATGGGGTGTGACCAATGCCACAATTAAGAAAGGGAAAAGAAGGGGGCATTTATTTGCTCTATATACACGACAATGAACAATCATATTCAACAATATGTCTTCTGTCTGTGTGTGTACACGCATACGAGCAGGAATATGAATTAAAGCATTGTATGAGTATTCTGTCAGAGTGGATTTCTATTTTAATAGATTTTTTTTTTGGTAAAAAAATTCATAGAAGCGGTACATAACAGTTAAAGGGGATGGCTAGTAACTGATCAGTGGGAATCAGTGGGAATGCTGGGGGATGATTGTTCCAATCCTTGTGGGATTCATTTAAGAGTACATTATATATCTATTGTTGTGTGAAAATAATTTGCTTCAGAATGGTATCATATTCAAGTAATGTGCAGTTTAATGGTTCCATGCTAGCATGCCTGTACAGTGATAGAGGTAGAGGGAGGGAATATAATATAAGGGGAGGTTTAGATGTAGGGGGAAGGGATTAATATAGGGGAGGGGTAGAGGTAGGGTGGGGAGGAGGGTTTGGAGTGACGGTGAGATAAACTGGGCACTTTAGCTTCCTGTTAGCATTCTCATTATGGCACAGAAGTTCTTAAGTTAAGAAGTTCTTAAGTTAAGCCCTCCCGTGTGGAATTACTTATTTTAAAAGTTTTTTTTTTTTTTAAGTTTTGTTCTATTTAATTCACTTATGATTTCATACCTTCATATGAACAGTGTTTATTCAGTTTAGAGGAGGATGGACATCATTACCATATAGTATTTCTCCGGCACTCTGAACGTTTGGGGGGCAGGTTTATTGAAGAATGAATAATGACAGAGCCATAACTTCTGATGATTGTGTTGGAGCGGTTTCGCAGAGCAATTATACTACAACTTCAAAATTGAGGCAGGGACTATTTTGCTTGCCTTAAAGGCATAATTAACCATTTGCAGATGAAACAAAAACCCAGCAGTAGTGCTTTAAAATAGTTCTAAAATGTGAGTTAGGGATAGAAACAACCACTGTCAAAATTTGAATCCGTATGATCGATGTTAAGTGTTGTTAAATACACAAAATGTGAACAATAGTTATAATAAAAATGTTTCAGGACTAAACCGTATACAGTTACGGTTTATTGAGAAAAACCCTAATACCTCCTTATATTTTAGGATTTATTGCAAATATTTCATATGGAAGGATGTTTTATGACACAACAGACCTACACATATGTATCAAATGTGATATCTTGAACATTTTTGAAATCACTGCTCCCAGTAGGTAAACTGGATCTTTAACAAAGAGAACGAAGAATTCAGAAACTGGCTTTCTCAACAAAAATCTCATGTGGTTGCCACATTGGGGTTGTATGAGCGGCAGGGGACAGTTCAGCAAGAGGTCAGCTTGTTCCCTTTTCATTCTCTCTCCCTTCTGCAGAATGTCGTCCATTGCTTGTGGCAGATGTGGCCAATAAGTGTTCCGCAAGAAGAGAGTAAGACTATAATGGCACAAAAAACCACTCCCCAAAGATCAAACATCGTTAAGAACGAACATTTCCGAAAGGGAGAAATAAAGACCACCCTTTTCTCTCTTGTTAGATAATTGTCGCAAAGTTCAGTTTGCAGTCACTTGGGATGTCTTGTAAGGGGGTCAACCCTGAGTAAATACAGTCACCACGCTTGAGGTTATTTTGCGGTGAAGTCGATCGAAAAGAAAGAGCAGCATCCGTTAGACGCAAAGCACACTTAGAATCGTTTATAAAATAATCTGCTGAAGAACACTTAATAACACTTATATCATCGCTACGACCTCTCGTTATGTAGGTCAATGATAAACGGAGGTAGGCCTATATGCATAACACTGACGTGCTCGTCGTATCAAAGCAAAGAAAGTAAAATCTTTGTAATATAGTGCTCAGTTGATACAAAATCAAAGCTACACATAATCAACTGAGCATCTACTTTTTGAATTCCCCTAACATACTGTTATCTGTAATATATGTCAACTGCAATATTTAGGACGGTCTTTTAATTTCGCAGACCCCACTGTGTGAAAGTCGCTTGGTTAACTATCCGTATTGATGCTACATTTCTCAAGCAATTTCAGAAGAAGAAAAAAAAAAGAATGGGGATTTCTCACAATGGTGTTACCCTTAAAGTCAACGACTTAAGTGAACACTATAGGTGTAAGTTAATATATACTCGACATTGATTTGATTGTATTAATTTGTGCAAACTGCTGCATTCTACCTAGTTGTGCATCGATATATAGTTCTTAGGTTTTTAATCATTTCATGATTTTATCATGCATGACACCATGCAGCGCTAAACAGCAACAAATCATCAAGTTATCCTGTCTGAAGATATTAAATGGATGATTAAGTTGATGAATACATAAAAAAAAAATGGAATATTCAACTAGGATAAACAAATAAATATGAACCAACCCATCAACATGTTTGTTTTTCACTTGTGTGACGTATAAAGCCCATAAACCTTGCCCTTGCTTATTCACTACAGCATTGCAGAGCGCAAACACACACACACACACATACACACTCACACACTCACATGCACACACACACACACACTCACACGCACACACACACACACACACACTCACACACACACACACACACACACACACACACACACACACTCCCTCTCTCTCTCTCTCTCTCTCTCTCTCATCCAACAGTATCGCACGCAATACAGGCACCGATATCATCTCAAGCATGGAAATGGGACGTATAGAAAAGAGCTGCAGATGCATGCATATAGGACGGTGGGAATAGTTCGAATTGAACGTATAAAGTACTAGTACCATTATCCGTAATTCAAGTTAAACCAACATTTTGGTGTTGTGGTCAGCGATGCATTATAAAACATACCAACGTGTTCCGCGCGCGTCAATGAAATCTACCCACCATCACAATCAGCAAACAATCCACGAAAATCCATCGGAATGTCACAAATTCCATTTTGATGTGTTTTGTGTCGCCTGTGGAAATCACAGCGCAATCAGTGGTGAATGGGGCGATGCCATAATTTGGCGCCAACTCTCTTCCGAAGTAAATGTGCTCGGTTGTCTGCTCATACTTTTGCCTTTTGATCTTTGTCTCTTTCTCTACAGTTTAGCCCATCCCTCCCCCACCCCAACCCAAAAGACAAAGATTGAGGGGCGAGTATTTATTCAATCCAGAACGAAACATTAGTATACAAATAGTGAATGGTCACGAGTGCAATGGTACGAGATTTCGCACGAGGTGAAAGATAGAGGCGCTCTATTCAACGAGGCGAAGCCGAGTTGAATAGTGCGCCCTATCTTTCACCGAGTGCGAAATCTCGTTCCATTGCACGAGTAAAGACCATACACTATTTGATTTATACAACGTCCAAGTAGATCTTTTTGGTCTAAGTAGGCCTAGAAGTTTATATATGTATGAAAAATATAGCTATACTTACATGTGGATCCACTGCGATTCTCTTTCTGGCTTGTGCAATCAGTGTAGATATACAGGTCACAGCTATGTACTAGCGCTCATACACGTACACTAGCACTACGTAGGCCTACATACGCGCATGCATGTACCGCACACGTACCAGCGCTAGCTGCATGCGATCCTCAATATGCAACACACAGTACACGCAGTACCGTACAATTTCTCGAACCGTGGAATAGAACGAAAAAATCGAACCAAGTTGCACGCAAAAATAGAACCAAAATTGCACGGCGCGTTGAATGGAGTACTTATTTAATATCACGTCACCAACAATCCTCCAATCAAATTACAAGGATCTACTTGGACGTTGTATAAAAATTATAATCCACATAGTAATACAAAGCCGTCGTTGTGGTCAGGCTAGCACATTTTCTACATGCATCAAAATTGTGATAAAAATAGAAGGCTGTGAAGAACAAATAGAATCGTTGTAGCACTTTTGATACAGCCTTCGTTATGTTGATTCATCGAAGGAATCCCGATTCGTTCAGTCAACTGTAGATTTTCATCGATGTTTCGACACTTGTTACAATTGCGGCGTTTATGCTGCGTCTTCAATTTCCCAGAAACCACAATCAAATTCACTGCTGACATTTTGAACGGTTTAAAGGTTGAATACATTGCCGTTGGTCCAGCTGCACCAATGCAGGGGGGAAGGTGCTTCAGTGACTCTAATCCGACATGTTTGATATCAAACAGAAGTGTGACGTGGGAAATTTAGGCACTTTAAACACACACAAACACACGAAAAACTTTTTATTAATCTTAAGTTGATGAGAATAAAAACGTTTTGTCAGTTTCAATTACAGCGTCATGTAAACATGGTTTGAGTGACTTTCATTTAAATTTTAGCTTTAAGAGTCACACACGATTTTTCTCAATTACACACATCATCCGAATTTTTTTAATGTCTAATCTACAAATACAATATCATATACATACGGTACATATATATATATAATATATATATATATATATATATATATATATATATATATATATATATATATATGTGTGTGTGTGTGCGTGTGTGTGTGTGTGTGTGTGTGTGTATAAAAAGTCACAGGTGAATACAATTAGGGGTTTTCTGCGTTTCTGTATCAATTGTATTCTTATTTTCTTCAAAATAGATGCATAAATAGCTGGATAGCCCCCTTTTTCTACTTTTCTACTATCTCAATCATTTGACAGTCTTTCAGAAACGTTTGGAACTTAAATGCAATAGGGGAATCGATAACATCACGCTTGTCCTTCGTGGCTTAAAATTCTACAGAATCATCAATAGACCGGGACCTTTTCCCGCTAAATTCCATTACGGCAGCCCGGGGGTTGGGGGGGGGGGGGGGGGAGGATATAGTGTGATCGTAGCTAAGTACAACCTCTCCATTGGAGTTAACCCCCCCCCCCCTTCCCCCTCTTCATCTTGATACTAATGATATGTCCACACCTACTTCTTTACATGACGACTCAAAAGGAAAAGACAAAGGGATGTACGTAAGTGATTTTTTTTCCTTTCTTTTTTTTTTGGGGGGGGGGGTCATTTCTGTTTATTCTTCTCGTGTCTTTGAATTAATTCTATTATACCATCGAGTACTGTAGATAACTGTTGCCTATATGCGAAGCAGCTTTCCGTTGTACTTTGAAGAAACTGTTTTCGTTCACCTCTTTTGTTTTGTTTTTGCGGTTGATTGCTTCACATATGATTAGCATAATAGCATATCTCGTCGTGTGCAGCTATATCAATCCTATACTTTAAATCTTGATTCTTACGTCAATGATCTTGGTGTTGTTTCAGGCTATTTGAGAATGCAAGATAAAAGTGCTCCGACTCCAGTTTCTCTGAGTGCTGTTTTAGCTTTTCCAAGAAAATGAAATACCATACATAAGATACTTAAGTCTATTTGGTTTGATAATAAGATTGATACCATTCATCATTCAGTCATTACACGGACATCCGTAATCCTCCACTCAAGTTTCCATTAAATTCTTCTTGTCGAAAAAATAAAATTTAAAAAAAAAAACCATTGAATTGATACTGACGTTTCCCACGTTTAGGTGTGTGCGTAGTTGACACGTATTCGTCAGGATGTAATCGAGTAGCGTGAGAGAAAATACTCCAACTTGTGAGCTCAGTACTCTGAAGAAAACACAGATATTCCATTAAAAAAAAAATAATCAAAAAACTGAGATAGAGATGTACACTAGTAAATTACAAGGGCTGCTTTTTAAGTAGATTTAACAACTGTGACCGAGATAGATGATAATACATCAAAGCTCATGGGGTAAATTTTAGATTAGTTTCGCTTTCAGATTAGACAAAATTTACATGTTATATATTATTACCCCATCAGACAGAAGGAGGATAAAAATAAGAATCATTTCACTGTGAAAGTTCCTCAAAGAGTCTTTTTTTTTTACCTACACGTTCAAGTTGACTATTTCCAGATTGGCCTATACTGAAGTTGATTGTCGTTAAGATGCGAATTCCACGAAAGTAGTAGGTGTTCCAAGTCGGCGGGAAAGACAATATCCGTTCATGTAACGTTTAATGCACTTTGGTAGATCGCGGACAGCGCTAATACAGAACGGGTATTTTGTCAAATGAATGGCGACAGAAGATTTGGCCGGCGGGCACGGCTCTTCGCTGTAGTGTCAGCGGGTGAAATCAATTTACAACGCCATCTCCCATTGCTCCTAACTCTGGAGGACCTGCGAGGTGTATCTTCTCCATTGTGCGTGCAGAAGAAGTTTCTAGGCGGCTTTTTTTTTTTTGGGGGGGGGGGGTGTTTCTGTTTTTGCTTTCGTGATTCTTTTTCCTATACACTCTCTCACTCTCCAACTCTCAACCTATCTATTTCCATAAGATCCTCTCTCCTATCTTTGCAGACTGATGATTTCACTGTCTCTTCATCTTTCCCTCTGCTTTCACCATTTTTTCTCTCTTCCCCTTTCTCTGAAGCTCAATCTAAAGTTGCCTCTTTGATCACTCGTTCGCCATTTTCGGCTTGATTTCCTCCAGAAATATATATCTACATCACCTTTGGGTCATGTAACCATTAATTCTTTCCTTTTTCTGAGAAGGCATTTGGTCGTGAACTTCGAAGAAGGCTAGATTCCATTATTTTCATTACCACTCAACTTGCAGAGAGTCACGCATCCAGAACGGGACGTTTTGTGAAGTTGCTTTTCCTCAAGAAGCACGGCTTCTTAAAGATTTCATGTCCCAGCATGCAGAGGTTCAGTTATACTTATCGATTAGTATTGGTAGAGAAGACCTTCTTAATCTATATTTAATTTATTCAGCAGAGCTCGGAAGTTGTCCTATAGTGCACTTGGCTAGAGTAATAATAATCTAATAAATCATTGAAAGAGAAATTAAGTTCTTATGATTGGTCTCCAGTGTACATGTAGCTGAATATGAAAGCGTTTCTTAGAAGATTTTTGACACGTTTTTGTTACATTATGATACTACTATTCCGTTAGAAACTTCGTCTTGATCAAATTATCGAAGGATACCAAGATCTCCATGGATAAGTTAAACAATTTTAGGTACATTAATCGTATTTTGATAGGTATAAAACATAACCCCCTATTTAATTAAAGCAGAAATATATATATGTTTCGCAACATTCTTTCAACGGCGTTACAAATGGTAAAAAAAAAAAAAAGTATTATTTTGCAAAACAGTTTCAAACCTATAAACATGATGCCAAAATACTTGGAAAATAATACATAACGTAATAAATTCAAAATGAAATTGTGGATCGAGCCATGAAAGTTTTTGTTAACAATATAATATGTAATATGTAATATATAATACATGATATATTGTCTATTATATATTACATATAATACATAGTATTACAATATATAATATATAATATATGATGCATTATTATATATCATATAATGTTACGACCCAAGTCAAATATAAAGGCTTTCAATATTTTTTTGTTGTTGTAAAACTAGGCTCAGACCTTGCTAGTAACATACCACGATCTAATGAACATTTTAGTCAATTTTTGTTTTTAATGAAAGAAATTTATCATCGATATTTTTCATTCCAGTTGTGAAAGAAGAATTAAAGGACATAATAAATCATTTAGATTAGGAGGGGGAAGCTAGTGGTTTTGATGGTATAACAAATTTTCTTTTAAGGCACGCTATTGATGAAAACATTTCTCCTTTAACATATATAAGAATGTATATGTCCTTTACAAGGCGTTGTTGCGTTGTTCCAGATGATATGAAAATCGCCACAGTTATTCTTACATTCAAAAAGGGAAAAGGAGATTTAAGTAATTATCGTCCAATGTTCCCCTTGGCATCTACATAATACCACGTATGTTTTACCAACTTTTATGGATAATATCGCGATCGCAATGCGATCGATGATCAATCCTGCACTGATGGCATTTCGATATTTCTTAGACCTGTCCAGAGCCTTTGGCACGATAAATCACTTTATTTCTTATACGAAATCTCCCATTATGGAGGCCCTGGATATACCTTTGATTGCTTAAAGAACTATCTTTCCAACAGGAAACAATTTGTTATTACTGGTCATGAATCTAGTCCTCGAAACATATCGTGTGGTGTTCTACAGGGGTCCTTACTCGGCCTACTTCTTTTTCATGTTTTTTTTTTTTTTATTTAATCAATGACCAATGATTTCTCTAACTCGTCCGAACTGCTTTCTGTTATCCTTTTTGCAGATTACTTTCACATATTTTTCTCGCATCGCAATCCTAAAATCCTTTCAGAGATTGTTACTAATAAACTGAAATTTGTTCAAGATTGAAAAGATGGAAATACAAGGTATAAGCTATCACAGTAAAAAAAAAAACAACAACAACAACAACAACAAACAAACAAATAAAAACAAGAAAAAAAAAACAGGATGTGGTGTTTAATAACAGTAATCAGAAAAACTCCCTTCCTGGTCATATAAAAAATTGATAATGTCAATTTGCAGCGAACTGATAATATCAATTTTTTAGGTTTATATATTGGTAGTAACCTCTCATGGAAATCTTACATATGTTATTTATGTAAATTGCTTGCAAGAAACATTTGAATTCTCTGCAAATTGAAAGATATTTTGCCCATTAACATTCTACAAATGTTGTACTTTGATAGATTCATACATATGGCTTCCTCTAGAGCGTGGGCAAAATAGTGCATCAGTTCTTCTTGATTAGATTCTTCTTATCCAGAAACGTATTGTCAGAATCGTTAACAAGAAGCCTTTTTTTCGCTCATACAAATCTTTTTTTTTTCTTAAATAAAGTATTTAAGGTAAGCAATATGCAATGTATTTTCTATAAAATTGGTAAAGATTTTCCACAGATGATTTCCCTTGTGTATTTTCAACCATATTTTAAAGAAACGACGAATTTAATGTGTATACCCTACCAGAAAAAGCTGTCTTATGCATTCACCATTGACAAGAACAGTCTTTTTTTAATTTAAAAAAAAAAAGTTATTAGTCATTTCCTGCCCACATTCAAAAGCAAATTAAGATCTCTAGTTTTGAGAAAAATATGATAATGAATATGTTTCATCCGTTACACACTAAAGACAAGATTGTGGGGGTTTTCATACTTTTGCACCCAGACTGACTGAGATTCAGTTTGACAATATTTTTGCCTAATACTTTTTTTTTCTCAACCCTAGAGTCGTAAGAAGTTTTTAATTGTTGTTGTTTGTTGCAAACACCAGCAAAAATAGCATCTTTAGTCTCACGGCTAATTTTGTCTTCAATATGAAGGCATTCAACTTTAGGAACCGACTAATAATACTTATAAACATTGCCTTTAGTTGGTCCCATCATATTTCACACTTTTATATTTAACTGACCCAAGCTTTTGTTCTGTCATTTGCTCACAGATAGCCTCGTGTTGTCGATTCGCCCAAATGTCATTGCAATTAGCTTTTAGCAACACTTTTTAATGTTTGAAAATGTAATCTCATGATTTTGTTGTTGCTCTTGTTGTTTTTATTATTGTTGTTGTGTTTGTCTTCTTTGTCATGTGATGTGCATATTATTTGGTTTTGTTTAAAATATGGTAAATCTAAGATTGAGTTCGACTCAATTCAATTTTCACCTCTCTGGCGTATTGAGGATCAACATGCGTCATTGTATCTTAAATCATACGAAATACCCTATTCTTTATTCTTTTTTTTTAATGATAGGTCAGCAGAAGTCAGTAAACATATGGAGTGCTCTCCTCCCCCCCCCCCCAGTCATTGAAGATTCCAAAGGGGAATTTGGCTTCAAGATAACTTCTATTATTCCAAAACGCATACTAATTCTTACTCAACATTCTCAAGTCGATCTTGTTTAGCACGAAGAAATTAGTTCATAATTAGAGAGTAACACTAAGGTATTCTCTATCCAGGGTAGCCTGTTCAGTGTTGCCACTGCTCTACAAAAGGGTCCTACCATTGTTAATACCCTAGCGTTGCCAGGTACCCATTCATACACACCTGGGTCTGGAGGGACATGGTGGGAGAAAAACATTGTCCAAGGACGTTGCAAGCACTTGAGGGGAACTTGGGACCTCTGACTGAACGTCAAAAGTCTTATCGTCGAAAGATTTTTTTTTCTTTCATCAACATAAGAAATAGAAGTTATATGTACGAGGTAGGATATTACTCTGTGTACGATATATCACGCAGTATAGGGCCTATTTATATGACTTGAAGAATTCACGGTAAATGAAGGCAACAATAAAAGGCCTATATAAGAGTTAAAAATGGGTTATCAGGTTCTTTTTCTCAAGATAGAAAGGAAACACAGGTAATTATACCATGTAGAATGTGACTCGGTGTACAATGACAGTAATTAATTGCAAAATTCAAGGTATAAACAAAGGCAATTAGGCCTATATACGTCTCACATTATCTCCACGCAAGAGCAATGATTGAATCAGGGAGATTGAGGCAGATATTTCAATAAAAATAGTACCAACTATCACTGACATTAGTTTTGCAACGATACTACTTTATGTTTGGAAATGGAATCTAATGATTGTTGTTGTTGTTTTTTTTTTTTTGTCCAGTGATGTATATTGTATTTGGCTTTGTTCGAAATATGATTAATAAATTTAATTCAACTCAATTCAATTTTTATCTCTCTAGCGAACTGAGGATCGACATGCGTCATTGCATGAAAATCATAGGAAATCACCTATTCTTTTATACACATCCAATGGGTCAAGAGGGACATGGTGGGGAAAAATGTCCAAGCAGACGTTATACAAGCACTTGACGGGATTCGAATTCAGGACCTCCTAGTGAGCGTCAAAGGTCTTATTCTCAAAAGGAGTAACGGCTATCGTTTTATTTTTCATTAGCATGACAAGGAGATAGGATATCGGACATGACTCGGTGTACAATATCTACGCAGTATATCACATGAAGAATTCAAGGTAAACGAAGGTAACTAGGACTAAGTACGTCTCACATTAACTCCATTGTTTTCTTGGAATTGCAATTAATCAGGGATGTTGACGGGCAGATGTCTCAATTAAAAATAGTACCAGATGATAAATGTGGCGATGATGCTTAATAATGTCATTTTGTGTCCTCGGTACCGATCAAGAACGTCAAATGTGCATATAACACTAGTTTCCAATGATGTTTCAATGAAATGATTGCCAGACTCACACGCAAGCACGCGCATTATATTTATAGATAACAGAGTACGTCGAGCTTTCTCATAGGTCCAGGGCAATTACCCCCTGGGCAATTACCCAGAACCCTTCCCTTGACCCTAATCCTAATCCTGAACCTAACCATAATCCTAATGCTGAACCTATCCCTAATCCTAATCCTGAACCTAGTCCTAACCATAACCCAAACTCTATACCCTAAACCTAACCTTAACCCTAATCTTTACTCTAACCTTATCACTAGCCAGTATTTAGCCGGGGGTAATTGCCCTCGGGGGTAATTGCCCTGATACGCTTTCTCATACATATTATAAATAGCCGAGGCAAGACAAATCCTGGATGTTGTTTATCGCTCATATTTTGTTGTTGTTACAGAGAATTCATCGAGAGCAAAACAGCAAAATAATGATTAGAAAAGGTCGATAAAGAGTGAATCACGAGCTACTCAATGCGCCTTTCAAGAGTCATACATGACCATTTTCAGTAAGGTTTCACCGACTCCCCATCACGAGGCGTCGTTTCCTTTTCGGCAAGGTTATTTATTAGACATATTAGAACTACTGAACTTTGAATAGGTTTTATTAAAAAAAAAAAAAAAAAATATATATATATATATATATATATATATATATATTATACATCATATCCAAGTAAAGGGAACAAGAATGGCATTGTAGTGTTAAAAATAATGGTAATAATGATGTGGGTATCTATCTGCTCTTCGCTCCTTATAGGTATCGAGGAGCTTACCATTTCAGACAAAAACGTACGCCTACATTTTTTTTTTTTAACGGGTGATGTTCGTTATTCCGAAGGTTCGTCAATCCGAGAATGAAATAAGGTTCATTATTCCGAAACACAAAAATTCCCCATACGTTGAGGTTCGTTAATCCGTGAGGACTATTAAAAACAAACAAACATTTGATCCAACTTGTAAATAATATTTCAATTCAGAAACTTTTTACGCCAAAATTAGGCAACAGATCTGCTCGTAAGAGCCAGTTTGCATGCATATAGGTTATGCAAATTTGAGGGGGTTTTTTGTTTGTTTGTTTGTTTGTTTGTTTGTTTTTTTGTTTTGTTTTGACGAACAGTGTCTCTTTGGTAACCTCTTATTCCGGAGTACATTTTTATCAATATTACTGAGACATTTTGTACTTACGAAAAGTGATTACCTTTCTTTCTTTTTTGCTCTCCTTTTTTTTTTCAAATTTACTTCCACGAAAACATAGCCTTCATTTGATTATAGTGGAGCGATAGCTTAAACAAGAGAAAGGACACGAAGAAAAAAAATGCCTGCCACACGAGTACAGTAAGTTATTTTGGTAGTTTTATAGTTCCGCTGTATACTGAGGTTGTATACAAAAGGGGAAGTTTCCGGTGCTACATACGTGCCTTTATTGAAACAGAGACGAATCACGAAAACTCTTAACGAAAGTGTTACGAAAGTGTTACGAAAAAAAAAATCAATCTTATAAATTAATCTTATTTCGTTTTCGGAGTATAAACGAATCTTCGGATTTACGAGCCTTATTTCATTTTCGGATTAACGAACCTCTTACGAATTTGTGTGCTTCCGAATAACGAACCTTCGTGATAACGAGCCTTATTTCGTTTTCGGATTAACGCTCGTTCGAAATAACGAATATCACCCATTTATGTAAATGGAGAAATGCCCTTTATACATATACTTTATTGATATCCCGATATAATGTATTACATGTGAAACGCTATCATGAGTTAACAAATGAGATGGTGTAAGCATTAAACACACCCTGCTACACTAATTCTAACTTTTGCTCTGATAAACCACGTTTGATACTTCTGCATTACTTTTTTCCCTCCCCCCTTTAAAACCTCCGCTCTCGTGACATTCTGAGGAAGACGAGAGGGCGGGAAAAGCTGGCTGTCTGCTATCATTATTCCCTGACCTTATCTAGATCTGTCCTCTTCCGTCGGGGTCGCTTATAGCACAGGAGAGATTGGGAGCGGAAAAACACGACATTTAGGGTCACCGGTATGTTTTCCAGGAATTGGAGTCAGCTGATCAGCTGATCAGCCACCTTGCGGCGCAGAGTGATCGATAGGACGTGTAAGTGACCGTGTAAGACAGGTCCTGAGATAAAACTGTCTTGCAAAGTGCACTCGTGAATAAGAGGTGCAAGCAGCGAGAAATTAAATGGTCCCCTTTAATAAATACACTATTCGAAGTCTTATGTTTGTCTGTGTGTGTGTGTGTGTGTGTGTGTGTGTGTGTGTGTGTGTGTGTGTGTGTGGAGGTATCTGATAAATAATGTTCTTTTTGTGAAAAGGAGGACGAGACGTATCCACATTATATTTCTGTTTTGTGAACAAGTTCAATGAACTTGGCAAGAAATAAGATAAATTAGATTTGTAGGAAATAGATGTTGGTGATTGGAATTTAATTTTTATTGTGATTCAAGGAAACTCTCATAGAATTACAATGTGTAATTGCATTAATTTCATTAAAAATATATCATATATTTGTCCAGATCAAAAGAAGTGCTTCCTTCAACGAATGAAATTTTAATGATGATTACAGATTATAAAGATCAGAAAATGGATTAGCGAGTAAAACTTGTAAAATAGGGTTACATTTATTGAAATGGGAAGAGTTAAATATTTTGGGAGTGTAAGTGTAGCTAATTCTATTGAGTTTTCTTTTCTTATTATTCTGTTCGGCAGTCTATTGTAAGTGATGGGGTTTTTGTTGTTGGTTGTATGTCTTTTAACCTTCCTACACACCCATAACTAATGCTTCCCTGGCCGTATCAGCACTGTAACTTTGTGATTCAGGTTTTTGATTGAGTAAGAATGTGAGCGGGTTCACCGGATATCGGGTGGGGGGGGGGGGGGAGGGAAGGGTGCCTTGTTCCCGTTTGTTTGATGTGTTTGCCTTTTCTTTATCCCTTTTTTGATACAAAAGTCTTTCTTTTTCATTCGTATGTAATATTGACTATGTGGAATTTATGCTGTCATTATGAAATTTGTATTATTTCAACTAATTTGTATATTAATGTTCATATGAAAAAGAAAGAAGAATAAAAGACTGACCGAAGACATGTGCGTGTGTGTGTATGTCTTGTTATTGTTTGTTTGTGTATGTGTGTGTGTGTGTGTGTGTGTGTGTAATGAAACCAGACATCTGGTTTACCAATAGTAAATTTTAAACCCGAAAGTCTATACGGACCTTCACATAATATTGGAAGCACCTAACGAGTTTAAAATCTCTCATCCTGATCAGACCGCGAAAATTGACGAAAAAGCAATGCAACATGCCCTTTAGCAAGGTAGAGGATAAGATGGTAAATTCAACTGGATACGATACATTATAGTACGAAGTTACTCGAACAGATATCAGTTTGCTCATTAGCATACCCTTTAGAATATATATTTGATATGTCACCCTATTTCATTATTGCCTCCATTTTAAAAGTTTTCGAAAATATTTCAAATATATTTCTTTTTGACAATTAACAACACCCTTGATCAATCCCAGCTTGGCTGTGGGAAATTTTGTTCAACTGATTTTACCATCGTGCAGTTAATAGATAAAGTTACATTAAACCGTTTAAAGGAAAATTAAAAGGAAATGATGATAGATAGATATCGTTTTTAAAACAAATAATCAAAACTATGAAAATAAACCTACATTGAAATACAATGTGCAAGGTATTGACAACTACGAGAGAAACGCATAATAGTTATTACGTTGATATCCATTCAAGAACGTTTTAAGCATAACCGTGATAAATCATTTTCCTTTTAAGTCAAATCAAACCCGGCCATTCGTGAATCCCCCCCAAAACACACACACACACACACACACACACACACACACACACACACACACACACACACACACACACATTTGCACTTTTTCCTCCTTTTAGTGTGTAAATTCTACAGAATGGCTTTTTAGTCACTTTGTCATGAGGGAAGGGCTGTTATCTCATCAAACATTATGTATATTTTTCGTTACTAATCCTGGAACAAGGAACATGTCATGGAAGAGAAATTTAAATGCACCAATTTACTGTAATTTGTATCAAATGATTTATTGAATTTGTTTGTAGAACTTCATTTTTTCGTAGAAGTCTCTGTATTATTATATTTTCATTTGTATATTGTATTCTTGACAAATAAAACAATCATAAATACAAAAACATAGACATTAGGAGTAGTAGAGATTTCATCAAACTTAGACAAATCTTTTTTTCCACGAAAAATTGTATTTATGGGTACCAAGCATATATTCCTGAATGTTTTTTGTATGTTCAGTAAATAATGATGTCACCATAAGTAAGCTACATATCAAGGTTATCACAGTTTCTTGAAAGCTACAATAGTATGACAGCTTCTTTGTTTGAGAAAACATTGTTTGTGTGGTTGGTTTCAGTTGATATTATCCGCAATCCTATACGAAACTAATGAAGGTACAACATTAAATTAATTCATCCGTGAATGGAAGAATGGAAGCTGATCAAGCGTCGAAGGTCGGACGTGAAACTGTTCTCGGAATTAAAACAGTTAGTCCAGATGAATTGATTTAATTTTATACCTTTATTGAACGTTACCTGGATGAATCAGAACTTACACCAATTGTTTATATGAAACTAAACATAACTATACTGAATATATACAAATTATACATAATTATCAGAGGGATCAAGTTATCGTCTTACGACTCTCATGTTTGTACGGAAAGATATTGCAAAATATAACAATTTCGGGCCAATAACACGTCAGTTACTACTACCACTCTTCCCTCAAAAGCTACACCATTGCTCAATAGCGTAACCCTTGGGATAAATTCATGCGTGAAAGATGAGATGC
Organism: Diadema setosum; assembly: GCF_964275005.1. Taxonomy (NCBI): domain Eukaryota; kingdom Metazoa; phylum Echinodermata; class Echinoidea; order Diadematoida; family Diadematidae; genus Diadema; species Diadema setosum. Next base: position 32,845,387 of record NC_092689.1, read on the forward strand.
ATGCTTTTTTTTTTATTAAATTTCACAAGAGGAGTAATTTAGTGAGGATCTGCGTGTACGTCAGTAGGAAACTTGTGAGCCCATTGCATCATTATCTCATCTAATTTGCGTGTGTATTGGTATTTTGTAGCAATATTACAGGAAAACAAGGGACGTCTTGAATTCCACAATCTTCTTCATGTCTGATCTTCAAGTTTAGCGGTTCGTTTGTTAGAGAAATTTTCCTATAATTTATCTGAGCCAACTTGAACGCTAAATGAGTTTTTATTTTGAATTCGATGTTTTACCATCTTCAGGAAAATTTCAGACCCTCTGTCAAGAGAAACTTACGATATTAAGCCCATCGAGAAAGCAAACGGACACAGTGAAGAAGATCATGTTTAAGAAAAAAGCAACAACAACAGGTGAACATGAAGGAGTTCGAAGTCATTAGCAAAGAGATAAACGTGTGAAGCCCATCAGCAGCGAGATTCTAAAAATAATTCTCATAGACTTTCTACCAGGGCTACCGCGTTTCCGTATAATCATAGGCAATAAGGTTACAGGGATGATATAGTATTGGTTGAGATGAGAATTCAGCTTCGAACTTTTTGCGAGATATTTATAAAAACCACTCTATGAAATGTTAAAAATCATACAAAGAAAAAAGAAATTCAAGTTTTATTTGGTGAAAATTGGTTTTGAAATGGCTGAGATATCCAAAAACAAAGTAAACCAAAGCGATGCTAATAAAAGGTGGGTCCAACCTTTTATTAGTATCGCTTTGTTTTGGATTTATCTCAGCCACTTCAAAACCGATTTTCATCAAATGAATTTTGAATTCCTCTTAGAATTGTATGCTCTTTTATGATCATTTCAGAAGAGGTTTCATTTTATATCAAAAGATAATCATCATAAAATGTTGGAAACCTGAAGCCCCATCTCAATTAAAACTGTACCATCCCTTTAACACAACCATTCACCTACTCCAACAGCATGAGACTGATCAAGACAACCCCTTTGCAACAAAGGACCATGGAATATATTCAGACATCCGCGATGACGTAAACAATTACTGCAATAAAGACAGACGAACAAAGGAGGAAACAGACAAACATATAGACAAAGATTTAAATATATATATATATATGATGCTTCTTCTTGTAATTACTAGTAGTGGTTGTTTGTCTTAACACGCGCATGATTTTCTTGCCTGGGAAGGGATCCCTGGAAGACAATAGGCCCTTAATCAACAGGCTAAAACTGGAATCTAAATCAGATCAAACCAGCCCAGAGCGTAAATATTTTTTTAAAGCTATACACGATCGGTCAACGGCATTCAGAATCTACTGTAATCAAGGAGGTCTCATTAAAGACGGCTGCAGAACCGGTGGCGGTTTACCGTGCGGTCTGACTTGCTTTTGTTTCAATTCCTGTGAGGAGCGGATGTTTTGAAAGTGAATTCCGAAGACAGAAACAAAATAGAATAAGTAGAAGAGGGAAAGACATCGAAAGTATTAAAAAAAAAGGGGTCCACCTTCATGCTATTTATAGAGTTTGAGAGAGACACGGAGGGGATTAGATTCTAGCCGTTCTTCCACAGGCTTACCACTTCCCCCTCTTTAAAAGATAATTGTTTGATGGATTGATCCGTACGCTGACATTTTGGTAAGACCCGATGGAAAAAGAAAAGAAAGAAATAGTGTTTTTTTTTTTTCGATTTATGTGGAAAACGGCATAAACAGACAATACCACTTCCGCGAGTAAGTTGTGTTCAATGTACGATTCCTCCCACTCAAGTGATTGTGGTCCTAATCTTAGCTTTTCTCAAGGACAATTGGAGCTGAAGATGTAGCTCAATGATCGCTGGGTGGTCACCCTTTTGTTACAGTCTGTTGTTCTGTAGAAACTTTCAGAACCATTGCAATGTAAGTGCATGTTGACTCATGTTGTTCTATAATACCCTGATAATCACTTTTATGTGGCTGAAAGAATTTACAGATATACTCCATATACATTATTGTAGTTTTAATTGTGCTAATTTCTTTAGATTACTTTATGCGCACACACACACACACAAAATAAAAATCTTTTAAACAAAGATTATGACATCATCAGTCGATAACTGTTACACAACTAATTTGATTAACAATAACAACAGGCAGCAACAAACTTTGGAAGGCAACTTGCCTTGACTGAACATTTAACTAAAATGTTTCCATATACTTTAATATGGTCAACAACAACAACAACAGAAACACTGCATGACAGAAAAAAATAGTGGAAGTTCCCTTCATTCGTACACACACGCACACGCTTTTATTAGTTCAAATCAATTAAATGTCATCATGGATAAACTAAGAAGCAGTGCCATAACTAGCTATAGCTATAATAGCTATAATAACTATTATATGCACTTAACAAAAAAAAAATAGAAGAAATGCTGAAGTTAAGAAAAGAAAAAAAGTTGTCATATGTTACCGCCAAACCAAGCTGCAGCTCCATTTCAACTTAAAACTTTTTTCTTTTTTTTTGCGTTTGTGTGAAAGTTGAATATCATCTTTGAATTTGGCGTGTATCGTGGTCTATAAGAGGCGTATTTATCTCCAGACTGATTTATCAATCCTATTATTGAATGAATAGATTATCCTGACTAAGAATTTGGTTAGATACTTGTTGGGGTGCCTTTTGGAAAGGAAAACTTTCAGCCTGTAACCGAGCTGTCAGCTATTATTTTTTCTCAAATTATACGGTGTTTTACTCTTAGTATTTTTAGCTATGTTGTCTGTGTGTTCTCACTGGCTAGTGCTATTTGCATATTGAAACGCCACTGGCCTTGAAACCATGAGCTCTCAGTATTCAAGCGAGCCCATCTTTTTGCCCTTAAAGAAGGATTTCAGTCCAGTTATAGGTTCGTCTGCTTAAGAAAATGTAGAATCTTAAGAGTATACAACAGTCAAATTTGATCAAAATCCGGCACAAATTAGAGAAGTTATGAAATTGTGACAAAAAATGACAAAAATTCAATGTTTTTGTTATTGAAATGTAAAACATAATGTTATTCCTGACTGAATAACTTCAGAATAATGATCAGTTAGATATTACTAGGGTTTAAAACTGTGGCATAATTGCGTTTGAATGAAAAATTGGATTTTTTTTTTTAGTTTTATGTATACACAAACTGTATGGCAAGTTGTGAGGGGATGACATCATCACTTCACCATCTGCATAATCATATTTACTTTTCAAGAACCGTTTCCTATAAATTAACGAAACTTCTAAATGTCATTACTTCCTTATTTTCGTCCAATTTGTATCAAAATATTCATTGTTGTGCTGAGAACATTTTACTTCGTCTTTTCAGACTCACTTGCAATTACACAGGAAGTTCGGACGAACACAATCAGGAGCAGTTTGATTTGATTTGATTTGATTTGATTTATTGTTCCACATCTCAAAACAGAAATAACATGATACGATCGATTGAACGTAAGATTGAACATAGCGTCGTAATTACAAAGAATACAAGAGAAGATAATTTAACAAACATGAAATGTGGGGACCTACTAAAAAGCAAAGCTTGTAATGTATAGGTCCCTGTATAGATGAAAGTGTTGGTCTTCTTAAACAGTACTTCTAGTAACGAAAACTAGGAAAGGAAGGAAAGGGACGTAAAAGAAAAAAGAGCAAAAAGAGCAAGAGAAAGAAATAAATATTTAATATACGAGAGCATAGCGAAATACAAAGTAGCCACCTGTATTGCGCTTACAAGACTCCTAGTCACCCGAGCAACACAGTTACGTAACTGTAGGAATGCGCAAAAATGCATATGATACATAATGATTCATTAATTCAGGAATAGCCTTGACATAAATAACTCAGTAAAAAAAAAAAAAAACGAAAAGCAAACCTGGAATACATATAATAAACAACGAATCTAATAAAGAAGAGGGAGTTCGAATAAAATTGCATGTTGTATCATTAGATATAAACCTGCACAAGGGATTTTTTTAGTTTACGTTTAAAATAATTCAGTGACAACGATTCAGTGATGTCAGAGTCAAGGCTATTCCAAAATGTCGGACCTGTATGTACTATTGTTTTAAGAGCAATGCAGTTCTCACTGGGGAAAAGTGAAATGATTTTTCCTGTCTTGTAGGGTAGGAATGTATAACTTTATTTTTTACAAACATGGGAGTGAAAGCATAAGGTAATTCGTCTTTAGTTAACTGGTACATAAATATCCAAAGGGAATAAGAATATATATCAAAAATTTTTAAGAGGTTATTACTTTTGAACAGTGGGCTTGTCGGTGCTAAATAATTGGTACACTTGATAATTCTTATAGCTCGCTTTTGTATTCTGAAGATAGACTCCAGGCGTATTTTGGAACAATTCCCCAGGCCAGTATGCTATAATGAAGATACGGCAATAACAAAGTCGAATATAAGTTACGTAATATATATTTGGGGAAAACATGCTTAAGCTTCTGTATAACACCCAAATTTCTTGATAGTAACTTACATAAATGATTTGCTTGTTCCTGCCAAGATAATTTACAATCAATAAAGGCCAAGAAATTTAACTAAATTTGTCTGTTGTAAGTTTACTCCTTTGATTGAAATTGAGCCAGGTAAACAAGTGATTGTATTACTAAACACCATAAAATTAGTTCGTGGCACATTAATTCAAGGGTCAGCTAGATTTCTGCTGAAAGGTTGTGCTAAACAATAAACAAATAATACAAAATCCTTTTACTGCAAAGGTCATTATTTCAAACCAGTAAAACTACAAGTTTTACTTTTCTCTTAACTTTCAATGTAGAGAAAAGTTTTCCTCTGTCTGTTGAATGTAGTATATAAAAAAAAAATAGAAAGAAACGAGCCAAAGTTAGAGTGAATTGTCATTGATAATAAGGTAAAAAAGAAGAAGTAGCTTTCGGGACATTGATTGTAGGAATCATGGGTATTGACAACTGAAAATTGAACCACAGCCTCTTCTCTCGTACATTTCCACATGACAAAACACAGGCCTCGTGTAGACAATGCAAACCACGTGTATACAGGTACAGCGCTAATTGCCCATTGGAGGCATTAGTTTCCTGCAAAAGTTTCAGCAACCACATCCTTTAATTGCTTGTTATTCGTTTTCTCGCTTGTCACAATGGACACTTGCTTTATAGTGCTTTATCGTTGCTGTTTATTTTCTTGAGATTTTTTTTCTTTCTTTCCCCCTTTCTTGTCTCCCACAAATGCGTGGGCTTGTAAATTTGGTTGCCAACACAAGCCAGGTAAATACGACTGGCAAGAAAGAAATTTCCCACACTTTTGGCCAAAATGTGTTGTCACAAGTACTGGTTGTGCCCCCATTTTGTTGCATTCGTTTCTAGGCAAAAAGACGCTGTGCTTACATCAGTGCATTTTTCAAAAGATGTTTGACACCCTATCATTTATTTATTTATTTATTTATTTGGTGGGGGGGGGGGAGGGTCTCACCAAATGACGTATTTTGTTCCACCCCGAATTCATTGTAGCCACCTCTAATTACCAAATTTGTAGGACATATTGAATATGTAAATTTAATCAAAATAAACTTCATAATTAGGAAGTTGTCGTTCTCTCTTCAAGCAGTCTTGGCATAAACATGTTTTTCAGGTGGATGCGGGAATAGCTCACAAGGACGGCGTATCACAAACAGCAAAGTGCATTAGCTAGAATAGGTAATGTCCTTGAATTCATTTCACTATCGCTCTTCCCAAACATATAACAAAAATAAAATATTATGTCTCCATCTGATCGCCTATTGTCTAAATGCCTTTGTGAGTTTTTAAGTTATCTCACTACCATTTTCGCTGGCGATCGTGTTACGACCAAAATCACTCTGAGAATGATCGCACAAAAGAAACCATCAACTACTGTTCAGGCGATTTATTAACAGTGATATTGTGGGTACAGACTCGTAATCGGTTTTTACATCAGTACAATAATGATCAATAGAAACAATCATGAATCGGTAATGAAATCACTTACACGTGTTACATCCACATCCTAAATCGAAAGCGTATAGGGGAAAAGAATTAGATTTTGTGGATATTACGCAACCTACGAGCATGGCATACAGATGATCTGTTTTGCGTTACATTCAGTTTTTTATAATGTAACAGTGTATGGTAGAGACACTAATTACGTATTTTCCCCTGCAGTGTGGCTTAAAGGTAATGATCTCATAAAAGTTCTTTCCGGGAATTGCAACATAGTTCACAAATTGAAAAAACAAACAAACAGGATTTGTCATGTATAAAAATACGTCTGTGTGTCGTCTTTTCTTTAGCTGATTTGTGATGTGTGTTATTCCGAAGGAAACATTCATTTTTGCGGTATATTTGGAATGTCGGATTATAAAGAATTCATTATGTATCATGATTGTCTGGACTGAGTTGTGAATTACTCGTGATAATCGGATTAGCTCGGCTTGTTAAAGAGAGAGGAAGATTAAAAAAAAAAGTTTAACTTGATGTCAGAGACACCTGAAAGGTATACGTCATAAAGAAAGCAAATAATCCTCTTTACACTGTATCTTAATGACAGACAAGTTTGAGATATACTAAAGATAAGATCAGAAGTACTTGAAAATCTACAATCGGGGTTGACTGAACTGAAGTTGGAGATCATCATTGGACTTCCCCGAAAGTTCATCACCGCACACAACAGTTCATGCTCAGTTATTTGCGTCACAAAGCAGCAAACATTTAATATAGGTGACAAAATCGACCAGATTACCAGCAAACATGTAAAGAGTTATATCTATGTATTCTATCTATATTTTACAGTAAGTATTCAAACTTAAATACCGTCATTATACTTAGCTATTGTTTGAATTAATGAAAAAAAAAAGAGCAGACTTGTATAATAAATAAACAGTTACCAAGAATTACAAAGTATCTCTGAATTAAAGGTGCGTGCATATGCACTTATTAGGGACCTTGGTAATGGAATTTTCTTCTTCTTTTTTTTTCAAAGCACATCTTCCATTGCTTTCGAAGGCTTATAACATTTGCAGTAAAGAAATGATACTTTTATATATATATATATATATATATATATATATATATATAGAGAGAGAGAGAGAGAGAGAGAGAGAGAATATATATATATATATATATATATATATAGAGAGAGAGAGAGAGAGAGAGAGAGTATCTATCTTCTTCTCTCAATGCTCCTCTTTGATCCTCATCACTCTCTCTCTCTCTCTCTTTCTCTTTCTTTCTCTCCCCTTCTATCGTTATGCTTCAATACATTCTCTAATAGCTTAAAAAATACCCATAATACAATATTTTCCATATTATATACATAGACGTTTCGCTTATATCTACTGGACGTCACAGTCAAGTTTTGAATAGTTTCTGACGAGAAACTCACAAAGGTGTATGACATACGAATGATTATTTCACGTATAATGAATTTTGTAAATAAATTAAATAAAATCAGATCAAATAACATGAGCTTCAAGATACCGGTTGTAGGGAGTTTGGTAGGAGGACAAAGAGCGACATGGATTTATTATAACAATTCACCTGTCACACTGGATAAAGACAGGGTATTACTACAGGGTCCCGTTTTATAGAAATATGATAATTTTACAATAATGGTAACTCTGCCATTAGTGGAAACCATCGGTGATTTTTTTTTTTTTTTTTTTGGGGGGGGGGGCATCGATTGGCTATGGAATAGTGTTGCTATGGAAGTTACTATAGAATGATGCTACCATTGATTGTAAAGCTACCATAGCTTTGTGCAACGGGGTCCGGATCTTTGACTGCAGTTTGAGCACAATTTAACAGCAACTCGAATGTCCGCTGAACATTCCAATTCTTTCCATTTTACCCGTGTGCGTGCCGCACGATTTGCTTTCGAACACGCTTTGCTTTCGAACACGCTTTAATGACGTTTGACAATTGCGATTTGATCTACTACAGTAATGTAGCATTCATGTGCATCATAGCACATCACAATAGATATTCTCCCATTTCTGTCTTAACACTTCGCCAGTAGCTAAAAAAAATTCCCGTTTAGAATGTCAGTAAAATAGTGTTGCTAAACTTTTGTGTCTTTTTGGCTGTTCGGAGATGACAAACAGCCAAGTGTCATGATAGTGTTGCAATTCGGTACCAGAGGTTTCAGTGGCATTGGTGGCGCTGTTTTGTTTGCAGGAGAGCGCGAGCATGAGCTCCAGTGGCTTGACGGCTGTGGGGAAAACCATTGATCTCCACATTTATTTAATAGGTCTCACAACTGTGAATTATTCTATGTGGACTTACATCTTAAAAGTAAAAAGAAAATAACTCCTATTAATAAAAAAAAAAATCACTACTCCAAAGTGTCTCCTGTTTACTGAATGTACACCGAAGTAAATTGCAGTCACTTAAATCTTAAAAAAAAAAAAAAAAAAAAAAAGAGTAGGCTCTACGTGTAGGCCATGCCCAGATTCCAAATGAATTTGCTATTGTACATGGCCGGCGGAATCGGGGAGGGGGGGGGGGGGGAGGGGCGACTGTGGGGACTCGGAATCGGGCCCCCACACTTTATGTGCACCATACAAAGGAATACATAAGGTGTCATCACTTTGCCCCCCCCCCCACTTTTTTAACCCGAAAGTACGTAAGTGACACTAAAAAGAAATAGAGATCTTGAAGTGTGATCGCGCGGTATGGTTATGTTTTTCCACTGAAGACCCCCCCCCCCTTTTTTTTTATTTATTTTTATTTTTTACTTATTTATTTTTTTGCTTGTCAGCCGAAGAAACCCGGCTTATTGGCTCTTCAAACCCGGAAGTGCCCCCCCCCCCCCACTTTTGAAAACGCTCCGTCGGCCCTGTTGTAAGATTCATCCCATCAATAATTGGCTGGTTTGCCTCATTATCTCCGCCAAGGAGGTTATGCTTTTGCCTACGTTGGTTTGTCTGTTTACAAAATAACTCAAAAAGTTATGAACGGAATTTGATGAATGACAATGATACAAGGAACAGATGATTAAATATTGGCAGTGAGCTGGATCACCGTGTAGATCTAGAATCTTTTATTTATTTATTTATTTATTCATTTATTTATTTATTTATTTATTTATTCATTCATTCATTCATTCATTCATTTGCTCATTTGTTTGTTTATTTATTCATTAATTCATTCATCTATTAATTTATCTATTTATCGTTATAATTATCATTCATTTCATTTTTTGAAGCATTTTTTCTCTTTGGGATCTTTGGCAGGGTCCAATGATGACCTCAAGATGGCGCGCTTGCTTTTGCGACCTTCAAAGCCATTGCGCTGTTGGCCCGTAAAACAGCGGAGGCAGCGACGTCTGGTCGGCAGTGATGGTAAAATGTTTTGATATACAGGGAATTTGATAATGCAGCTGATATAAATGCGGAGTATAATATGGGGGGAGAACAATTACAGTATGGTTGGAAATGACTGCTTGGTGGAGGTCTCTGCTGTCCGAGTGCCTTCCTAGTTCTTTATGTTTATGTTTTTGTTTTTACGTTTTTCATACGTAATGGGGCCTGGGCTAGTCCACTTTATTTGCAGGGATGAGACCACTTTAAAGATGGTGCCAGAGAGAGTATAATAGGGGAGTTTTTAAAAAAACGGGGTATCAGCGTATATGGAGTTGAATGGATATAAGGGAAGGGAATCCACCAAGTTTTATATATTTATCTTGTCTCGTTTTGCAGGTTTGTTTGTGTATTGTTGTTCGCTTTAATGTGGTGCTGATTCTTCCGGATTCCCTGAAAATTATACCATTTTACTTCAATACACCCACAGCGTCTCTCAGAAAAAGAAAGAAAGAAAGAAAAAAAAAAAATATATATATATATATATATATATATATATATATATATATATATATATATATATATATATATATATATATATAAATATTAGGATAGAAAGTGACACCGAGTTATATTCTTGGATACCTCTACTACACTCACAACTGAATGAAAGACGCATACTCAAATATACTTTGAAAGTCAGATACAAGAACACCAGAATTAGATTTCTTTGAAGTGTTTAATCATTTCTGTCCATTTTCTTCCCTCCAATCACAGCAGATGTTTTACAATGACGCAAATACATGTACCCAAGTATTCACTTGTCATTATTACACCATGTTACATTAAAGAAATTTGACACATATGAAACACTGTTAACCTGTCAAATACACGTACAGATACAAAAATAAGGAAGAAGGTGCAGGGGTTTACAAGGATGCACATCACTGACACAACCAGATGATGATCTCTGAGTATTGTAATTAGATTGTCATCACAAAGAAATAAAATCACAAAAATTACCACACACGGTAACCATTCCACCATTTATCAATCAATATCTAGAACTTCAATAAATAGGAAACAATTCGCTATCCGTAAATTAATGACACAATGTTTGGAGTTTCATCACAGATGCCTTTTCCACCAGTTACCATAGAAGGAAATATTACAAGTCAAGGGCTTAGGTTCACTGTATCATATATTCAGAATTTTGCAATTCAATGCATGAGGAATGCTCGTGTAAAAAAATGTTAAATCATAACTATGTCAAGTGTGTTGTCCTTAACATCATTATTGTTGATGTTGTCATCATTAATTGTCAAAAATGTTATTGTTAGTTGTATCATTATCGTCGTCTTCATTATCATTGGTAATATATAATAGTCCACAAAGCAGCATTATCTTTCTCATCTCTATGAGGTGATAATCCCTAGTATAATTTGTCACAAAAAAATCAAAACATTACCATGATAATATAACAATGATTCAATCAGGATTGTCAAAATTCCAAGTTATACAAGAAATAAAGGACTAGTAGGAGCAACTGTCACAATAATGATTATCATAAAATAATGCATGCTAAAATGATAGTACTATAAACATTGGTATCATGTAGAATATTCTAGATAGGACTATTTGCACCTACTGCACTGATTCAGTCTCTGTATTGGGACATTGTCCTAATAGTAAAGATCCTTCCCCCATACACACCTCCCCTTCCCCACACCTAAAAAAGAGGAAATCTTACTTGCACATTTAAATGTTTAATAATGGCAAAGGCTCTCAATAAACTGAATTAACAAAGTTTGAATCTAGAAAGTAGACACACAACCATTTTTACCTATTCTTAGGTCTTCAGCTTTCAAATCAGCAATATTCACGACGCAAGACTTTTTTCCATTCCTAATTGAAGTGAATAGGAACTTTCATGTCATTCAAACAATGTCTAGCATTGGCTTGTGGAAATCACTTTTGTTTAACATGTAACATGACATTACACAAGAATCCTATATCATATGAAATATGACTTTTTCATACAATGATCCTTAAAAAAACACTAAAAAATCGCACGGTGAAACTGCAACTTGAAAAAAAAAAAAAGGAAAAGTATTCTCTTCAACAACAAAAAAACAACAAGAAATCATGTTTGCAGGCACGTATAAGGAATCGTCAATATACCAAGAAAGTAATTTCAGTGATTACACAAATCATGCACATAAATGCAATGAAAATATAATATCATGACAAAACAATACTATCATGCAGCTCCTATTAAATTCATGTTTCTCCGCATTCTATAACCAACATCCTTCCAGCCCACTTCTGTTACTTCTTTGGCAACTACTGGCAGCAATAAAAAAAAAAAAACACACAGAATTTACAAGTCATAGTAAATACACAAGCTAACACATTGTATATGAATATTAAAATCCATTTGGTATCCTGCATGTTCCAAATGAGCAGTATTTTTTTTATTAAGTACACCTTGTACATTGTGCAAAGTTGCCAATATTAACAAACACAGGTATTACATAAATGGGTTATTACATTTCTTGGCTAAGTAAGTTACATTTGTCGATTACAAAGAGGGCCATTCACAATGTACAGTATCAAGATGGATTATTTAGTGAAAACTACATGTATTCCACTTCCAATATGATAGCAAAGTGCAACATACATGTAGTGCATGTGTGCATACAAATATGTGCATTTATATATATATATATATATATATATATATATATATGAACACACACATTTATATGAGTATAAGATGTAAGATGTATGTGGTGCACAAATGTAAAACTTGAGTCACTAATAAGGTGAGAGATGTATATAGTGAGATACATAACCAAGAAATAAAATAAATTGAACGATAAAACACTCGTGCATGAACATTTAACTTTGTAGGGCTTTTATTTTACTCATCTTTAAAATAAATGTTAATCAGTCCTGGCACTTGAATAAAGTACCCCTTGCTCTTGTCAAGAGATTCTTTGACAAACTTGCGAGAGATCGAATCCAGTTTTGAAGAGATTAAGACTTGGTTTACAGATCACTAACATTGTATATCCTCAGACTCTGCATTTAGCTCAAATTCATTTCCTTCATGGCAGTTTACATGTATAGGGACCAACATTAGACACTGCCTGTCCTTAAAGGTCATGCTTTTTGTCTTTTGTCTTTTTTTTTTTTTTTTTGGGGGGGGGGATGTCTTCTTGGGGAGACTTTATAAAGAGGTTTACCTGTATGTTATTTGTTTAACTGCTATGCACGCACAAAATTACCTTTCTTGCACACATAGCAAAAGAAAGAATGAAGGCGGAATTGTACAAATATACAAATATAAATATATATATCGTACTGTTATCTGCAAATCATTCATACCCTTGAACATTTTCAGTATTTTTTCTCCAATATACACTTATTCTCCTGTACAAATCTTTTATCTAGTCCAACATTACATATGGAATTGAAGTGTGGGGGAGTACATGCAAATCTTATTTAAACTGCCTTCATCTTAGTCAGAAAATGGCCACGCGAGCTATCACCTTCAGTCCACTCAGTAACACCTTCTGATCCCCTGTTCCAAAAACTGGGAGTAATGGACGTATTTGAACTGCATTAACTTTACATCTGTACATTCATATTTGATTTGTCAAAGGGAAATATGCCACATGATCTAGTAGAATATTGTCAGAATATTCAACATTATTAGTCAACAAGAGGCAAAAAAAGAAGGCTTGCTTTATCTACCAAAATGTAAATTTATGTATGGTCAACTCTCACTTTCTTATATAGGAGTTAAATTGTGGAATGCTTTGCCAAAGAAATTAAGGGGGTATTGATACTGTACCAGGAAAAATTTCCGAAGTAGTCTAGACAATGGTACAAACAAACAAACTACAAATCAATAATGTTATAACAGTATTTTTTTATGTATTTTATTTGTTCATTATGTAACACATGTTAAAGGACCAACACCTACTAGCACCTGTGCTACCTCTTGCTTCTTTTACCAACCTCATTGTGTACATTATTGCCATATTGTAGCTCTTTTTTGATAGTTTTATATTACCTAGTTATTTATCCATTATATATTCAATATGTTTTTAGATCGTTTAGACAATAAATTGTATGTGTGCTATGTGATAATGTTGATGTATAAACAAGTATTCAAACTTTCTTGTACTATTATGTTGTTGTTATAAATAAACTCAAACTCAAACATTGATACATTGATATGAGAATGATGGAATGATCGTTCTTGGGGGTGACTTTTGTGTACTTAGTTGTCATTTAACAATTTAAGTAAATTTTGGTTCAATTTCATTTGCATAACAATAGAAACACTGAGATTTCCAGATTTTTGGCAATCCATAATCATTTGATTATTTTGTTGGAATGTAAGATTTCTTGCTGGGAACATGGTGAAATCCATGGCAATGAATGCAGGTACCACAAAAAAAAAAAAAAAAAAAAAAAAAATGGCTTGTGCTCAGTATTGACTAATATCCAAGCTGGGATAAAGTCTGTAAGGCCTTTAATATGAATATCTTCATATTTCTTTCGTTGCTAATGAGATGAAGCTGGAAACGCAATGATCTTGAACATGACAATGTAAGGTAGCAAACCAATGCCTGACTGCCTTCTCAAAATCAATCATTTTCTTAGAAATTGGCATAATTGAGAAAAAATCACAGTTATGAATAATTTTTGCAGACAAATATATGCATACATATATATATATATATATATATATATATATATATATATATATATATATATACACAATGTATATATATATACACACACAAAAAATTCAATTCATATCAGTAACAAATGTTTGAAGTCTTTACATACACGTACCAGACAAGCAACAAAATCAAAGGATTTAACAGAGCAATTTTGTGCACATTTACTAATAATCATTATGGAGCAATTCAAGTTCTATCAAGGTTTCATAAATATGGTCATGGTAACAAGACTCTTTCAAAAAGAAGGCAAAAGTTTTGAAGAGATGTTTCAGTAATACTTTCAAGGCTGAAAATGGAGCCAGTATAGTCTATGCATAAATACATTCAGACATGTTATCAGCATCCAGTTGTAAGGCCTGTGGTTTTCCATAGAGGGGTACGCTGGAAGGGAATTTGTACTGCTATGTGTTGTTGTGCAACGTATTGCTGAAATAAGATACTAAGCTATCTATCATTTTAAAAACTTTCACAAGATTTGTTGGAATGTGTACTTCAAGTTCACTGGAAAAACATAAAACCCTACACTTACACTTACACTGCAAAGTTCATGCAATATGGGGAAAAAATGAGAAACTGTTATTTATGGCAATACTTCAATAAATCATCTATAAACATTCATATTTTTCTATACGTATTCACATATTGCAGATTTAGAAAAATTTTATTGAAAGAATATGCAGCGCATTAAGACTTTGGAAGTCTGAAGTAAAGATTTAAATTTACAAGGCAAATTACGTGTTCAGTGTAAATAAATAAAATTCATAGGGATATTCACTGTAAAATTCATCACCCAAGAAATACAAATGATTATCAAACCATGAAATACAGCACGCTTTTCTATGCCTAAAAGAAGAAGGAAAAAAAAAACTAGAAATGTCGCTATGGCGACTGATGCCTCCGCCATAATGCATGATTGTCCCAATAGGCGTATAGTACAATGTCTTCACAATGTGTGATCCATGACAGTTTCACATATCTGGCAAAATATTGAAATGACAGGTTTGTCAGAAATGTCTTGAACTGGGTTTGCTATAATTTTCTAAGAGTGCAGGTACACATATTTGGGGAATTTTGGGAAAGTTTATGCAATGAGTAATTTCCAAGGTACGAAGAAAGAGTGTGATGACGGTACAAAATAGATTTTTTTTTTTTTTTTTTTGGGGGGGGGCATTGAAACCTGGCCTTTGACCCTTAACCTTTGACCTTCTGGCTGGAAATTTCCCGGAGAATCTCCATTAGGTAATGCATGTATTAAGTTTTGAAACTAATAATGCAAGCATTGCATATACTAGTATATGAGGGAAATAGTAAAATTTTGAGGAGTTGACCTTGACATTTGACCCCTGACTATTGACCCATGACCCCTAAATTCCCTAGATAATCCCTGCCAGACAGTACATGCATATGTACCAAGTTCCACGAAGATACAGTGTACATTGAAGCATTTGAGAGAAAAGTAATATTGCAACATTTTCACCTAACCTTTGACCTTTTGACCTTTGGCCTTATGACATGAAACTCTCTCTGGAGAATCTTTACGCAGTAGTACATGTCCACACCAAGTTTCAAGAAAATACTTTCGGGCATTGCATAGATATGGGGGAAATTGCAACATTTGTAGCATTTGACCTTGACCTTTTGACCTTTGACCTCTTGCCAATGTCACTAAAATCTACTCAACTAATTGTCCCATCATACATCATCCTTGGACCAAGTTTGGTGAAGCGGCTGCTTCATCCAGTTTTGAGTTATCACGTAAACAGATAAATTTTAGGATTTGACCTTGATCTTTGACCTTTGACCTCTGTCCGATTTCACTGAAAAACTAATCAAGTAATTGTCCCATCATACATCATCCTCCAACAAAGTTTGGTGAAATTTGCTCCATCCAGTCTTGAGTTATCGCGTAAACGGATACAATTTCATGATTTGACCTTGACCTTTGACCTTTGACCTTCAGCCGATTTCACCCAAAATCTAATCAAATAATTGCCCCATCATACTTCATACTTGGACCAAGTTTGGTAAAATTCCAGTAAATATTACTCAAGTTATCGCGTAAACGAAAGCGGACGGATGTACGTACGAACGTACGGACGTACGGACGTACGGACGTACGGACGTACGGACGTACAGACGTACGGACGTACGGACGGACGGACGGACGGACAACCCGAAAACATAATGCCTCCGGCACCACTTCGTGGCGGAGGCATAAAAAAGGGTGAGGAAGGTACATCAGACTTTGTGTGGTTGGCTACTGAAATATTTATAGCTAATGCATCATAATCATTGTGTCTCTTTTATGTCTATTTTTAGTGGGGTTTCATACAAAATCACCTGCAAACAGTTTAAATAAGCACATCAACCTAAACACACATTCCAACTTGGAGACACAGGTAGCTCTGTCCTTTATCTTGTGAAAGTACATGTACATCTTCAAAAGAGTATGTTAAAAACTTTGAAACAATAGTTGTCATAATAATGATAGTAATGATGATGATGATGATGATGATGATAATGATGATGATGATAATAATAATAATAATAATAATAATAATAATAATAATAACAATAATAATAATGATAATGCTAATAATAATAATAATAATAATAATAATAATGATAATGCTAATAATAATAATAATAATAATGACAATGTTGATGACCTTCTAAAGCAAGGGCAGCCTCTTCAGTGTAATCACTGCCTTTTCACTTGATTCCCCCCCCCCCCCCCATGACCCAAGCATTGGTACCCATTTATACACCTTGGTACTAAACACATTAAGCCATTACCTCATTTTGTGTCTAAAAGGATGCAATGGGTAGAACTTGAACCCAGAACCTCCTATCCAGGTGTCTAGACCAACATCCACTTTACCACAGTACCCCTACTGTGGATACATGGGAACATACATTGTGCATCATGGTTCATCATTAGTGCTATATATGATACAAGCAATAAAAATCATTCAAAAGTCAACCTATGAAAAAAAAATAAAGAGATGTTAATACAATATGCCATACACTACATTTCCTGAAATAATGAGGAATATATGCAACACATAAACTTGCAAAACAATTATCTTTTGGCACTAAAGTTGAGCGAAATGAGAGGGATCAACGGAAATGTACAATACTGAGGGGACATTTAAAACATTGTCAATGTCTTGTGTCATTTCCTATGCTTGACAAACCAAGTAGGAGACACATCATCACTCGCTCAAAATGCTTTACTACACAAGAAATATGCAGCAATAACTGAATCATTCCTTCTCATTCATTTTTTTTTTCATGCTAATCTCTTGGTTCCCATCTAAGTTTTCACGTCTCATCTTATTTTCTCACCACATTTAATGTTCTTCTTGGAGTCACTCCATTCTGACATAATCTCAATCATAATATCATGCAGTAGTTGAGTCTATAGAGAGTACAAAACCTTTTTTGAGAGAGACTTTGAATGCCAAAGGCATTCAGAGCTGTATATAACTATGTAAATATTTGTAGAAAAATAAATATGTTGAACTGAAGTTAATCTACACACAAGAAATACAAAGATTATGAGAAAGAGGAAAAACCAATACACTGAGTGTAATTCAAGGACAAGTAAGATCATAAAATCTTGCAACATGTACCAAGTACTAAAACTGAACAATGAATTCAAACACGATTATGGGTATTTGGGACTGTCACATTTTTTGCATTTCCTTTTTGTGCGATGGGATGGGAATGACTAAGTCAGTGATTAAGCTTTCAAAATTTTGGTCCACTAAAACCACTTCTTTGTCACAGCACTACATGAAACAGTAAAACCTGATGTCTCCTCTTCGCTGATGAAATAAAGAAAAAATCATTTTTCTCTCTCCGAGGTTGAGGCAGCTACATAGTTGACAAAAAGAGTGGAGCGCATCTAACAGACAAAACTTTTGGGTGCAAGGCACTCTTTGGACTATGGCATGGAAGCCACTTTGAGTCAAGGAGTTTACATACATAAATCTGAAATTTGAATGAAATGAATAATGTGCACACAGACATTGTGCTACGATGCATGTGGTGCTATCGTTCTACACGAAGAATTTGGTCTATACAGGAGAGAGGTGGTGTATAAACTCACAGTCTGAATCATGATGCCAAGTTAAGATTCAAATTATACACATGCCCCTCTCTTGACGAGGTTAACATATAGGCATAAAAGATTGCCACCATCTACCCATCAAAATCAAGTAGATTTCAAAAGAGCACTCAGAGAGGTACCTTTGTGCTACATACATCTCATGGCCAAAATTGATTAATACTTCTGGGAGATTTTTATATTCTCTTATTACCTCTGCCAAGGTAGGAGTTATGTTTTCATCGGCATTAGTTTGCTTGTTTGTTTGCAAAATAACTCGAAAGGTTGTGAACAGATTTGAATGAACCTTGCAGGAAACCTGATAATGACACAAGAAACAGATGATCACATTTTGGTAGTGATCCAGGAATTTTATGGATTTTTGAAGGATTCTTTATCTTTTGGCAGAAAGGGTCGATGAACTTGGGAGTTCAAGCTGTGCATATTTGAGGTTTGCATATGCACTCTAAAGCTAATCTGCTGCTTTTCGTGGGTTTTGAGCTGGGTGGTCAAAAATAGAAGCACACACTACATACACATTATAACAATCATGAGACAAGGAAAAGAGTTGCATCATTCTGTAATGACATAGAAATTTTTCCAAAACCCGGATTGTGATTCGTCCATTTTCAATGGACTTGGTGCATGTCCCAGCATGCAACTTTCCTCAATAAGTGAGAAGAAAAAATAAAGTGAAGAAGTTTGGTCTATTCTGCCCCGGAAAGTACACTTAACAAACTCACAATCACTGCACCTTCCAATATACACACAAGCAGACAGAGAAAGTATTCACGGGCCAGCAACATGCGCTAACACTGACTTCTACTTCCTCATAGTTTGATGTAGAACAGAGAGTTGGTAATATTTCTGCTACCAACTGGATGGTAGTAGTCACAGTATCTGGCAAAAGATGGCAGTAAACAAATCTATCACACATCCACTTTCATACATCATTCAACACACTACATCTATCTTTAAGTTATCAAGAGATTAGGTGAAAAATGGTTTAACCCGTTGAGGACGGTTTAATTTTGCTACAACACGCATTTTCCATAGTCACCTGCCTGAGTATACTCAGGACTCGTCCTCAACGGGTTAAAAGAAGGAATCATATAGTAACTGCTCTGTCATTCTATTAATGACATCTTGTTGGATGAAAAGTATCACAACAAAGAAAAGATTAAATCCTAATTTTATCATTCTGACAACAGAAAGTGCTCTTTCTTGTAATTATTTCATTCCTGTCTCAAACACCTCCATATCTCAAATCACAACTACTGTAAAAGTGAATATTTTCGCACTGGGCTGGGTAAGAAGAATTTCATGTGATCATAATTCCGCGGAATCAAGACATCTAATGGCGGTACATATAACAAGCAAAAACATTTGCACGTTTATATTTTCGTTCTAGCTTCTGGTTGTGTGAAGTGCACGAAAATTTCCACTTTTACAGTACTCTCTGTGGATCACAGACGACCATTCGCCATGACATATTATTCCTGTATATAAAATCACAACAGCTTTTGGAAAGAACAAGAAAACTCGTCTCGAAGCATCTCAACAGAAAGCATCTAAGTACAGTTCATCCACAAGGCTCCTGCTCCTTCGAAGTCCACAAAGATGCAGGAACACGCATCTCGGTTCATTTGCAGTCTCTTGGTTTTGTCGCTCTGAGCGACGCGGCGATGCTCAGATGACTCCTGCTAACTTGAGTGCGATCAGGACAACGGCAAGGATGACGATGAGGACGACGATCACAAGGATGATCTGCATTCTGGTGTTTTGCCACCACATCTTCTTCCTGACTTTCGATGCAGTCTTCTGGAATGTTCTCGCCTGCAGCATGGCGTTGAGAGGTTGGGTACAAAAAAAAAAGAGGGTAGACTGGAAAGATTGGACATAAATATTTTTTACACTCTTACTCAACAATGCTCAGAAACTTTATGAATCGAAAAATTTAGCATGCATGTACATGTATGACACACTTTGAAGAAATTGTGGCAAGACTTATCATCCATAACCTCCCCCCCCCCCCCCCCACATTTGATAGCATCTGATGATATTCACCCAACTCCGCTGAGAAACAAGCCTTGGACTTGCATGTGTCATTCTAGCTACTTTAATAGGATCAATTTACTTCACTATGTGGTCTGACAAAGTCAATCCAAATACTTTATTTTCCATTCATGCTACGACCAACATAGATGTATGATTGTACCAGCTGTAGTGCTACAGACATCAATTCCACTAGAATTTAATCTGTCCACAAGACACAAATTTGGATAATATGGTCACAAATACAGCATAAACATGCTTCTAAACAGCATTCCAATATTTTGAGGGCCGGAAAGGTGTATTCTTGTGGAAAAAACAGCATCTTTACTTTTTCTCCATTAGACATGTGTAGTCATACAATTTTGGGAAAACGGCATTTTCCATGAAACATGCAGTATTTGCTGTAAAACGAAAGTTGTCGTCTCTGAATAAAGCAACTAATATGTAAGATGAATTGAATGCAGTACTGATTGAATGTATTGAAAATGTAAGTTGAATCCTCAGATGATAAACAGAAATGAATATAAGATGAAATCCTAGATAACAAACAGAGCAATATCATGACTCACTGTCATCTTTCTATCACATTTTGCCAATTCTCTCTGTTCACGGCTACCATTAAAGGGAAGGTACTGTATTGGTGGAGACGAAAATTGGGCTTTAACTTTTTTGCGAGATACCAAGAAAACACTTATGAAATAGTACAGAGCATACCATCTAAAGAGGAATTCAAAGTTTATTTGATAAAAATCTGGTTTGGAATAGCTGTTCAACATCCAAAACAAAGTAAAACAAAACGACCGTAATAGAATGTGGGTCCCACACTTTATTAGGATCGCTCTATTTTGGATATCTCGGCCATTTCAAAACCAATTTTCATCAAATAAACGTTGAATCCCTCTTGAAATTACATGCTCTTTCATATTTCAGAAGAGGTTTCTCAATATCTCATCAAAAAATTATAAAAACCTGAAGTTAAGTCTCAACCAAAACTATACGATCCCTTTAATTTGCCTGATCATTGTACTCACGCTTGCTTCCAGGTCTTCGGTCTTCACTAATAAGTCGTCAAGCTTCTCGCCTCTGCTCAGCACTTTGTCGATGTTCTGGGTCATGATGTCTTTGACCTCGTCAACTTGGTTCTGCAGTACGGCGACTTTGTCGTTTCCTCCTCCCTTCATCGTCGAGTAGTGATCCTATCAGAGAAGCAAGGCAAAGCCATAGGAGTTTGTGATAGTTGGCTTATTACCGTTTGCAACACATTACAGATTTCGTGAGCTTAATTTTTCAGGTATTGGGACTTCTCAACAATTTTGCGGGTGATTACTATGCGATCATGGAGTATTTATACATTGCAGTAATAAATGGAGAAATTTAGGCGTGCATGTCAAATTCACGTTGGGATTAGATTAAATGTTTTTGTGCGTTGTTCAAATTGCGAGGAGCACCCAACTCACAAAATTACTGAAAATAAAATCTCTACAAAATATATGGCGTATACAGTACTACCCTTCAAGCCTTTTGTGGATAAAACACCCCCAAATAACCTCAGAAACACATAAGCATCATACCCCATCACTATTTCATTGTGTCACACTAAAGACTTCTCTTTCTTCATACTTAGTAGCTTCTGCAGTAAACTCATGAACAGACCCATCTCAGAATGCTACTCTGAACTGTAACCATTAAGCTGCGACACACTAGGCTCACAGTTCACATCAACGAATTGCTCGGTCAAATATCATTTGTATAAATTCCCAGTTTGACTGAATTTTTAATAAAGCAAATTGTCTTTTCAATTAAAACATTTCTCAAGCAGCTGCTGGCAATTACCATATAATACCAACAGACACCTAAATACATGACAGAAATGTCCACAGACATTTTGTACACTTGTGTGAGATTTCAATCGGATTAATGATAAACTGCAACTTGAATACCACAGCTTCTATTTTACTTTTTCCCCCTCTAAGGTACAATATGCATGTAACTCTTTAGTGATTCAAAAACAACATTGACTATTGTGGGCAGGAAGAGGTTGTCAAGTGAGAACACTATGGATTAGTGGGAAAGGTTCAGGGTTCTTATAGAAGAGACTCCGGGTTAATATCCTGTCTGGCGCATACAGCCAGAAAATGAAAGTTAACTGAAGGTGATGGGGTAACTAATAATGGCAGGGTCCATAAAGAAAACAATGTTCTCTCTGAAGAGGTTTTGTTTGTGTGTTTCATTTTCCATCTAAGAAGATGGCTGGACAGCTCATATTCAGCTGCAATAGCTGGTCTTCCATGGAGTCCAGGTGGATGTGAGGCGGAACCACTTCACCAGGTTAAACACCCTGCTCTTTGCGATGAATAAATGAAGTGGGATCTTTTACGTGCACAAGTTGTGACTCCCACACACGGGACCTCCATTTTATGTCCTATCCGAGGGACAGAGTGTTTTGCCTCTTACAAAAGGGGATGGTATGATTATACACAACAATGCTCAGTCGGACCTGGGTATTGAACCAGGGTCCTTAGGATCCTGAGGCAGATGCACTACTGACTGAGCTAACTCACCACGAGGGTAAATAATATCGTATGATCATTACTACCATCATCTTCATCGGCGTCGTCATCATCATCATCATCATCATCATTGTCATTTACTATCATTATCATTTTTAGCATCACCATCATCAATAACCATCATCATTATCTTTATTACTTTCAAAGCTGTTGTGTATTCTTTTCCCCACCATAATAATACCACATTAATACATCAGATATTCTCCTTATAAGTCAGCAAGTCAGCAATAGAATTATATTAATAAGACATTGTGGAAAAGGGAAAAGACACAACATGCATCTGTGGTTGCCCCCCCCCCCCCATTCTCTTCCCTACTCCACCCACAGTCACCCACCATTTCCTGGCCCAGCACGCTGCTGAAGTCGCGGTCGAGCTCCATGTCGCCGGCATGGTGCACCCGCTGCGCCAGGCTGCACCCCGCCACCTTCTGCATGATCTCCTTGAGGAAGGCGTAGGACGTCTGCTTCCTGAAGTCCACTGAGGTGGCGCACATGTAGGTGATGCCATCTTGGATTATCACGTGGAAGAGATAGCTGTTGGATACATGTAGTAAGAGATAATTGCAGAGACAAGAGAGAATGACAGGAATTATAAAAACACAAGATCTATGAATGGAAATGCTGCTATCTATAACTTAATGCAATCATGTTTCTATTATTCATTCATATATTTTTCAATCTCAATCTTCTTCTTGTGGTTGTTTTTTTAACAGGAAAAAAAAGTTTATATATTTACATAAGAGGGTATAATGAATGTAATTTATAAGCATGCAGTTGATAAGGGAGGCAAAAACAATTTAGGAGTATGCTCTGTATACCAGATGAGAGTCATTAGCAAGAGCACTCAATGTGTAGATTTTTCCTGCAATAAACCTACAATCTATTGTACATGATTTGCTCGTGCAGTACTTGTTCATCTGCACAAACATTAACACATGTATCTATGACATCAATACAAACAAACAAATAAACATAATGGGAAGGTGCACAGGAAAACTGTCAAGTGCATCATGTCTGTATACATTCTCTACCTATCTCTCCAAATGCAAACAGATTCAAATATCATACTAGTCACACACATGTTTGACGGGTGACCCGACATCTGCTCCTGCAACAATTGCCCCGGTCTTATTTTCTCCAAGGACTTAGGGTTCAGGTTAGGGTTGTGATAGGGTTTTAGGTTTAGTTTGATGTGAGAATTAGGATTATGGTTAGGGTTATGCTTGTGGGTAGGATTTATGTTTAGCTTAGCATGCATATATCTCATGGGAGCAACTGTCATGGAACCATTTAAAGAGGTCGCTGACCTCGACCCATTACCTTTTGGACAATGGCTCAAGTCTTGTTAGGCTATTAGTGAATAAATCCAATCCTGAATAAAGTTAACCTTATGAAAATGTTGTCCTAACGAAACAATAGAAAAAAAAAAGGAAAAAGAGGGAACCAGCTGTAAGTTTCTAAATGTATTTTTTTTCATACAAAAATTTCAATATCGGTACTTGGAATCTTGTTCACACTCATATGTTGAATTCATATTGCGCAATCTAATGGCAAGTCTCAACATAAAATCTATGAATAATGGATCAGATAGAATTTTAATATGAATCATTAGTTCATATAAGTTCATAAGATTCATATGAGTTCATAAGATTGAGAGTATTGCTTATAGAGCATTTTATGTATGTAATTTCACCATAATATTTGATCTCCCATTCTTTAAGATAGAAATTACATGAATAAAACAAACAAACTAAACCTATAACGCCAGGCAGGCATGAGACAATGGCGGTGTTTCAAGGCCAGCCAATGAATGGCCCAATAATTACAGAGCAGGTGTGCCACAAATGTATGCTTCAATGGCATCTATACAGTGGTTGGTTATGGAAGGAATCAGAAGAAGGGAACATCGATATTCCTGACAGGATGTGGTGCAAGTTTCAAAATATCCTGCCCATTTTCCTCGAGGGTAATTACCGGTACTTTCATTTCACGAATACCGCTGGAATTTGCAATTGTGAAGTACGTTTAGGGTTGCTTCATGTGGGGACTGGTGGGCAATGGATATGCTACCCAAACTTGTGCCAAAAATGTCACAAATTCAACATTACATGTAGATATCTGAACAAAGAAATGATCTCAGATTGGAAAATGATGTTACCTCAATGAGGAAATTAGGCTATTACAGACATGTAATGCTTCTGTGACTGGAATTGATGGTACTGTGTATCAGAACAATGGATCCGCAAAGTCTTTGCACATGACTGGGCAAGAGTATGATGGTTTGAATTGAATGCAGTCATCAATTAATTTCATGTTGGCTCTCATAATGCAAATGTGAACATTGAGACAGCTTCTATAGTTGTTTGGTCTTGACACTGTCTGGCATACAAGTGTATACCACTTATTAGCAATCCCCATTCACTGTATTACTATACAACATATATACACTGAAATACAACAGTGACCACCACAAATGAATTTTGCCTGCACACAAATTCAAATGGAATCAAAACCCACCGTCTTGCAAGATGTGTTCTACAACGATAAGTAACAATCTATCTCGAACATTGACTAACACAACAACAAATGTCCTTTGATAAAATGTAAAGGAGAAACATGTTTCACATGCTGCTGAAAGTGTATCATGTCTACATCATCATGTTCATGTGGGCAAAATTACTCTACATTTACTTGTCTTACATTCTTTTTACATGTACATGACATGTAATTACTCAAACGATCTCAATTTTCAAGCCCTTTGTCAAATTTTGCAAAGATAATCAACAATCTGTAGTTCCTTTCCTTCTATCAAGTCTACAATGTGTCAAGATAATTCAAAATTGTTCTTTAGTTGCATTCTCTTTGGAGAATTCAAAGCGTAAATGTATTTATGTGGTACTTAACCTGCAATGAAGGAGGCAATGTGAACTGACATTTTTGACATGTTACACTAAAGTGCACCGGTAAATTGCAAGTGTGTAGGGTCTAGCTTTTTGCACACTATGTGGGAGCTGACAAGAGCTGTGCACAGCACGATTGATTCAGGAAAATGTGCAGAAAAATGGGTATGAATCATTTAGCAAATACATGTCAATATTAGCACAAGGGCTTGAAATATCACACATGCACAGACACGCACACAGGTACAGACATGGACACACACATATCATTACAGTACTTCAAAATCTACATGTACCTCTCTGCCCCACCTGCACTCCATTATTGACATGAATAGGTCATATTTTTATGACATATCGGGATTTATTGCAGGTACGACTGTTGTAAGCAAACTGAATTCATTACTGAATGCCTGAAGCAAATTGTATACATCTGCCTGACAAGTGAAGAGCAAGAAATGGAGGGTTCTTTTTAGTTCGTAGAATGAGTGGAGGTAACACTCAATCTTTTATTACAATGATTGATAAACCTTCTTCCACACATAATTCATGTTTATCTTCGACTCTTTTTAGCAGCATTAGCTTTTGATCAAGGGATGCTTACTTGAAGTTGGGAGGGGGTAGGGAGATATATACTCCAAGTCAATGAGATCATTCATTTTGGTGTTCATCATTCAAGAAATTATGTATTTACGATGTATGAATACCACTGTATGTTACTGTAAGAGTGAAACTGCATGAAGTAATTTAAATCAGGGAAGGCAGTGCATTTTACCAATCTTTCACCTGAAGAGAATGATCTTGTGCACCATATACGTGTAATTACGGTAATGATCTTAATGTGCAAAAAGAGACTACCCCGGCTTACACACGCGTACAGGAAAGTGAGTGAGGCGCACTCTGCTCTTCCAGAGCACTTTGTGAATTTTTTCTCTTGGAGGAGTAACTTGTTCAGGGCTGTCGCCCTCACTTGTTCCGCACCTTGAGCTGGTTCCGATGCACATTGGCCCATGAGATTACGTACTGACAAGTCACACAGCCTAAATTCTATGTCTCACTGTTTCAGTCATGATGAATAGGCAACTCACTCATTCTATATGAAATAACTGTAAGCTTTTTATTAAAAGCAATGGCGAATGTGTGTCACGATCAGACATTGTCAAGATTTTTAGAAAGATTTCCTCCAACTTTGTAGTTTAGTCATGTGACAGAAAAAAATAATAATAAAGTGAGCATTTGTTATAATAAAGGCAGGTCTCAAATTAGACTGTTCCCTACCCACCGCTCTGGCTATAAATGGAACGCTACTAATTATTGCCGGAAAGGGGTCCTAAGTGCTCACCACCTTCTGAAACAGAAGAAGGATTAATTATAACATGTGGTCTTGCCACATCTCGATCAGTTTAATCTATTCCAATCTCTCCCGATAACCACCAGTGACAAGGTGGATGGGTGACTATTTTAAAGGCATAATATACCATTTGCAGATGAAACAAATACCCAGAATTAGTGCTTCAAAATAGTTCTAAAATGTGAGTTAGGGCTAGAAACAACCAACGTAGAAATTTGAATCCGTATAATCGATGTTAAGTGCTGTTAAATACACAAAATGTGAACAATAGTTATAATAAAACTGTTTCCAGGCTATACCGTCTACAGTTATGGTTTATTGAGAAAAACACTGATATCTTCTTTTATTTTAGGCTTTATTGCGAAAATTTTATATGGTAGGATGTTTTGTGATACAACCGACCTGTACATAAGCATCAAATGTGATATCTTGAACATTTTTTAAATCACTGCTCCCAAAGGTAAACTATACCTTTAAGCCAGAACTCGGGGAGTCTCACTAGATAGATTGACTGAAGCCTGGCACACACGTGGCTGTGTAAAATATTCAAGAAAAAAAGACATCTAGCATAACAAAAGAGCATAATATGTAAAGTAACTTACCTTCTTCATTAGGGACAGTGGAATACCTCACATACAACATAATTATGCTAGAAACAAGTCAATGGATCATGTACTACTGTTCATGAAAAATGAAATCTTGTGGAACTCTCTTGATATCTCCTTTGTATACATTTTGTAGTTGTACTAATGTGACATAATGTGTTGTCATATCCTTCCCATCCAGCCATGATGACACACGGACTTGACAAAAACTTAAAATTTCAGAACTTTTAACCCGTTGAAGACGAGTCCCAAGTATGCTCGGACAAGTGTCTATGTGAAATGCATGTTGAACAAAATCAGCCCGTCCTCATCGGGTTAATGGCTCATACAAATTTCTTTTGGGTTAACTTATGTGTGCTGCTATTTTATTTCTTTTTTTAACCTTTTACTTAATACATGTTTGGGGTAACTTCGACTGTAGAGAATTAACTACGTATATGTTCATTTTTCGTCCATAATGAACAAATGCAGGGGAATGATATTAGCCGTATCAATATGTCAGTCAAGGGATTGTGTAGTCTTCTTTTATGTGAAATTATGAGACATTCTCTCATTACCTTTGCCACTCCAAAACTTTACTGATGTGATCTGCTAACAATTCTGCACTCACTGAATCTGATAAGTTTGGGGTAAAAGTTCCTTTGAGACTCGACCTTTTCTACCAGCTAGAAATCAAAATTTTGGTTCCACTCTCTCCGCACCACTTCCCATGCATGAAATGATAGAGAGGGCCAGCTTACTCTTGCGATGTGTACACCGACTTGAAGTTCTCCTTGGCCGCTAGGTTCTGCATCATCGAGTTGACGACCTGCTGGAAGTTGTGCTCGTCGTTCCTGGACAGCTCCACCATGATGGTGGTGCCCCTTGCGATGCAGCTGTACAGGATCGTCATGGCGACGGGAGGTCTCCTCACTGGCTGCTGCTTAGCCACTCAGATAGGGCTGGAAGGGCAGGGGGTAAGGGGTGGGGTGTGGTGTGGTGGTGGTGGTGGCTGCGGTGAGCAGGGCTCCTCGTTGGTCCCGATTGGTCGGTTCACAGTCGGCAACAGCTCTTCCTTTGATACTACACTCTAGATATGACTGTAAATTGTTTGAAAACAAAAGGGATAGAGGAATTCATTTCTTTGTCGTCTTGTGTTAGCATGATAGCACGATGCACAGACACAGTGGCAACATGCATTATACAGTTGTAGTCTATACATCGTATAAGGCAGACAAATTGCACAATTTAAAAGGTTTCTTTATCATTTGTGTTTTGTTGGTAACTACCTTTGTGATTACATTTTTTTCCTATGGGGGGGGGGGTGCACTTTGAGGTCCATGAGAAAATAATCAGTGGCCAACTAGACTGCAATTTTTTTTTTGTTTCATCTTTCTTTCTTCTTTCTTTCTTCTTCTTTTTTTGTGTATAAAACTGGCTTTAGCTTCATGGTGCTACACACTGCTTCCACAAGTAGCTGGAATGGCTGAAAATGCCTGCACGAAATTTTAATCTATCAAAGTGTTATACATTATGGGACATATTAGTACATAGCACATCATTAGGCATTATACATATACTTTGTTGGATAGACAGCCAACATGTGATTGTGGAGTATGATGAATAGAAACACAACAAGGAATATGAATGACATGTACAGTATCTTCCTCGTTAAAGTTGTATGTAAATGCTAGGGCCATTATTCACTCTTTTCTTCCTTGTTTTAATAGTTCGTTTTGTTTGCTTTTGGCCTTGGTAATTTCCATTCTGCATTTGATTTGATTGGAAACTTCTTGCAACACATCCCGACAGGATGTAACACAGCTTTGCTTCCCCAAACACCTCAGTCAGAGTGTCCTGAAAAAGGAAGTTCCATCAACTAAAAGATTTGGGAAGAGAGATAGCTAATCTACAGATCCACAACAGAGATTTGCATGTACATTACAGGTTTGAATGCTGTTTGACAAGCTTTGGCACTGGCATAGTGAAAATTTATCTCCTCATGCAGAGTACTTATCAATCTTTCTTGGTATATGTACCATATGTCCAAAAACAAATTACAATCTGCAATGATAACTTTAAAATTAGTGAATCAAACCAAATGCAATTTCAAGGTATGAAACTATTACTTATTATCTACATCTTACAAAAAACCCTGTCTGATTTGCTTCAGTGATCAAAGAGAAATGAGAATATGTGGAGAGCATGTGTTCAAGGTTCCAAGAGCATCCAAGTGCTGAACTTGGAAGAAACGGACCAATGATATGCTTTAATACAACGATCCACATTCTCTGTGACCACTTAAAGGTCCTGTTTCCCTTTGGGAACAGTGATTTAAAAAATTTTCACAACATGACATTTAATACATATATGTAGGTCTGTTGCACCACAAAACAGCCTATCAAATAAAAATTTTGAGATAAAGCCTAAAATATAAGGAGATATCTGTATTTTTCTCAATAAACCGTAACTGTAGACGGTTTAGTCTGGAATTATTTTTATCATAACTAACTAACTATTGTTCACATTTTGTATGTTTAACAATATACTTAACATTGATTTTACTGATGCAAATTTTTACAGTGGTTGTTTCTATCCCAAACTCACATTTTAGAAATATTTTAAAGCACAAATGCTGGGTTTTTGTTTCATCTGCAAAGGGTAAATTATGCCTTTAACCAAATTTCGAACACGGAACAGTTAGTTAGGCCTTTGTGCATTTGCTCATATTGGGGGCACAGTACTCTTTACAAGCCAACCACACCCTTAATCTGAGCATAAAATATACATATGTATTTCTCTACAAAACATTTAATATTTTGTTATATCACTTAAAATCGCGATCTTTTCTTATCATGTATCATTTAATTCTCCTAATATGAAGTTGTCTGAAAATCTCTTCGGAACAACTGACCCTGTGGCTCCCTTGCTGTGTAAAGCCACTGTAGGTGTATGGCACTGTCCAAGCTTAAAGATATTTGGGTAGTTGACACTCAAAGAATAGGGAAGTGGTAGAGGCAGCCCTCTTTCCATTTCACATGCAGGAAAACAACAACAACAAAAAACACAGGGTCTGTCCAAGAAGAGGGAGTGACACCTACATTGTACATTACATTTTGGTAGTGCACCAAAGACGGAGCCGTACCAGCTCTTGCAAAATGGTACCATATGTTGGAGCGATGCCCAGCCAAGGATATGAATATGTGCTTCAGGATTAGGGTTAGAGCTAATACTCGGTTTATTACCCTAGGACACCCAGATCAATGTTACTCTAACTCTAACCCTAATCCTAAACTATAACCCTAATCCTAAAGTATCTTCATATCCTCGGCGAAGCATCGCTCCAACATATGCTACCTTGAAAACGTGGTGTTCTTGTTCAGCCCCATTTCTCCCTCTGCCACCACCCCCCCCCCCCCAAAAAAAAAAAAAAAAATGGTTGGGGGTGTATATGACATTGCCATCAAATATATCAAGTGATACCATTGGCACAGATGGTCTTCTAGGTCATGCCTTCTGATATTACACAACCCTGGAAAATGAAAGGTATAGGTCCACATGTAAGCAAATATTTCAGCTTTCTCATACCAGGGAGGTGGCCACCACCCTGCTCATGAATACATACAATCTTGTATTATCATTCAGGTATATATTGTTCATACACAGCACCTGCATATCAGAAACCAAAACACACAAAACACTGAATAAATATCAGTGTGGTTCATTGTTGATCAACACATTGTGTACTAATGGCACCATTGCAAAATATGTTCAGTTTACGTCATGTAAATTTGTCTTACCATTTACTTCATCTGGTAACTACCGTACTAATGGCTTTTAAATAATAAAAAAAAAACCAACTGCATTTCAATATGAATGAAATCATCAATAGCAGTGACATTACACTGACAGTGATATAACCATCCAACCTGCCACAAGCCACATTGTAATCACTATGGCTACAATAGCAAACACGCTACAATATACTGATAACATCAGTTATGGGGGGGGGGGTGGATACAGCATGCAGCACAGAACGCTGCCTACAACATATGATTAAGAATCCTCAAGGCTTTGGACAGAGTGGATTCTACGCCTCTTGGACTTTGTCCGCAACACTCCCCTTATGACTCTGTTAAATGACATGTAAATTGAACACATTTTTGGTACACAAATTCTGCTTCTTGAATCCATACATGTTTGTACTCACACACACACACACACACACACACACACACACACACACACACACACACACACATTTTTATATACTGTATATGACAACTTTACAGATGTATCACTGGCTAAATCTACACATGCATAAAAAAAAAAGACACCCACAAACCGTTCTATTATATGACCATTTTACTGAGGTATCACTTTGGTCTATGGCCAGTCAAACAAATTATCGAACATAGCTTATTGTGTATAAGACTTTGAAATTTGAAGCCCCATTACTGTCCATCCCTATCATGACTTGATGATGATATTGATTCACATCGTCATTTGTATGGCACCATATATCTGTTTGAAAAAAAAAATCAAAGGCCTGCACAGACTCAGAATTCCAAGAAGGGAACATATGATGTCATCACATGTAATTTCACAATACCTGCATTAATTGGCTGATTGAACTCATGACATTTACATGTTACATAAAAGCAGGAGATGGGCAACACCAAGCATGCTTGCTTTATGAAAAACATGCTTATATTTTACAGGCTATTCCTGTCTATATAAGAAATGCTGCATTATATAATGACTGCATGCAAAATATCACAAAGGTTGTACCTGTACTGCACAAGTCTTGCTGTATACTGTAAAACCAGAAATGTTGGCATGCATTGTATTTTTGCGAATTTCGCCAAAGCCAATATTAGGAAAACTAAACACATGTAAAAGTTCTTGTTTATACTATAGTCTGTAATACAGCATTGAATGCCAGTGGCAATTCTCAGATTTCATGCTGGGCCGTCGGCTCCATTTCTAAAAATTTCAAAATAAGAAATAATCTTCCTTCACAGAACCCATTTGGTATCAATTTGTTGAAGAAAACAAACTTCTGTAGCAAAACATGGTATAATATAATGTTATGTGCCCAAAAATTAGTATGCTCTTTTCAGCTTTGGAAAGGCATGCTGAAAAACACTGTAAACACTTTGGTATTGGGACATTGAGAAATATACTGATTGGATTTGTGAGATGGTAATCAGCCTGCTGCTTCCTTCCTGGAACCTGATGTGCCTTTGTAATTGCCATAAGGTTGCATCTCAAGGCAGCACATTAATCGCCTCCGATGCATCGCATTCTACAATGTACATAAATTCCTACCCAAAGAAGAAACAATGCTCTTTGGATACACCATCCCATCCTACATGTACAACTGTATACTCATCATGCATCACCCCTTGCAGTGAACGGTGACTCACTCACATAATGCAGACTATGGAGGACAGACCGTACACCATCCCATTTCTCATCTAAAACTGAAACAAAAACAAAAACAAAAAGACAGCAGGCCAATCTGCATCCATGGGGCTATAAAATTCAATTTGATTTCACCGCAACAGTTGTACCATGAAACATGCTATCCTCAAATCAGAAAGCAAGCTCTCAAATTTTAAGATCAAATTTCCTTCCATCCTGATGATATACAGTAACAACCTGGCTGGCTGACAATTTTTGTCCCTATCACTAATTCCAATAATTCTAGTCCACCACCACAAATCTAATCCGGCAGTCATATTCTCCCTTGCGCTAAGAGGCAATCAATTTCTATGTGAGATTCTTTCCTTTCTAAACGCAAAATATTGCGTCTCCGATCTATTGATAATGATATCTTCGTACATGAAAATAATGCTTAAATATTGCAATAAAATCAGTGCAATGGTTCAAATTACAAATTACACCTTTGGTAATAAATAGGTTTTTGTAAAGAAATTGTACACATTTGCTACGGATGACTGACGGAGCATGTACTGTAAAACAACAAATGTTCGCGTGCATTTTAATTTCGCGAATTTCGTGAGAGCCAAGATTTGCACAATTAAAATGCACATGAAAGTTCTTGTCTACACTATACACATTGAATGCTAGAGGCAACTTGCGAAAATTTCATGACGTGAAAAAGGCTGTTGGCTCCAATTCGCAAAAATTTGATGCCATGAAAAT
This sequence comes from Diadema setosum, assembly GCF_964275005.1. Taxonomy (NCBI): domain Eukaryota; kingdom Metazoa; phylum Echinodermata; class Echinoidea; order Diadematoida; family Diadematidae; genus Diadema; species Diadema setosum. The sequence continues at coordinate 32,879,201 of NC_092689.1, forward strand.
ATTGGGTTTTACAGTACTTTCCAAGCCTTCTAAAGTAGTTTACACTAACTAAAACAGCACACAAATACACAAACATTAAGACTACACACACACACACACACACACACACACACACACACACACACACACACACAAATACAATCTTCTGGGAATAAAACCCCAGATAAAAGTTCTCCTTGACATTGATTTTTCAGGCAAGCAGACTCGAAGAAACAACATTTTCTACAATGCTAAGTACCGCAGTTCCCATGTATTTTTCCTATCCAACAGATATCAATGTCTAAGATGTCTTAATGGAGGAGTTGCTATTATACAAATGTACATCTATGCCTGTATGAAGGTATAATGCATCCTTTTATCTAAAACCTCACTGTAGCCATGTTTGCTGATACACTATAGGCCTGTAACAACACAATTACAATATGTATACAATTGTATTGAACTATGTAATAATTCCAATGTTTTTTGATGATGATTTTTTTTTTTAGATGAGAAACCTCTTATGGAATATGAAAGAGCATAATTCTTCTAATAAAAATTCAATGTTTATTAAATGAAAATTGGTTTTGAAAAGGCTGAGATATCCAACACAAAGCAATCCTAATAAAAGGTTGCACCCACCTTTTATTAGGGACAACCAATACTACTTGACGATATGAATAGTTACAAACTTATCAAAGTTGTAGCTGAGAAATGCTACGGCAAATCTTTTCGTAACCTCAGCAATTTGTCCCATTGTTGAGTGCTGTCATCTATCATTACAGTATTCACCAATACAGTCTAAACCATCAATACCGTTTTTATTTTGGCAATTCCAAAACAGATAACGACACTTTAATGTTTCCTATATCTTTAAAGAGAACAATAATATCTTAGTTTCTATGTGACAGATAAGGGCCTGAAACATGATTAATTTCTTCCAACAAAAGAATAGAAACATCAATTACTGGCACATTTCCGGAATCATTCAAGGTAGCCCATGTGGTTCCCGTATTGAAGAAACCTTACCTGGATCGAAATGTACTCTCAAACTACAGGCCGATTGCCAACATTACTTTTCTTGGTAAGGTTCTCGAGAAGATAATGTCGGAACAGCTCTGCGCTTACCTCGAGAAGCACCGTCTATTTCCTGAGATGCAGTCAGCTTATCGCAAGTTTCATTCCACCGAGACCGCACTAGTTGAAATCTACAATGACCTCCTCCTTGCCTTGGACAAAGGGGATGAAGCTGTCGTTGTACTCTTAGATTTTTCGTCGGCGTTCGACACAATCGATCACAAGGTTGCCCTCAAGAGACTTCAACGGACATACGGCATCAATGAGCTGGCCTTGCAGATGTCGAAGACGTACCTCGTAGGATGGACGCAAATTGTAAAAGTGAATGGTTCCTTTTCTCCCCCGTTCTCTGTACAGGCTGGTGTACCCCAGGGCTCGGTCATGGGACCGTTGGAATTTATCCTGTACACTGGTCCTCTTGCTGAGGTCATCAGATCCCATCAAGGGGTCAACCACGTCATGTATGCGGACGACACGCAGCTGTACGTAGTCCTTCAGCACAGTAAACATAAGGAAAGTCTGGAGAGATTGTCTGAGTGTGTTACCGCGGTCAAATTGTGGTCAAGTCGGAACCAACTCAAACTCAACGAGACAAAGACTGAAATCCTGCACGTCTCTTCTCAGTTTCGCCAATCAACGCCCTTTCCCAACAACTGTTTTGGAGATGCTATCTCCCCATCAGCATCAGTTCGAGATCTCGGGGTCGTCGTAGACCACAAGCTCAATCTACAGAGGCATATAAACAACACGTGCCGCTCAGCCGCGTTCGGCTTATGCAAAAGTGGGAAACTAAGACGCTTCTTGGATCAAGCCAACACGGAGCGGCTTGTCCATGCCTTTGTCACCACGCACCTCGACTATTGTAATTCTCTGTATGTCAACCTTCCCTATGCCCATATTGCCCCCTGCAAAGAATCCAGAATACAGCAGCTCGTCTCGTCTCTCGCACTAAGAAATCCGACCACATCACTCCCATCCTTCGCTCCCTTCACTGGCTCCCCATGGTTCAAAGAATACAATTCAAAATACTCACCCTTACCTACAAAGCCAAGCACGGTTTAGCCCCTGGATACATCTCTGAACTATTACTTCCCAAGAATTCATCCCGTGTCCTGCGATCCTCCTGCTCAATCCATCTCCAACTTAGCCCTGGACCCATATCACGTATCCGCTATGGAAGTCGTGCTTTCGCCGTCGCTGCGCCCCAACCATGGAACAAGCTCCCTCTGCACATCAGATCCTCACCCTCGCTAGATACGTTTAAGACCCTCCTGAAGACACATTTAATGAAGTCAATATCACTTGAATTTCCAATGATCTCATGTTTCTGTATGTTACCCCCTTTTTCTTTCTATTTTTTGTGTGTATTGAGTATGCTAATTTCAGTATTTGATTATTGCCAGAGTATATTAAAGCAATGTAAATTATTGTAGAGTTTGTAGTTATGATGAATGATGTAAGATTATGTTTTGATATGATTATGATACGTGTAAGGCGATTAGAAACCATGTATTAAGCGCGGTAAAATGCTAATTATTATTATTATTATTATTATTATTATGTTGAAATTTCATTATTAGGTTTTTGTCATTATATTGTAGCATCTTGTTGCCTACGTACATTCGTATAGTGTATTGCAGCACATATTATATCCACTACAGCACAATGCTTGGTGACATATGGTTGGATTCTTACCGCAAAAAGGTCACTCTGTCATGCAAAAAATATTTTGGCACCCAGGAACAGTACAGATGACCCTGTAGAAAGAATACACACACACACACACACACACACACACACACACACACACCATGTTCACTGCTTTTGTCTTTATAGTTAACTAAGCCGCTGAAATGAAATACCTTTGAGAGCAAGTAGCCAAGCTCAGTGCTCAGGCTGTGAAAAATCATAACGTTACCTGCACACAGCATGTACATCAGCACTGCGTAGGAAATTGACAATCAGGATGAATTACAGAAATCAGCGATTCAAAACTGCGCTCATCATGCATGAATTAGTCATCAGCGTCATGACACAAGAGGAGAACATACAGTAATTTTAGCAAGCGTATTGCACAGTGACGTCTATTTGCTACAGACGGAAGACTTTGAGCAAGATGACGACAGGCCAAGATTCACTGTATGGTGTCAGCCATGCACGGTGCTTACCGAAATCGAAATTTCTCCAAATTGGCAGCCTATTTTACTCAAGGGACGACAGACACAACAGGAAAGATGGTGTCAAAGAGTTATCTTGCAGGTTGGCAGATGTGCGTCCACGGACTTGTTCCGAGATAAACGCATTACAATAGTGTCAACCTGACCGGCGTCTTGCGGACGAGGCAGTCCAGGTACACTGTAGACCACAGAGGAGGGCTGAGCTACACGACAGCAAAATAAAGCGTGACTTCCCTTCACTCGAGCAACTCAGACACATGTCCATCCTGAATCATCGCATCATTAATAACAAAAATTGTGCCGGTACCGGCACAGCAAATCGTACATGCAATACACAGGTAGAGGCCGGGCATCAATGCGTAGAGCAATCTGATGATAAATAGCCCTCATTGGCAACGCATGATGGGGTCCCTGAGGGGAGTGCTTTGAACAGATTGCCAGATAAGTTTCTTTATAGACCCTTTCAACATACTGTACATGTATACAAGTATACAATAATGTTGCTATCTTTTATTCTATGGTCAAAGGAAATTGTCAGACATCACAATTTATAATGTTATCACATTATCGAGTGAAAATGGACCCTGTTGCTATATTCCTAGCTGTAACTTAAAGTTACAGATCTGTACCTTAACATAAGAATTTTCACCACTTGACAAATTGCAAACTGACTATTAGGCCAAGTGATAAAAATTATTAGTATCTCGTCCCCAACCGCACCAAAAAAAGTTTATCCTTTTTAATAGAAATTATAAAATGACCATATTTTGATTGATTTTCAGTGTTTCCGCTGAACCTCACACATGCACAGATTATAATAGGACATAGTAAAATGGAAGTCCCGTGTGTGAGAGTGACAACTCACGCACATTAAAGATCCCGCTTCATTTATTCATCGCAAAGAGCAGGTCCCGCCTAACATCCAACTGGACCCCATCATAAGCCATGGAAGACCAGCTTTTGCAGCTGAATATGGGCTATCCCGCCATCTTTTCAGATGAAAATGAAACAAACAAACTAACAAATGTAATGTACCATACTTACACATAAAAATTATTGGGTATGGATTTGTTGTCTTTCCGGATAAAACTGTTGTTTTGGAAAAGGCAAAAAACAAAAACAAAAAATAGTGCCCTCTTCATCCTTTTTTTAAAAAGTTAGAATGACAAAACAATACTTATTTTCCTTTTTTTTTTTTTTACATGGCCTGTAATTAACTTTAGAGCACTTGGCAAATCTACATTACAATCTTGTAAAAGGACATTAAAATCTTATAACATGTCTGTCATGCACTGTTGGAGTAATTGTTTAAATGGCAATTGATACCACACTGCGAAGTGAGATGTAAATTGCATTCTTCAAATAAAGATTTAGTTGGAACAAGGAAAAGTAGAAATTACGCGGTGCGTAATATATGTCCCCGCCGGAAGTAGCATTTAGTAGCAAAATGTACAATATAGGTAAAAAGATCAAGGTCAAAGGTCAAAATTCTATGTAGAAGTTTTGAAGCCCTCACCTGGTGCCATCACATAAAGCAAACGGAATCGAAATCGGGTTAGAAATGGCGAAGGAGTAGCATTTTGTAGCCAATGTACAATATAGGTAAAAAGATCAAGGTCAAAGGTCAAAGAAGTCAAAGGTCAAAATTCTGTGTAGAAGTTTTGAAGCCCTCATCTAGCGCCATCACTTAAAGCAAACGGAATCGAAATCGGGTTACAAATGGCGAAGGAGTAGCATTTTGTAGCAAAATGTACAATATAGGTCAAAAATCAAGGTCAAAGGTCAAAGAAGTCAAAGGTCAAAATTCTGTGTAGAAGTTTTGAAGCCCTCACCTAGTGCCATCACATAAAGCAAATGGAATCAAAATCGGGTTTGAAATGGCGAAGGAGTAGCATTTTGTAGGCAATGTACAACATAGGTCAAAAATCAAGGTCAAAGGTCAAAGGTCAAAATTCTGTGTAGAAGTTTTGAAGCCCTCACCTAGTGCCATCATATAAAGCAAACAGAAACAAAATCGGGTTAGAAATGGCGGCGGAGTAGCATTTTGAAGCAAAATGTACAATATTGGATAGGTCAAAGGTCAAGGTCAAAGGTCACAACTGAAATTCTGTATAGAAGTTTCAAAGCTCCCATGTAGTGCTATCATATAAAGCAAACAGAATCAAAATCGGGTCAGAAATGGCGAAGGAGTAGCATTTTGAACATTTTGATCACACACGGACGCACAGACGGACGGACAGACGGACAGACGGACACACACACGTACGGAGCCCGTTTCATAGTCCCCTGCTCGAACTCGTTCGGCGGGGACAATAAAGGATGGTTGTTGAATGGGATTTACTTCCTTTAAAGGGACTGTACAGTACTGGTTGAGGTGAGGATTCAGGTTTATAACATTTTCGGTGAGATAATGAGAAACCTCTTATGAAATATGAAAGAGCATGTAATTCAAGAAGGATTCAGTTTGTATTTGATGAAAATTGGCCTTGAAATGGCTGAGATATCCAAAAGAGCTATCCTAATAAAATTGACAGGCCACGACATTTATTAGGATCTCCTTTATGTTTTACCTTGTTTTTAGATATCTCAGTCATTCAAAACCGGTTTTCATCAAATAAACTTTTGATTCCCCTTAGAATTGTATGCTCTTTAACATGTCATAGAGTGGTTTCTAAATATCTCGCAAAATGTTACAAGCTGAATCCTCAACTCAACTAGTACTGTACAGTCTTAAGGACAAAGTGCAGAACTATCATCTGGCATACACAATATTTTCTACACAGAACAAGATGATCTCCAAGTACACTGTACAACAAAATAATGCATTATATCTGTATGCTTTAGCTAACTAGAAGACTACTTGTACTTTTTCAAATCTTTCTTTTAGTTTGGTGACTTCCCAAAGTTTGCTTTTCAAGTAACATTGTGAGAGAGAATTTGTACAGTTACATTTTTAGTGTACAACGTGTACTGTATGATTCACAAACAAGAGAAACCCAAAGTGTGGTTGGGAATTCTTTTGCACAGCCCTACATTTTAACAGAACCCCTGAGACTGCTGATTATTACACCATAGCTGCATCAAAAACACTTTTCAGGGGTGTTTCTTTGTTTCTTGCCAACCATGTAAGCAAACCCTATTTCCATGGAAACAGAGTATGACCTAATCCCATGAGTCTGCACATCATCTGATCAATATCTCATGGAGTCTATTGCAACACATTTTGGGGATTTCCAACCTCCTCACACAAATATGTCTGCACACGAGAGGAGGATGGTTCAAAACTGAATACTGTAAAAGTGGATATTTTCGCGCGACTAATTTTTCGCGCTTGGCCGGGTAAGAAGAGTTTCGCGTGTTTTTAATTCCGCGGAATCAAGACATCATGCACAGGAATGTATGGCAAGCAAAAACATTCGCGTGCTTTTATTTTCGCGCTAGTTTCTGGTTGCGCGAAATGCATGAAAATTTCCACTTTTACAGTACCTGGTACTGCAACTCCTTTGCCTTAATACAACTTGTAACTGTAATTTAAAGAAATAAAATGAAAATCATGACCTTTCTCAATACACAAATTATGTGCCCTATTGCATGAATTTGAGTGAAACTACATTACATCTTAATCTTAATGCACATTCTTTCCCAAGTGAATGATATGTAAATCTTTAAGTTATCCCAATTTGGATGAAAAACTGCCAGGGTCTATCATGTTGCTAAAAAATGTAACATCAGGAGCATGACAACAATTGAAGATACAGTTAAACTCGCATAAGTCGATCTTCTCGGGACTGAGCAAAACACATCGACTTAGGGCGATTTTCGACTTGTGCATAAGTCGAAAAAAAATCGACTTACAGTTACACCAGTACATGTATGTTGTCTACTCTGAAGCCGAGAGCTGGAGCGGTGTGCCGCAGCACGGGTCGCCCGGCAGGGCCCCTGCTAACTTTGTATGGACAGTGCATTAGTATTGGCACAGGTCTGATTACTTTACACCCTTGTTAAACCTTGGGGAAGTGAATATGAACGACATTTGAGCAGCGCATGATTGATTCCAGTTTACCATACCGTGGCTTGAAATGTGTGTAGAGGTGCAATTCTGATTTACCCGTGCCCGTAACTTTCCCCCTACTTTCCGCTTTGAAAACTCAGCAGCTTCAACCATACCACTCCACTGCACAGCGCTGCAAGAATGCCAAGCTATACTGCAAAGCTCAATATACTGTACATGTGAATGAACGCATGTGTACTGTACGAACGCCTTACTGCGAGTGGAGCAATACACAGCCCAGTCGCTGTACGTACGTACGTAGCGCGACAGCTGACAGGGCTGTACCATGATACCAGGGGACCTCCAAACACGAAGAGAGTTCAACGATCGCATGCGGTGTGATCGCTTTGAATTTTGATACTTTAGATCATTTTTTTTTTGTCACCTCAAACTCATCTGACAAACAAAATAATAATGAGTAATAAATGGGCATTTCCGTGAGTTGTGCGACATGACCACCAAAATTTTACCCACATATTTCAGGACAACTGATGATCTTACTTTGTTAGCCATAGTTTGAAGTGTGTGAAACCAACTTTACATTTAAGAAAAGTTCTCTTTTGTGCATTTTCATACCTTTTGAAACCAGAAAGCATTTTTTGACCTAAAAATCCCTAAAAATGCATTTTTGTTGCTCTTTGCAATTATTTTTTATATTTGAGGCTCAAATCAAACTTTGTTTGGTTTTACAAATCAAAAATATATTAATCTAGCAGTAAATAAAGTGGAGACCTCGATATAAGATATTACTTCGGACACCAGCGTGCTCTTACATAGCTCGAGAAGCTGCTGTAACGTGAGTTACCGAAACATGAACTTTTTAACCTAGCAATTTTACTATGCCCAACTGAGACATGGTATTTTGGATTATCAAATGACTATGCAGCACACATCCAAGAAATATGATGGGACTTATAGTCTTTGCTTCAAATTCTCATAACAGAGGTCTTAAAATTGTAACGTGAGTTACCATGTAACGTGAGTTACCACAATGTAACGTGAGTTACCGACATGATTTTTCTTTAATACCAAGAAATGATATGAAGGTTGTGATTGTAAGTAACCAATGAGTACATGATTACTGAACTCTTGTGGTCTATTTCCAGTAGATTGTTATTCTCTTGGTCTCTCTCTCTGTCACCAAACCAACTGGTCTACATGTACAATGTATTAATTACACATCACTTGTTCATCGTTAATGTTAACTTCCGAAAGAAACTGTTCCATATTTACTATTTAATATTACAGTGCATGTATACTGATCTGTTACGAAAGTTGTTAAAAGACAATTCCAGGCTTTCAAGCAGGATAACGTAAAAAAGTAGGAATAAAGTAGGAACAAAATCTTTCAAAAAGTAGGAAAAAGTAGGACATGAGAGGAAAAAAGTAGGGCATTAAAGAAAAAAAAGTAGGAATAAATGAGGACATGTGCAGGCTTTTTGGAGTAGTTTTCGTCAATACTCACCAGAACTCTTGATGTTACATGTAAATCTTAATTTGTACTCACAACCCTGCTGCCTCAGCCTCACTATTGCTCCTGGGAGAGCCTGAAAAATACAACAAAGGCAGACGTTCGTTAGAACAATGTCAGGTAACAAGCACAAATGCATGTTCAACCGTACAGTCAGTATGAATCTTGATCACTTATTACAATACTTACATAGAAAAGACATAATTTTGTGATTGACATGAACACCTACCATATATGTGATCCTGCATCGCAACACCAACAAAAAGTTGCCAAACATGGATTTTTAATTAAGAGCAGATTCTGAAAGAACAAACTTAAAGATGAAAATGATGTATATCTTGATTCAAATGGACTCTCCTAACCGATCCTAATATTGGAATGAAAGCACACACTCCGGAAAATGTGAACTGAGAAAAGGGGCTCCTGGAGTATAGCATTTATTCAAGCGCTCAATCTTTATCAAGCCGTGCTAGCTGTGCAATGAATGGAACAAATAACAGAATGTTAACCACTGGAGCTACAACAATGAAGAGATTATCAGATTAAGCTGTGCATGCTTTAGTAACACATTCTGTAGGTGATCAATGCCAACTTTCAAAGCAGAAGCATCGTCCTTTGTAAAGTTATTGGAGTTGAAAGTTAAAAGTATGGACAGGGTTTTTAAGAAATGAAAAGATGACTATGAGAAACACCTAATCACATTATTCTACCAAAAAGTGCATGTTCCAGAAAAAAAAAAAACTGCTAAAAAACACAATTTCCTTTTCGTTTTATGATCCCAAACTTTATTATAATATATAAGAAGACTTGCCCTTTCAGAAAATATGAAAAACTCAAGACTGGCTGGATTGGCCCATATCATCTATTTTCAGTCCTAATACAAAATCAGTGCATGCGACTTTTTGTTAGTTTTGTGATGGACGGTCACATATCATCCCACAAAATATGACATAAACATTCCATGATGTGTAAGTTATACATTTATGCCAAAGGTATGTTATACACTTCCATAATTAAAAGATGGCATCTTTTATCTACATTCATTTGAATGTTTTGAAGTTGTGAAGATATGTGTTTCATTCCAAAATGTAAAAAAGATTGGAAATAAGGATATTTGACAAAAGCAATTTTAAAAAAGATGACACTTTTATCTACATTCATTTGAAGTTGTGGAGATATGTTTCCTTTAAAAGTGTGGATATAATGGATATAAGGATAGAAGGATGTTTGACAAAGCTATTAAGTGATGCTCACAACAACTTAGTATGCTTTCAAGTTCCAGCTGAATGACCATAAGAAATATACTTACTTTCCAAGAGACTTTCAATTTCAAATACATGTAAGCACTTAACATGTGTTCAAACATTTCAAAATAACAGGATAATGTAAACTACTTATATGTAGCACTCAGTATTAGTCTCTGAGAGCATGGAGCTACTAACAGTAGCTCCATGCTGAGAGCATGTGTTATCATATTACATTTCTAGCAAGACATGCATGAAGAATGGGTTGTCTCATGACAGTGAGGCCTTATGAAGTGAAATTATATCTTTCCAAGAGACTTTAAATTTCAAATACATGTAAGCACTTAACATGTGTTCAAACATTTCAAAATAACAGGATAATTTAAACTACTTATATGTAGCACTCAGTATTAGTCTCTGAGAGCATGTGTTATCATATTACATTTCTAGCAAGACATGCATGAAGAATGGGTTGTCTCATGACAGTGAGGCCTTACGAAGTGAAAGATCTACCAATGCATTGACATCTTTATTTTGCAAATTCTGGCCCACTACAAATCTACACACTCAGATACTGTGAGTTTATGGCACAGTGTCCACAACTGAATTTCAAGTGATATAGATTATCTTCATAATCATATGATATAGATGGAAACACAAGGCAAGCTCAATTTAAAACACTTAAACCAATAGAACACAAAATATCCAAAGAGAGAGAGAGAGAAAAAAGTAAATACTTTACATTTCAGCATCAGGGAAATGTAGTATTCTTGCATGTAGAGTAACATAACGCTGCAATATAACCAAATGACTCCACTTTACAAGATGTGAGGAGCATACATGTACATACTGCTTTTTGTTTCTCACTATCTGTAGTCTTACCGACTTTATAGGGAGCAAAAATGACTCTATTTTTTGATAATTTTCTGTAGATAACAAATAAATATGTTTTCATTTCTTTGGTGTTCTGTTGATGCTAGATTCCATCAATTCTTGAATCAACTTACATTTGTTAATTTAGAAAGAGGTGTAGAAAATAATCATTCTGTACTTTCCAATGACTTACTACTGTTTGCAATATTTGCCACATTTACTGGAGATAGTTAATAGTTCTTTACATTCAACTGTTTTTTCAGCTCATCATGACCCTTTTTGTTGAATACACATACAGCTATTTGACCTTTTCAAGAAGATTCTCCATTTTGCAATTATTCCAGGCACTTTTAAGTTCATTCAATATTCTTGAAATCAAACTTCTTCATATATTTTGAGAATATTACATCCTTCCGCCTTTGAAATTTTGCATTCTCCAGATATTTTGCTGGCTCAGTATTTCAGCATGTTAATCTTATAAACTACTCTTTGCAAGATCTGGAGAATAAATAAACAGTGACTGTCATTATCATTTTAGTCCTTGCTAGCTTCTCTGATTTCTCTGGTTGTTTGAGAGCAAATACACTCTAGAAAATCTGTATATTTACCATGCAGTTCCCATCCCCCCCCCTTAAATACAGTGTATTTGTGCCCTTTCAATTTTGATACTCTCCACTGTTCTGTTGGTTTTCACCTTCAACTTACAGTTTTGTATGTTGACACAATTGGCATACACATCCATTCATTCACTTTTTTCTTCTTTAAAAAGTTTCCGTCTCACATTTTACCAAGACTCTTTCAGACGGTTCAATATTTTGGATATGTCACTTCAAATGACTCATCACACTTTGACTACTTTCATTACGAGATTTCTGTTCTACCATTTTCTCACATCTTGTTCAAACTAGCTGGGTAATAAAAAGATGTTCAGCGTTAACTAAAATTTGCAAGATCTGTGGAATAAAAAGACATCATGGCTTCTACTTTCTCTGCAAGTTGTTTCCTCCAAACTTAACAAACTGTTCTTGGCGGTTCAACTTAAAACATCCACACACTTGCTCTTATTTGTGGAATATGCATTCATTATCTTTCCTAAATGCTCTAGATGGTTTTTCTCTCTACATATTCCTGATAGTTTGTAAGTGTCGTCAGGAAGTGAACTTCAAAGTCTCATGGTTTAAACTTCAATCAATCTTTAAACGTTACTGAATTATTATTTTTGTGTTCGTTTTCTGTGAAGTTCCTCCATTTCCTACTTTCTTTTAAGTTCTTCGAGGTAGAATGTCTTACCTATGATGCAATTCAACCTCTTAAACAATACTTGCAAGATGTATACACGCCATCAACTTTTAAGATTGTCCATAAAGAGGTTTCTGCTCTGTTAGTCTTTATCTTTCACGATGGCTAAGTAATTACTGTTGTTCTCACTCCTTGTTAACAATTTGTGGGATCTGTTAATTAAACATTTCTTTTTTGTTCATCTGATTTTTCAGCAACTAACTTTCCTCAGCTGTTTACCTTCAGATGAATTAAGGTTTTTAGTAGTCATATCTACCATCTGCCCATGATTCAAATAGATATCACAAGTCATGTGTCTCATGTTAAAGGTCCAGTTTACCTTTGGGAGCAGTGCTTTTGATTTAGCCTCAGTAATATGCAAGTTTCATACAAATGGGTCCCTACCAATCCATGCTTTCTTGGGAATAACTCATCCTCACATCAACCAGATCTAGTTTCTGTGGTGAAACACTTACTTTTATATTAAGTTTTTCATATTGCAATCACTGTTAATTATTATCAAAACATATATTATTGAAGGATTTCAGGCAAAGGGGATCTGAAGGTGTCATTTCTTGTTTTGACATGACCTTTACGATTTACGTAGTAAACCATATTTTAGCAAAGGAAATTTCTGGTTTCTGAGGATTTGCATTCCAGCACATGCATTAGACATGATATGCTTGAACTCTACATCCATTAAAACTGGCTGTAGGCAGCATTTTTCCCTCAGTTGTATTCTTTGGAAGTCACATGTCAAATTCTACTTTTAAGTATATGGGCATTTCCACGGTAACTCACGTTACATTTTGAACTCAAAATTAGGTCGTTGAGATCAATATCCTTAAAACCTAATTAGTGATATGAGTTACTATATGTGAATGAGTATCATGCACCTCCATCCTACCTCACAGCAACATTACATCCACAGACTCTTATGAGAACTATGAGAAAAAACACTACAAATGTCGGTAACTCACGTTACATAATTTGGACATGCAAAAATTTGGCATGTCTTATATTCAAAAGTTTCCTCAAACAAGAAACAGAGAGACTTTAAAGTCTATTGTGTCAAAGTCATGGACTAACAACATACATCACCGAGTATGGTAAAAATTCAAATTGTCTTACATTCTCCTGGTATCGTCATGTGAAGCGGTAACTCACGTTACGGTAACTCACGTTACAGTTTGTCCACATGATCACAAAACGATTTTTTGTCTTAATAATCCAAAGAAAACTTACCAAGACAACTTTTTTCACAAACAAACTCCATGAATAAAGAATCTAAGTTGATTTGAACATTGATCTGACAGTAATTAATCCCATTTTATCCATGAGATTACCAAAAGGCAGGAAACTTTACATTTAGAATACCAACTTGAAGATAAATTTCATTTTTAATTGAGTCGTTTTCCAAACTTTCATTTGTACTGAGACAAAAATTGTATTCAACAAAATGATATGAAACAGAGTCTATTTCATTAAATTACACTCTTTTCCAGTTAACAAATGCATCAGAAATTGAGGATTTAATTGAGAATTTGATTTGATCGTTTTTTATGTTACTAGATTTAAATGGATTTCAGGCTATCTAGATAAAACAAGTCATCCATAAACTATTCCATTTAATATGCTGAGTCACGAGACTAGAGACCTGTACATGTAGTCTGTGGAGAGTTTAAAGGTTCAGAAATGAATATTTCAATAAATCTTTTAACTTTTAAACAATGTAATTTATATTCCAATTATTTGATAATTGTTTGAATTACTCAATAATCAATTGTTTGTATGTTTGATTTGTTTACAAATTCTTATACTAAACTGGTACAGAAATTAGACTTGAATTTACAGAAACTGCAGATAAATTCTAGTTATCTGCTACCAGTATTGATCAGTTTAATTAAACATGTTCATAAATGTTTAAGCCTTAAAAAACAATAGCTTTGGTCTATGAAATGTCAAGTAGCCATTATTTAAATTGTACATACATGTAAAAAGTATACCAGTATTTTCTAGAGTAATCAAGCAGACAGAAGCAGTAAATCGCAATGAAAAACATGAATAGTTAATATTTTGTGATCAGGAGGCTATTAACTATTAATATCACAAAATGTTGATAGTTTGCTTTAAGGTACATGACTGTCCAGCTCTAAAAGAAAATGTCTGATAATGAGGTTCACATTCAACAAGTTTTTGGTAATAGATCAGCATGTAGAGTAAATTATAGTAAACATGGAAAAGTTTCATTGTAGGATTTTGCAACAATATAGCTAAAACTTCAGAGTAGAATAGTGTAAAACACATAAGCGTGTCAAATTCACAATGTTCAGTTCTCAAAAATCTCAGAAAAAACAGCAGGAAGCGAGCTCCAATCTTAAAATTCTGTTCATACATGTAAATGTTTCAACCTCATAAACAATGGCTTTGGTCTATACAGGTAGGTATAAACTATGAAATGTCAAATAGTAATCACTTGAATTACAAAAACAAGAACTTTTCAAGAGTAATCATGCAGTGATTATCCCAATCAGGAGGCTATTAATAGTTATCACAAAATTTTGATAATTTGCTGGAACAAGGTACATGCAGCTTTAGAAGAAATGTCTTTTAACAACTTTCGTAACAGATCAGTATACATGCACTGTAATATTAAATAGTAAATGTGGAACAGTTTCTTTCAGAAGTAAACATGTGATGAACATGTGTAATCAATACATTGTACATGTAGACCAGTTGGTTTGGTGATAGAGAGAGACCAAGAGAATAACAATCTACTGGAAATAGAATCTTAATACAAGAGTTCAGTAATCATGTACTCATTGGTTACTTACAATCACAACCTTCATATCATTTCTTGGCATTAAAGAAAAATCATGTCAGTAACTCACGTTACATTGTGGTAACTCACGTTACATGGTAACTCACGTTACAATTTTAAGACCTCTGTTATGAGAATTTGAAGCAAAGACTATAAGTCCCATCATATTTCTTGGATGTGTGCTGCATAGTTATTTGATAATCCAAAATACCATGTCTCAGTTGGGCATAGTAAAATTGCTAGGTTAAAAAGTTCATGTTTCGGTAACTCACGTTACAGCAGCTTCTCGAGCTATGTAAGAACACGCTGGTGTCCGAAGTACATATCATATATCGAGGTCTCCACTTTATTTACTGCTAGATTAATATATTTCTGATTTGTAAAACCAAACAAAGTTTGATTTGAGCCTCAAATATAAAGAATAATCACAAAGAGCAACAGAAATGCATTTTTAGGGATTTTTAGGTCAAAAAATGCTTTCTGGTTTCAAAAGGTATAAAAATGCACAAAAGGGAACTTTTCTTAAAGGTAAAGTTGGTTTCACACACTTCAAACTATGGCTAACAAAGTAAGATTATCAGTTGTCCTGAAATATGCGGGTAAAATTTTGGTGGTCATGTCGCACAACTCACGGAAATGCCCATATGGCAAGCTTACCTGGTAATTTTGAGCGATGATGAGAGCTTGTTGAGCGCTGCTCCAAGTCCTAGGCTGCAATATAAGTGGGATCAATCACATCTGCACAGGAGCAAAAACTGAGGCTGGCAGCAGTCTTGTGGTTGATTGGTTTGTGTTATCCCTCTTTCATGCTGAAGAGGCTCTCCCCACCAGTAAGAATCTGCAACTAGAGTCTACTCATCATTTCTGAATATAAACTATTCAAGTACCGGGTAGCCTTGCACATTTTTTTTTTTTTTTTTGGCGGGATTTTTCACCAAAAAAGTAGGAAAAAGCAGGATTTTGAAGCAAAAAAGTAGGAAAAGTAGGGACAGCAGTAAAAAAGTAGGAAAAAGTAGGAAAAGTAGGGCCACTTGAAAGCCTGCAGTTCTTCTAAAGCTGCATGGACCTTGTTCCAGCAAATTATCAAAATTTTGTGATAACTATTAATAGCCTCCTGATTGGGATAATCACTGCATGATTATTCTTGAAAAGTTTTTGTAATTCAAGTGATTACTATTTGACATTTCATAGTTTATACCTACCTATATAGACCAAAGCCATTGTTTATGAGGCTGAAACATTTACATGTATGAACAGAATTTTAAGATTGGAGCTCGCTTCCTGCTGTTTTTTCTGAGATTTTTGAGAACTGAACATTGTGAATTTGACACGCTTTTAAATGTGTTTTATACTATTCTACTCTGAGGTTTTAGCTATATTGTTGCAAAATCCTACAATGAAACTTTTCCATGTTTTCTGTAATTTACTTTACATGCTGATCTATTACCAAAAACCTGTTGAATGTGAACCTCATTATCAGACATTTTCTTTAAGAGCTGGACAGTCATGTACAAAAATGTACCTTAAAGCACCATTTTTTGATATTAATAGTTAGCCTCCTGATCACAAAATATTTACTATTGATTCATGTTTTTCATTGGGATTTACTGCTTCAGTCTGCTTGATTACTCTAGAAGATACTGGTATACTTTTTACATGTATGTACAATTTAAATAATGGGTACTTGACATTTCATAGACCAAAACCATTGTTTTTTAAGGCTTAAACATTTATGAACACGTTTTATTAAACTGATCAATACTGGTAGCAGATAACTAAAATTTATCTGCAGTTTCTGTAATTCAATTCTAATTTCTGTACCAGTTTAGTATAAGAATTTGTAAACAAATCAAACATACAAACAAGTGATTATTGAGTAATTCAAACAATTATCAAATAATTGGAATATAAATTGCATTGTTTAAAAGTTAAAAGATTTATTGAAATATTCATTTCTGAACCTTTAAACTCTCCACAGACTACATGGACAGGTCTCTAGTCTCGTGACTCAGTGTATTAAATGGAATAGTTTATGGATGACTTGTTTTATCTAGATAGCCTGAAATCCATTTGGTAAAATAAAAAAAAAAACAATCAAATCAAATTCTCAATCAAATCTTAAATTTCTGATGCATTTGTTAACTGGAAAAGAGTGTAATTTAATGAAATAGACTCTGTTTCATATCATTTTGTTGAATACAATTTTTGTCTCAGTACAAATGAAAGCTTGGAACACGACTCAATTAAAAATGAAATTTATCTTCAAGTTGGTATTCTAAATGTAAAGTTTCCTGCCTTTTGGTAATCTCATGGATAAAATGGGATTAATTACTGTCAGATCAATGTTCAAATCAATTTAGATTCTTTATTCATGGAGTTTGTTTGTGAAAAAAAGTTGTCTTGGTAAGTTTTCTTTGGATTATTAAGACAAAAAATCGTCTTGTGATCATGTGGACAAACTGTAACGTGAGTTATCGTAACGTGAGTTACCGCTTCACATGACGATACCTGGAGAATGTAAGACAATTTGAATTTTTACCATACTCGGTGATGTATGTTGTTAGTCCATGACTTTGACACAATAGACTTTAAAGTCTCTCTGTTTCTTGTTTGAGGAAACTTTTGAATATAAGACATGCCAAATTTTTGCATGTCTAAATTATGTAACGTGAGTTACCAACATTTGTAGTGTTTTTTTCTCATAGTTCTCATAAGAGTCTGTGGATGTAATGTTGCTGTGAGGTAGGATGGAGGTGCATGATACTCATTCACATATAGTAACTCATATCACTAATTAGGTTTTAAGGATATTGATCTCAACGACCTAATTTTGAGTTCAAAATGTAACGTGAGTTACCGTGGAAATGCCCAAATAATGAATAATAAATGACAGTGATTTATTACACGATAAAATCTTATTCGACTTAGGCACAGTGAATTCAATGGTTTTTCCGTGAAAGTGTTCTTGGAATTTCATCGAGTTAGGCGAGTATTCGACTTACAAAATTCGACTTGTGAGTGAATTAATACACGTAAGTCAATGGGGAAAAATCAGAACTTTTTAAAATCATCGACTTACGCGATTATTCGACATATGCGATGTCGACTTAGGCGAGTTTAACTGTATGTGATTCACAATGGAATCTACACAGGGCAGAAGGAGAAGACAGGGTGAAAGTGATGACACCGCCCCCCCCCCCCCAAGAAATCACAAATTCTATCTTCAAAACACTAACATGCACATACAAATGTACAGTATCTCATTACTCATTGTAATACAAAATGTCAGACGATCTCCATGACGTTACTTGGACCAATGCATATACAGTGTACTGCACTCTCCCATACACTTCATGATTGATGATCACTTTTACTCAATCAGGAACACAAAGTTTATGAACAGCACGACCATTCTTCTCTATAATCAGAACAATGCTCCAAAGCAAACTCTGGTACATATCCCCATCACCATCAAAATAAGGCATTGATACAGAAGGAAGCCTCTCAGCAGCACTGAGCACTGTATATAGGGGATGCTTAACCACCGTCCCTATGGATGTGCTAGGTAAGGTACCTCACCTGCCTCTATTACATCTAATGCACACTCCTATATCGACAAATTTAGACTTAAAGGGATGGTGTAGTATTGGCGGGGGTGAGTATTTGGCTTTTAACTTTTTGTGAGATACCAAGAAACCACTTTTGAAATAGTATAGTGCATACCATTCTAAGAGGAATTCAAAGTTTATTTGATGAAAATCGGTTTTGGAATGGCCGAGACATCAAAATATAAAGTAACACAAAGCGACCGTAATAAAATGTGGGTCCCACGTTTTATTAGTTTTGCTCTGTTTTGGATATATCTCAGCCATTTCAAAACCAATTTTCATCAAATAAGCATTGAAATCCTCTTGGAATTACATTTTCTTTCACATTTCATCTCAGGAGGTTTAGATTATCTCACCAAAAATGTAAGAAATCTGAAGTTGGGTCTTAACCAAAATTTTACAATCCCTTTAAATACAAAAAAAAAAAAAATGGCATCTGATGAATCCATTGCGCTCAGCAGCTATTTGAAATACAAAATTTGGATAAAATTTTCAAGGAAAAAGACACAGCTACCAGCTTGTTGACACACTAATTATACACTAATAGCAGGGTGACAAGGACCACCAGCGAATGCATCCATTCGCCTGCACACTGATTTCTGTGCTAGAGCATATGACCCCCTACAGTGCAGTATCGGGTATGAGAGCCTCGGGTGTGTCCCCATGAAGCCAGACGTACTCTCTGTAGAACATTTCCCTGATACAGACTGATCTTTCCTTCTGGATTCAGACCTACAATCTCCTGATCACTGGACAGGCATCGATACCACTGGACCTGCAAGCTTTAGGGGTCATCCCATGAGACCAACACCCATGAGTAATACAGCCCATGAGTTCCACTTGAAAAAAAAAAAAAGGTCCATGAGTCAGACAGCCCATGAGTTCGACACAAGGCAAATAAGGCCCATGGATAAGTTAGGGGCAAGTCCAAGCTATTTTGCACCAGTAACGCGTGGGACATCACAAGAAGATTTAGCCCTATATTGCACTGTTAAGATTGAAACTTCATATGTTGGGTTGCTTTTGATTGCTAGTAGGTATCTTCATTCAAAACAATAGAAATAATGAGAATCACACGTTCAGTATTTAATTTATGCAAATTTATTCTCCAGTAACGCGTGGGACCACAAAAATTGTCCTTTTTTTCTTCTTTTACTTTTATCTCAATTATTGTGAAAATACTTGGTATACTATAAAATCATTACAAACATCTTTTCCTACAACAATTACTGTACTTGAAACAAAACATTTCAGAAAAAATCATGAAACTGTTTTCTCTCAAGGTCAATTATAGAAAGATAGGTATAGTAACGCGTGGGACAAGAAACGCGTGGGACATTTTTGTCACTATGAATATTGTGATGTGAATTGCACATATGCTCAGAGAAACTTTAATATGGGGTACTAATTATCTAAATAGATGTATTTCTAATAAATTCTTGCAAATTCAAATGATTTAGACCCACCAAAACAATAGATATAATAAAAAATATGAAATGCCTGTGTTATCCTTTATTTTTTGACATTTGACTTTGAATGTGACCTTGAAAATAGCATGTAATGATCTTTTGTGAATTATTTATCCAAAGTGGAGTTTTTCACCAAATTTCAAGTCAGAATTCAGAAAATTAAAAAAAAATCCCTCAATAATGTACACATTTCCCATAGAAGACTAAGATTTAGTACACTTCCATTGACTTGTACACAAATCGTCCCACGCATTACTAAAATGTCCCACGCGTTACTAAATCTAATTGAAAATTGCAAGTATGAGATTTATCAGACTAACTTTTTATCTCTTGGATATGATTAGGTCCATTGTGAATTTGGTCTTTTGAAAGTTTCAGGTCAATTAAATCATTAACTTTTATGCAAATGAGAAATAACAGTCAGTCCGCAGCACCCGATAATTCGCTCGTATTTATTCAACTCGTATGCAAGCCCGCTCAAGGCTTGCATACGTAATGAGCTGCGTAAGGGGATTTTGTCCTTGGGCTTTCGGCAACAAAAATACACCTTATGTTTACAAATTTGGTATCAAATTCAAGGAAAATATGTAAACTATCGTCACATGTTACTCAAATTATTGCACATGAAAAATATCATAGCGTAATTTGAGCTTGAAAAATGATGAAAAAAGTAATCCGTGCAGTACACGTTTAAGACGTTCAAAAAATACCAAATTCACCTTGCGTCTCAATGAAAATGCTTTATTTGGTAGTCCATCTCCAAATCTTTGTATCCATGTAAATACCTTGACAGTTTGTTGCTTAATCCGGTCAGGAACCAGTAAAATATACATCGATGTCAGTGCTGATCAGCTTGAAACAGTGCAATCTCAAGAGTAAGCTCTCTCATTGGACAGCGCTTGCATTCAGCGCTTGCATTACGTTATTACGCTGCTACATAACGGTTTCATGCCACTTGCGGTTTCTTGGCACGGGTGTAGTTCAAGCCAAGTTCAAGTGCTGGATGCAAGCACTGTCCAATGAGAGAGCTCTCTCGCGCCACTGTACACTTTGTGCGGAGCATACTTCGGGTTAGGAGTGAATTTTACAGACATTTCAAAACGGAAAAACTAGTATAAATCATGCTTGCGTCTCCTTGACTCCATTATATGATGAGCATCTAAGTTTCCTCTCTACGAAAAAGCCAAAATCAACAACAACAGTTTCTTAATCCGGTCAGGAACCAAAAAAGAACTTTAGACGACAAAATCTTCCGTGAAAAGCAGGTAAAATTTACGCAAATTCAACTGATTACATAGTCATGATAAGATCCGATGTTATACGCAAATTTAGTATCAAAATAAAGATCAAAGTCTGGAGAACAATTTACCGTGACTTGTAGCCATGACGAATGTATGTACAAGTCGCTACACTGTGAAAACCATAGCCCTATCAAAGTCTCGCAAAATCTCGCACGACGAGACACCTTTCGAACGCAAAGATCGTCAACGAGAGTGCTGAATAAATCTTGCCGGATCGGCTCATTAGCATACGTGCTGCGGACTGACTGATAATGACCTAAAAAAGTAACGCATGGGACATGCTAATTTTGGCCCATCCCTCATTTGCATATTTAATCAGTTGAGAAACTGAAAATCACAGTCATGATAACTTGTTAGTCAGACTTAAGGTCACCATACTTATTTTCATAAAAACTTGTAAAAATTAAAAGATATATTTTAAAATGCAGAATTTTTGAATGTCCCATGCGTTACTCTAAATTTTAATTCATGCAGATTAATTAATTTATTGCTGGTTATGCGGAAGGATTTTTACTTTTTCTTTTTGAAATTCATGTATTTTAACTTCTTAGCTTTAAAATGATACCAAGTTTGTGACCCATTTTGAATTTTCAGTCTTGTGTGATCAAATAGCTTGGACTTGCCCTTAGACACTTGGTACCCACGAGCTCGACATTACAACATGGGGCTTACTGTGTCGGTCTTGTGGGCCTTGTTTGCTTTAATAATAGCGTCAAACTCATGGGCTGTCGACTTGTGGGCTGTATAACTCATGGGCTGTATGACTCTTGGGCTGTATGACTCGTGGGTGTCAGTCTCAAGACATGCACCCAAATTTTCGCCCTACAGCCAGTGCTGGTTCCTAATCCTTAGTATGCAGTAAGTTCATTAATTTGAATAATTACGCAGTAGGCCTATCCACGGCACTGCATGCTAGACAGCCTATAAGGATTAGAACGTGCACTGGCTGTCATGTCAGGCTAAAGCTTCATGGTCCAGTGGATACGATGCCTGTACGTATATGCCCATGATTTTTTTTTTTTTTTTTTTCATGGCTATATGCCCTACCACATTGTTGTACCACAGGTACCAAAACGCTAATTTGGTACATATTTATGTTCACATAGGGCAGGGGCAAGTCAGGTCAAAACAGTGTAAATGGTCCCTACTGACCCTGAGTACCTAGCCTTTTGACAAGGCCTTGTGGCTTACCAATGAGACTAACTCACCACACCGAGCACTGTGAAAAATGGGTGAACCCGAGACCGAGTGGCACAGCCACGAGGCCTTTTGAATTGAAACCTGGATTTTTTTATCCCCCGTACCGCTTCACAACAAGCGCAAGCATGAATTATCAATGTATTCATGAGTCTATCAGCTACTGCGGCATACATTGTACAGCGCAGGCTAGTGGGATGAGCATTATGCATAATAATGCAGGGCTGCACACAGTCACTAAGACATTTTTCTACTGGTCCGACCTGTCTTTCAGACCAGTAGGTACCCAGTTTTTCCATTTTTTTACCGGTCCATTCCTGAAAAAGTTACTGTTCCGATAGTGATTTTTACTGGTCAGGGACTGTCAGACCAGTGCCAGCTTGCAGGATTCACTAATGCATGATTATTATGCTGACAAAAATTGCGAGCAATGCAGCCATTGATTGGTCGCTACCTTTTTGGCAGTAAAATCAACAAGAAACAATTACTAAAATTCAAAATATGAAATTCATGTCAGGTTCCAAAGGCCTCGTGTCTGTGCCACTTTTGTCTTTGGTCTCGCATTCACTCATTCCCTTGCAGTATAGAGTCCTCCCTACGACTCTAGTCTCTTTTCCAAGCCTCAGCCATGAGGCCTTGTCAAAAGGCTACTAAACTCCTAGCCCGACCAGACGCCATGCTTTGCATGGCATCAGATGAGCTCTGATACACCAGTCTACTACTGTAAAGACCCTCGAACACGGCCACACAACAACAAAACCGCTTATACATGTAACAAGGTGATCGCGTCGGTCCCGTTTTCCTTTGCGTGTAAACCTATGGCAGAACGAATCAGTTATAACGAGTTCGGTTATAACGAGATTCCGGTTATGACAAGGACATTTTCGGTGCATCATGATAGAGAAAAACAGAAGCAATTTGATCGGATACGAGGAGGTTCCATTTCTTGACCTGCCGCTTTTAAACACGCGACGAATGAAACATTGAAAAGCGAATTCACGCTATCCCCGTTTTACACAGTCTGTGTTGAACGCAGTAACACACTGCACGAGTGCCCGTCCCGTCTCGATCTCGACATGTACCGGTACTATCTGAAGTGGGAAGACGCGGAAACAAACATGTTTCAGTCCTGCCGTTATCCTTCTTTACCGCCCATCACCAGTGATGAATAGCCGATCGAGTACCGTTCCTTCTATGTATCTTCTAAACCACATAACACAATCATAATCATTCCATTTTCTTTTTCGCGAGGTTCCATTTCTTGACATGCCGCTTTCAATCACGAGACAAACGGAACATTGAAAACTGAATTCACGCTATCCATGTCTCTTTCCCGTTTTGCAGAGTAGTTTATGTTTTCTTCTAAACCACGCGATAAGACACAGAAATACCTTCCGATATTCCTACTAAGTTATTGAATAAAATCATTCGATTTTGTTTTTCGGGAGATACGTGTGCGTGATATTAGGTCAGACCACACCGCAACGAGAAAGAAAAAAAAAAATGCATTCAAAAACTTTTCTTGTAGCGACACTCGTGGTCAAAATGGACAATAGCATTGGAATGCGTGTGCAACTCATCCTTTCCATTTTTAGTTCCGACTTCCAGTTGTTTCGCTGGCTAGTAACTATGAGTATACTGGTGTATATGATTAAAACCGAAATGATTAATGAAATCATAGGAGTGATCCAGCAGGGTGACAGTAGCGTAAAAATATAGTTGAATAATCATAACGCATGTTAATCTACAGCTGTACTTATTGAGTCGGTGTTAAGAAAAAGAAAGAAATGTATTTAACAGTTTGAATAGATCTATGATTGTTCATTATCATGCAACAAATGATAATATAAATATGAGTGTGTATGATTAAAGCCACAATATTTAATGACATCATCGCGATCCCGCCGGGTGACAGTAGCATAAAAATAGTCGAATAGCGCATGTTAATCAACTTACAATGTAATTGAGTTGGTGTTCAGAAAAAAACAAGCAAACAAACGCATTTAACAGTTTGAATAGATCTGGGTTTGTTCATGATCGTTTAACACTGCATTTCACAATGAAGATTTTTCTTTCTTTCAGAATGATCTATGAGGTACAGATTTGTGTGAAAAGGATCACAACCCTACAAATTCAACAATGTCTCATATTTTTCAAGAACGGGTGTACAAAACACAAAGAAATTTTCCGAAGAAAATAAAGAACGCATCTTTTAATCCCTTCGGGCGCAGCGATCATACATAGGATTACAGCCGAAATGATTCATGAAATCATCGCATTCCCGCTGGGCACCAACAGCGTAACATACCTCGCAATTTACGATAAACAACGCATGCTGTATGTTACTCTATTTGCGCTGGTGTTTAGAAAAACATAAACGCATTTTATACAATCTGATTTTGTTCATTGTCATTTTACACTGTACACTGTCACTGTATTTCACAAACGAAAAAAACATTCACGAATCTCGAATCACGAATATGATCCTGCCGAGTAGGCCTACTTCTCAAGAACATAATGTGCAACTATTATGTGAAGAGATTTTTGGAAGAAAAATAAAGAATTAACCCATTTCAACCCCTACTTTTTCCCGTCTTTTTTATGTATTAATTTGCAAATATTTTCCCTTTATTGTCTCAATAATAATGATCCATAATTGTGTAATAACAACGCAAAGGATGTTCTTAAGTTTGATTGACGGGTATATGACGTCGTGCTTATGTTTTTCTTTGTTTTTGGTGCGTACGGTTATAACGAGGTAATATCGCCGGTCCCACAGACCTCGTTATAACGGGGTTTCACTGTACGATCTTTTGGTCAAACCCCTGGATTGCCCGGCAATTTGGCAGTCAGTTGCAATCAACCCTGACCAGTGCTCACAGTACTGTATCAGTGTAGATCAATATGTTCACATTGGTTAATGTACACTAGGTCTATGTGTGTCTAAACCCCGACTAACGTTAAACTTTCCTAACCCTAAAATTTAAACTTCAACCCCAACGCAATGCTAGGTAGGTCCCGGTGACCCTAGCTACATTGTTGTTAGTTAGGACTTAAAAATCCAGCACTGCACAGCTCAGATCCCTTTCTTTCACCTTCCTCGTACACAAGTCTGGTACAGTAGTACAAGTAGTAAGATCTAGATGCAGATATTCTAATTCTGATCTAAAACCCAAAATATAATTTTCTGGTCAAAACTGTGAGTCCCCCCACTTCAAGCCATGATGTCAGATGTTGACGTTGACCGAAAGATCGGTCTGTATCTGTCCGTCGGGGAATGTTCCGCGGAGACTGCGTCTGGCTTCACGGATCCCCTCGGAGGACAGCGTCAATGGCAAAATATAAAAGAGTCCTCCGGACAGACGGATCTTTCTGTCTAATGTTGATGTAGGCCTAGAAATCTATTAACAGTTTAATCATTACAGTGCAGTGGTCAGGACCATTGATTGAGGACAGCAGACGGTCTATAAACTTACAGTGTCTCGGATCTAGGCACCCTACTTCAGACAATTCCCTAATATTTGCTTTTCTTGATCCTTTTTAGGAGAGTTAAAACTTGAAAGCAGTCAGCAACTCACCTGCTCGTTTATGGTCCCATACACATTCAATGCAATATGGTCGCGGTCCTCGACATCCGATATCTCACACACCCATCATCAGCTGTGTTTGTAGGCCTAAACGAATGTAGGGGGGGCCGGGTGGATGGTGGTCGGATCCGTGGCCTCCTTCACCAGCTCAGCGCAGGGGTCCGTGTATGCAGTGATGCATGCGCTCCGCATGCAGTCAAACAGATAAATGGTAAGAGGATTTTGATGTGAGAGCGAGCAGGGACTGTGAGAGTCGCCGCGCCAACGCGCCTCGCCTGTGTTTAGTACTGTACAGCTGCGCCGCCGCCGTGCATGAGACGTACATTGTATGGTTGTTTCCTACTGAGGGCGCTTTTAAACATAGGGACCACTGGTAAACTGGTATCAGGCGCGAGGTGCCCCTTCACAGACCCCCTCTTCAGAGGTACAGTACTATCTACCCAGCCGGGCCCCGTCTTATAAACACTTGTGATTGTCACAACTTTACGATTGAATGCAAATCCATCTTATAAAAAAGTTATGATTAAAATTATGTCACAAATGTACACACAAGTAGTTATGTACATGTATCAAGGCTGTATACATGGTAGTTTTAATGTGTATGTACACAGGTGGACCAGATTAATGGAGAACATTCTATATGATATAGATATAGTACATACAGGCTGACCAGATCAGTGGAGAATTTTCTATGTGGTATACAATGTAGCTACAGTACATGTATGCATGTGACAGGAAATACATTATAGCTCACTCAATCTAGAATGATTTCACCCATTCCAGAAAATTCTAGGAAGTGCTTACATATTTGGCTGAGTGAGGCACTGTCCCTGTAGCCCAATGTGATTGGTAGTTAATTTTGGCAATGATGTTATGCACATAGTTAGACAGTGAGTCATCCAGGATTCCTGGAATTTGGACTTGCTAGTATGTTCAGGTGTGTGGCCCCAGGTTGGAGAAAATTACAGAATGTACTAGAAAGGGGTGAATGGATAGTATATAAGCCGGAGAAATTCTGAGGTAGGCAGAGTACCCAACACCTCTGCTCTGAGAGTTACGTCACTTCTGGCTCTGAAGCGACTTGTTATAGTCAGTCCTGTGTTATCTGCTGACCTGCTATACAAACTGTGTTTGTGGAGATAAGGCCTGGGAGACATTTTGCCTGCAGAGAATTAATTTGCCTACGTTGGAGATAGACTCCATATTTTAGTGTCAACGGACATTATCACGGCAAAGCTGTGACGGGCTGGATTCCTTGCTGGACATTATAAAGTGAATCATCATTCAACGCATCAACTGGACGTGGTCGTCATAACGTTTGGATTTTGCACGTTTCGCCGTGGACATACACCTTGTTTATCATGGACTTTACCCCGGATTTATAAAGTGGATTATTGCAACCAGTGCCTTTGGAGTTACGTCGGAGGAACCATTCATCGGTGCGTCAAGGATCATTCATCGGTGCATCGAACATCGTATCTGGACACTGTCAAAGGATTACTTGCTTTCAAATTTGGCTGTAAGTGATTTCACTACCGATTTATAATTGTTTTATTGATCATTATTGTACTGATGTGAAAACCGATTACGAGTCTGTACCCACAATATCACTGTTAATAAACCGCCTGAACATTAGTTGATTGTTTCTTTTGTGCGATCATTCTCAGAGTGATTTTGGTCGTAACAAAATTGGGGGCTTGTCCGGGAAGTGAATTTTAAAGCCAAAACGTAGAATTTGGAACGTTCCGGAATCCAGAATATTGGTACAGACAAAATACCAGTGAGTTGATTGTTCTATTGCATATTGTGTGTAATACATGTGACAATGTCAATCAGTACAATGGATGTTCAGGCATTTGTTCAGAGGACAGATTTGTCCCTCAAAGATTTGCAAAGGTTACGCAAATGTGATTTGACTGCTATTGCACAGCATTTAAATGTTGATGTTCCACAAGGTGCAAGAAAGGCAGAGATTCTTGACTTAGTAGCTGGTCACATGGAGCTCAAAGAAGAAATTGACTCTCCAGATCAAGCTCAAATGTCTGATCAAACACGGCTTGAGCTTGCTAAAATGGAAATGGAAATGAAGAAAGAGAAGATGAGATTAGAAAGAGAGAGGGAAAGAGAACAAAGAGAAATTGAAATGAAGAAATTTGAGAAGGAAATGGAGCAACAATTGAAATTGCGTGAGATGGAATTGACTCGTGCACAGACTGTTGGAAATCGTGAAAGGGCTCCCTCTGAATTTGATTTGGCCAAGAACATTCGATTGGTGCCAAAGTTTGAAGAAAACAGAGTTGATGCATATTTTGTGTCATTTGAGAAGGTGGCTAACAGTAACAGTTTGAACTGGCCACAGGAATTTTGGCCCTTGCTCCTTCAAAGTGTGTTTGTCGGCAAAGCAGCCGATGTGTACTCATCTCTCTCTGAAGAGCAATCACGTGACTATGCTACAGTCAAGAAGGCAGTGTTGAATGCTTATGAGTTGGTGCCAGAGGCATACAGACACAAGTTCAGAAATTCGTACCGCAAACCAGGCCAGACACATGTTGAGTTTGCTCGTGAAAAAGAAATGACGTTTGATAGGTGGTACAGATCCCTGAAAGTGGATCAGGATTTTGATAACCTACGTGAGGTTGTTCTCTTGGAAGAATTCAAAAAGAGTGTTGCTTTCAGTGTGAGGTTGCACCTGGAAGATCACAAAGTGACAAGTTTGCATAAAGCAGCCTTCATGGCGGATGAGTATGAGCTGACCCACAGACATGAAAACAGACCACCTTTCGGAAATTTCTCTGGAAATAAGAGAGACAAAAATCAGTCGAGCAACCAACAGAATGCTGGTTCAGGAATGTTGTCGGCACCACAGCCTCAATTTGGCAAAGGGTCCAGTACAAGTGCAAATGTCATCAGATGTTTTCATTGTCACAAGAAAGGGCACATAAAGTCGCAATGTTGGAAGTTGCAGAATGGTGCAACGAAGGAGGTGGGATTTGTCATGTCAAAAAGTGTCCTACCCGAAAATAGTGTCCCGTTCAGTGAAACACATGCCATTGAAAGTCGATCTCCCAAATTCAAAGATAGGCTGAAGCAGGTGGATGAGAGCTATCGTAGCTTTTTCTTTGATGGTGAGGTGACCCCATGTGCTTCTGGTAAGGCAGGTAAACCAGTAGTCATCCTGCGGGATACGGGGGCCTCTCAGTCGTTGATGGTGGATGGTGGTATGACTTTTCCACCAGATAGTGCAGTGAATGCAAAAGTCTTGATTCAGACTGTTGATGGCAGTTATATGTCAGTACCACTGTATAGAGTGGATTTGAAGTGTGACCTAGTTTCTGGTCCTGTCACTGTTGGAGTTGTTCCTGAGTTGCCCATGGTAGGCATTGATTTCCTGTTGGGGAATGACTTGGCTGGGGACAAGGTGGTTGTGTCCCCAGTTGTTTCGGATAAACCAGTGGTGGTTGCTGAAACTGAGCAGTTGCAGGAGGAGTTTCCTGGGATTTTCCCAGATTGTGTTGTGACTAGGTCTCAGGCTCGTAGAGCTGTTCAAGATGATGCGGATTCTGTTGATGTGGAGGAGAATTCCGGTGTTTGGTTGGCAGAAACCTTTTTCAAGGATTTGAACGATGGGGTTGCTGTATTAGGCTCCGAGGCTAACAGTGATGGGCTGTTTAGCAAGTCTTCCTTGGTTGAAGCACAGCAGGCAGACTCTGAGTTGAAAGGCTTGTCTCAGACGGCGTGTTCTGAGGCTGAGGCTGAAAAGGTCCCTGAGTGCTATTATGTCAAAGATGGCATTTTGATGAGGAAGTGGAGACCTCCCCATAGGCCAGCTGATGAGGATTGGACGGTGGTCCGTCAAGTTGTTGTCCCTCCCTGTTACCGCGGTGAGATCTTGAGGATTGCTCACGAGTTACCTGTTGGCGGCCATTTAGGCGTCAGAAAGACAAAGGATCGGATCATGAGGCATTTCTATTGGCCAGGGTTGAATGTGGATGTGGCTGAGTTCTGTAAGACTTGTCACACATGTCAGGTGGCTGGTAAACCACAGCATTCAGTGAAGCCGGCGCCATTGATTCCGATACCTGCGTTTGAAGAACCATTCAGTCGGGTTCTAGTCGACTGTGTTGGACCTTTGCCTAGGACTAGGTCGGGTCATAAGTACCTCTTGACAATCATGGATATGTCTACACGGTTTCCAGAAGCTATCCCATTGAGAAATATCACTGCTAAGACTGTGGTAGATGCTCTAGTGCAGTTTTTCACTAGGTATGGGTTGCCCAAGGAAGTGCAGTCTGACCAAGGGTCAAATTTCATGTCAGGCATATTTCAAGAGGTGATGTATCGTTTGGGTGTAAAGCTGAAGTCGTCAGCTTATCATCCCCAATCCCAAGGTGCGTTGGAACGCTACCACCAGACCCTAAAGACAATGATTAGGGCATTTTGTGAGGAGTATCCCGAGGATTGGGATAAGGGCATCCCTTTCCTGCTGTTCGCAACGAGGGACTCCCCAAATGAGTCGACGGGTTTCAGCCCATTTGAGTTGGTGTACGGTCATGAAGTTAGGGGCCCACTGAAGCTCATCAAAGAGAAATTCATGACTGAGGATGATGAGGTCCACCTACTTGACTATGTGTCAAAGTTTCGTGAAAGGCTTTCAAAGGCTTGTGAGGTAGCTAGGGAACACTTGAAAGTGTCACAAGACTCAATGAAGAGAAAGGCAGACAAAAATGCCAAAGCCCGAACCTTCATACCAGGTGACAAAGTTCTTGTACTGCTGCCCATACAAGGTGAACCACTGAAAGCCAAGTTCAGTGGCCCATACTGTGTCAAGAAAGAAATTCAATGATGTGAACTATGTGATCAGTACGCCAGACAGACGAAAAGATCAGAGGGTGTGTCATGTAAACATGTTGAAAGAGTGCTATGACAGAAAGTCAGTTGGTGTGACATATAGGTAGTGGATAGCACCTCACATTACACATACAGTGTTTAGCTTATCCATTACTGAGGTACCAGTATACAATTTGAGTTTGACATGATTAGCTCAGAAAATCCAAGCAATATCATTGTAAATGGTATCCATGAAAAGAGAACATGGAATTAATGCAGCTATTCAAAAGGCATGTGATAGTATGTGATTATTGTTGCTTGACTTGGATTTTACCTCACATTCGTTGTAAATAACAATGAGAAATTGTGAAGGTAAAAGAAACCCTTGCTACGGCAAGGCTTTCTTTTTCCCATGGGGGATGGTGTCACAAATGTACACACAAGTAGTTATGTACATGTATCAAGGCTGTATACATGGTAGTTTTAATGTGTATGTACACAGGTGGACCAGATTAATGGAGAACATTCTATATGATATAGATATAGTACATACAGGCTGACCAGATTAGTGGAGAATTTTCTATGTGGTATACAATGTAGCTACAGTACATGTATGCATGTGACAGGAAATACATTATAGCTCACTCAATCTAGAATGATTTCACCCATTCCAGAAAATTCTAGGAAGTGCTTACATATTTGGCTGAGTGAGGCACTGTCCCTGTAGCCCAATGTGATTGGTAGTTAATTTTGGCAATGATGTTATGCACATAGTTAGACAGTGAGTCATCCAGGATTCCTGGAATTTGGACTTGCTAGTATGTTCAGGTGTGTGGCCCCAGGTTGGAGAAAATTACAGAATGTACTAGAAAGGGGTGAATGGATAGTATATAAGCCGGAGAAATTCTGAGGTAGGCAGAGTACCTAACACCTCTGCTCTGAGAGTTACGTCACTTCTGGCTCTGAAGCGACTTGTTATAGTCAGTCCTGTGTTACCTGCTGACCTGCTATACAAACTGTGTTTGTGGAGATAAGGCCTGGGAGACATTTTGCCTGCAGAGAATTAATTTGCCTACGTTGGAGATAGACTCCATATTTTAGTGTCAACGGACATTATCACGGCAAAGCTGTGACGGGCTGGATTCCTTGCTGGACATTATAAAGTGAATCATCATTCAACGCATCAACTGGACGTGGTCGTCATAACGTTTGGATTTTGCACGTTTCGCCGTGGACATACACCTTGTTTATCATGGACTTTACCCCGGATTTATAAAGTGGATTATTGCAACCAATGCCTTTGGAGTTACGTCGGAGGAACCATTCATCGGTGCGTCAAGGATCATTCATCGGTGCATCGAACATCGTATCTGGACACTGTCAAAGGATTACTTGCTTTCAAATTTGGCTGTAAGTGATTTCACTACCGATTTATAATTGTTTTATTGATCATTATTGTACTGATGTGAAAACCGATTACGAGTCTGTACCCACAATATCACTGTTAAAGGGAAGATAAACCCCAAGAACAATGTAGATTGAGTGAAAGCAGCAACATTAGTAGAACACATCAGTGAAAGTTTGAAGAAAATCGGACAATCGATGCAAAAGTTATGAATTTTTAAAGTTTTGGTGTTGGAACCGCTGGATGAGGAGACTACTAGAGGTTATGACGTATGAGTGGACTACAATATCAAGAAAATATAAAGAAAATACTACAAAAATCCATTTTTCATGAAAATTACAAATTCCATCAACTTGATATTGACATATGTTAAGGGTAGCAATTATTCCCCCTGCTTTCTGAAAGCGGTTGGTCCACTGCTCTTTCATAATTCTAGAAAAGTGATTTTTTTGTTGAATATCCTTTACATTTTCTTTGTATTGTTGTCCACTCATACGTCATATCCTCTAGTAGTCTCCTCATCCAGCAGTTCCAACACCAAAACTTTAAAAATTCATAACTTTTGCATCGATTGTCCGATTTTTCTCAAACTTTCACTGATGTGTTCTACTATTGTTGCTGCTTTCACTCAATCCACATTGCTCTTTGGGTTTACCTTCCCTTTAATAAACCGCCTGAACATTAGTTGATTGTTTCTTTTGTGCGATCATTCTCAGAGTGATTTTGGTCGTAACAATTACGACGGAGAACTGCAATCAATCAATCACAGGATGCGATTGATTGCAGCTTTCAAGAGATTTGTGATTGATTGATTTCTATCACAAGTTTTATAAGACGGGGCCTAGAATATTGTTGCTCCTCTATTAAAGACCATTTGATGAAAAATTGTACGTACATTGTATTTATATAATCTGAATCGTGATAGTGTTTAACACACCAAAGTCCGGTGTATTTGTGGCAGCTTGATCAGGCATTCTAAATAAAGTATACCATACTTGAATTGAAACGAATAAAATTCAATTTGTTAGTCATTTTCATATAAAACTATATAATTCTTGAAACAAAGGATGAAAATAACAGGACTCCATTTTTATTCATATTATCATTATGAAACGAAAATCAAGAGAGAGAAATAAGAAATAAAGGTACGGTATAAAAGTACCATGTTTACTTAATGTTAGTAAGCACCTACTGAGGAAAAATCAGCAAAGACATTATGCTGTACTAGTATCAAATCCAATCGTTCCAAACTCCGAATCAGTGTATAGCAGGGGCTGCTACCAGTTATAGGCCTAAATATTTTCATTTATATTAATGTGCTTGACGATGAAATTGTTTGGTTGTGGCATACCCTTTTAACAACAAAGATTTTTATCTTTTGAAAATGTGAACGGAACAGCTATTGGTGACGTCATCAGTGAAGTCATGCCATGCAGACTATGTCCATTCATACATGCTGGATCGTGGGTTGTTTTTTGTTTGTTTGTTGTTGTGGGGTGTGTGTTTGTTTGTTTTTTTTGGGGGGGGAGGAGGAAGACTATTCTGGTAAATGATTAAAAAATGGCTTCGTCGGTTAGATAAGAATTTAATTCGTCGTTGTTTGTTGGTTGTTGTTTTGTTTTAACATGGGTAAATATACACCGGCGAGCTCTCTCTGAGGATATGTCATCTAAACATGGTAACCATAGGCTTATATATATATATATATATATATATATATATATATGTTTGTTTATTTATTTATTCATTCATTCATTTATTTATCTACTTATTTATATTTTATTATATAAGCACACTGGGTATGACAGACCACCCCAACTGCTTAATCACTTACTTATGAAATATTACAAAGCATCACCATTTTAAAGGTACTAGCCCATTTGCAAACCCACGAAAATCAAAACTGCATAAAACAGGTCCAATATGACTTCAAGTACAAGTTATAACAGTAACATACCTCACCTGTCGCTCTTTGTCTATACCATTCGATAAAAGAAAGAAAATCATCGTTTTAAAATCAATGTTCAAACCGGGTCTACCCGACCCAAAATCGAATTACGAGCGCGGGCTATAGCTACGTACATTGTAGATGTAACACGTACGTGGACCGGAGCTAGCGAGCGTTATATACGCATGCATACGGATTACGGTGCATTTTCATTTATTTTTATGAAAGTAATGGACTGATTGGAACGAAATTTTGCACAGGTGTTACTGCAATCATACCCAAACTCCATGCTAACTATGAGACCAATTGCTGCAGGTTTACAAATGTGGGCTAATACCTTTAAGAGGAATTCAAAATCTATTTGACAAAAATCGGGTTTGGAATGGCTGAAACATACCAAAACAAAGAAAAATAAAACGATCGTAATAAAATCTGGGTCCCACACTGTATTAGGATCGCTCTGTTTTGGATATCCCTAGGCGGCCCATGGCATTTCAAAACCAATTTTCATCAAATAAACATTGAATCCCTCTTGGAATTACATGCGCTTTCATATTTCATAAGAGCTTTCTCACTTTCTCACCAAAAAATGATAAAAACCTGAAGTCAGGCTTCAACCAAAATTGTACGATTCCTTTAACCATCTTTGAAAATAGGATTGTTAAGTATTCCTTTTGATATCATAAATTGGTCATTTTCATTTATGTTGTTTTTCACAGATAATAATAGTGATGATCGTTTTGCAATAAAAGTTTATTTTTTGTTTTTTTGTTTGTTTTAGAAGAAAACAGAATTGTACAGTCATGAATTTGGGTATTGATGAGAACTGGCAGAATCTACAATTGCCCCATACAATGCTATATGTTTGTACATGCACTTATTGATTTTCGTTGTGTTTGTTTGCTCTCAAGCTGCTCAATTTGAGCTTTGAAATAGTGCCTGTCAACTCGGTATAGCTGTATGTTTACCAGTGTGTTTAAAATAAAAGAAGAAATCCACCCAAAAGTCTTATAAATTTCATAAGAAAGAGAAAAAGAATCCCCGCAGAACAATACAAAAATGATCAAAATCGGATAAGAAATAAGGAAGTTATGACATTCTGAAATTTCAAAATTTTTCGGAAGACAATTCTTGACCATAAGTTTGTCATAATATTCAAATCATCAAGTAAATGACGAC
This sequence comes from Diadema setosum, assembly GCF_964275005.1. NCBI lineage: Eukaryota > Metazoa > Echinodermata > Echinoidea > Diadematoida > Diadematidae > Diadema > Diadema setosum. Next base: position 32,914,693 of record NC_092689.1, read on the forward strand.
TTCATGCTTTCACAATTTAATTCTTATTACACAAATGACAAAAGTTTCATATTTCACCTCTCCCAAACTTGCTTAGTAAAACCACCCAACTTGGCATGGGAACATGATTTTACTTGTATTAGCTAAATACCTTTTCCCCGAATTTCATAAAGTAACAAGCATGAAAAATGAAATCATCAGTCGACTTATTTGAATATTTATATAGACTGCATGGTGAAAATATTTTCCGAAAAAATGTGAAATTTCAAAATGTCATATATCTTCCTTAGAGTATCTTATCCTGTTTTTGCCATTTTGCTAAACCTGGCGTTCTGTATAGGGAATTTTTGTTCTTTCTTTTGAAGTTTACTTATTTGGGATGGATTCCCTCTTTAATATAAAGAACAAAGAGACATTTTTTTTCATAAAATGAACTGCCCGGGACAAAACGGCCCAATCAAGTGGTCCTTTTGCCACTATGGCCCGTCTTACCCGAGGCCTCGGGTAAAACGGCCCATGGTAAGAACAACAAATCATATTGGATTCTATTCAGACAATAAAGCATTTTCTTCGATTTAATCAACGTGGATGGGTAGCAATATGTGACAACTTCATATACACCAAAGTAAATTTCCAAATGCGCCTCCAGGTCCTTCATTAAACTTTGATCCGTATATTGGCAGTATGGCCTATAGTATGTAATATTAGTATATAGAAGGAATGACACGATAGAGAAATGCATCAATTAATTGGCAATTGGTATTTATTAAAATTCCAAACTTGGGGGACTCCCCCTTCGTCAGCGATTTTAGGTATTTGAAATTTTTAATTTCTATATCAGTGGCCAATGGGGGCGGGGGGGGGGGGGGGGACACCGGCGTCGCTTTTTAATTTTTGCGCCAGAAAATTGCGCTGAAGGTTTCTTTTTTTCCCTTCTTGTCAGCCGATGGAAACCCGGAAGTGGCAAGAGAAACGAAAAATTGCAAGCGAGCTTTTTTTAAAAAAAAAATTCTTTTGCTTGCAGCTGATTAGACCCGGAAGTGGCACCAGATTTTTTTTTTTGCACTCCCCCCCCCCCCCTACGGGACACTGTCTATCATGTCATTTGTATACCCATGGACCCTACAGGGTCCATGGTATACCGGTGTGTAAAATAATGCGTGAATATTAATTTGTTTTATATAATGCATAATTATAAAATATTAACATTTTAATGCTATATGAATAGGCCTGAACACATAAAAATAACACTCCTTATGGGTAACCGTACTCAATCATACAAGTTAATGGCTTTGGTTGGGGTGTGTAAGGGAGGCACAATACTAGTAATATAGAATGCATAACTTCAAGATCGACCAGTAAATGCTGCTGAAACGACAGTAGATCGTAGAGAAACCATCTGCGATGCATTTCTAATTTCGTCGTCGCCGTCACTGACGTAAATCTGTACGTCAGCATACTATAATCGTGTCGACCCTACCCCACCCCAACGGTACCAGTCTTGCTCCTATCGATCCTGTGAGTGCATGCAACCCCACGCAGCTGCTGTATGGTGCACTGCGTTGACTTTCCGTTCCCAATCCTCCGTGCACACAAAATACGAGCGATGCGATCTCCCGTACCTTACCTGTACCCACGTCACCCGCGTTTGCTTTGCTTCGTGTGTGTTTGGAGACAGATCTAGAACAAGAGGACGCGACCCATAATTGTACCGCCAGCTGTTACGCCGGGTCAACCTTTACAATTGTTTGTCAGGACCAATTTTCTTCACCAATAATTCTTTCAAGGCGTCTGAAGTAGATCTGTTAGAACATGACATCAATGTTTTCTGTTCTAGTGGCGCTATCGGCGCTCTCTTTCCTCCTTGTAACAGCTTCGTCGATGGAAGATGTAGCCAGTCGACGAGAAGAGTGGGAACCCTACGGTCAACAATATTTGGAAGATGTTTTGTCAGATACCCACGCAGAGTGCCCTTCTATTACCACTTTATATTCAAATGGAACCAGCAAAGATGGCAGAAAACTTATGGTTATCATTATTTCAGACAATCCTGGCGTCCATGAAGTCGGTAAGATACTCGTAGTTTTATTCATATTCCTGAGGTAGAATTACATGTCTGTAGAGGTAGCGCCAGCCACAGGCACAGTGCAGTGCCAGTGTTGCTGTTTTATGTCAGTGTCAGTGATCATGAGCTAAATGATGGCCGGCCGTATTACTATTGACTACACTCAAGTAAAATCGAATTCAATCACGCATAAGACCTACACAACTCGAACTGTATTCACCTCACGTACATGTAACAGTAGACTCTTCTATGAGCACACGTCTCATCAAAGTCAATTCAAACTTCATCTTCATTGGCATGATGGACTGATGTGATGCTGGTAAAAGTTGTACTCCTGCATCCTGGCAGTCCTGAGGTCTGCCTCTGCCAGCTGGGCTCTAGTACATCGTATATGGTACTCTATTGGTAGGAGAGGCTGAGCGAGAGTTGATCGTATTACCAAAGTTTTTTGTTTTGTTTTTTCGTGGCTCTGAATTCTGTAGACTAACAGTTAGTCAGAGGATGAAATTTCTGTCAAAAATTGCACCAGTTTTTCACAAAATTCTGAAAATTACGAATTTGGCAAAATTATGAATTAATATTGGAATATTTACTATGTTTTTTTGAAAATAGACAGAAGTTCAAATATACCCCTCTCCAAAAAGTTGTCTTTTTGCATTATAATTCCGGACACGATTTTCGTAATGGAATAATCAACGTCTTTCGCACTTTATATTTGCGCCAGAATCACAATTCATACCCTCGAATCACCAATACATTCTTACCGAGGGGACGACAAAGAAAAAATCGGCAAATGAGGCTCAAATTTCGTATTTTACGGTAAAATGTCTATTAGCTTAAACATTTCAAACAGTTCACGCGATAAAACCTTGTGAAAAATTGATAACTTCTTCTAAATCTGAGGTAAAATGTGAATATCTGTGCGTTTTTACATTTTTATGTCATGTTTTTTTACGATTTTGGTCTGTACAACATTCTGTGAGGCTACGAAGTCTCGCACGTATTCAACGTTAGTAGTACGCGAAAACGTGCATGTCCGGAATTACCATGCTCTCCAGTAATACCATACCTGTACAGTGCTATATGGACACGTGATGATATGGTCGTATTATTATGGATCTGTATAATTTGATAGTTAATTTAGATCTTGGCTATGACTGTATAATACATTGTAAGTTATAAGATGTATGACTTATTTGGTGTTTACAGGTCTATCTAGTCTAGATCTACTACCAGTACAGTATTTTAGTAGGGATGCAATACATAAATTGAATGCCTGCACCTAATTGCAATACCACCGGTATCTCATGGAGGCCTGAGCCTGATATCAACTCAAGAAAATCTTATTTAGAACACATCTAGATTCTGTATCTACATTGTAGTTGATACAACATTAAGGTTGTGTTGACTCTTCGATCTTCAAAGGATATGAATGACCAACTCACTGCCCAAATTTGCATGGATATGTGATGTTTGTCCGATCTTTTTTAGAGCATATTTAGGCTGAGGGTCAAACAATTACTATTAATTGCTAGGAGCATGTGTATGTTTTACTGTATAGTGAATCCAAGGTCAAGGTGCCAGTGCTACAGTACTACAGTGCTACAGTGCTACAGTACAGTATTTGAATGATGATGATAGAAATAAAAATGGCAATGATCGTACTCAGTAATAGGGCTACTGATGATGATCTAATTGTCATCATAATAACAATAACAATGACATGAATAGTAATGATGATGAAAATATTTATAATGATGATATCAATATTAAGTGATCAGTGACAATGTACAATGTAATTGTTCATACAATGTTATTCCTTCACTTCTTGATACTGTAAAGTCTGTAAGATTGTTTAAATTATTATTACTGTCTCAAGAATCACACCCACACCTACACTGTACAACTACAAGACGACTGAACATTAGTTCCTGAGACAATTGCTTCAGTCTTATTTTTTCATTTTTTCCAAGGACTTAAAACGTACACCTGTAGAGTGTAGGGTTATGTTAGGGTTGTGATAGGGTTTTAAGTTTGATAATTATCAGTTTAGTTTGATGTGAAGATAAGGATTTGTATGTTTCAGGGTAGAGTTTATGTTTGGCTTAGCATGCAGATATTTCATGGGAGCAATTATGGCAGGGGCAAATGTCATGGAACTCACCTACAATTGTACAAAAACTTTGTAGAGTATTCTTGCCAGCTCAATTAGAAATGCTACAAAGTCAATAGTACCAGTAGCAACCAGTAGAGTACCCAGTATGACAGATGTCATGATGAAGGATTGGTAAATAAAATCTACTTGTATCATATAGTACTTACAAAGTACCCAGGCTTCATATGAAGAGTGTGATTGCGAACAGGGTACTGTCAATGCCAATTTCAAACATTTCAAAAATGAGTTACAATGTTACACTCTGACTGAAAATATCCCATGTTTCCTTGTTATCACAAGAAATAATTTTGAAATTACTATGCATTATTGAAAATGCGGTATCCCACAATTCCTTATCTTCCTTGTTTCTAGTGTTTGTTTCTTTTTGTTTTCAATTCCATGAGAGTGGAATTAACTTGTTTTGCAGTCAAACTTTTCATATACAATGTATTAGCCATTGTCAGTTGCATTAATTTATATTGTTTTGGCTAATTAAACTGAGGTCATGCAAATTCCATCCATACATCCACTACATCGATTGTATTCTAGCTGTGTGAATTTTCTTTGTGTTCTGTGTGAACTACAGTACTTACAGTGTTGTAGCAGTAACATCAGTCTCTTTCTAAAAGCACACATGGACAAGGGGATAATTCAAGTCAAGGCTCATTGTTGTCTGTATGTTCATTGTTTTCTGTCTGGAATCTGAGCTTTTGAAGCTCTCATGGTATTTCACAGTAAGCATGAACAATTGAGGTCAACACCCACAGTGTAATAGCCGTGAAATACAAACAATACATACAAATACGATATAATGTGTTCAAGTAGCAGGTACAGTACACATCGATCAATATCTCATGAGAATTGTCAAGGATATCAAGTACATGTAAGTACACAGTGTACATGTGTACAGTATACATGCAATATTAAAGGTACTAGCCCACATTTGCAAACCCACGAAAATCAAAACTGCATAAAACAGGTCCAATATGACTTCAAGTACAAGTTATACATTGTAACAGTAACATACCTCACCTGTCGCTCTTTGTCTATACCATTCGATAAAAGAAAGAAAATCATCGTTTTAAAATCAATTTTCAAACCGGGTCAACCCGACCCAAAATCGAATTACGAGCGCGGGCTATAGCTACGTACATTGTACATGTGACACGTACATGTACGTGGACCGGAGCTAGTGAGCGTTATACGCATGCATACGGATTACGGTGCATTTTCATTTATTTTTATGAAAGTAATGGACTAATTGGAACGAAATTTTACACAGGTGTTACTGCAATCATACCCAAACTCCATGCTAACTATGAGACCAATTGCTGCAGGTTTACAAATGTGGGCTAATACAAAGTACAAAATTATGTGTTAATTATAAATAATACACGTGCTTTGACAGATGAGTTCAACCTTTGATCCCAATATGCAATAGTACTACAATGTATTGTATGTACTGTAAGTAATGTACGGGTATCGCAAAAGTTTCAACATGACTCCAAATGCCTCTACAAGTTGTAAGTAAAAATTTTGATGAACATTTTTTTCTCTCTCTCTCTCTCTCTTGCTGAGGTACAGTAAAAGCACCATGAACTTTAATGACAACAAAAACAAAACTAAATGGCAATGCTTTGTTTGAAATTGCTCAAAACTGGCTACAACAGTGTGGATTTAGCTTTTCAGATACATGTACAGTTATGTACATGTATGTAAAAGTATGGCTGTAGCATCTTCTGATATGGCTTTCACTTAGGGTGGGATTTCACGGAGCACGCGAACGATTTGCGAAGGACGCGAATGGCAAGATCCAGCATTCGCATTTTAGTCTGCAAACGATCGCCAAACAAACGTGAGGGTTCGGAAGCGTCGTCAATTGTTCGCGAATGTCGTTTTTACTTCGGCGAGAATTTCAAGAAAGTTTGAAATTTGTTGCGAACCTTTTCCGCACACTTGGTCGTGATTTGCTCGTGAATTGTTCTCGAAAGTGTCTTTAAAGCCTCGGTCTGTGCGCAAGACCTTCGCAAGACACGCGCGATGTTCGCAAAATGTTCGTGAAACCCCAAACAGACTCCGAAACTTTAGAGAATGTCTCGCGTATGTTACGCGAAATCTGCGAAGTTTTTCCGATCATTTTACGACGTAATCGCAAACTGTTCGCGTGCCTTTTGAGACATTCTCGCGAACGTTTAGCGCACATTGGGGGATGTATGACCTATACGTTTTCTACAAATAAAAATCGTAGCATACATCTAAACATCAAGAAATTATTCACAACTATAGTAACAAAAGAAATTAAAGACTAGCAAAGAGAAATAAATGTTTGATATACAAAAAAAAAAATCGCAGAATACACTTGAAATTAATCTAAAGTATGTAAAATTTCATTTGAACTATATAGAGATTATGTGTTGGAGGAACTGCAAAAAAAAAAAAAAAAAAAAAAAACCCAAAACGATCAAATGCTTTACTGGTGAAGATACGTCCTAGGAAAAAAAATGTAGGCAAGCACACGATAGAGAAATGAGAGAAAAAGAAAGGAGAAAGAGAGGAAAGAAAAAAAAATCAACTCAAGACAGCTTCCACCTCTCCTTGGGTACATTTTCTCCCATGATTATTGAAAAATGTTCGTTGTTCGCATTTCCGTCGCGTGTTCTTAGTGTTCGTAACATGCTGTACTTTAGCAATGATACACACGACATTCGCACATACGTCGTGGAAACTTCGCACAAATTGCGCAAGAATAGTTTTCGGGTTCATTGTCGGAAAACATTCGGAGAAAAACTTTTCCGAATGTTGCATTTTGTCATTCGCGTCCTTCGCAAATCGTTCGCGTGCTCCGTGAAATCCCACCCTTAGGAAACAGAAAAGTGCTGTACAATTGTACATAGTGCATTTGTAATGTCCTTATCAATATCAATACAAATGTTGCAAATTTTCACACCAGTAATTTTTTTACGCCCGTCCTGGTATTAGATGAAGTTGATGTTTTGATTCCACTGAATCATAATAAATTTGTGTTTAAACATACAATGTATTGTATACCTGTAGCAAGCAAAAATTGTAACCATATAGAAACTTGGCAGGTACAAACTTGTATCATCCCTAGGAGTATAGGATCTCAATTCCTTCAAAAAATGGGCACCATCATGCCCCACCTGGGGGCCCAAGAGGGCCCAAACCCCACAAATTAAAGGAATCTTAAAAAAAAAAAAAAAAAAAAAAAAATCATCTTCTCGTCTAGAACTAGAAGGTACAATACTATATGATGAGATACATAGTAAATCAATGACTGTTGTTTCAAGTGATGCCAGAATCAGGGGTGCCCCCTTTGGGACCCAGGGTAGGGGGAGAGGTGGGATTGGTCCAAATGGGAACCTACGTACATGTACATTTTAGATTGAACATGTTCTTTTTGAAAACCCCTTGTTGAATTTTCACCAAACTTTGTAGGTAGCATTCCTAGAGGGTTTCGATCTTAAATTGTTCAACTGGGCACCATGCTTCCGTTGGGGTCCATGCCTCCAGCTCTCAAAGCTGCCCCTGCCCCGAGTTTCGAATGTTCTCGGGTATTAAAAAGTCTGCAAGAATGCATGAAAGGTAAACTTGCAATACTCAGGTGAGCGCGAGACCCCTGGGTCCCTTGTTGGCCTAGTTTCTTTTGCGCAAAATGTGCAAACATTTTCACTTTTTCAGTACACTGGAGACTGTATGACCTCATGGCAGATGGTCCTGCTAATAAATTAATTTTGTAATGAGTTCAGTTTCACCCACTCCATGTTGGCACAGCTGTATTTTGTATAATGTTTAGTACGTTCAGTAACACATACATTGTACACACTGTACCTGGTATTTTGATTATTTACCATACTACTGTGTACCATATATGACAAAAGTGTGTAAGGTATTGTGTAATGTACTGTGTATATGCATGTAGAAATGTAGGCAGAGCAGACAGCAACATCAAGTTTTCAGCATTGCACCAAGATAGTGGGTTGGGCCGTTAACAGAAATTATAATTTTTCTCAAAATTTAACCGCTCAGTCATGAAATTGTCGGGGAAGTCCTGATTCGTGAAATACAATATGTACATTGTACTGTATGCCTTGCTAAATGGCATACATGTACATCTGTACATGTTTTGTACAGTATCATGTGTACAGTTTTGTGGTTCTCATCCCCAGACTACCCTGTGAAACATGACACAAAACACGCAAGAGTGCTTTGTTTGTGAAACACGATATAAAACTCCCTATTTTGTAGTGTTGTTTTGTAACTACTGTTTCTGAAATCTTGTACATGTGTAAGTGCAACTTAAGATGCTTTTAGAAAAGCTGGAGCCTGCAGTTTTTATTGTTCACAACCATGAGAAAAATGCTGCACTAGATTTTAAACATTCATTTGCAATCAGCTGTGACTGACAACTACATTCTGTAGGTACATGTTTCTCATGTACATTGTACATTTGTATTGACTATAATTAAGCCTTAGGCCCCTACATCTTGTGTAGGTCAAGTCTTCTAGCGGCAGGGACAAGGCACGACACAGTGACAGTATAGTACATTTGATATGACTGTACATCACAAAACCAACAAAAAGTTGCACCGCTTGATTTGAATACATGTGGACTAAAAAAAAAAAAAATGAATCGGGTCAACCCAGTAAATCTTAAGTTTTTTATATATTCTGAAAGAGCTGTTTTTCTACATTATTTTAAGTGTAGGATCATAAAACAAATGAGAAACTGCATATTTTCATCAGTTTTTCTATAACACTTTATTTTTAGAATGGGGTGATTAGATATACAGGCCCATTTTCATTTCATAAAAACCCTGAGTTACTCACACTTCACTCTCAAGTCTACCCACTGAAGGCGAATCCTGAGTACATGGTGTACAATTTGTATACTCGGGTACGATGTAGGTGTCTATGGGAAATGTGTGTTGTAGCAAAATCAGCCCGTCCTCAACGGGTCAATAACTTTTAAAAGGATGATGCTGCTGCTTTGAATTAATTATTAATTTGAATTAATTATTAATCATGGACAGAGCATGCTCAATTTCAGCTTCGTCTGATAATCTCTTCATTGTTGTTGCTATGGGAGTTTACATCCTGTTTTATGTCCTATTCATTGCATGCTACTTGTTTGTAGCATGGCTTGGTAGAGATTACTGGTATTAAAGCGCTTGAATAGACCCTTCACTTTGTAGCCTCTTTTCTCAGTTTACTCTTTTTCCAGAGTGTGTGATTTCTTCCCAATATTTAGATTGATTAGGAGATTCCATTTGAATTGAGTTAAATTCGTGTACATCAATTTAAAGCTTAAAGGCATAATTTACCATTTGCAGATGAAAGCATTAGTGCTATAAAATAGTTCTAAAATGTGAGTTAGGGATAGAAACAACCACTGTCAAAATTTGAATCCGTATAATCGATGTTAAGTGTTGTTAAATACACAAAATGTGAACAATAGCTATAATAAAAATTTTTCCAGACTAAACCGTATACAGTTACGGTTTATTGAGAAAAACCCTGATATCTCCTCATATTTTAGGTTTTATTGCAAATATTTCATATGGTAGGATGTTTTATGATACAACAGACCTACACATGTGCATCAAATATGATATCTTGAAAATTTTTGAAATCACTGCTCCCAAAGGTAAACTAGACCTTTAAAATCTGCTTTTTCAGTATCTGCCCTCAACTAAAAATCCATATCTGGCAATTTTTTGTTGGTTTTGTGATGCAGGGTATATACAGTAGTACATTGTACTTTTAATCGTCATTGCCAGTCCTTATCAATACCACATGAAATACATGTAGGTTAAAGGTATTGTTTACCATTGGCAGCAGTGATTTAAAAAATTTTCAAATTATTACATGTGATGCACATTATGGGTCAGTTGTATCACAAAACATCATATCATATAAGAATTTTGCAATAAAGCCTAAAATATAAGGAGATCAGTATTTTTCTTAATAAACCATAACTGTAGATGGTTTAGTCTTGAAACATTTTTATTATAATTATTGTTCACATTTTGTATAAACAAAACTAAAGATTGATTTCACTGATTCAAATTTTTACAGTGGTTGTTTCTATCCCTGACTCACATTTTAGAACTATTTTAAAACGTTAATGCTGGATTTTTGTTTCTTGTGCAAATGGTAAAGTATGCCTTTCAAGGGATGGTACAGTTTTGGTTGAGCTGGGGCATCAGGTTTCCAAGTTTTTGTGAGATAATGAGAAACCTCTTATGAAATGTGAAAGAGCTTAATTCTGAAGAGGAATTTAAAGTTAATTTGATGAAAATTGTTTCTGAAGTGACTGAGGTATCCAAAACAAAGCTACACTAATAAGAGGTGGGACCCATCTTTTATTAGGATCACTTTGTTGTCCCCGCCGAACGAGTTCGAGCAGGGGACTATGAAACGGGCTCCGTACGTGTGTGTGTCTGTGCGTCCGTGTGTGATCAAAATGTTACTTTTGCTACTTCTCTGTCATTTATGAGCCAATTTTGATTCTGTTTGCTTTATATGATAGCACTACATGGGAGCTTTGAAACTTCTACACAGAATTTCAGTTGTGACCTTTGACCTTGACCTTTGACCTATATTGTACATTTTGCTACAAAATGCTACTCCTTCGCCATTTCTAACCCGATTTCGATTCCGTTTGCTTTATGTGATGGCACTAGGTGAGGGCTTCAAAACTTCTACACAGAATTTTGACCTTTGACTTCTTTGACCTTTGACCTTGATTTTTTACCTATATTGCACAATTTGCTACAAAATGCTACTTCCGGCAGGGACATATATTACGCACCGAGTAATTTCTACTTTTCCTTGTTTTACCTTGCTTTTGGATGTTTTCTTCAAATACACTTTGAATTCCTATTAGAATATCACATGCTCTTTAACATCCCATTGAGTGGTTTCTAAGTATCTCACAAAAAAAGATTATGAATCCTCACCTCAACCAATACTACACTAGCCCTGTAATTCATTCAGTTCAGGTCAAAGGATGATAAAGTGCAGAAGATGTTGATGTTGAAAAAGAAAACCAGCAGAGGTGGATGATAAAAATATTTGTTTGATGAAGCTTTAATTATGGTGTAAACTCATCATTCTTGTTTGAGAGAGCCCAGTAACATTTTACGAATGTACAATTTTGTATGTCTGTGACTGTGAATGTGTCTAACATGTTGTCTCATTCTGATTTGTGTGCAGGGGAGCCAGAGTTCAAGTATGTCGGCAACATGCACGGCAATGAGGTCGTTGGCCGTGAGATGCTGCTGCGCCTCGTCCGGTACCTCTGCCAGGAGTACAACGCAGGGAACCCCGCCATCAAATGGCTGGTGGACAACACTCGCATCCACATCATGCCCTCAATGAACCCAGATGGCTACCAGGCTGCCCTGCAGGAGGTGAGCTCATTTTGATCACATTTTGATCTGATTTTGTGACAACATCCATTTCCCATAGTCACCTGCCCAATTATACTTGGGGCTCATCCCGAACAGGTTAACAGTGTGTTAGTTGTCATTTCCTTGCACTCATCCTGGATGGAATGAAACAAAAACAAAAACCTGAATAAAAATGATAAGCATAATTGCAAGATGAGTCCTGGGCAGTACATTAGCAGGGGCCCATTGGCCCGGGACAATTAAAAATTAATTTTGGGCCACCAAATTTCCAAAAAGGTTATTTTTTGTGGCCCGATCGGGCAGTTAAACATCCAAATAAAAAATCACATTTCCTTTTACTTCAGGCCACTACATTTTATTCCCACGCCACCAAAATTTCAAATTCAAAGATTTTGGTATCTCAAACAAGCCACCAGAGAAAATGCCAGTGTCGAGCTCTGTGAGTCTCTCTCTCTCTCTCTCTCTCTCTAAAAAAAAAAGAAATTCTTCAATCCCCTAGACGACAAAGTTTCAGCAGGATACTGTATAGTGGAACTTTTTCATGGTGTGGAAATTTTGTGTATTTCGTGCAACCGGAAGCTAGAGCCAAAAATAAAAGCATGTAAATATTTATGCGTGCCATAATGTTCCTGATTCTGTGGAATGAAAAACACTTTACTTGGCCCAGCACGAAAAAATTGGGCATGCTAAAATATCCACTTTTACAGTACTGTGGTTGCAGAGTACACCAAGCTGCTGCTTTGTCATCACATTTCTTATTTGCACCTCATGATGGCCTCATTTCCCTTGTGGATTTCTTTCAAATTTGGTCAGTGCATATTGTCTTAGGTGATAGTATAGTGTTCTAGCATTCTGATGTTTGACCCCAGCAGAATAATACTGACCCAGATGTTCCATGTCTCGATTGAAGTTTTAATCACTCGAAAGTTATTGTTGTTCAGGGCGATACATTTGCAATGCATGGTGATGAACAATTCTAGCCATTTATTGAGCTGGCACTTGAGCACTGTGATACCTTTATTATAGGAACTCCCCCCCCCCCCCCCCCCCCCACCCCAGTATAATATATTTATCATTTTGTGGAGCAATTTGTATATATTTCACTTTGTTTCATCATGAACATTATTCAAATGAATGAAATTCTTGCATCAAGTTGTTTTTATTGCAACTGATTGACAAATTGTCCTACATCAATGTAATAAGCACTAAATTAATCAGTAATCAATTAATGATTAAAAAAAAAAAACCAAAAGCATGAGCATGCATACTTGAGAAGGTCAGGAAGCTGTACATGTATTCAAATCCTGCCCAAGTATGTATGCCCATGATTTTTTATCATGGCTACTACTAAACACTGATTAATTTGGTACTTATTACGTCTAAATAACATGTTGGACATTTTGTCAATCAGTTGCAATGAACATTTATGTGTACTTTGATTTTTCTTTTTTTCTTTTAGCTATATGGATGCATTTTTTTTTTTTTTTTATTCACTTTATGTCAAACTGTCACGATTTGGCATTTGGCTGCAAGGACGTTATTATCAGTGAACCATTTCAATCAATCAGTCAATAAAATGCTCAACATCCAATGCTAATTTTGCTTCATTGTTTACGCCAATGTCAATCCAGATGATAAGGGCTGGTGAAAATTCCTGGACCATTGGCCGTGCCAATGCTAATGGAATCGACCTGAATCGCAACTTCCCTGACCTGGACAAGATCCTCTTTGAACACACAATGCAAAACAACCACATCACGGCCAGTATCCGTGGAAGGGTATGTCAGTAACATACTGTCTGTCATTTAGGGTTTGATCTCTAGGTAGTTGGAGCCAGTATTTTCAGATGTGATGATCAAGATACATTCAGCTGTAATGAATGTGTTACTGAGGATGTATTGTACAGTATTGTACATCCTACTCATGCTTGCAGAATTAAAATCTTAAATATATAGTCAGTGACCCATACTACATAGAGCAGATTATAGTCAAAATGTTTGTTTTCAGATGTTGAAGCACAAAATCAGTATAATAAAATCATCTACATGTACGTTGTAGGTGGACACTGAAATATTTTAACATCATGAAATTTGGGTGAAGTGCCTGTGGCATTCAATGCGTATAGTGAAAACAAGAACTCTCGCATGCATTTTAAATTCGCAAATCTTGGCTCTCATGAAATTTGTGAAATTAAAATACATGTGAACATTCTTTACAGTAATTTGCATCTTTTGACAATATCATTATCATAACAATTCAATCATAATTTTTGTTTAGGCTTTCTGCTCAAGTAGTCATATGTAGTTTTGTTCGTTTTTGGGTTTTTTTTTTTTTCTCTCTCTCATGAATCACTTAGTACATTGCCATCTTATCTCATCAAGTCCTGGTGGAATTTCCCACTTGAAATCAGTACTGTGTTATCAAATTGGCACCTCTGAATTTCACTTCATATACCATTATCCAAGAAAGACTAGAACAATAAAATCAGAGAGAAAAAAAAAAAGAAACGATACTTGTTCGAGAGAGAAAAATATTGATTTGTCAGAAAGGTTTTGACAATTCATGCATTAATTATGAACATACTGTAGAAGAGGCTTTCCAAAATTCTGCAATAAAAACTGGCTTTTAAGTATTTTTATAACACAGAGGACTGTTGAAAGGGAATTAGTATGAAATTCTTGTGTACCTTATGAAATACTAACAATGAAAAGTAAGTATTATTATAAACAGATAGAGCACCGAACCACATTTACATTGCAGTTTCTTAGAGTTGTTGGGTAAAGGTGATCATCATAGTTCCTTAACCAGTTATGGATCCATCAAAGTTTAAAAGCATTTTTTTTTGGGGGGGTGGGGGAGAGGGTTACATACATGGTTGTATGTAGCCACTTCACAAGGCTTTTATTAGCTTCTTGCATGAAATCTGTCAAAGAGAACAAAACTATCTTTCACATCAAATCATTGTAGAGCTGTTAAAGATTAAGTTTTAGAGGTAGAGCTGTAGTTCATGTTGCTTCATTCTCCAAGTAGTGATTTTATGATGTTTCTATCATTTTAGGGAAGTTGTGAGGCCAAGACATCAACAGCTTGTGCAATATTCATTTACAATGTACCAGCATCACTCACTGGATGAGAGAGACATGTGAATCTTCTCCAGTCTACGTATAACTCACTTACTCTTTGTACAATGTCGATAGAACTCTCACAGATCTTTGTGTTCAGCTCAGCTCATTAAGACATAAAAGTAAATTGTAGGACATGGGACTGGGGATTTATCTTTAAAGGGGAATGAAACCCAAGTATACACATGGATTGAGTGAATACAGCAATATTAGTCGAACACATCAATGAACGCTTGAACAAAATTGGACAATCCGTTCTCTAGAGTTTGGATGCAGCCATCACTGGATGAGAAAATTACAACGTGATGTCATGTATGGAAAACAATGTTTTCTTTTTATCTTTTGCCATACACGTCGTCACAAAATGTTGGATCCTCCTCATCCAGCCATTGCTCCACCAAAACTCATAATTCATAAGTTTTGAACAGATTATCTAATTTTCCTCAAACGTTGCTGATGTGCTCTATTGGATTGATATTGCCGTATTTCCTCAATTCTCATACATATTTGGGTTTCATCCTTCGTTCACCCATGTCAAGCCCTTATTTCATTTGCTTTCTATTTGATTCTATTCTCTATTTACAACGAATGCAAGTTGGAGCCAGAGACAAGAGTAGTCATGGAGTGGCTCGACAGCTTCCCCTTCTGCCTCTCGGCCAACCTCCACGGGGGCGACTTTGTGGCCAACTACCCCTTCGATTCCAGCGTCGACAACAGGGCCCACTACCAAGCTTGCGCCGACGACGCCACTTTCCGGCAGCTGGCCAAGGCCTACTCCATGGTGCACCCGATCATGTCTGACCCAGACCGCAAGTCTTGCGACAAGGGTGGCAATGATATCTTTACTGACGGTATCACCAATGGAGCTGACTGGTACCCACTGAAAGGAGGTCAGCGATAGTTCTTCTTGACTTTCAGAACTCGAGAATACTGTATACGCTATATATTTCATGTGGGTTTTATTTTCGCGAATTTCGCGAGTCGGGAGCTATTCGCGAAATTAACAACACGCGAAAATATTACCTTCCAAAATGAATCCCTTGCCTTGACGATACGAACATTTTACGGCTTACCAAACAGACCATACTGGCTAAGCTTGTTTACGTACATATAGCATGTCCACGTCTAACTACTAGTATACACAGCCCAGTCGCTGTGGTAGCATTCATTGCTAGTAAGTTGAAAATTCACACTTTCTTTGCCACTTCATATTTTCTCTGGTCCCCCAATCGCGAATTTAACCACCCGCGAAAATGTGTGACATCGGCAATTCGCGAAAATTTATGTACGCGAAAATTATAGCGTATACAGTATCATAGTGTTCCCTGCCTTGAATCTTAAGACTACCAGATGCGTTCTTACAAGCATGAATGCCAGAATTTATCAATTGTGTGCCTCAGCTAGATATTGGTATGGGAGACAAGATGTTTGTTTGTCATCTGCCCATGCCCCAGCCTATAATTATTTCTTTCTTGTGATAGTGCAGGTATTACGAGAATTGTTTGAGATGTTTTACTGATGGAGACATATGCTACCATATTAGGATGAACATGTCACTCTTTGGGTTGTGTTTTCAGAGCTCCCAAGCCCACATATTGTATATCCTCTGTTTACCTGCCAAGAATCAAAGAGTGTAGGATGAAATCCAATCAAAGTTTGCATGGATGAATTTATTACACTTTGGGCTGTGTAATCATGATCAGAACTCAAAAGGAGTGTCAGAGGAAATAGATCAAAAGCTTGCACTATGAAGAGGACACCTGCATGTTATTTTTGGGGAAAGCTGTGTGTCGAGTCTACTAGGTTGTTGTTTTTTTCTTTCATATCCTATTGTTTGCTAAAATGCACTGTCAGTCAAATATAGTATTACATATCAAAAGTCAATCCATCTTTTTGAATGTAAGCTGACCGGGCTATCTGCTAATATTGGAGGAGTCACTGAAAAGAATGAATTCAAGGCAACATGTCGGTCAAATTTGTTCAAAATTGGACCTCTGAAATGGGGAACATGCAAATGTGTAAAGTTGAATTGATCATCATGTAAACTGCTGATGATGGGAGATGTAGACATGTAGAGAAGCAGAAAAAGGCATGAAAAGAGTTTTATTTCAGCAATGCTCTTAGCTGTAACCAAGTGAACGGAAACAGCCCCTAAAACAATTATTCTTGCCCAAGGTATTTATTACAAGCTTTTTCACACATAAGCAGAATTTCTGCTGCTTCCAGCACAGACAATAGGAAGGAAGTTGAACCTTTGGTGGTTTTGTGAGTCAGCATTTGTGCCAACAGCAGACTGCAATGGGCCGAATCTTATCTTGCACCACTGTAGGAAATTGATGAGGCTCACTCACATTTTATCGAACTTCAAAAGGCCATGCAACAGTGTGTGTTTGATCACCAGAATGTTATGACTGTGTAGTCCCATGAGCAAAAACCTGTAGGTTACCTAGGCTAAATCCTGACGTTAAGGTCACTATTTGTCTTTTAAAAAGAAAAATAATAATAATAATAACTCACAATGCCGCTGTCACCAATGTCCTTAAAAAAAAAAAAAAAAAAAAAAAAAAAAAAAAAAAAAAATGTGCTCATGTACTGTGCCTGTCTGGCCTTTATTTTCAGTTAAAGCTAGAAGGCTCCTTCTCATTATTGTAAGTAGCCAGCAGCCAGTGCATGTTCCTACCAAAGCCCTCATTCAACAGCACCTTCTACATATTATGCACACATGCACACACAGAACTTTACAAATGGCGTGTGGCTTGTATTGGTATTTAGTTGTAGTGGGATTTTTCGATATGAAATTCATGCACACGCCTATGTGCAATACACACAGATGCGAATGAGCCAAATTTTAGGCTGTATTATGAATGATGGAAAATAAGTAAGAATTGCGACTGTCGCGAGCTTTACAATGTATGTAACAATAACGTTAGTGTAGTAATGCTCTGTAGACAAATTTCCATGTATGTCATTTCTCATTTCTTTTCCATTCCTTCACCAGGTATGCAAGACTACAACTACCTCCACACCAACTGCTTTGAGATCACCCTGGAGTTGGGATGCATCAAGTTCCCAAGCCATCCTGAATTGTTTGAAGACTACTGGCAGGATAACAAACAGTCTCTCCTAGATTACATACAGCAGGTAATTACACTCTCTGTGGATAATATTTATGGTCCCTTATTTTATTCATTCATTCATTCATTCATTCATTCATTCATTCATTTGTTCGCTTGATTTTTCTTTGATTTATTGATTAATTCATCCATCCATTCCATTCATTCATTCATCCATCCATCCATTCTCATTCATCCATTCATTCATTTATGCATTCATGTATTCATTTATTATACCCCCGCCACACATAGTGTGAAGGGGGTATATAGGAATCACTGTGATGTTGGTTGGGCAGCGGGCGGCGGGCGGGCGGTAGAGCGGGCGGGCGGTAGAGCGGGCGGGCGGTCGGTCGGTTGGTCTGTTGCAAAATCTTGCGTCACGAACTCCTCCTACAGTTTTGAAGCAATTTAAATGAAACTTAGGGTAAATGATGATATTGAGGTATAGATGTGCAAGACATGTTTTTTGTGTTTGTCGGACAATGCGTTGCCATGGTAACCATAATTTTACCAAAACCTTATGGATTGAATAACTTCCATAGTATTTAAGCAATCAATTTCGAAATTGGTATCTATGATGATCTATAGGTGTAGTTATGCAAGACACTCTATGGCCCGAATTCACGAAGGTGGTACAAATGAAACCATGGTTTAAACCATGGACAAAAACCATGGAGCACCAAGTGCCGCACAGAATATTTCGTTACGAAATTGGTAATTTCGTCGACAAAATGACCTTTTCCTTAATGAACCAACTTTTGTTCGTGGACGAAATGTTTATTTAGTTACAAAATGTTGTCATTTCGTTACAAAATAATCATTTCATCGACGAAACGACCAATTTTGTAACGAAATATTCCGTGCGACACTTGGCGCTCCATGGTTTTTGTTCATGGTTTAAACCATGGTTTCATTTGTACCACCTTCGTGAATTCGGGCCATAGAGTGTCTTGCATAACTACACCTATAGATCATCATAGATACCAATTTCGAAATTGATTGCTTAAATACTATGGAAGTTATTCAATCCATAAGGTTTTGGTAAAATTATGGTTACCATGGCAACGCATTGTCCGACAAACACAAAAAACATGTCTTGCACATCTATACCTCAATATCATCATTTACCCTAAGTTTCATTTAAATTGCTTCAAAACTGTAGGAGGAGTTCGTGACGCAAGATTTTGCAACAGACTTGTACTTGACAAAGCGTTGCCATGGTAACCACATGTTTTCTTCGAAATCTTGTGGAGTGAACAATTTCCACAGTTTTGCAGCAATTGAAATCAAATTTGGTAGGCATAGATGTGAAACACATAATTTATGTGTTTGTCAAAGCGTTGCCATGGTAACCATAATTTTACCAAAACCTTGTGGATTGAATAACTTCCACATCATTCAAGCAATTAAGGTCAAATTTAGTATGTATGATGATCGGGAGGTGTAATTATGCAAGACACCAATGTGTTAATATAAGAAAAATGTGTTGCCATGGTAACCACTCATTTTTGTATCAAATTGAACCATTTAATCTATGAAGGTGAAATTTGATGTGTATGATGCTCTTTAAGTGTAGTTTTGCAAAATGTCCTTTGTATTTGTATCGGACAATGCGTTGCCATGGTAACCGCATTTTTTTTTTTTTTAATCCTGTGGAGTGAACTTCTTCCACAGTTTTCAAGCAATTGAAACCAAATTTGGTAGGCATTATGGCCCTGAGGTATAGATGTGGAACACATAATATTTGTGTTTGTTACACAAACCGTTGCCATGGTAACCACAATTTTACCAAAACCTTGCAGATCGAATAACTTTTCCATCATTCAAGCAATCAAAGTCAAATTTAGTATGTATCATGATCTAGAAGTGTAGGTTTGCGAGACACCTATGTGTTAGTTTAGGGAAAATGTGTTGCCATGGTAACCACTCATTTGTGTATCAAAATAAACCATTCAAGCTATGAAGGTCAAATTTGGTGTTTATGATGGTCTTTAAGTGTAGTGATGCTGGGGGAAAGCATGTTTCCATTTGCTGTAAGTTTTATACTCGGTGTCAACTCTGTAATTGTACAGTAAACTAAAATTATTCTGTTTCCAATTCGACAAGTGCACAAACTTGGTATTAACATCATTGCCCTCATGACATCACATACTATAAAGCAACACTAGGGGCGGGGATATTAATCACCTTCAGTGATAATTCTAGTTCATTCAGTCAGTCAGTCAGTCATTCATTCAGTCATTCATATATTCATTCATCATCAACATTCAACATCAAACATAAGCCACACAAAGGGAAATAAGTAGCAAAATATTGTGCACTACATACTAATGATGTGCACTCTACGCAAGTACAGTTTCTGCAATATTCTAGTGTTCAGAGCTTGCAGCATGGTCAAATTTCAAGTTGTGGATCACCTGAATATATGTCCATTTTAGAGCAAAAATTTACTGTTTATGCAGGGGTATGGAAACTTTTTCTTCTTCTTCTTCTTCTTCTTCTTCTTCTTCTTCTTCTTCTTCTATTTACCTTTAATGGAAGCGAGAATATTCCATACTCCAACGTCAAAAAATTTGTTGTTCAGCCCTGCTCTCTGTTCAAACTTACACCTCCATTTGATTATGTGTGATTGTCTACAGTTCAGAAGTTTGGCCTTTGCAAGTCACATGCTGAATGTAGATAATTTTTGTCAGTATTTGTGTTTGAAATAATGGAAAGCATTTTATTTCATTTGCGATGACAAGGTACATGCTGGCATCAAGGGAGTTGTGCTCGATGAGAACAATGTCGGGATTCCCAACGCCAGGATCAGGGTCTACAATATTACCTCCAAGTTGCAGAATGACTACATTGACCACGACATCACCTCAGGTCGGTACCTGTCCACAGATTCTAGACTGGAGTTAAAGTGTACCAATACCCTGGAAATCAAATTTGTGTACAGCTAGAATACACGGAAAAACAGCAATAATTCACTTGTGATAGCCCATGAAAGTATGCATGTTTTGTGAACACCATCTTTACAAAACAGAAAAGAAGAGAAAGAACAAAAATCCCACGATGGCAAGGTGCCAGACTTGGGGAAGGGGGAGGGCCTATAAAAAATATAGATAGCACAATCTTTCGATTGAAAGAATTGAGTGATCAACTAGTCTGTTTGAAGTCATGTTTGTTTTTATATACTCTTTAGAATTTACATTTAAACCCCAATAGATAGAAATTGGAGTGACAAAAAATTCCAGTATTTTGCAGAGGGCATGTCTCAAGTATATTCCACAAATATTGCAAACATAATACTCGGGGTATTGGTACACTTTAATTTCTTTTCACTGTAATTGCTCTAACACAGACTGTGTAGAGAGCCACAGCTGATGAGATGCCCATAAGCAGTTTGTGTGCACAGCATGTTTTGGTAGCATCAAATGAATGGATAGAGCACTTGTTTCAGTTTCGATTTCATCCCATGTGTAGACTGATTTAGCATGTATGCCTTTACCAGGCTGGAGGGTGCTCTTTGCTATTTATAGTGACTGTTCTGATTGCATGTGACAGAAAGTCGTACTTGACATTGATCTATAAAATGCAGATGACATCAAATTTGGAATTCTCAGGTCATTGATTCAGGGGCTTGTCATTGTATGCAGAGGGGAAAGATATGATTGTTTGGGTTGTCATATAGCACATCAGGAGATTGCTTCTAATGGTGGTGTATATTTTAAAGCTAAGTTTTGAAGTTTCATTGAAAAAGATTAAATTTTTCATTTTTTATATTTTATATCAATTAATATGTGTGAAATCATAAATTTTGCTCTAATTAAAAAATAAAGCTGATGGCATCCTAATTTTTGGTGACGCCATTCCTTGTAGCATTCCTAACAATGTATTTAAAAAAAAATCTGGTATCAAAATTACTTTCGTATGTATTCTATTGTTTTATGAATTTCTTATGTATTTCCTTGTTTTTTGACCTTTTTTTTTTATCCTACAAAATTTATTTCAGAACCTATTTTAAGAATGATAATGCTAAAATTAATTGATTTCAGCCATTGAAAGTGAAAATAATCATATCTTTTTGAATAAGGTGAGGAAACTCTTTGCATAGACTTTGTACACAAAATCATGTTTTTGAGCCATTTTTGGTCTGACAAGCATGTTTAAAAAGTCATGCAGCGTCATAACTGTATGTCCGATTTTCATGAAAATTGTGTCACAAGATGTGCAAGACTTGAAAGTAAAAAGTCAGCGAGCGGCGCGGTAAAAAAAAATTCATGCGGCAGAATGGTCGCGGAAAATGTCACCCCCCCCCCCCCCGGCCCTTTTAGGGTAAAGATATGACAAAGATTTAAAGGAGCTTATACAGGAATCACTTTCGTTACAGTCAGTCAGTAAGTTAGTCAGTCTGTTGCACACCCTTGTTTGAGTGATTTAAACAGTATTTGACACACATGTTAGTTTCAATATACAGGTGTGTGAGACATGATTTTTGTGTGTGCCAGACCAGGTGTTGCCGTTGTAACCATATTTTAAGAACATTGTGTCTTTTCTCGTTACGAGAGAGGAACATTGTGGTCAATTGTCAACATTCAGTAATTATTCCAGTTTGACATGCTCTTGCTTGCCTCACATATGTGATGAGTCGTGAATCCTTCGCATTATGCAATGTATATATGAGAAATAAAACACTTGTCTCTCCTGTCTGATTCCAGCTCTTGACGGCGACTATTGGCGCCTCCTCACGCCAGGCAAGTACCGTGTGGAGGCTTCCGCCTGCCACTTCCACACCAAGTCCAAGGAATGCGTTGTTGTCCCCGTTCAGCCCCAGGAGGCGGCCAGCGACTGCAGCTTTCAGCTCGAAAAAGACAACAGCCAGTTCGTCCTCGGCTGTGAGCCACCTAAAAGCAAGCTGGACGAGCTGGAAGCGCTGTTTGAGGCACTGCAGAGCAACATGGCCAACCCCGTCTACTAACTGGAGATTTCTGCACGCCATCCGTCTGTAAACTGACCTGCCGAGCCTCCCTTGTTAGAAGGCTTGTCACTGTCCCTGTCCCTTGATGAGACTCACACAACTCACCACCCTTTGTTTAGGATAAAGCAACCAGGGACACATCAAAAACAGAAACAAAAAAAAAAGGCATGCATTCTTGTCCATTCTGCTGACCAGTCCGAATCCAAACCATTCATTCAGGGACCACTCAACGTGGTGCTAGCCTTGTTTTTATAATATTGATGCAAAATGAAATAATAGCAACCAGGTTCAGAATACTGTCATGCAAAATTTAAAAAGCAATTCTCAACCAGCAGGCAGGTTATTTAAGTGATAATCAGTGCATATGAGCCAGATGATATTTGGAGCTCATGCATCTCTCATTATAAACCAACATCTCAGTGACAACTCGCAGGTTATTGCAATCCGTAAGATCTGTCCTTCATCTTCAATTCATGTTCTGATACGTGTGATATCGTATCATTTTACCATTATTTACAAGTGTTAAAAAAAACTGCATTCACTGGAACATTCCAATTCCATGGTAGTTATGCTCTCGCATTAAAAAAAAAAAAGCCATGGCATGCTACAGTATGGAACCTACACACTAAAGAGATTCACCAATATTTGTGTATTACATAAACACCACACACATACACACACAAAAAATGTTACTATAAATCACTCCTCCCTCCTTGCATCTCCTCTTATTGGCGATGACAAACTGTCTCTTACACTCACATATGCACTGTATCGACCAAAACAAATAACATAAAACAAAACAAAACAAAAACAAAAACAGCTAAATTGTGAGAATTATTGTGGTAGCAATAAGCCCAATATAGCTGGCAGTTGTGCTTAGCTGATGTATGTGTAGTTCTGAAGAAAAAATGAAAGAAAAGAGGTTAAACTGTGTCAAAACCAACTCAAACATGTATGCTGGCAAACCCTTGAACACAATATTACACATTGAACTGCTTACATTGATATTTCTGCAGCTATGCCTGTTTGATGGATGTACTGTGGAAGTCTCCCTATCAATTTTCCACATGTGATTACTGTACATTAAGATTAACTGGAATCTCATTCTCTTGGATGTGACAGTATTTAAAGTACTTTCAACATTTCAGGGATGAAAATAATCATTAATATATTTCCGAAATTTCACAAGGGGTTCTCTGACGAGGAGAAAGTTCATCTAATGGCTTTAGATTGGAGCGGTACTAACAAACTAAAACTTCTCATTCTTCTGATTCGCACCCACATGTGTTCTTTTAAATGTTCAAATATTATCAGGACTCCAATTAAGTGACATGTCGGCCTCACATCTTTCACTCACATATTTTGGATAACCTTGTTTTTGATAGCAAGGGCTCTCTAGTGACTCGTTTGAATGGAAACTTCACCCATCTCCGTCCTGTCTGATCAGGTATTCTCAGAAAAGCAATTCAATTGTGCCGGTACATTGTGATCACTTCAGTACTTTGAAGTTTGAAAGCCAAACTATATGACAGAATACCATTGCAATCACCCTGTTGTGTCTCATTCGAAAATAATCCATGTGACATAATCTTACTCCGTCAATTTACACATTCCCAAAAAATGAGGAAAAGAGACTGCTGAAGAGTTCATATATGTTTTCATACAGACTGCAAGGTTAAAGGAGCATTATTGTCAATGTTTCTTCAAATAGCAAGAGAATGGAGTAGTCCCCAAGCAGCGTTTTATAACACACAAGTACTCCTGCTTACAGTCAATCACAAAATCAAACCTTTTTAAGATTTTCTTGGCATTTACAATTTCATGCTTCATAATGTCACTGCGTATATGTTGCTTTTTTGTGGGAAGAAGACTATTCAAATGTTTTATTTTTCTTCTTTTCAATGTTTACCTGTGTTTGAATTTGTGCTGAATAGGAGAAAAACCTTGATGTTTCCAAATGGTTTAATATTTTGTTTCATATTGTTGTTTTCTGTGTATGCAATTAATTTTCCAGCAGCTCTGTTGTAACTGTGTTGTATGCTTGATTGTACGTTGTACCCCTTTGATGTTCACTAGTTTAAAAGTGCCATGGTCATGTCATGATTCACCAGTGGTAGCATGTCAGGATAACATTTGGGGCCTTTTCACCAACCCTTCAATCCTTCCCCCCCCCCACACCCCCACCCCCACTACCACAACATACTTGTATACATCTCAATGCAAATGCATGCACAGAACAAGAAAACTGATCGAAGTTTTGATACTTTGATGTACTGCTCTACCCCTACATCTGAGTTATGCCTAGTCTAACCCCACTCTTGTCTAGACCGCATCCCGTAATATTAGAATGCACCCGATGATACCGCCTGAACTTGCGCGTGGGTACATGAGGTGCATCCAGTCCGATGTGTAACGAAAAATGGGTATCTAAATCTTGTACACGTGAGTGGGGTATCTTCAATCCTTGCCCCCTGACAAACGAAACGATTTGTTAACCACTTGCAGCAAATGTGCTTGAGATGTTGCCAATGGTACAAGTATATGTACTTTAAAAAAGCTCTAGTATCAAAAAAGTTACCTTGATGAAATGGTGGTTACAAGTTTGTAAATGGTTCCTTTCACAGAGTTGCTGGCTTTGTGTGACGGTTACATTGAAAATGTGAACGCAATCAAATGCTGATTCAAATAGGCCATCTTATGGGTGCTCAAAATCAGTGCTGAAGTCAACCCTATTCACACAACTTTAATACAGACTACTTCATTGAGTTGTTGCCATGTTGTAAAGTGTAACATAATGTAAGCATGGGTTTTTATTCTTTTTTTGTTGTTGTTAAAGGAATGAGTGGGATGTATGTATAGGTTTTGTATGATAGGAGTGTATAGAGATACTATATATATTGATATTTGAATATGCAACATGGAAATTAGCTTGTGTGTTTAGAGATGTATATTCCGAGCAGTGCTGAAAGTTGTAACGTGTCAGAGTTTCATGCCAAATTAACATTTATTCACTCTGCTGGCTGAGCTGTCAAACGTAATTAAAAGTTCTTTCATTTAAAATGAAAAAAAAAATGCAAAACAAAAAGATGAATTATGCATTTGCCAATGTGAAAAGACATATTTATGCCCAGTAAAGGGATTGATTCTCAAAATATTGAAATACCAATCCTCTTATGAATATTCTATGTGCACTTTCATGTAACCATATACTTGGTTGCCAGTACATCTTTCCCCTTGGGAATTTCTTGATTAGATCTTTTATGCTAATGGTGGGCAGGACTTTGCATATAGCTGTGTAGAGGGCATGTTTGCATCAGTACACTTTTTTGCTGTGATCATTACAGTAGCTTTACTTGTCTCAGTACTAATTTACATTAATTAGCCATTTCAAAAGTAACATGAATGTAACAATTCTCGTGAGTTATAATAGGTGTGGGATCATCCTTGCGTAATTGGATATAATGCTTTGTGCTTCACTGCTTTACTCATAGTTCTACATTTTTTGTCCCCCATCAAATAGGTTTCATGTTTAAGTGTGATATCTAGGTTAATATTTTTGCTGTGATGTATTGTTCCTAACATCTCATAGAGATCATGAGAGATCATGCTCCTGTTAGGAAACAGCTGGTTCACTTCTGATTTTCGTTTATTTCAGTTTGCACGTCTCGTCATACTCGCAGAGAACTACCACATTCCGTGTAGAAAACCTTGAAGAGGGGTGCGTCCCCCTTACATGGAAAGTCATTTTCTGTTAAAGCAGCCATTCCGCCATTTCTGAATTCATTTGAATCTCAGGTAGTATCGTAAGGAGTTGCAAATCATTCCCATGAATTCAACAGAACTGATTTTTATCAAGTTATCCTTTGGATATCATCAAACTGATGTTTGTTTCTTTTTCTCAGAAGGAAAGCTAACCAAAAGAGAATTCTGCATAAGCGAATGAAAGTATTGATGCTATATGTGTAGCCAGAGACTCCAACTCTCCCGTTTTCGACGGGAGATCTCCCGCCGGAAACCCATTTTTGCAAAATCTCCCGTTCTCCCGTTTGAGATTTAATTTCTCCCGCCCTGGCTCTGTGTCTCCCGTTGGAACGGATTTCTTACTTATTGCTATTGTATGTTGAAGAAATAAGCCTTAGAGAGCATCTATAACCCTAGGAATTTCGCGCTTCGCACACATCAACTTGGAGTCTCCCGTTTGCTAGGGGTTTCAGGCGGGAGAATCTCCAGATCAGAAGGTGCTTTGGGTTGGAGTCTCTGTGTAGCTCACAAACCAATGAGGATTACTATATGCAAGAGATATCGCAACCATGTGACAAAGACAGCTGAATTATTAATACAAACAAGGGGCTGCCTCATTCAATCATGTGTCAATATTGAAGGGGGCGTGAGTTTCTCATCATGTGTCCAATCTCACTCTGTTTTCAGCTGAACTGCTGCAACTTATTTATGATTCCTTGTATTCGAAAAAAAGAAGAAAAAAAAAACTCTTCTCTTTGGGATTCAGTTTCTGTAAATAAAATACGAGTTTTATCATTTGTGGGAGGATATATGAAAGAGAAATTCACTGCGCTTCAATGTTCTTTATCGCCATGTGATAAAGTTTGGCATATAACGTGCTAGTTATTACATGTATTTCATTGTGGTAGCCAAACCTGATTGTGCCATCAGAAGGATGATGTTCACTTAGATGATGTGTTACTAAGGCATTGACAAACAGGACCTCACAGAATATTTATCCATGACTTTTTCCCTTGATTACTCTCAATCAAAATGCATGCGGCAATGTACTTACAAATGAAACAGTCTTTGTCAATAAGGAATGAGTACCTTGAATATCAGTGGCATAGTACCATTGGGTTGAATTGCGAGTTCAGGAATTATACTTCATTGCAAAATTTTGTTAACCAATAATGTCATGGCAAATGCAGATATACTGTTACATCATGTATCAAAATTGTTGTTTTAGATGTGTATGCTGCTTGGTTGTTTAGAAGAACCTGTAAGAATGTTTCAAATAGTGATTTGGTATTTCACCATGGCAGCTCATATTATGACAAGACATGGAAGGATTTTCTTTTCTGCAAGTATAGGGACATACACAGAAATCTGTGTGCACTACTGTATCATTTTACACCTGTACCACTTTCAAAACTATCGTACAAAACTATTTCATCTATAAGCCATCCATCTGTAGAATGAGAAATGTCATTGGTTGATGAAAAGCTTGCTGTGTGTTTCATAGCTGTTAACTTATTTTGCTCAATGGTGCAATATGTTTGCTTTCTGTTTTACTCTTTCATCTCATTTCTTTCATCACGCTTTTTAGCTACCTGACTACATACCAAAGTCTAGCATGCATCAGCAAACACACAGTCTGTGTGCGTTTACGTGTGTGCTTGGTATCTATACATAAATGCAAAATGTTGACGGATAGATATGTGTATCAATACTCGATGACTTACAGCATTGTCCATTGTTTTAAACATGTGGTCACATGTGTAGTTTAAATTTCATGCAGATGTGCGCACCAAAGATCATGCACTTGTTTATTTGTTTCCCTTTTTTGTCTTTTTTTTTTTTTTTTTTAGCAAAGCCGAATATTTTATGTCAGTGGAACAATGGCTAATTGATGTTAAGGTGGAATTCGTTATTAAGGATATTTATCTTTGTGTACTAGAAGCTTTTAAAACTGCCTCTTCACTTGTGAACTCGTCATCTCATGTAAAAAGAATGGTCCTGATGAATAAAGTAGATGTGTTGACAAACACTACCGTCTTCTTCTTTTTTTCTTTGCTTTTTTGTGTGGGTTGGAGAGGAACAAGTTTGTGTGTGTTTATATGTGTGACTTTGTGTCTGTGTGGACATTTTTCCACGATAGTGTGAACATTGCCACATGTTGTAATCAGTACAATTCAGTGTCGAGTTAGTTAATCTTAGAAGTGTATACATTTGTATATCAATATCACATAAAGTATGATACAACACTAAAATTGCAGTGGCCAACATTAATTAGTGTTTAGATAGACAGATTTCGTGGCTTTAAAAGGACAATTTTCAAGACAACATTCCCATCATGGTGTTTTACTTTTACACATTTTGAAATCGCCCTTTTATTGGTAATTTTTGTCTGGTGATCCTCATGGATCTTTCATTTTAGACAATTGGCACCATCAACAGCCACATTCCTTTTGATAAATTATCTTCCTATGGTATCAAACATAGAGGTAGCCTTAGATATAAAGCTTATTTTATGGGTAGGAAGCAATGTCTGGTGGTTGATGGCGTCAATCGAAATTTCAAGAGTTGGCATGATGTACCTGAGGATCCTGTATGAGGATCTCTGTTTTTTTTTTTTCTAAATCTAAATGGTTTTATTATTCTCAGTTTATCTTTATTTTTTTGATGATACTGTAGTAGTTTTATCTCATAAAAATGCAAAAAATGCTGTTATCCTTTAGTTAATTCAGTATTATGTGAAATGACCGTTTGGATTCAGAGTGGTAAATCAAAACAAAGTACAATTCTTTTTCTCTCAAGGAATATCAGCAGTCCTCAAATCTTGACTCTACAGTCTCTACTTACGAATTACTCAGCCTTCCAACATGTTCAGTCATTATCATATCTTGGTTATATATTGATGAAAATCTCAAATTGGAAAGTTCATCCAGACGTGATGCTGAAAATATATCTAGAAGTGTTTGGGTACTTTCAAGAATTAAATGTTGTTCCTGATGATATAATGTTTTATAATTCATTGATACTCCCACACCTGTCTTATTGCTATTTGCATGGGGAAATTTATATTCAGGCCACTTATAATACAATAAAATTGTTGCAAAATATATATATATATAAATAAATTCATATTACAACACACTAGAATTATAACTATCCAATATGGTCTGTTATGTGGTAAGAAAAAGATTATTCCAATCCAGGAATTGTTCAATAGATTTTTTTTCCATACTGGCAGCCTTCCATCCGCCTTTCATTTAATGTTTGTAAGTACTGGAAATTGCGCGACTAGTATTCATTTATGTGAATATACAATGGACAAATTATTATGCGCTCGATGCATACTACGAGA
This sequence comes from Diadema setosum, assembly GCF_964275005.1. Lineage (NCBI taxonomy): Eukaryota > Metazoa > Echinodermata > Echinoidea > Diadematoida > Diadematidae > Diadema > Diadema setosum. The sequence continues at coordinate 32,944,616 of NC_092689.1, forward strand.
TGCCCTTTATTCATTGTGGAGTGTAGGAATCATAAACTCATAGTAAGGCAATGATATACCAGTAAAGTCCAGTGGAACATATCAAAATATGTTTTTAAAAAAAAAAAATCTTGCAAAAGGGGACTATATTAGTAGTTTGTTTTAAACTTGCCAGAATCTCTTTAGATCCCAACTCATCATTCCACAGAAGGCGCTTACGGGTCACTTTTATCCATTCCATGTAAGAAAAGCTTTGCGTCCGGTCCGAAGGGTTCTACGGAAATCGCCTTTTTCAATCCAATTCTTTTTCCTCTTTCTCTTCTTATTGCTGCAAATCAAAGTGCAAACATTCATTCCAAGGATCATCACAGAGTGGAATGCATTGCCGTTGATACTCACAAAACATAAACAACAGAGATACTTTCAAAACAACAGTTCACCACAGCATAAGTGCAAAGAAAGCATGCAATTGAAATTGGCAAGTATCCTCTATAACTTCTCTCTCTCTCTCTCTCTCTCTGTGCCATGAAAATTGGTGTACCCACATCCAGATTGAACAGTGAGGAAGAAGAAGAAGAAGAAGAAGAAGAGAATCCCTTAAGATTAGCAGTTAAGGATTTCTTTAATTACCCAAAGAAAAGAGCTAGTGTTTACATTGTGTCAACAGTGTATGTGTTTTGTTAGTTTTTTTTATTTGTGTGTGATTAAAAGACATATTACAATTTATGGCTGCAATTAGGAGCTGTGCTTCACATGGTCTATCCATCCTTCACTTATTTTTGTGTAAACATGCGTTATTATATAATTATCACATCAAATCATCACTTAAAACTGTTCCGAATTATTATTTGTATTATTCAGCCAATGATTGTTTCAAATACATCGAACTGAACTGAATTAAGCGGAACAGTTTCCACTCAGCTGTGGTGCGTCGCTATTTCCGAGACAATTCTTGCATCCTGTTCCCAGCCTATATTCACTGACGTCTGCTCACTGTAGTATTTAGAAGCTTCTAACAACTTCTAACAAAGACTTGACAAAAATTGGTACTGGGCTTTAGTTGAAAATTGAAGTTTATTATATACTCAACAACCCATATTCTGAGTATCTGAGTCCAATGTGAAACCATATTTCACATCATTAATTTAATGATAAAACCAGGGTTTCAAATTACTTCAATAATATACAACAATAAAGTAAACATGAGTGAAATACAATCTATGACATGAAACAAAAAATAAAAATGTGCAGAAATATATGATATATACACAATATAGTGAACTAAAAACAAGGAAAATATGAAGAGAATCTGCAAGATTCTTCATCTAATTGAAGGAGGCAGACTTTGCCAGAAAAAGATGAACTACAGAGAGAGAGAGAGAGAGAGGGAGAGAGGGAGAGAGAGGGAGAGAGGGAGGGAGAGTGCAATGAGGAGAAATGGAGGGGAAGAGGGAAGAGTGAGAAGGACACACAAAACTGATCGATGACAAAGTACCTATGCAAATTAACAATAATAAAAGAAATATGAGTGGCATCATTGACAAAAAAAAAGAAAAAAAAAAGGAAAGTGAAAATGCAAAGATGTACAGAAACATATAGGCCTACGTACAATAATACCTACATGTGATAAGTGAACGTACAAAAGATTGAAGGAAATGATAATAAAGAAAGCAGAGGAGGAGGAATGGAGAGGAAGAGGGGAGAGTCAGAAAGACAAACAAATTACAAATTACTTGTAAAGAAGGCACAGCCTGTAAAAAAAAAAAACAAAAAAAACACAACTTATGTAGTAGGCTAGTAGCTAAGAAAAGCATGAAGAAAAAAAAATACACAAATAGACATCACGTGATCAGCTTCCCCACCCCCCGATCGGGGATTACCCTTCTCCGAGCTAGCTCCCTGCTCTGCCTCTGCCTCTGCCTCCTCATTGATCTCCGTTAGAACTCTTACCACAAGAATTCTGTGTGGTAAACCTACCTGCGTACGATCGAGATGGGTTTCACTTCCGGGTCCTAACATGGTGGTTCTTGCGCGCTGGATATTGTGTACGATGTAAATGGACCGATGGTCCGAACCGAAAATGAATTGTCTACGAACTCCGCGTCTCGCAGCGCTAGCGTCGCGCACGTACACTACAGACGGCGTATACATCGCGCACATGCAGGCAAAATAGGCTTTCTATTTTGGCCAAAGATCCTTTAGTGCTCGCTGAGGTGCTGTGTAATCGCCCGACGCGACACCCATGGATGGATGTGGATGGGTACGGTACCACCAATGACATTGGACGACCATTCACTGGGTTTGGAGTAGAAAATCTAGACCAAAATAAGCGCCCTTAGAGGATTTAACTGCACCGGTAGGCTGTGGGCCTGTGGACTCTTGAATAAGGTAATGTTCAAGTGGAGGCTGTTCAGTTTGTATTTATCCACAATAGGTTCTAACGTTAGTATCTAACGTTAGCACTGTTTAAACAGATAGGCCTAGTTAGCTATTGTATTGTTTAATTTAACTTAACAAAGATAGAAATCATTCTAACTGTTAAAGAAGGCAATTAAATTCAAATTCATTAGGTAGCGTCTGGACTCACCTCTCAGTTTATAGGTCGGTAGTGTAGAATCTAAATCTAGTAGATCTAGTAGAAACTAGTGCCTAGCGCTAGATAGAATTCTGGTAGAAAACGGTTTCATGCACTATTATTGTTTCTCCTGTCCTTATTTGTGAAAATTAATCTTGTTTGTCTTCACTAATAAAACTTAACTTCCTTTTGCAGCTGTTAGTGTAAGAAGTGACAGGCAACTCCGTTCTTCAGCACGGAGCAGTGCCTCTAATGCATCGGGCACAGAAAAGAGTGATGCTCGTGGTGGTGTGAACCCTGCTGGGACTGGACAGAAAGCCCCGCTTAAGCAGAGTGCATCTGGATATACAGTCAAACTCGGATACCTCGACGTCGGATAAGCCGAATATCACTTACCTCGGGGGCAAAATGAAAGTCCCGATTGTTCCTATGGAGTTTCCGTGTATTAAAATTCGCGTAGCTCGAAAAAGATAACTCGAAGTTCGGTTACCTCGAAGGGACATCTAATGTCCCGATCTTAATTAACTTATTGTTTTTCCCAGCATGTTGCTCGAATCGAAATTGCAAACATCACTCAGCATCTCCGATTAAGCGCGCGTGGACAGCGAAGACATGTCCAAATGTTTTCATACTCGATTGTAAATATTCTGAGACCAGAACAATCGCGCGCCCAAGAAGAAATACCCGATACAGAGCTGACAAGGAAAATCCCCAACACCTACCAACACACGTACATGGTATGCACATAGCACCCGTTCCAATGGAGTGCTTTACGATAGCACTACGCGCTGCCTCATCATTTGCTTTTCTTTAACCACTGTGTTTTGATTTTTGATCGAGACGTCATACCGTGCGCGTAGATTTCCCAACCGTCGGGGCGCACCTGCTTACGTTGACAGTTATATCTTTGCCATTAATCACGCTCCACTGTCAAAACATCAATCTCCCTCGTAGTGCCTTTTCTTAAACTATTTTTTTTTTTTTGCCTTTCACGAAGTTTACTTCCCCGAGAACGCAAGCACTGAAACTTTTTTTTCCCAGCAATGCGATTATGAAAATCTGGAAGTATAGGCCGATCACAATGAAGAATAGAATACACAGGGCTCCACACTAAGTTTTATCGGGCCACCAATATCATTGATTTTTATTTTCTGGTGGTCGAAAGTAAAATCTGGCGACAAAAAAAATCAGGAAAAACATTAGAAAAACTAAATCGGTCCTACTAAATATAGACAAATTAATATTAAGCATTATTGAAGTGATACAGATGCCCTTGTCTAAAACAAATGAATAGAAAATTCAATCATCTTACTCTGTGTTTAAAGATTTGACAAATAGGTGTAGAGATTATTATAAAAGTTGATGCCCATATATTAAGGAGGTCAAAACTTACGTTTGAAATGAGAAAATGGGAGGATTTGCTGACATTTGTTAGCATCCGACATTTGTTGTAGCATTGTAAAAAGCCGAAAGTTACCGTTATTCATTTTTAAATGTAAAAGCAAACAACCGACATTCATTTTAGAATCTTACGGAGCTGAATACTATCCTAATCCATTTCCAAACGTGAAAGCAAACATCCGCTATTTGTTTTAGCATCTAACTGAGCGGATTAATACCATTAATCATTTCCAAATGATAAAGCAACATTCTGTTATTTATTTTTGCATCGTACGGAGCAGAATATTACCGTTATTCATTTCAAACATCCGACATTTATTTCATTATTGAACGGAGCCGAATGTTACTGCTGTCCACTTCCGAAAGTGAAATGAATCATCTGACAATTATTTTATCATCGCACGGAGCCGAATGTTACTGTTTTTCATTTTTGAACGTCAAGGCAGACATCAGACATTTTGGACCATGAAACGTATAGCTGAATGTTAGTGATATTTATTTCGAAATGTACCGTAGCAAATATCCAATATTTTTTTATCATCGTATGGGGCAGAATGTTACTGCAGTTCACTTCCAAATATGCCAAACGTAAAAGCAATCATTCGACATGTATTTTAGCATCTTCTGGAGCTTAATGCTATTGACATTTACTTTCGAACGTAAAAGTACACATCCGGCATTTATTTTATCAGCGTACGGAGTTGAATATTATTGTTATTCACTTCAGAACATCAAAGCAAACATTCAACATTTATTTTAGCATCTTCCGGAGCTAAATGTTACTGCAATTTAGTTTCGAGCGTAAAAGCAAACATCCAGCATTTATTTCATCATTGTCAGGAGTTGAATATTATTGTTACTCTTTTCCGAACGTCAAAGCAAACATCAAACATTAATTTTACCATTAAACGCAGCTGAATGTTGCTGTTATTTATTTCGAAATTTAAAAGCAAACATCATACAGCTATTTTAGCATCATATGGACATGATGGAGCAGAATATTACTGCTATTTTCTTCCGAACATAACAACGATCATCTGACATCTATTTTAGCATCTTCCGGAGCCGAATGCTATTGCTATTTACTTTCGAAAGTATAAGGAAACATCCGACATTTATTTAACCATCGTACGGAGTTGAATGTTATTGTTTTTCATTTCCGAACGTCATCGCAAAAATTCGACATTTATTTCAGCGTCTTCCGGAGCCGAATGTTATCCTTATTCATTTCCGAACGCAAAACCAAATATCTAACATTTTTTTTAGCACCATACGGAGCTGAGTCTTATCGTTATTCATTTCCAAAAGTATGAGCAAACATCCGACATTTATTTTAGTATCATACCGAGTCGAATATTCACCGTCATTCATTTCCACAATTAAACGCAAACCTCTGACATTTATTTTAGCATCTTACGTAGCCGATTGTTACCGCTGTTCATTTTCAAAAGTAAAGGCAAACATCCGACTTTTTTCTTTTTTTTGGTGGCGCGATCGGGCCACCAAAATCTTTATTTCTGAAATTTTGATTTCATTTCCGATTTTCACTCAATTCATTCATATAAAAGTTGATTCAATTCAAATTGACAAGCATGCAAATAATCAATAGGCACTATATCAGACACCATGTTGAACATCGATAAACGTCGAACATCGATAAACATTGGATAAGTCGAAGAAAATTCGACGTACGCGTACCTCGAAATTCGCGTACGTCGAACCATTTTCTTCAGTCCCGACGAATTCGAGGTATCCGAGTTTGACTGTATAGCAATTCTAGCTCTACTGGTTATTAGGTCCAATGTTAGGCCAAACTCTCAGCTGCAGTTTCCTCAGCCTCTCGTCCGCAATGATCAACCCAAGGATGATGATGATGTGTGGGTCTGTAAGTTGTGTGACCAGTACAGGATTTTGATCGTCCTGATGACAAACTTGTGTGTAAATTTAAATTAGGTGTGATTCTGCTTTCTGTATCGCCTGTCTTGGGATGCCTGAGTCCCATTATCAGGTGTTGTCGAGGTCAGATTCGGACCTCCACTGGTACTGCGTTGATCGCAAAGAGTCGGCTCTTCATGCAGTGAGGGATGATTTTGAGATTGAGGAAAGATGTGAGGCCTTCTTCTGTAAACTGTCATCCAGGGTAGATTTCCTGGAAGCTCGAATGGCAGCAAAAACCGATGTTGCTGCAATGGTTGATCAGGTGGTTTCAGATTTTCAGCTCTTCAGGGAGGTTGATGAATTGAAAGATGCAAACACTACCATGACAGAGGTGGTGACGTCTTCCTTTGTTGCTGAGATGGGTGCTAGGGATAAAAGGAAGCAAAATTTGCCTTGGTCAAAGGCAGGCTCCGCTGGGAGTTGAGAGACCCCGCCCACGTCCAGTACGTGTGTCTGTTGCATCTCAGCAGCGACGGGATAGCATTCTCAGGAAAGCGGGGAAACTCAAGGACTCGTAGGCTACTCGGCACATTGTAATTCGGAAGGACATGACTCCTCTTGGAACAGCTGATAGAGAAAATATCAGGAAGTGGAAAGCTCAAAATGATCAACGTACGGTGCAGTTTGGTCATGGTGGAGGTAACCATAAACCGTTTGGAAGGAACAATACTCCTCAACAGACACAGTCTTTTGGTGATGGGAGATGATGTGTGTGTGTTGTATTGTTCATATTGCAGATGCAATTATACACAGATCCACATTCACTCCTACTCACTAATTAAAGTTGTAGTCAGAAAAACTGCAACATCATGCAGGCACTCCAGGCAGTGATACATTGTAGATGGAAGGTTTTATTAGGGGCTCTGCACCGAGCCTAGTTGTCGGAGCAAGTTGCTGATGATGAAATTGTAACACTCTCTGGTTCTTCACACAAAGAGCAGTCGGTATTTATACATGTAGAACAGCAGAGAGATGACTGCACCTCTCTGATATCAGGCAGGAAAACAAGGGGTGTCAAAGGTTACAAAGCAGTGGTCAGTGTTGACAAGCGATTACCTTGTTTTGAGGTTATCAATGGGCGGCCTTATTTATGTACATTACAGAGGCAGCCTAAGAAGAGGAGTGGACGTCAGGTGGTGTCCGTTGACAAATCACAGGAGAGAATTAATACTAAGAATTTGTATGTGCTGTCAGACACTCTGGCGAGCAGAGGCTCGCAAATCATCATTAGAGAGTTTGCTGAGATAGTACAGGATAGAGAAAGTGATTGTTTGAGGAGAACCAGCGGAGAGGAATGACCCACAGAGAGAGGAGGGGAGAGAGTGGGAAAGACGGAGAGATCAGAGCGGAGAGAAGGAGATTGTGGAGGAGAGAGAAGCAGAGAAAAGTTGAGCTGCTACAGTAGCTCCCCCCTAGTGAGCGTCTCGAAAGGTGAAAGAGAGAGATGGGAACGATAGAAAATGTAAAAGTATGTAGCGAGGCTAGAGCACATGTAGAAATTATAAAATGTACAGAATGGGTTGGAAAACGTTTATGCTAACATTCGTTATGTTAAATTTCGTGAACCGTTGTAAGGCATAAAACATGCTATGTAATCGGTATACATGACAATGCCAAAGTGAACGTGGTTCGAGAATGGCGAACAGAACAAATGTCAGTTATGGTGAACGTTTCAAAGCAATGAACTTATCGAACTGTATGCGTCATGTACAATTAAATGCATTGGGATATTATGGTAAACGTACCACGTGTATATTGAAATTGTCACACAATAATTCCATAAATTTACATGCTTTCGTTTCAAGATGACGATACAAAAATAATCATTGGCAGTTTGACGCGTGTCGTTGTAGGCAGTGTTTATGAACGGTGATATCGCATATCGAAAGGCAACATAGAAATTTAGAGAATTAAAGCATGATCATACATAGTGCAATTGAAATGTGGGAGGTGATGCTTACTTGACACTAATGACAGACATGATAAAGTAATCATGATACATACAAGTAAAAGAAGTGTCCAACACGAATGTCCTGTTTGACTGAGTCTTTTTATCGCATGCGATTATCGTGCTCGGGTAAGGTCCGGCTATCGCGGTTGATGAAGACTAACTGTAGCCAGTAGGACATGGTGTGGATGAGGAGAGTCGGGATGATAGATGGTCAATGATGTCGATGTCAGATTGTCAGCTATCAACGGTCGCTCGACAGGACAGTGAGTCGCCTGGAGATGTCGTGTTGATAGTTGCAAAGCAAGCGCGAGATGGCCAGCGGCAGCAGCGAGTCGTGCCGGTAGAAGCCGATGCGCGATGTGATCGAGGTCGAGCCAAAATTAGGCGGAGGGCGATCGAGAGTTCGTGGTGTCGATGAGGCAACAGTCGGCGGAGTCGAGTTGTATCGTGGCGTTGCGAGAGTTGAGCGATTCGTATCGCAGTGTGTTGATCGTGTTGTGGCGAGAGTTCGAGCGAGTCGTTTCGCGGCGTGTCGTATCGTATCGTGTCGTAGCGAAAGTTCCAGCAGCGTATCATATCATGATCGTCATGATCGTGTCAGAGCGTTCGTGCGGTTGAAAGCGGGTTGATGCTGGCGGTGTCGATGCGGTGAGTAGGGGGTCGTTGATGTCGATCGTGCGTGTGCCTGCCGAGGTAACTGTCAAGTCGTGCATGTCTCGTCTGTCAGATGCTGTATTCACACAGCGTATTAACAGCGTCTGGTCGGGCTAATGGACCCAAGACCTTCACAAGTTGTAAAATCTAGATTCTTGTTGTAGTTGTATTAATTTCCATGAGTTAATTTCTAATTTTCTTTTCAGCAGTGCCTTGCGGTCTGACATTAAATTTTGATTTAAATTCAGTTCAGTTAAGTTAATGATATCCAGTTGTCGCTGAGTGGCCTCTTCACCACTGCTCCAGATAAGTTCACCTTTCCTCTTGTTCTGTTTTGTCACCTTCAAAACTGCTCCTTATGGCTTAAATGACATATTCCTGACACAAATTGCCTGAAAATTCCACAAGAAAGAGCAAAATTACTCGGAAAATTTACATCGTTTTCCAAAAAGCCACACAGGAGTAGAAAGATTCTATAATACAGGTATGGTACTTACGGGACAGCATGGTAATTCCGGACACACACATTTTTGTGTAGTAATGACATTCAGTACGCGCGAGACTTCATAGATTAGCCTCACAGAACCTCGTGTGGACCAAATTCGCAAAAAATGCGACATAAAAATGTAAAAACGCAAAAAAATTCACATTTTACCTCAGATTTATAGTTGAGTGACCCACACCTCATCAAAGTTATGATATTTATGCATAATTGAATCACATTTCGTCACTGAAATTCTATGAAATCCCATTCACTACTACAGGAAAAATGCTGAAGAGTCCAATCGAACCACAAGTTCACTGATCGATACTGAAAATTTGCAGTTATCATCCTAAACGCGAATGATGCGGAATAGTTGTGCGCTGAGGAAGGGGCCCGCAAGGCCCGCAACTTGTCACCCGCGCTCCCATAGACGAAGCATGTAAAATTTGATTGTGGATTTTTCAATAAGGTCTTATCGCGTGAACTGTTTGAAATGTTCAAGAAAGACATTTTACCGTAAAATATGAAATTTGAGCCTCATTTGCCGATTTTTGCTTTGTCGTCCGCTCGATAAGAATGTGTACGGTGATTCATGGGATAAATTGTGATTCTGGTGCAAGGACAAGGTGCGAAAGAGGTCGATTATTCCATTGCGAAAATCGTGTCTGGAATTATAATGCGATTTTACAATGCACAAAAACACGACTTTTTGGAGAGGGGCATATTTGAAGTCTATTTTCCCAAAATCAGAGTGAATAATTTTCATAATTTTGCCAAATTTGTAATTTTCTGGACTTTTTGAGTAATTTGTGCTATTTTTAGATGAAATTTCGTCCTCTAAGTACGGCATTCAGAGCCACGAAAAAAAAGCGTCCGGTGATACGATCAACTCTCCTACATGGTATCAACATACAAAACTTATGGATAAGTTGAAGAAAGCCATGATGTCATTTTCGAAAGGCATTATGGGAGAACAACCCGACCAATATGATCATCCCCATGGAACGCATGGAGCCCATGGAGACAATTTCGCGTGTTGTTAAATTCGCGATCCAAGTGCAATTCTCAAAATTCGCGAAAATTAAACCCTCGCGAAAATAACGGCGTGTACAGTATTTTGTACTATTTTTATGCCAGAAATACTGCAGAATTCCTGGAAAAATACGGTTTTTAGGTCACCTGAGCCATAGACTCAAGTGTGCTATGATTGTGATAACTCTTCGTCCAGTGTCAGGCATGTGTCGTCCGGCGTGCATCATGCATGGAAAGCATTTTACATTTTTATCTTCTTCTTGAAATCCCCATTTAACCGATTTTCAACAAATTCAGCAGGCAACATGCCTAGGGGGATAGGATCTCAATTCATTAAAATGGGCACCATGCCCTTTGATCGTTTATCTTCGAAATTTCGGCAGATGATAGACAAAACATTAGACTACAAAATTATGCCAAAAACAGAAATTCTATTGTTTTGACCAATTTTGATGATGTTACTTCAAACTCGATTTTCTCTGCTCAGCCGTCAGCGACTTTAGGATCCTTTTGTTGTAGCAAGTCACATTTCATTAGATGTACAATGTAACCGTATCAATCAGGGTAGGGGAAATAGTTTACTGTAAAACAAGGAATGTTCCCGTGCATTTTAATTTCGCGAATTTCGCGAGAGCCAAGATTCGCAAAATTAAAATGCACGCAAAAGTTTTACCGTCTACACTATATGCATTGAATGCCAGCGGCAATTCGCAAAAATTTAATGCCACGAAAATGGCCATTGACTCCAATTCTCAAAAATTTTATGCCGCGAATATATTGTGTTTTGCAGTATGCAATGTGATTTGTTACAAGTACATTATATTCTCTACATGGGAATAAAACCAGGGGAAACATTGTGGGAATGTGTAGAGATGTAGTCATATTCATTTTGAGTACAGAACAGGAACATAGGGCTACTCATACAGAGATTCCGGGACTGTCATGACAGTCTCACACACACACACACACACACATGCACAAACGCATGCATACAACTCTACAAGAGAATTCACACATAGACTTCAACATACAGTGTACACCTTGTAGTGCACAAGGAACATTATTGTCTAAGTCGGTCCAGCCATGTCAATGTGTACACTTTAAGCCTTACTTTCCACTTGCATGATATAGTGCAATTTTTGCTGTATATGCTATGTATAATGACTATAATTAGTGTGTGTAAGTGTTTCTTTTTTTAGCTCATGGCTCAAGTGAGCTAGTGCAGTTGCTCACTATCCAGCATCCATCAACATGAGAGAATTTACTTTTCACATTTTCGTGGCCTTCTTGAAAATTGGTGGCTGGATTTTGCCCAAACACAGTACCGGTACTGTGATGAGGAATCATCAATGGGGGAAGGGCATCATATCTGTACAAATGGTGGTGGTGCGTGGGGGGGGGGGGGGGGGGGAGGGGTCCTTAGGGTGGGCTCAAATGCACTTAAAGATAATATAAAGTTTTGGTACCCTGAATTTCCTTGTCTTAGTTTGTGTTTAAGGTTAAAGTACCTTTCATATAACTAACACTGTGAGACTTACCCCAAAGTGCTCTCATGTCTAAGTAATCATGCAATAATGGTTTCGTACCAGAGCTGCCGCCGTAGGGCGGCGAGGTAGTACACGTATTGTACGAAACCATTATTGCATGACAACTGCGACCAGCAGTGTGCAGCCCCATACACATATAGCTAAATGGGGCTTCGCATTGTAGCATTCAGGATCATGACAGATATAGTATCGCAGGTTATTATCAACTTAAAATTCAAAAATTTCTTCAATTTGAAGACTTACCAGTTAAGTTGAAGTATTGAAAACAGGCTTCAGGCAACGTTTGGTTTTGCCAATAGTCCCTTTCTGTTCGAATTGATGACTGAATGTGACTCGGTCGAGAGGACCTTGGGAGAGCTACACTGAATTGACGGCCAGCGCATGCGCACACAGACATCTTATCCATTCATGGATTTGAAATTTGTGCGCATGTGATGTGTGCGCATACGCTGGCCGTAGTATTCAGTGTATGTAGCTCTCCCAAGATCCTCTCGACCGAGTCATATTCAGTCATCAATTCGAACAGAAAGGGACTACTGGCAGAACCAAACGTTGTCCGAAGCCTGTTTTCAATACTTCAACTTAATTGGTAAGTCCTCAAATTGAAGAAATTTCTGGATTTTATGTTGATATTTACCCGCGATACTAAATCTGTCATGATCCTGAATGCTACAATGCGAAGCCCCATTACGCTATGCGTATGGGGCTGCTGGTCGCAGTTAATTGCATGATTACTAAGACATGAGAGCACTTTGGGGCGAGTAAGTCTCACAGTGTTAGTTATATGAAAGGTACTTTAACCTGAAACACAAACTAAGACAAGGAAATTCAGGGAAACTTTTGAGGTACCAAAACTTTATATTATCTTTAAGCTATGTGATCTTGATAGCAAACTTTCAAGATTTTTGACACTTCCATCTTCTTCAGAACTGGGGATGAATTTTAACCAAATTTGGCAGGAATCATCAATGGAAGGGATTATAGCTCGTACAAATGGTGGTGGTGCCCCAAAGGGGGCCCATATGGGGGCCCATAGGATGGGATCCAAATATCCCAAAATAATGAGCTAATTTTCATATTTTGTACATTTTCATATTTTTCTGGAAAATTAGTGGCTAGAGTTGAGTAAACTTGTCAGGAGTCAGTTAATGATGTGGGGAATTACAGTTTATTGTATAAGTGGTGTTACATTACACCATTAGGGCTGTACCCAAATTGTATCCAAAAGTAAGAAAATGTTGTCCTATTAGAGGGTCTGCAGCAATCCCTGAATCTCAAGACTTTTCCCTCAGGTTGAGTCGTTGTACCATAAATATGAAGTGCACTTCTCCGGTGACAGCTAAACATGTGGGACTCTTGCTCTTTTCAGGTTCTAAAGGTTGTATGCCATCAGAACACTGAAAGGAACATTTGTAAATATGAATTATGAAAATATTTGTCGAGGTCATTAAAGGTTTACTGTCTCCACGACAATATGAACATAGCGAAGTGGGTCAGTAGTGATTATAAATACAATTAGTGTTGCCAGTCCTTGTACAGTGTGGATTATTTTAAAGGGAAGATAAACCCCAAGAGCAATGTGGATTGAGTGAAAGCAGCAACATTAGTAGAACACATCAGTGAAAGTTTGAAGAAAATTGGACAATCGATGCAAAAGTTATGAATTTTTAAAGTTTTGGTGTTGGAACCGCTGGACGAGGAGACTACTAGAGGTTATGACGTATGAGTGGACAACAATACCAAGAAAATATAAAGAAAATTCTACAAAAATCCATTTTTCATGAAAATTACAATTCCATCAACTTGATATTGACATATGTTAGGGGTAGCAATTATTCCCCCTGTTTTCTGAAAGAGGCTGGTCCATTGCTCTTTCATAATTCTAGAAAAGTGAATTTTTGTTGAATTTCCTTTATATTTTCTCTGTATTGTTGTCCACTCATACGTCATATCCTCTAGTAGTCTCCTCATCCAGCGGTTTCAACACCAAAACTTTAAAAATTCATAACTTTTGCATCGATTGTCCGATTTTCCTCAAACTTTCACTGATGTGTTCTACTAATGTTGCTGCTTTCACTCAATCCACATTGCTTTTTGGGTTTACCTTCCCTTTAAGGATTCATGAGGCACGCTGCATGTACCAGTACTTCATCACTATACTCAAGTTAGTTAAGGCAGTGGCTCTCTTTTTTTTTCTTTTTTTTTTACTTCAAGCATGTGCTTGGATTTGCTCTCAATAGACATTCATCATCTGAGACTACATCAAGGTCATGTTAACCCTGAAACATGAACCGGATATTCTATTTGACCCTTTGTTTTCATGAAGCAAACAGATGCGTGCTTTCTGAGCATTGAAAGAAAGGAGAAAATACATAGAATACTTCCTATTCATCACCACTCACATTTAATAATAGTAGCTACTTTTTATAAAGCACATTTCACACATGCTACATTGTAAGTACCATCTCAATGCGCTTTACAGACTAGTACTAGCCCGTGCACATACAATGTACCTGCAATGTAGGTACATGTACATGCGTATGTGCAACCAGAGTATGATGCGATATACCGGTACACTTGACACTACTAATGTAGATGACATGTCAGTGCCATTTATGGACGGTAGCAGTAGAGAATGCTTGCAGTAATAGATTATAAGGCTGCCACTTTGATGTGATAGTATGATGTCGGTTTGCCATTCAGTATGCTGAACATACTTCAAGCATCAGTGTGTTGAGTAATCTTGACCATATGTTGCTGTTCAGCTCTGGGATTTTCACTTAGTTTTAATACTGACAGTGAATATGACCAAATTAATCTCCACTACATACATGATGTACCTTGATGACAGCTAGACTTCATAGTTTTGTCTATGGCAAGTTATACAAACCTGCCTGTATTTTGCTTGATCATCAATCATGTCAAGGGGGTTGATATTATTACTGTAAAACCAGAAAGTTTGTTATATTTGCACATTTTGCAAGGATCCCATCCTCGTCACCATTTGTAGCAATCACTCTCATTCACGAGACACAGTCACAGGAGAACACGATTTCCGTCTATTGGGGAATAACATCCATATCGGCCTGTCTCTTTATTCGGCCATGTTGGTTCTTCTCTGCATGACCCAAGTCTTGACATATATAGCTGGCGCTATAATAGCCCCGGAGACCGCGCCGCAAGGCGCGGTCCTGGCGGCTACCCCGCAGTTTAGCTGAAGTTAAAAATCACGAATAACTCCCTATTGCCACATACGGCGACTTCACAAATAAAGCATGGCTAAATTTCTATCATAAACACAATGACAATAAAAAATGAAATATGCATTACCCCATTGCCTTGGTTCTTCTAATCAATTTATCTGGAAACTACAAAATTTTCCACATTTTTTAGGAGTAAGCGGCCTACCCTAGTGGAGAGCTTTGCTGCTATTTTGAACGTGTATATATCCATTAGTACGCATCTACGCATGCGTGAACAGTGACGTCAACGTTATGGATGCTCAAGGATATGAATAATGCATCATCGCACGGTGCATATAAGGTGAAATGAATATGCATCATGTAGGAGCAATACAGCTGTCAATGCACTGCATGAATGCATGCTGTGCGCATGTGCAAATGATTGTGAGTTTTAGTGAGCATCGGTGAGCTGAAGATATTTGCCTTATAAGACAGCATTTTCTGCATCATAAGCAATGAAATGCTTCAAACAGTCGCCGATTGGAATCATTTAGGTTTAATCGACCCATGTAAGTATTCCTAGTAGTTTTTGTTGAAAAATTAAGGAAATATAGCGCCGGAACGGCACCCGTTTTGTACAACATTAAGATCTGAATGCGAAAATGGGGCAGCCCCAATGCTGCACATTGGGGCTGGTCGCAGTAAGCGCTATAACTACACTACAATGTACATGTATCTAGCCAAATCAAAATGCATGTGAAAGATCTTGTCTACACTAGATATGCATTGAATGCCAGCTCGCAAAAAAGACTTTGTGAAAAAAAAGGCTGTCGACTCCACAATTAACGAAAAATTGCATGCCACAAATATTACTGGTCTTACAGTACTTTGAGACTCGTTCATTGCACTCCTGCTATGACGTCTATTGATGTTTTCTAGACTGTGTGTCCCAATATCATAGTGTGTGTACGTTGTGTATATTGTGTCCTAATTGTATGCACTATCGCATCACTCTGTAGGATACAATAGCTCTTTCTCTCTCTCTCTCTCTCCCTTTCTCCCTCTCTCTCCCTTTCCCATCTCTTTCTCTTTCTGTCTCTTGCTGTTGTCAGTCTCTTCCCTAGGCCAAGATTTCTCACATACGGTACCTAATGCATACATGTAGATGTAAACCTTGTGAATCCCCATAGCATAGCTATAAATGGAACATTAGATGCTGCTTAATGGGGAGTTCCCCCAGCCATCAGTAAAATCTAGAGAGTAGTTGTAGAATCTGTGCTACCCTACATTGTACACTGTACATTTAATTTTAATATAGGGCATCTACAGTGTGCAACTGTGCATCTCAATTGACTGCATTGTTTGGCCATCAGCATTTTCAAGTCGTGCTCACACATCCTGTAAGTGGAGACAGTTTTACATTATCGGTGATAATCACTCTGAAATATGGCATTGTGTATTTTCAGTTGGCTCTGCATTTCTTGTACCAGGTCAGGGTAGTCCACAACCTGAAATCTGAGCATGCTGCAAGCTCTGAATCTGTCCTCGCACATCACGAGCAAGTAGAACGCAATATTTCACAGCTTATCTCTCATTGTGCTGCTTAAGTTCAATGTTCTTTCTCATGTTTTGCAAACAAATATCTAGAAGTACCAGGTAGTTTGATGTTTTGTGTGTTCAGCACATGTTTTTCATACACTGTATGTTTGTATACATTTATTTTTGAGCTTGTTGCAATTCTCTGGGATGTTGCATATAGCATATTGCTGGCTTTTGAGGATGTTGCACTTGGAATTTGAGCATGTTGCAGCCACATGCTGAAAACCCCTCATGGACCACCCTGCCAGGTCCAAGTTATTTCCGCCGTATGTGTACAACGAGTTTTAGTACAGTACTGCGAGTATTACCATCATGTATTTACCATATCTGCTGTATATGATTGCTACAGCAGCCACTACTGTTTATCAGTCTTTAAAATCCTCTTCCTCTTCTTCTTCTTCCTCCTCCTCCTACCCCCACCCTACCACCACTGCTTCCACTATTACTGCCACTATACTACTGCTGCTGCTGCTGCTACTACTACTACTACTACTATTACTACTACTACTACTACTACTACTACTACTACTACTACTACTACTACTACTACTATTACTACTACTACTACTACTACTACTACTACTACTACTACTACTACTATTACTACTACTACTACAATGTACTACTGCTACTACTACTACTACTACTACTACTACTACTACTACTACTATTACTACTACTACTACAATGTACTACTACTACTACTGCTGCTGCTACTACCTCTATGACTACTATGTGCTACTACGTTCTACTACTACTAAAGTTACTGCTACTACCTCAAATTACCTGTCTTTTACTACACGTACTTGTGCCACCATTACTTTAACTTCATTTTGATTTAAGGATTGTAGTTGTGCTTTCATATAACTTTCAATATCATGCCAATGTGCAGTATTCTTTCATCAAATACACGTGATGTCGTGTCCTAAATATATAGTCTCTTTCATAACCTTCTCCTGGAAATGCATTATATAGTGGAAAAATTGCCCACTTGAATTAAGAAGCATTGTTAATACTGAAAGTATGAAACCAGACACATGAAATCCAAGCCGGTCAGTAAACATTAACCACATGTATATATGGATTTCGTCGCCCCTCCTATGAAGTGTTTTGTTTGTTTTATTTTGTTTTTGATTTTGTTTTGTTTTCACGCGTATGCAGATCCGCAGGGAGAAACGCTGAGTCATGATGCCCACGGAATGGGTGCCGCGGAAGACCCTCGGCTCTGGGTCATTCGGGGATGTCATGCTGTACGAACACAAGGTGAGTGTTGTCTGTCGCGAGTGTGTGCTCCAGTACAGGTGCAGCAATGTACTACCACACTGTTTTTATGCCTCTGCCACGAAGTGGTGCCGGAAGCATTACGTTTTCGGGTTGTCCGTCCGTCCGTCCTTCCGTCCGTCCTTCCCTCGTCCTTCCGTCCGTCCGTCCGTAATGAATATTGTGGACAAGGTAACTATCAAAACCTTTTGAGGTATGCTAATGAAACTTGGCATGTGTATTAGGTGGTGAAGTTGTGCCTATCAACTTTTGGGTGCACATGCTCAAGGTCAATGGTCAAAAGGTCAAGGTCAAATACTTAAGATTTCACTATTTCCACCATATCTATGCAATGCCTGAAGATATTTTCTTGAATCTTAGTGTATACATGTATTACCAAATTAAGATTCTCTGGTGAAAAGTTTGGGTCATGCGGTCAGAGGTCAAAAGGTCAAGAAAAAATATTAAAACTTCATCTTGTTTCTCTTTCCTTGGAAATTGTTCATGGTATCTTCATGGAACATACTATATCATATGCATGTACTGACTGGCAGTGATTATCTAGAGAATTTAGGGTTCATGGGGTCAAAGGTCAAAGGCAACACTTCAAAATTTTACTATTTCCCTCATGTTTATGCAATGCTAGCAGGATTATATTTTTTTTACACTTGGTGTATGCATGTATAACCTTACAGATATTCTCTGGAATTTTTGTTTCTTTTTTTTTTTTGCCTCAAAGGTCAAAAGGTCAAAGATCTAGTGAAAGTGCTGAACTAACTTTTTCCTCCATATCTCAGAAGTGGCTTAAGCTATCTTAAAAGTTAGTACATATTTATGCATGTTCTGCCTGACAGTGGAATTTTAGGGTCAAAGGCCAGATGAAATTAGTAACAATTTACTATTCAATACAGAAATTGCACTTTTTCTCCATACCTTGAAAATTACTCAATGCATGTACAGTAAATGTATGAATGGGTCAAAGTCAAGTTAAAGTCCTTAAATCCCCAAATACATGCTCTCCTATTCATCCAATTAAACCTACAGCTGTAGGTCAAGGAAGGTGAACATTCATCACATTTGTGACAAACTTGTCATTTTAATATTTTGCCAATTTTGTGAAAATGTAATTACACATTGTCCACATGTACTATCTAGACCTATTAGGAGAATCATGCATTATGGCGGAGGCATACCAGTCGCCATAGCGACATTTCTAGTTTTGGTCTGTTTTTTCTTATGCAAATTTCACTAGTTGGGTGCTAATTTAAGAACACATAAAAATGTTAACTCTCATCCCAACATGAATGTGATGTGCACGCCTGCAGTTCTTAAATCCATTCAGTACTGTACTCCACAATGGCGAATTAACCACTCGCGAAATTGTCAGGAAGTCTCGATTAAAAGAAAATTAGACTCGCTAATTATATGGCGTATATGGTACATGTACGAGTTGTTCATCCCTCATATTTCTTTTGACAGTTTGTGCATTGCAACAATAAATAAGAAACTGTAGATTTAAAAAGCAAGAATATATTGTACAGGTATATGGTGGACAAGTACACGTACTATGCATTGTTTGTTTGTTTTTTTCCTTTCAAATAACATTTATTCATATTTCAAACAACAAAGAAAACATCAAAATTTTCATTTACATGCATAGATTAGAGAGAAATTCAAACATAATCAAATAAATCATTTTGAAGATTAAACAAAGGTCTGCCACAACATGTTTTGTTTACTTCAAGTCTTTTCCGTAATTCTGATAGAAACATATATCGCAATCTACGTTCTCTATTATCAATGCCTTTGTAATTACGCAGTACTATAAATTTATGAATACACCAAAAGGCTATATTCATGAAATCATCTACTTCCTCTTCTTCATTGCTCTTTAACAAAAATGTAATATTAATGTCAACAGAAACATGGAAAACTTGCTGAATTAACCAAGAAATATACACATTCCAAAAACTTCTGTTCAGTTTGCATGTAATAAAAGCATGTGTTATATCCTCATCTAGCTGACAAACATCACACTTGAAATTATTACTTATTTTCCACTTAAATAAATTCATCTTCACTGGTAATAGATTATGTAACACTTTAAAATTAAATTCTTTCAACTTATTATCTTTTACTTTTACTTTAACCAAATTACGTACAAAACAATCATTCCAAATTATCTTCATCCCTAGTACTCTTTCCCAGAAAAAACAACACCTGGTGTATACTCCTTCTTGCTTGATCAATTGATTATAAAAATACTTCGATGTTACATCACATAATCTCTTTACATATTTTCCAGCTTCTAAATGTGGGGTACATATTAATGAAATATTCTGCTCTCTGTCCATAGATAGTTGAGTCAACCATATTTTCGGTATAGCGTCCCGCACTTTGAATTATAAAAAATTGCCCTTCTTTTACTATTTCTAAATTTCAATAATGACATGAGTTCTTCCACCGTTTTGTATCTCGAATATATATTTATCGAATTAACCACTCGCGAAATTGTCAGGAAGTCTCGATTAAAAAAAAAATTAGACTCGCTAATTATATGGCGTATATGGTACATGTACGAGTTGTTCATCCCTCTGTAGTCATATTTCTTTTGACAGTATGTGCATTGCATAAATAAATAAAAAACTGTAGATTTAAAAAGCAAGAATATATTGTACAGGTATATGGCGGACAAGTACACGTACCATGCATTGTTGATGTTCAGCACAGTTTGTCGTACCAAAATAATGTTAAGAAAATTGGCCAAGTCAAAGATCAGTGAACTTTTCGTAAAATTGACACAATATTGCTGCTACTTCATCTACTATCATAGGATTGCCCTTTGAAAATGTGCCTTTGTTGGGAGGGTAGAAATACAAGTAAACAAATGATTAAGTATACATGAAAAAGTGATACAAGGTCAAGGGTCACTGTATTCCCCCCCCCCCCAAAAAAAAAAAAAAAGAAAGAAAGAAAGAAGAATAAATAAATAATGATAATTCCCCAACCATAACAGTACTTCAGATAGAAATGACCTTCCGAAGTTTAATTTCTGGTGGTTAACAGCATAGTAAATTATTAGACCGTTATAAGGGAGTTCACAGTTGGGATTTGCGCATGTGCAAAATAAAGGTCAAATGAGAATGTTTGTGTATTTGCCGTTGACTTTCAAACGAAAAGAATCCTCAGGCAAATGAGGATTTGGAATGTTAAGTTGTGTGTTTCACCTTGTTAGAACGCACAGGTGAAAGTGATTCATCAATAATGTTTAACAAAAGCTGCACACGCATTTCATTGACATTGATTACAAAGGTGGCATGCTTCAACAAAAAATGCTCTGTCAAGGTCCTTTCCATGTTATTTGAAAGTCTGTGGTGTAGGGGTCAAATGAGACATGCGCTAACCATGAACTCCCTTATCTGCGTGAATGGCCACTCCACAGATTAAGGTATTAAGTCAAGTTCAAATTACCATGTCTTGTAGTAAATTCCACTTGTCAAAAGTGCAGTTTCAGTGTAAGACCTATTTGATGTTTTTGATAAAAGTAAGATTAGGAAGCTTATTTTTTTTTTTTTTTCTTGTTGGGAGGAGTAAAAGTCAATCATCAGTCGGTGGTCAAAATCAGTGAACTCCACCAAAGTGTGAATTACTAGCCATATCCTTTCAGCAGATTCATTGCAGTGATTGCATGAGAAAAGAGAGGATTAATTACCAGCCTATTGTGCACTACAGTCCAGTTAGTCAGGTTTATGCATGGGAGCATGCTGTAACACAAATAAACATTTAAATATTGTATGACCTATATAGATACCAATGTGTGATTGGTCAAAATGCTGTCACGTGACCATTTTCACAAGGATGAGAAGCGTTATATTTCATAACATGACGTAAATTACGTACAATCATCGAATATAACAGCGACTACGTTAAACAAATGGCGTTATGTCTGGAGGGGTGACGTAATCAAAAACCAATTGTTATGATGCGCGCAACATACACAGAGACACTTTACACACACACACATACACACTTACGAATGTAATCGTGACCGGTCGACCGACCACACGCACCATACCACTTAAACGTTTACAGAATGCGCTAGCGGTATGAGCATCACACTGACACACGCTACACTGCAAGCGCGAATTACGAAATTGCAACAGATTTGTTTTCGTCAAACTGGTATGGCAGCTTTGATGAGCAGCTGCGCTTCGCCTGTGAGAGAGAAAGAATTGTTGTCCTGAAAGCTATATAGAGCCTACTACTCCAGTCCATGTTAGACAGTCGTGACAGGAAAGCCAAAGGATTTCCCATTACATTACCAGAGCCTGAACTGAGTAAGTTTTATGCTACTTGTAGTATTGTACTAGCGCAGGACCTGGACCAGGGTCAGGTCCGTAGTCTAAACATCTCTTTGTATCTCATACCAGTGACCGCAGGCAGAAGAGATTAGGCCCTACATTATCAGAAAGTTCACATTCTCGTACATCACCACAAACAAATGTTATGTCAACAAGCTTGCTTTACCCAGACCAAAAGTGGCATTTGTATAGTCTTCTACAATTTTTACATCTCTCATTACAAAATCTAGCTCTACCGCTACGAAACTAGGCCCTACGTACTGTACGATTGATTAACAACTGTTCTAGAAATTACTTAGTAGGCCTATGTGATAAACAGGCAATGAAGATACAATTACAGCTGTCGTACTCCACGGAAGAACGGTACGTGAAAGCCATTGGAGTAAAGGTTACTTGTGGCTCAATTGAATACCATTAGTACTACTACTAGCGCACTGTTGTCATGCGGTACGCGCGTTCATGAATATGACTGCGAAAAGGAGTAGACCTAACATAGTTAGTCGTTTTGCTGTAGGGCCTATACAGCAGTTTATTTCTTGTACTGTAGGTCATATAATATAACAGATATTGACTTTTTCCTTCGGTAGGAATATAACATTTCATTTTCCTTGGGAAGTTATATTTTTGTCTCGGAATACTATATTTTTCCTTCGGAAAAATATAATAATGCCGACAAAAATATAACTTCCCGCGAGGATCTCAAATGTTATATTCCACCTCTGGTAAGTCAATATCTGTATATTACAAGACACGTCAAAGACATTGTTTGCCAGGTAGCACTGTCACAAGTATGAGTGTGTATTTTTATATTTTCCTAGTCAGGTGTCACACAAGTAAGTTTCCCAGCTTTTACAGGAAGAAGATAAAAAAATCAACATCAACAGGAACCAATAGTTTGATATCAGAATTCACCACAAAAAAAAAAAATCAACTTCCTGTTTCATCATACCTTGATGTGTTGTGTTGTGTGCTGTCCTTCTCCTTATGAATGTTGAGGAAATGTCGTTTTGGGTTGACGACCCAATTAGTGGTCCATTCATTCATCTCTCTGTTAGACTGTATGACATATTATCTCAGTGTAAACATACAATAGCTTTATATTTGTTTGTTTTGTTGTTGTTGTTGTTGTTTGTTTTTATACCCCCGCCACACGTAGTGTGAAGGGGGTATATACAGTTCGACCTCGATTATCCGGCCTCCTTTTATCCGGAAATCTCTATTATCCGGACGCGTTCACGCAGTGAAGGACTTTTTTTTTCATCCAAAAATTGAGAAAAAAACAGTGACTTTCATGGATCTATTTCACTAATTTCATAAGATGTGCATGATAGGTTTCTCATTATCTAATGAGGTAAAACATGTATGATTTTCACACTAATAAAGACATACTTTATTTTTGTGAAGAAGGGACTACCAACGTCATCTTGACCGTTGCGGGGTACGCTACCTGCCTAGCTGCCAGTGCACTGGGACGGCAGCTTGGACGGCAGCTATACATTAACATTGTGTCTCCCATATCCGGCCAATTCGCTTATCCGGATGAGTGCCGGTCCCGACATGGCCGGATAATCGAGGTCGAACTGTACAGTGAAGGAATCACCGCGATGTTGGTTGGGCGGGCGGTCGAAGGTGAAATTTGGTGTGTATGATGCTCTTTAAGTGTAGTTTTGCAAAATGTCCTTTGTATTTGTATCGGACAATGCGTTGCCATGGTAACCGCATGTTTTTGGGTTTTTTTAAATCCTGGAGTGAACTTCTTCCACAGTTTTCAAGCAATTGAAACCAAATTTGGTGGGCATTATGGCCCTGAGGTGTAGGTGTGTGGAACTCATAATTTTTGTGTTTGTCACACAAACCATTGCCATGGTAACCACAATTTTACCAAAACCTTGCAGATCAAATAACTTTTCCATCATTCAAGCAATTTAAGTCAAATTTAGTCTGTATCATGATATAGAAGTGTAGTTTTGCGAGACACCAATGTGTTAAGGCGAAATTTCTGTTGTACACAACCAAAGAAAACTATTTACCTTGCGTGAGCTTTCGCCTACTGTCTGTAGGCTTCATCAGACTGAAGTTGACTCGCCGTTGATGGGGTGTAGGCAGTCTTACAGTCTGAGAGAATGGGAATGTACGCTGAAGATAATTTGTATTGCCCCTCGTCACGATTCATCATGTGTTCCGCCCCCGTTGTATGTGGATCGTCTCTCTTATCCAACGTTTGAATTTGTTGCTGTCTTTGGACACGATCTTGCTCTGTTTCCAGTCAATGATGTGGTTTTCCTGCGCCACGTGATCACTTATGGCTGACTTTTTAGGAGTGAGATCTGCCTCCTTCTTTTTGGCCCTTGTGAAATATGTCTTCCCCAGTGACTCTGCCTCTTTTTGGTGTTCTGACTTCCTGACTCCGAATTTCCTGCCCGTCTCCCCTATGTAGACCTTGTCGCAATCCTTACAAGGTATTTGGTACACTACTCCTGTCGAGTCCTCAGGTGATCTTTTGTCCTTGGGGTGAACCAACAGTCCTCGTAGTTTGGTAAGGGGGCGCATGGTGGTAGCAACATTGTATTTGTTGAAGATCCTTTGGAGTGCTTCAGACGTGCGAGTCAACGTCAGTCTGATGAAGCCTACAGACAGTAGGCGAAAGCTCTCACAAGGTAAATACACTGTAGTTTTCTTTGGTTGTGTACAAAAGAAATTTCGCCAACCAGATGAACCTCTTCCAGGAACCAATGTGTTAGTTTAAGGAAAATGTGTTGCCATGGTAACCACTCATTTTTGTATCAAAATAAACCATTCAAGCTAAGAAGGTCAAATTTGGTGTGTATGATGGTCTTTAAGTGTAGTGATGCTGGGGGAAAGCATGTTTCCATTTGCTTTAAGTTTTATGCTCAGTGTCAACTCTCTAATTGTACAGTAAACTAAAATTATTCTGTTTCCAATTCGACAAGTGCACAAACTTGGTATTAACATCATTGCCCTCATGACATCACATACTATATAGCAACACTAGGGGTGGGGGTATTAATCATCTTCAGTGATGATTTTAGTTTTTTTTTTTGGGGGGGGGGAGGGGGAAAGGGAACACACCTCATTATCCAACCATAATATCAGTGAGGAATATTTAGTGCAGATACAGTTTGTACTATGAGGTGGAATAGAAGTAATTGAACAATCATTTTATAGATTAAACAGATAGGACTTGATTACAGTATGAAGGACAAGGTCTGAGATCACTGAACTCTGGCTTAAATAGCTGTGTCTTCATTAGACTGAAATTCAAACTAGTGGGCTATTTTTCAGTTTAGGAAAATAGTCCATTATTATGAAAGTGTGTCTTCATCAGCTCGAAAACAGCCTCTGGTGCTTGGGAAATTAACCGGAAGTTGACACATTGCGTAGTTTGCATCATATACTTGGCTCGCACTGCAACAGAACTCTACGTAGAGTTCTGTGGGCTCAGCGTGTGGTTTGAATGATGAGGTCAAGAAAATTTCGGGCTGATGAAGACGCAACCTAATTCATAAATCAGCCCTATTTCACTAAAACTAGACCAAGATGTGGGGGAAAACTTTCCCGATCTAATAATGCACTATTTGTGTCTTCTGTGCACAAATAGCGGGTTGAATTGATGTTAGGCTAATTTCTTATTCAAACCAAAAAATTGAGCTCTATTTTAGAACTTAGTCTGATGAAGACAGGCCTAATGTCATTTTTATGCCTCCGCCAACGAAGTGGCCGGAGGCATTGTGTTTTCGGGTCGTCCGTCCGTCCGTCCGTACGTCCGTTCGTCCGTACGTACGTCCGTCCCGTTTTGTTTTTGTCGATATCTCAAGAACCGTGAGGTGTTTTTGCATCAAACTTGGTATGAGGGTATATCCTGGGGGGATAATACATTGTTTGGATTTTAGGGTCACGGGGTCAAAGGTCACAGGCCATTTTGTGAAAAAAAAGGTTGAAATTTCATGTTTTTCTCCATATCTCGCAAATGGTTCAAGGTATCTTCATGGAACTTAGTATATATGCATGTACCGATGGGCAGTGATTATCTGGGGAAGTTGGGGGTCATGGGTCAAAGGTCAAAGGTCAAAGGTCAAGGTCAACTCCTCAAAATATCACTGCTTTCCTTATATTTATGCAATGTCTGAAGGATTTTTTTTAAACTTGATGTATGCATGTATAACCCAATATATATTCTGTGGGAAGTTTCTTGCCAAAAGGTCAAAGGTCAAAAGGTCAAAGGTCAAGTGAAAGTGCTAAATTGCACTTCTTCCTCCATATCTCAAAAGTAACTCAAGATATTATCATGAAACTTACATATTTATGCATGTTCTACCTAACAGTGATTCTCTTTGGAACTGTGAGGTCAAAGGTCAAAGGCCAGGTTTTTTTTTACCATTTGATACTGAAATTATACTTTTTCTCAATACCTTGAAAATTACTCAATGCATAAACTTATAAAAGGGTCAAAAGTCAAGTAAAAATCATCAGTTCCCCCAAATTCCTGCACTCTGACGTTTTAATCATTCATCCAATTAAACCTAGTACTAGGAAAGTGAACATTCGGCACATTTGTGGCAAACCTGTCATTTGAATATTTTGCCAATTGTGTGAAACTTTCATCACACACTGTCAAGACATTGTACTATAGACCTATTAGGAGAACCATGCATTATGGCGGAGGCATACACCAGTCGCCGTAGCGACATTTCTAGTTCATCCATAGTTTCAGCTTGGAAAGTGCTAAGGGAGTGGTACATATACTGTATGTGGTATCGGGTAGGAATGAAATTTATGGAGAACTGTGTCCTTCGAACAAAGGGGAGTTGAATAAAGGTATGCCCAATGATCCAGATCAGTGAACTTCATATACAGTGTATGTATACTGTAAAATGAAAGGCCATTTTAAGCACTTTATGGCAAATTGTGTGAGAAGGGTTAGTCATCCCAGTTCACTTCTGTAAAACGAGGAATGTTTGCATGCATTTTAATTTCGCGCAAGCCAAGATCCGCAAAATTGAAATGCATCTTGTCTACACTATGTGCATTGAATGCCAGAGGCACTTTGAGAAAATTCATGAAAATTTAATGCCGCTAAAATATCATGTCTTAGACCCCGTTTACAGTGCGAGGCTCGGCCGCGGCCAAGCCGCGGCCGAGCCCAGCCCCGCTTCAGTGTAAACGCGCAAAAGGCCAAATGCGAGGCCAAAATTGGCCTCGCATTTGGCCTCGCTCTGGAGGTGGTCTCGGCCGCGGCCGAGCCGCGGCCGAGCCCTGCCTCTTCTTGGTGTAAACGCAAACTGGGCCAAATGCGCGGCCAATTGCGCGGCCAATTTTAGTCTGGCTGCCAAACTCTCTGCCTGTATCTTTCGCTATTCAGGATATTAACCCCCTCAACGTCGAAAACTAGTATAGTTTAAGGTGGTTTTGTCCTGCAAAGGATTTTTTCCTTCGGCAAAGGCCTTTGCCCGAACGGCGACTTCGTCGCCAATGAGTTCATTTGGCAAAGGGTCTGGAAACCAGACAATACCAAATTGCGTTTGTTTACAAGCAGAGCGCCACTACGACAAAATATTGAAAGGTTTGAATCAAAAGCGCGGCCGAGCCCAGCAGTGTAAACGGACAAAATTGCGAGGCTCGGCCGCGCAATTGAGGCCGGGCTCGGCCGCGGCTGAGCCGCGGCCGAGCCCGGCCCCGCACTGTAAACGGGGTCTAGCAGTATATGGCAGTTGAATCGTGAGTACTTCGTCTTCACTGTTTTCTATGGAGGAAAGTTGGGCTGGTGAGAAATAGATGTGCATGTTGACGTGCATGTCCATTCGAAGTTAAATGTGGTGTGTACTCTACTGGTGTATGTGACTGCCCAGCTAAAAACCTACAAAAAGAAGGCCAAAATGAATTTCTTCTTTTCTACATAATACATTTTGTAGTTTAAAAAATAGTAAGCCCTGTGCTTTATGAACTTATTCAATTGGAGTGTCCTAGTCCATTCAAAAAAGTGATTGAAATAGAGAGAGGATCAGGAGGTGCTGTTTCATAGAAAAGGGAGAAAAAAGGACTGAAAGGTTAGGGTCACTCAGACATGCTGTGCATATTACGTATCAATAAAAAAAAAATATATATGGTCTAGGTTGAAAAGAAAACAAAAATGCTAATATGTATCTTGAGTTTAGTTTTCTTTTAAGGCACCAAATTTAAACAGGAAGAGAAAAGATTACTCTGGATACTTAAGACAAACTTTGAAAATTTGAGTCGGTCAGTGCTAATGACGTACTTTGGTCCATCAGACATCAGCTGGGCGGTCACTAATGGTCAGCTCTGTCAGTACTATTGTGCTGTTGTTGTTGTCTGTACTTCCAGACAAGCAAGCAGTGCATCGCCATCAAAAAGTGCAAGGTGGAGCTGGACTCGCGCATGGAGCAGAGATGGAGGGACGAGGTGGACTTCATGCAGAATCTCTGCCACGCCCACATCGTGCAGGGAGTGCAGGTCCCTGCGGAGCTGGAGTCCCAGTCCTCTCGGCTGCCCTGCCTTGGGATGGAGTTCTGCTCCAAGGGTGACCTCCGCAGGGTGAGTAGGATAACTGTGCCCCCCCCCCCCCCCCCCCGTCCCCTTACACAAAACCCAATTACACATACGCAGAAAGTCTCAGTCATAAACAAATGGTGTAAGTTGTGATTCATCCAGGTAACGATCAATAAAGGAACCAAAATTAAATCAATTCATCTGGACTTACTGTTTTACTTCCGAGAACGGTTTCACGTCCGATCCTGGACGCTTTATCAGCTCGTCTGATTTGATGGCGGGAAAGCGTCGTTGCTAATTGGCGCAGACGCACTACCGACGTTATTGTTCGAAGTCAGTCGCCGAGGAATTCTCCGGATGACAGAGCTGTACACCCGGGAGAGGTTGTGTCGCAGTCCCCCACCCTTGTTGAGGGAGGGGTTTTCGGAGTTGACGTAGACGTCTGCGTCTGCGTCTGCGCCGATTAGCAACGACGCTTTCCCGCCATCAAATCAGACGAGCTGATGAAGCGTCCAGGATCGGACGTGAAACCGTTCTCGGAAGTAAAACAGTAAGTCCAGATGAATTGATTTAATTTTGGTTCCTTTATTATTCTCGGTCATAAACTTTTTGTCTTCTTTAGGTCTACGCACTTGGAAAGGTTGACTCAGTACCCTTAACCCGTTGAGGACAAGCTGATTTTGCTCCAACATGCATTTCCCATAGACACCTGCCCATGTGTACTTGGGACTAGGCCTCAACCGGTTAAACTCCCCTCTCTCCAAATGTTAGATGTCTGCCTAGCATGGGTGTGGTCCCACACACATCTTACAACAAAGTGTTATAATATCTTTAAAGAAGGTATTCTTTTCTGGACCTTTGTGTTTTCTTTGCCAAGAAAATTTTGTCGATAATCTGGCAGGTTGGAGACTTCATTGTCGTTTGTTAGTTTGTGTTTGTTTCTAGGCATTCCTGTGTAAATTGAATTTATTAGCTTGTGTTTGTTTTAGAGCATCCCACTGTAAATTGATATCTGCATAAAATATTTGATTATTTCGGGATCCTCATACTTGAAAGGTGACCCACATTACTCGGTCTTCCACCTGTGATTGCATTCTCAATGTTTATCTTTTAGTCTGCCCGCGACACTTTTGTTTTGCCTATGAAAAGCAGCACATTCATTTGCTGCTATATTTGTATCTAAACTGGAAGTGGAGAATAAACTACACTTGAAGCAGTTAAAGTCATACTTGAGAAGAGGTTTCTTTCATGTGCCTGCATGTCGCACTCGTCGCACCCTAGAAACTTGCGGAGTTCTCCCACGTCTGCGGTCTTCCAGAGCCAGAGATCATCCTCTTGGCTCGACACATATCGTCAGCAATAGAGTACCTCCACGACAAGAGCATCATTCATCGGGACATCAAGCCGGAGAATATCATGATCCAGGACACAAACGGGAAGGTGAGTTTGGCAGTTCGCTTTTGTTTGTTGCCATGCCAACAGCAGGCCTTCGTATGTCCTTCTTGGTATGGAAGGAGAAACTCCTCCTCACCACCCTTTTTGTTTTTTTTTACCCCACAATGAGGACGAGCTGATTTTGCTTAAACAGATGTTTCACATAGACACCTGCCTTAGTTTACTTGGAACTAGTCTTAAACAGTTAAAGGTTAACATGATATTTATGTAGGGTACAACAGAACAGGTGTTTTGGTGCTGGTGCATCTGGTAATTACTTGAAGTGTGGTTACAGAAAATTGCAAGACTGAAAGGAGAATATTGCATGCCATTAGGGAGAAATTATTACATGGCAAGTGACCACACAGATTGCAAGAATTCCTTTTCCTATTCTGTAATACATTAAAAAAGAAAAAAAAAGCATAGCAACGGGGAATGTTACCATGAGTAGGCTGCAATACACCATGTTGTTCTCTTTATATAAATGTGATGCGAGCTGATCTTGTCAATTAGTGCGCCTACACCTTCCATGCAGTTTAGAGCAACAGCAGTGTAAACATGATACGTCAATGCGTGTCCTTAAAGGTAGGGAATCCCATTTGCATGCCTTAAATGAAGAGTTGTATAAATACAGTGGTATGTTGAAGAGAGTATCATTTTAGAAACTCCCATAAAGTATTGAAAGTGGAAGGTAACAGTTAGTACATTTTTATTGACCGTTAGATTTTGAATTGAATTTTTTTCGGGGCTCACCGTAAATTCCAGTACATTACTAGGCTACCTTTGCAGACCCATGCACTGCCTGTGTGTCCATCATGTATATTTTGTGAAGAAAGTTCATCAAAACTTACAAACATTTCTATATACATTCTTGCCACACACTCTATTATTACAATGTATGTTATTACATCAGCTCTTATACTTCTAGATTTATGTTTATAGATATAAATATAGATAGACTGCAACAAAAAGGCTTAAGTGTGGCTGACACACAGAACTACTGAGTAGTTGAGTTTTGTGCATTATTCAAATTGTAGATAACTGTTGACTTCCAAATTTCTCAGCAGTGGCCTAAACAAGTCCCCTGAGGTTCATATTTAATGTTTTGCTGCATTTTGGGAGGTCTGTAAAAGGTATCCCCTACCTTTAAGATTAGCGCATTTTGTAAACTATGTGTAAATTTTACACAGTAAAAAAAATGAAGTATGTGCCACTAAATAGCATGCACTGGTACGACACGATACAGGTGCTGTGTGGAAGCCAAATTTATGCAAGTGTCAGGGCGGCTTTAGCCTTCGTCCCTACCAGGAAATAGTTCCTCCAGTCTTAAGTCTTAATTGCTTGATCGATGAGTGTGGGGATGTCCTCACTTTAACGCACACTGTTGTTTTTAGCTATAGAAAAAATAAAGAAAAAAACCAACAACTTTCCAATGTGTATGAAAATTCTTGCTAGTCCTTCCATAAGCCATGGTACTTACCATGAGATGTAATACATGTAGTTGTGAGGGTGAAAGAAATCAGAATGAAGTTAGTGTGCAGTATCAGTGACATCTGTCTATGTGCCTGTCTTTGCTTTGCTCATTTCAGAACACCTACAAGTTGACAGATCTCGGCTTTGCCAAGGACAACAAGATCCAGGCAGCGACATCGTTTGTGGGAACAAAGGAGTACATGGTAGGCATGAGCATTGATTGATGAAAGGTAATGGAAAGTGACTGGATAATTTGTGTGTGTGTGTGTGTGTGTGTGTGTGTGTGTGTGTGTGTGTGTGTGTGTGTGTGTGTGTGTTTGTTTTTTAAAGTTCAGGTCAGGTTTGAATAGGTTAGGTCAACACTCATCAAGCGGAGTCTAACCAAGAAAGTGATATCAACCTGCGGTGTATCATCATCAGTCAGTACATTCGTAGTTGACAACTTCATTGTCAGACACTGCAGTTCATAATCACTGGTTATGTGCCTTTCAGAATCGGGTCCTTAGGATTGAGTAGTGTTGTCCAGTTGGGTGACAGGGAAGCAGTTTGTGAGGCATGTAGAAGGGGAAAAGCACAAGGGGTTGAAGTCTTGGCGATTCCTGATCTGCTTGCACCTGTCGGTCCTTCAGGCGCCGGAGTTATATTCCCAAGTCGAGTACACAAAGACGGTGGACTTCTGGAGCTTTGGCACGGTCATATCGGAGGTCATCACGGGTAGCCGTCCGTTTGTGCTGTCAGACACACCCCTCGTACAATGGTAAGTGACTGCTGTTTCTTACGGCCCATTGATTGATAATGTCATCTCAAATTACTCAACAATAAACCACATACTGTACACGCCTTTATCTTCACGTACAAATATTTTCATGAATGCGGTCACAAACGTAAATTTGTTTTTATGTTGTCATCTCTGATTTTTTTTTTTTTATCGCCATTGTACACCCTGTTTTATTCTATATCTGTATCTAGGGATTGTGTCTATGCAGTGCAATTATTTAGTGTTGTATTAAAACACAAATCTTTCTTGACTTTTTTTTTCTTTCTATTTCCTGTCTATATTTCAAGGCACTCCATCATCGGAAAGAAGCAGGCAAAGGACATTGGATACTATGAAGATCCTAAAGGTGCTTTGAAATTATTTGCATTTATCTATGGAATAGCACTTGACTTCTTGACTGGATGAACAGAGCAATTTGACCTTACAGCAATAGGAGCTGTCCTTCAGCACTATGTTGCTTACAGTGTAAAAAGCCAGGAGTGATACCAGAGAGAGTAAAGTCATTGTATTAATATTGTATTGTAAGGTAGGGAATATTGTATATGTTAATGGTGTAATGTCCAGTGTGTTTCAGATGCAGGAGTAATGCAAAACCAGAAATATTTGCAGCATAAAACTTTTGTGAATTGGCAACTGGCATTCAATGCGTTGTGTAGACAAAAATGTTTGTGTGCATTTTACTTTCGCGAATCTCAGCTCCTCGCGAAATACGTGACAGTTTCATTGACATGAAAATTTCTAGTTTTACAGTGTACAACATTTAGTCAGTTAGTAAAAATGTTTTAATGGCAATATTACTGTACGTTGTTCAAAAATCCAGGTATTAAGTTGATACTGCATTCTTAACATTGTCTGTTCTGTTTCATGTCTTTCAGGGGCCAAGTCATACTTTCAGCAGCTACCCATTCCAAACCAGCTGTGCCGGTGAGTTTTGTGACCAGAGTAGAATAATGTTACAGCTTTCCATAAATTGTACTGTGACGTTCACGTGGCACATCATTGCGAATACAGAGTAGATAAGAAAGGGTCAAAAAGTACCGTAGAGCATCATGTGATGGTACACCCAAATTTTTCCTTTTTCCAGTCTGAGAAATCTAGAAAATTTACCATATGCCAGCTGAAAGTGAAAATAAGTTTAATAAAACACGAGTAGATATTGGCATTGGTCTAGTTTATTCAAATTTTCCTTCGTCTCTGGTATCTATGGGTGTATTTGAGTGCTCTAAAGCGAACCAAAGCGAACTAAACCAAAGCATGCCATACTGTACAACCAGATTTGGAGCATTCGAGTGCTTTGTTGAGAAAGCGTACGTCATGAGTTATTTTTAGAGGGAGTCACACATTTTGTAGCAAGAGAGTCATTCCCCCTGGCATGCTTAAACTACTTACAGATGCCCCAAACAAAGAGAATGAACTCTGTGCATTATGATGTATGTGCATGTTATGTGCATTCTTCACATTCAAACTTTTGATATGCTTTTGGTACCCTTTTGGAGCACATTGGGAAGTAGTCCACTTTTGGTTTGGTTAAAGGGAAGGTAAACCCAAAGAGCAATGTGGATTGAGTGAAAGCAGCAACATTAGTAGAACACATCAGTGAAAGTTTGAGAAAAATCGGACAATCGATGCAAAAGTTATGAATTTTTAAAGTTTTGGTGTTGGAACTGCTGGATGAGGAGACTACTAGAGGATATGACATATGAGTGGACAACAATACAAAGAAAATATAAAGGATATTCAACAAAAATTCACTTTTCTAGAATTATGAAAGAGCAGTGGACCAGCCGCTTTCAGAAAGCAGGGGGAATAATTGCTACCCGTAACATATGCAATATCAAGTTGATGGAATTTGTAATTTTCATGAAAAAATGGATTTTTGTAGTATTTTCTTTATATTTTCTTGATATTGTAGTCCACTCATACGTCATAACCTCTAGTAGTCTCCTCATCCAGCGGTTCCAACACCAAAACTTTAAAAATTCATAACTTTTGCATCGATTGTCCGATTTTCTTCAAACTTTCACTGATGTGTTCTACTAATGTTGCTGCTTTCACTCAATCCACATTGTTCTTGGGGTTTATCTTCCCTTTAAGCTCGGTACGGTACACTTTATGACCATTTGAGCGCTCTTCTGGCGCGGGTATTATACGGTACAGTTCGCTTTAGGAGAGTGCTCGAACAC
This sequence comes from Diadema setosum, assembly GCF_964275005.1. Classification (NCBI taxonomy): domain Eukaryota; kingdom Metazoa; phylum Echinodermata; class Echinoidea; order Diadematoida; family Diadematidae; genus Diadema; species Diadema setosum. Next base: position 32,978,972 of record NC_092689.1, read on the forward strand.
ACCCTATTGATTATCTCAAGCAGAGCTATGAAGGACCTCTGCTGACACCAAAAATTGATGACCAGCAGGGTTAACCATATTGTCATATGATGACATAAATGTTATCCCGGGGTACCAAATGAAAATCAGCCATTTTGTTGAATTATTATTATTTTTATTTTTTTTTAAGGTTGTACCCTGGGTGCCAAAAAGTGGGAAATTATTTTGGTGCTGGAGCTACTTTGTAGCGCGCGCTAGTTACTGCACTGCACTACACTGCACTGCACTGAAGCACACGCTATTGCTAGCACAGTGTACCATGCATGCATAGTATAACATGCAGTGGCATGGGAATGACTATGTACACGCACACACAGTGCAGGCATTTCTCTGCGGCTGTCCTCGAGCGGAGTTGATGAGGTGCGCTACACAACGACTCTAACGTCCTTATAGACTTTGTTTTATGATTCACCCACTTCCCATAGGGCAAGGTTAACTGAGTGAGGTATTTGTCATTATCATTTATCAAGTTAAGTCATACTCATAGGTTTCAATAGTACAGTCCAAGAGATAGGTTCACACCAAGCCGCCCTGACTTTTATAAAGTTGACTTGTTGCTATCTACTGTGAAACCAGAAAAAATTGTGGTATGAAACTTTTGCGAATTGCATCACTGGCATTCAATACATTTTGTGTAGACAAACACATCTACATGCATTTTACTTTTGCGAATCTTGGCTCCGTGCAAAATTTGCAAAAGTCTTGTGCATGCGAACACGTCTGGTTTTACAGAAATGTTCCCAGCACCCTATAAGGGCTTCTTACTGTCAATTTCAATTTCAGTTTGATTCATTGGAACCAATCATTCATTGATTATCTTTGATTAATAGTACAAAAGCAACAATAACGAACAGTGCTGAATAACAGTTTAATGTGAGAATTGAATTAAACCTTTTCTTGAATCTCTAACCCAAGTTTTTATTATGAGGTATAAAGCCGTGCATAGTTTTATAATGTGCAAGCATGATTGTGATATGTACACACAGTCAATGCAACAAGTCATAATTTGTGAGTGATGTGTGACACATTGTGGGAGCTGGGTGCCTTTGAATGTTTCTACAGAGAAAATTGCGCTATATAAATAAAATTGCGCTATATAAATGCTGTTTCATCATCATCATCATCATCATTATCATCATCATCATTGTCATCATTGTCATCATCATCCTGTCGTAATTTGTCATTGTTTTTATGCATCATGAGCACAAATATCGTACGTGAAGTATGATTTTCAAATTGTTAAGAAGATGGTTGTTTCCTTCCTTGTTGTCTAGTCCGAGGAGGGAGGGCTTTGAGCATTGGCTGGGCCTGATGCTGCGGACGGACCCGAAGAGCAGAGGGGGCATTGAGAAACAAGGACGACACCTCTGCTTCATGTGGTTGGATGACATCCTCAACTGCAAGGTACATTGTATCTGCTGAAAAAGCTTGATGGCTAATCAAACCTTTGAATTTAGAATGGACAAAATAAAGACAAGATGACAAAGGTGGTGGAGGGTCAGTGACCCTGATCAAATTACGAAATTATACTGTCAATACAAAAATTATTGCAAAATTATACTGTCAATACAAAAATTATTGCAAAATTATACTGTCGGTACAAAAGTTTTTGCAAAATAGTGTGAGTGATAATGCTTTCTCAGTCTTTATGAGTAAGTGTTGTAGAATGAGAAATAACAGCAAGCAAAATTTGGGGGTATTTTGAGCAAATTTTGGTGTGTGCATGGAAACTGATATCGAAACAAGTCTCTGACTGGGTCGAGGATGAAATCTTGCAGATGTCAGGTGACCAGAGGTAGCAGAGGAATTGTGAATTTGTACCTGTTTTGCAGTAACTTCAAGAATAATTTGATGTAATCTCACTATTAAAGGGGAGTAAATCACTTCCGTTGCAATGACTAGGTAGAGTAATGATACATCGTGTCTTTGCTCTTAAAAGTACTTGGACTCAGCTCAGGTAACAGCAATCTGCAACAGTTTATTTTGTTAATAATTGGACATGAAAATTTGCTGCTACGGAAAGACTACTGTAGATATGTTCATAATGTTCTGTGTCTACCCAACATGCATGCACAAATATCCAAGCACAGTATTGGTTGTAGCCTGTGTATCACATTTGGATTGTTGTAAATGGGTATACCACATTCAAAGCGGCTGCCATGACTGTACAGAAAGACTTTCTCTCTGCAAAGGCCATTGTTACAAGTTCCCCTCCAGTCGTTTTGTTGACCAGACTTGACCGAACTGTTCTCACACTTGAACGTCCACGTTGATGCTTGTCTCTGGCACAGGTGATAAACGTGTGGTCAATGATGGACACACGCGTGTTGTCATATCCCACCAAGCCCAACGACACAGTCTTCCACCTGTACAAGACGCTCAGTCGCGAAGTCGCCATCCCGTACGACCAGATCTGTCTGATGCTGCCGAATGGCACGCGCCTAACCGACGGGTCGGCCATTCTACACAGCTACTTCAAGGAAGAGGTGAGGAAAATCATGTGACTGTTTTGCAGAAAGTGTTTCGACTGAGTGCTGCAATTTTAGGATAGTAGTAGATTCGACACGATGTCCTGCTTCCCAATGCTTATTTAGTGCATCACTATTAGACCACTTCAAGACATTGAACTTTATTTGAGAAAAAAAAAAATGTGATAAATTGATTCTAGAAGTCCTGGCAGAGGAGCACATCTCATAATAATTTGTGCACAGTGGTATATGCTCTCTTGACTTGAATCACGTAAGACCGACTCCACGTCAAAGTGAAAAGAAATGTCAAAAATGCAAAATGTGACGATCAGGTATTATTTTGTTTTCATTGAATCACAATGTTTGTCAAAAAAATTGAGTCATTTCATTTTGTGCATATCAATTTGTTGAACAGATTTGCTTTAACATACATTTCTGATGCTTCAAGGGCAATTTCTCTCATTGTTTTGGGCAATTTGTGCAATGGAAACTTCCTTAAAAAGTCAAAAGTATGACCTGAACACATGGCAAGACAAAAGTCAAAATTACACTTGGGCTTTGCTGTGAATGGTCACCAAGAGAACTTTGAACGCTGATTATTCGTGCTGTTGGTGGTGATAGCACATTTCCATTTTATGCTCTTTTTAGCTCACCTGAGCCAAAGGCTCAAGTGAGCTATTGCGATCGCTCTTCGTCCGGCATCCGTCGTGCGTAAACTTTTTACATTTTCATTTTCTTCTTGAGAACCCCATGACAGATTTTCACCAAACTTGGCAGGTATCATTCCTAGGGGGATAGGATCTCAGTTTGTTCAATTGGGCACCATACCCTACCTGGGGGGCCCCAGAGGGGCCCAAATTCCCAAAAATTAAGGAATCGTAAAAAATCTTTTTCTCTAGAACCAGAAGTGATAGAGCTAAGTTAATACTATGAGTTAGTACATTGATGACTGTAGTTTCAAGTTTGTTCATGGTGGAATCAGGGATGCCTCCCTTGGGGCCCCAGGGGAGGGGGGTTTGGAGGGGTCCTAATGGGGCCCAAATTGTCCATTTTCATCTTTTTCTTGAAAATGCCATGATGAATTTTCACCAAGCTTGGCAGGTAGCATCCCCCAGGGAAAGAATCTCATTCCCATCAAATGGGCACCATGCCCCACCTGGGGGCCCCAGGGGCCTAAATTGGGACCTAAATTGTGAATTTTCATCTTTTTCTTGAGAACCCCACAATGAATTTTCACTAAACTTGGCAGGTAGCATCCCTAGGGGGATAGAATCTCAATCCCATCATATGGGCACCATACCCCTCCTGGGGGCCCCCAGGGCCCCCCCCCCCCCCCCCAGAGTAAGGAATCTTTAAAAATTTTCTCTAGAACCAAAAGTGATTCAGCTACGTTAATACAATGAGTCAGTATATTGATGACTGTTGTTTCAAGTCTGTTTATGGCAGAATCAGTGGTGTTCTCTCCCCCCCCCCCCCCCTTGGGACCCAAGGAGGTGGGATGGGTCCAAATGGTGATGTAAATTGTGCATGTTCATAATCATTGGAAACCCCTTGATGAATATTCACCAAACTCGACAGGTAACATGCCAGCTCTCAAAGCTATCCTCCACCGTAAGTTTCCAATGTTCTCAGGTAAGAGTCTGCAAGAATGCATTGAAGGTGAACTTGCGATACTCAGGTGAGCGCGTCGAGACCCCCGGGTCTCTTGTTTTAAATAATTATGTCCAAATGCTGCATTGTCTACTTAAATGATGAATGGATCTCAAGTTTGGTACCATGTCCTAGATTGTTTATGAATGTAATGCCTCTCTTTGCATTAATCATTTGCCTGTTTTGGTGTCTACTTTCTTTTCTTCTTCTTTTTTTTTTCTTTGCTACCACCAATCGTGACAGCAGGGTGATGGAACATTGTACATGTACCAACCTCACCTGCCCAGCGTAGAGCCCCCCTTGACGATCAAGCAAAAGTCCGACCTCCTCAAGGCTCTCTGTAAGTTGACCGCACCCTCTTGATTCTATCCACAAAATGGTGACACAGGGCTCAAATCTTTTCTTGTTTTACTGGCTTTTCCACCAAAACTGTGGTCCCCGTAATGGAGATGCCAACTATTACTTCTTCTTTTTTTCATTATTTTATACTGCTTTTTGCCAAAAGTACTGGAGGTTTCATGGACTACCCTTGTCAGATGCAGGAAAGGTTAAAATACTGTTTTTCCACCAAAAATACACCCTGTGAGCCCTCAGGATTTAGCAATGTTGTTTACAACATTGACATCCTTGCCATAGTATGAGAGGCTTGCTGTAACACTGTGCATACGCCAATCACAACTGCCCTTCCTGGGCAGAATGGGAATTGTGAATGCAGACCTATGAATGTTTGTTTCATGTATGCTTGTTTGAGTTATTCTCCTTCATGGATGTTATAAGCCCTCTGAGCTACTGGTCTCAGTTCCATGGCATTTGCTCCTGCGACAATTGCTCCCATGAAATTTCTGCACACTAAGCCAATCATAGATTCTATCCACAAACATTACCCTAACCTTAATCCTAATCCTTACTGTAAAAGTGGAAATTTTTGCGGTGTTGAAATTTTCGTGCATTTCGCGCAATCAGAAACTAGCGCAAAAATAAAAGCACGCAAATTTTTTTGCTTGCCATATGTTCCCATAATTACTGTCTTGATTCTGCAGAATTAAAAACACGCGAAACTCTTCTTAACAGGCCGAGCGCGGAAAATTAGTCGCGCAAAAAATATCAACTTTTACAGTATATCAAACTTAACCTTAAACCCCATCACAACCCTGACCCTAACGCTAGGCCCTTGTAGAAAATAAGACCAGAGCGATTGTCGGAGGAGTAAATGTCGTGTCGCCTCTGGTCTCAAGGTTTTATTAGAGCAGCAGGCTCAGAAGTAGCTACTTAAAAGTTTGCATTTGCCCTAATGGCATGTAACAATACTTGCTTGCATTAACTTTGGCGTACATCCACAGTAGAACTGTGTATTCCACAAAAAAAAAAATAAATAAATAAATAAATAAATAAATAAAAGGGAAAAATGCTTCAGACATGATTATTGTTTATGGCATTATTTTTGCTGCATTGTGATGCAGAGTTTGTATCGAGCTTGTGTGCCTCAGTGTTGCTTACTGCTGAAATCCTATTTTCATAGACCATCAATTTCTCCAATTCGCGGAAAAATGCTGTGTCTTTAGAATCTGGGATATATATGAAAATCTATACTGTTTCATTCATTGTGATTGCTGTAAGACTTCATGAATAGTTATGCAGACTGGACTTTTGCAGTATGCTTCCTCTTGAAACAATTGTGAACAAATGGCAATTGATAGTGAATTTAAAATATACACTTGTATGTATGCAAAATATTTCTTAAGCACCTAGACTGTTTCATTTTGCTTTGTATTTTTGTTGTTTTTAAATACTTCTGGGATGTGTGTCCTTTCTCTGTGCTCTAGTGCAAGATAGCCATAGCAAAGTGTCGGAGAATGGCTTCAAGCTCATGTGGAAGCATGGCCTGCACTACTGCCACTCTCTCATGAATGACGGCAAGACCAGATTGGATGGCTTCATTTCCTTTCTGTGAGTCGGAATTTGACTTTCCAGTCTTTCCTGCCCCTCGGCCTCCTCTTCCTTTGCATCTCCCTTCATCTCCTTTTTGTCTTCTTCCTCGGCCTCTTTTTAGTCATCCCTTTCCTTGTCATCCTCCTCCTCCTCATCCTACTCAGCCACGTCTTCCTTTGCTTCTCCCTCCATCTTCTTTTCCTCTTCTTCCTCCTCTTCTTCCTCCTTTCCTTTTTCTTCATCCTCCTCCTCCTCCTCCTCCTCCTCCTCCTCCTCCTCCTCATTCCTATGCATCTCTACCTCCATTTTCTTTTCTTCCTCTGCTTATTCCTTCTTTTCCTCCTCCTTCTCTTCCTGCTCCTCCTGCTCCTGCTCCTCCTCCTCCTTCTCCGTCTCCTCCTCCTCTTATCCCTTTTCTTCTCATCTTCTCTCTTCTCTTCCTCTTCTTTCCCTTTCTCCTTCCCCTCTTCTCCCTTCTCTTCCTCTTCTTTCCCTTTCTCCTTCCCCTCTTCCTCTTCCTCCTCTTCCTCTTCCTCACTTTTGTTCTCTCCATCATTTTCTTTCTTGTCCTCCTCCCCTGCCATCACTTCTCATCCTCTCATTCCTCTTCTTCCACTTCCTCCTCGTCTCCTCTGGTCTTCTTTCTTCTCGTCCTCCCCCATCTTCTCTTCCTTCTATCCTTATTTCCCTCGTCATTTCCCCTTTCCTCCTTTTTTCTTTCCCTCTTCTCATTTGCTTCCTGTCTTTAGTCCCCTCTTCTTTCTCTTTGTGATCCTCCTCTCTGTTGTCCATTTTCTTTCTCTGTCTCCTCCTTCCCCTCCTTCGTCTTTATCTCGTTTTCCTCTCCCTCCTCCTCCTCCTCCTTGCCTTTTCCTCTTCTCCATCTTCATCTTCTCGCATATCTTGCAGGGCATGCTTATTAAAAAAGAGATAAATACCCCTGGTACCTAAACAACCATCCTTCATGATGATGTTCATTTTGTCATCAGTCTTGTCAATTTGTGAACAGTATTGACATTCCAGCTGACTGAGAGTGCAGAAAAAAAAAAAATCTCCTGGACAGTTTCTGAATTCACAATTTTGTCATCCCAATAGCCACCTGTACTGATTTTTGATCAAAGAAAATCTTGCTGATCATGTGCTCAGGACAATTTGGTATTTGTTTAAAAAGTGATACACACTACGAGGCTCCAAATTTGATTGGTTTCCTTTCCTCCAAAGTCAAAACATACGTGAAGGCTACGGAATCGTAGAACAGCTATCAAGTGCTCATCAAGCTTTTTTATTCTGTTTCTATGTTTTTGTTGTGTAATACTAATTGATGGTTTTACTTTTTGGTTTCTGTGTGCCACGTGTGGAAAAATAATACAAACCACCAAAAAAATCAAACAGAAACTACAACCTCCTGCTGAAGACGTCCCTGAAGAAGTGTGTGGAGGACGTCAAAGCCCACGGGCAGAAACTCAAAGGGAAGGTGGAGGCCTTCAATGAGAGGTTAGTACCAAAAGCGATAAAAGAGTATGCCATTGACTGTGGCCATTATCGGACTAACATTAGCCTTTTGTAAAGGCCCTCTCGCTGTATAGTGATGAGAGCCCAGCCAAGTGGGATTGCGCGAGGGCCCTTTGAGATCTGCTTCGCATCCTTTTTGCTAGCCCTTTCAATTCCAACCAACTTTTGCTCCCCAACTTTGGGAGCAAAAGTCAACCAATCTGCGTGTCTGTCTGCTCGAGCTTGATTTGCATACAGCGAATGCATGCCACAGACAGGTCCACTGGTGGTCAGTGATGCATACGAACAGGTCAGACAATGCCAAGACGAAGGATGTGGGGAGCGCGCCATTCCATTGGTCGACCAGACCCTGTTAATAATGACTATTCAGTAGGGTTTATGTGTCATGAATAATAATGTGTGAAGCAGATCTCAGAAGACCCTCGCACTGTCGGGCTCAGCTGTGCTCACTTCCCTCGCCCATTATAGCCATCATACAGTGAGAAGGCCTAGACAAAAGGCTATACTAACATGGGTAAGCACTCATACTTTATGAGACAGAGGCAGAAAGGAACACTGGTGTCGGCACAAAAGGGGGAAACTTTTGAAGCAAGATCTGCCAGCTTGTTGCATAAAGTGAGATAGGAGAAGAACACAAATGCTTTCCTAAGTGAACATTTTGCTAATACATCAGTATGAAACTTGTGCACAGATAGGAGAAAAGTTTGCATTGTTTGTGGTGAGTTTTTGTTTTTTTTTTATTATCAATCAATGCTACATGAAGATGGTGTTCAGGATTGTGTCATCATGCACATCCTTCTGGAACTATTAGTTTGGTTGTTATTTTTTGGCTTTTTGTAAAGCTACCTCAAAGGAAGTTTGCCAAATTGTTGTTGTTGTCTGTAGCCTTACACCTGTGACTTAAAATGCTGCCTTGCGTGGTTTGCAGATATTTTAGTAACGTGCAGTGAGTTTATTTACGTATATACCTTACATGACCTTAGCCACCTTATCAAGGACTGGAAATTGATGTAGATTATCATCAGCTACATTTCTTTTCATGTAACTCCACTTTAACTCCTGTGGTGTGCATTGAATCATTTACCAAAAGCAATTCTTTTCAGCATTATGTTGTTAATCTTCAAATTATTGCAGAAATTCAGGCCATTCTTTACTGAAGGCATTTTTGTTAGGTGTAATGAGGACAAAATAATTGTTCTGACTATGAAAGGGAGGTTGGAGTAAAATTTACCACTCCCTGATTTTTTTTAAAACATTTGGATTGACACCATGATCTTGTCAGGTATAATGTTTTGCATACAAAAACAAAGCAAAAACATGTTGGGTCATTCCCGTCCGTCATACCCATTTGGCAGAGAAGAGGCCATTGTGAAGAATAGATTTTGGAGCAAGAGTGCAAGCATTTTAGAAATATGCATCCACTTGTGTGTGTTGTTTATTGATCTATGAGCTGGATATGAATGAAAATCGATAACTGGGACAATAAATAAAGATGAAAACCAAATGCTGTTCCTCATTGCAGTTTGGCCACAGACCGAAAGTGCTACGCCATGCAGGCAGCCACTGGTATACGTGAGTATTCGCTAGTTAATACATATATTGTGAAGCTGTTACGCCCAAAGCATGATTCTAGACTATGTGTGAATTAGCATTAGAGTATAGAGGAAAGTGAGATGACTAGGATAGTAGAAGATTCATATATATTGGACTTAAAATGAGAAAATTATGGAATTATGAAATTTGACATGATTTTCATATGACAGTGGTATAAGGAGCAACCACATACACAAACGAGATAGTGATGATGTCACATCATGGCTCTCTGATTGGCCAGGTCACAAAAATATTAGAAGTCATGATTAATTGCACTTGTTTTTTTTTTTTTTGAGGGTGGGGATGGGGGTTTCTCTTTGCAACTTAGCCCCATTTTCACAGAGCTTTTCAAACGAGTTATTGCAGCAATGTCATGGTAACGTCAGGGTAATCTTTTTTCACCTTGCCCGTTAAAACGGTTCCCACAAATTATTGCTCGGATGTCGCTGTGGTAACTTTTGCCAAATTCTGTCCTAGATAGCTACGGTAGTTGCCACAACACTACCGTGGCAACTCTACGATTAGAACGCAGCTGCGTTGACATTCTTCCGATATAGTTTACTGCGTGAATTTTCATCCTATTCTCACACTTCCAAGTACTCCCTACACAATGTTTTGTAAGGTTTAATAAGTCAGTATTTTGAGATACATTGTATGTTTGAGGATGTGTGCTAAATAGTTGGCTGGGAAGCAGATAAGTTGTTTTATCAGAAGATATGAGAGGGAGACACCTTAGCAAAGAATGTTTCACCTCATTTTCATATGCAGATTCACAAGAAATGTTTGCTGGATGGACCAAAAGTCAAGAAGAAGTGAAGAACATCTCAGAGGTTTGCATCTTTAATGTGACCCGCATGAAAAGAAATCATTCTTTTTTAGCTCACCTGAGCCAAAGGCTCAAGTGAGCTATTGCGATCGCCCTTCGTCCGGCGTCCGTCGTCCGTCGTGCGTCGTGCGTAAACTTTTTACATTTTCATCTTCTTCTTGAAATCCCCAAGACCGATTTTCTTCAAACTTGGCAGGTAGCATCCCTAGGTGGTTAGGAACTCAATTTGTTAAAATGGGCACCATGCCCCACCCAGAGGGCCTCCAGGGGGCCCAAACCCCCCAAAATTAAGGAATCTGTAAAAATCTTCTTCTCTAGAACCAGAAGTGATAGAGCTAAGTTAATACTATGAGTTAGTACATTGATGACTGTAGTTTCAAGTTTGTTCATGGCAGAATCAGGAGTGCCCCCCTTGGGACCCAGGGGAGGGGGGTGGGGAGGGGTCCTAATGGGGCCGAAATTGTACATTTTCATCTTCTTCTTGAGAACCCCATGACCCATTTTCACCAAACTTGGTAGGTAGCATCCCTAGGGAGTTAGGATCTCAGTTTGTTAAAATGGGCACCATGCCCCGCACAGGGGGCCCCCAGGGGGGCCCAAACCCCCCAAAATGAATCTTTAAAAATCTTCTCTCGAATCAGAAGTTATAGAGCTAAGATAATACTATGAGTGAGTACATTAATGACTGTAGTTTCAAGTTTGTTCATAGCAGATCCAGTGGTGCCCCTTTGGGGGCAGGGGGGGGGGGGTGGGAAGGTCCAAATGAGGGCCTGAATTGTACATTTTCATCTTCTTCCTGAAAACCTCATGATGGATTTTCGTCAAACTTGGTAGGTAGCATCCCTAGGGGGTCAGGATCTCAATTTATCAAAATGGGCACCATGCCCCACCCAGAGGGCCCCAGGGGGCCCCAATCCCCCCAAATTAAGGAATCTTAAAAAAATTGGGCCATTATTGTACATTTTCGTCTTCTACTTGATAATGCCTGGTCAAATTTTGATAGAGCTGTGAATAATTTAGATTAGTGACCGCGTGAAAGGTGAACTTGCGATACTCAGGTGAGCGCTAGACCCGCGGGTCTCTTGTTTGTTTTTGTTTTGCACAAACCTTGGAATTTGTGATGTATCAAAGGTCAAGGTGAAAGATCATTTTAGTTTGGTTAAAATTGCTCGTATATTGATAAGATTTTTGTGGGAATGATACAAATGTATGGACAATTCTTGTTGTGAAATGATTACTGTCAAGGAGTGATAACAATGTTTCTCACTAAAAGATTGAAAGTGGGTAAAACAAAGACAGAGAAAACAAATCTCAAACATCATGTTCAAGAGCAAAGGCTATCATCCTGGTGATATATCATGCACAAATATAGGAGGACAAGGTATTCTAGTTGACTGCACAACACAATAGGGGATTCCCCGAAGTTCTGCTTGGATTGTCACAGACAAAGCTATGACATGACATTTGCTTGTTGGAATGTAGAGAATGTAATTGCTAACCACAGCAACCACATGAAAAGTTTTTGCTTTATTGCTTTCTTGCACTTGGCCTATTTGCAGTGAACTGTGCTTCTTGTTGATTCCACATGTTAAGAGTATTTCTGTCAACATATCAGGATCTTCCAAAAATATTTATGTGTTCATATTTTTTTTGCATTAGCTCAGTGTGATGCAAATTTTCAGACAGCAAAATATTCCATGTTTTCAGCATCTGAATCAGATGGCAATATTTTCGTCCACCTGCCATGATGTTTCTCTTGCCATTTGCGACAGATTTGTGTCACAAAGTGCACTGAATTTGAGACGGAGATGACGAATATTGGTACCAAGGTGTTTGAACTTCACAAGAGTTGCAACAAGCTGAAGAACTATGACAGCCTCAACCAGACGTAAGTAACAATACAAAATTTGAGAATGGTGTCCGTCGCTGTTCGATGTAAACCCTCTCTGTTGATTCGTGGTGACCTGTTTGGCATTGAACAACTTATTCTGCAAACAAGACTAGCATGTAAAAATGTATACAATATTTTAAGAAGAGTATCAACTTGCAATGCAGTGTCATGCAAAAACCCTCTCTATTATTGCCAGGTTTCAAGCAAAATTGAAAGAAATGCGAAAATTGCGCTAGATATTGTAGTGCAATCTGATATTATACACAACATTGTCTTGCTACTTTCTTTGTTGGTTGGTTGTTGTTTGTTTGTGGGTTTTTTTTTTTTTGTGTACGAGATGTGAAAGTCCATTTCTGTGTTGGCTTGAAAACAAAATTCTGACAATTCTGCCTGTAGTAACGTCCGTCATTCAACAGTGGCACAATGGTTTGAGGTTGTCCAAACTCTTGATGTTAAGTAGACCAGTCTATGTCTATGTCAAGGCTTCCCTCCTCAAGGCTTACCTTCTCATATCACCTCAAAGCATGCCTTGTATTCTGTCAAGGTTTACCTCATCACATCATGTCATGGCTAACCATGTCATGTCAAACTTACCTTGTTATATGTCAAGGCTGAACATGTCATATCTTCTCAAGGCTTGATGTGCCATAGCATCACCAAATTTATGAAGAGGGTGATGACTTGACTCAGTCGGCAGTGTGTCTGCCTCCCAATCTAAAGGACCAGGGTTCAGTTCCTAAGTCTAGCTGACCAGTGTCGGGTGTAATCATACCGTCCATCCCGGTAAGAGGCAAAACAGTGTGTTCCTTGGATAGGCCATTAATTAAATGGAGGCCCCACGTATGATGGAATCACAACTCATGTACGTAAAAGATCCCACTACATTCTGTCATTGCAAAGAGCAGGGTGCTAGCCTGATCAAGTGGTCCACCCACTTACCGACAGAAGAGAACGGACGAATGATGCCCACCCCTTGATTTGTAGTTTGCCCCAGGTGACTAGCAATACTCAGCAAAGGGTTTTATCAGGCATACTGTCCCATAAGAGAGAATAGAATTCGTTGAGGGCATTTGCTGTTTGATATTATCTTCTAATTACCCAAAAAGCCCTGCATTGAGAATGGAATGTATTCCTTAACCCCTTATAATGTGCCGTGGTACTCGGCTATAACTGGCCGTGCTTTATCATCAGCAGTCAGTGGATTCCTCCAAATCAGGTTCACTTTGATTTGCCGAGCATACATGCTGCCATCTGTTGACCAATCAGTGACAGGTTTCAGAGCAGTGTGTTTAAAAAAAAAAATCACTGCAGAACCTCAGTTACAGGTCACAAAACATTCTCTCTCTTCTTAGCATATTCGAAAGGAATGCAAGCCTGTCCAGTAAGACAGTGCTACATCGGAAGTTTGTTTGATTGAATGAGTAGGCTTATCAAAGTGACACAGAGCTGCAACTCTAGAGAAAAAAAAAAGAATTAAAGCCAGGGAGGGAACAGGGAATTGTAAATATGGCTCATTTTGCTTACAGGTAGAGTATTGTAGAGTATGCTGTCACTATATTGCTTCACAAACCTTTTGCTCCCCACTTGTTGAAATTAACTCGCCTCTTCAGCTTGTGCATTATTGCCATAACATATCTGTAACGGTGACATTACATTTGCTCCGGCGACAGTTGCTCCGGTCTTACATGTATTTTCTCCAAGGAGTTTTGGTTATGGTTAGCATTGTGATACAGTTTTAGGTTTAGTGTGATGTGAGGGTTCTAATAGGATTTAGGGTTTAATAGGGTAATGTTTGTGGGTAGGTTTTATGTTTGGCTTCGCATGTAGATGTTTCACAGGAGCAATTGTTGCAGGAGCAAATGTCATGGAACCATCTGTAATACTGTCAACTAAATCAACACTTTCCACTTCATACCATAAGCTCCAAAGTTTTCACAGTTGAGACACCAAGAATTTGAATATGCTGCAAATCATTAAAAAAAAAAAACAAATTGTTGTAGCCCTGATTGTTGAGTACTCTTATCCATATCCTTCATCCATGAGTTTCCTCATAATTTCCCCATGTCCTGGATGAGCAAATTTTAATAAAAATAAAAAGAACATTTTACCAAAGACCAGCTCTCCTTGAAATATACAGTATGGATGTGGATCTGTTGGGACAAGTACAAGTATTCATCCCTTTTCTGAAAAATTATACTGCTAAGGTATGATTTTTGCCCACTACAATCAGTCGGAAATTAGGTCCTTGTCAGAACTTTTCTCACTCAACAGCTAGCTGGTACTCGTACGCAAAATATCTGCCCATGTGAAATAAGTAGCATAATACATTGAAAATGCAACTCACAGCATTTGGCCCAAAACGATTCATTACACAATGATTTCTAGTGGAAAAAAAAAGTTGAAGTTCCACTGGAACATGCAGGCACATGTAGCTTTACTTGTGTTCTGTACATTTATTTCTATCATGGTTATGTGAGGTTTGCATGTCACATACATTTTAATTTGTTTTATTTTTTCCTCACTTCTCATGATTCTGTCAGGATATCAAGCAGCAATGATGTTTTCAAGAGATTCAAGGAGGAAAATACAGGTATGTCTCTTTTCTCTCTTTCTTTCTCTCTCTACCTACCTATCTATCTATCTATCTGTCTATCTATTAATCTATCTGTCTATCTATCTATCTATTTATCTATCTAAATGTCTATCTATCTAATATATATATATATATCTATCTAATCTATCTATCTATCTATCTATCTATCTAATCTATTTATCCATCTATCTATCTATCTATCTATCTATCTATCCATCTATCCTATCTATCCATCTATCCATCTATCTATCTATCTATCTATCTATCTATCTATCTATCTATCTATCTTTATGTATTTGTATATTTGTGTTCAGCCCACCTCACCTGAGTCGAATCCAAAGGGATGAGAGAAAGTCCTTCAATTGTTACGACCAAAATCACTCTGAGAATGATCGCACAAAAGAAACAATCACCTAATGTTCAGGCGGTTTATTAACAGTGATATTGTGGGTACAGACTCGTAATCGGTGTTCACATCAGTACAATAATGATCAATAGAAACAATTATAAATCGGTAATGGAATCACTTACATACTTTGTTATCAAGTAATCCTTTGAAAAGGTTCAGATACGATGTTCGATGCACCGATGAATGATCCTTGACGCACAGATGAATGATTCCTCCGACGTAACTCCAAAGGCGCAGGTTACGATAGTCCACGGTATAGATCCGGGGTAAACTCCACGATATATGTCCGCAGCGAAACGTGCAGAATCCAAACGTTATGACGACCACGTCCAGTCGAGGCATTGAATGATGATTCACTTCATATTGTCCAGCAAGGAATCCAGCCCATCACAGCTTTGCCGTAATAATGTCCGTTGACACTAAAATATGAAGTCTATCTCCAATGTAGGCAAATTAATTCTCTGCAGGCAAAATGTCTCCCAGGCCTTATCTCCACAAACACAGTTTGTATAGCAGGTCAGCAGGTAACACAGGACTGACTATAACAAGTCGCTTCAGAGCCAGAAGTGACGTAACTCTCAGAGCAGAGGTGTTGGGTACTCTGCCTACCTCAGAATTTCTCCTGCTTATATACTATCCATTCACCCCTTTCTAGTACATTCTGTAATTTTCTCCAACCTGGGGCCACACACCTGAACATACTAGTAAGTCCAAATTCCAGGAATCTTGGATGACTCACTGCCTAACTATGTGCATAACATCATTGCCAAAATTAACTACCAATCACATTGGGTTACAGGGGCAGTGCCTCACTCAGTCAAATGTGTAAGCACTTCCTAGAATTTTCTGGAATGGGTTAAATCATTCCAGATTGAGTGAGCTATAATGTATTTCCTGTCACATGCATACATGTACTGTACACGTAGCTACATTGTATACCACGTAGAAAATTCTCCACTGATCTGGTCAGCCTGTATGTACTATATCTATATCATATAGAATGTTCTCCATTATTCTGGTCCACCTGTGTACATACACATTAAAACAACCATGCATACAGCCTTGATACATGTAAATAACTACTAGTGTGTACATTTGTGACACAATGTATGTGAATTTCAACTTCCTACATGTAGTACACAGTAGAATTAACACATGATTGTACTGGATGTATCCATCTGGGGAAGGATTGTACGCCTTGTGCAAGGTCAACTTAGGCGAGGTTGACTGTATGCACGTACAAATGTGTACCTTCAATACATGCATACATAAATGTATACATCCATACATACCATACATACATGTATACACACATACACACATGCATATGCATACATACAATATACACTGTACGTGTACACACACACATACACATACAAATGTAAATACAATGTATACACACATGCACACAAAGGCAGCTGCAGGAGTCTCAGGTGTTAGTGGGTTAAACATTACTGTGTTGTTTTTTTTTCGGTCTTGCTCATGTCCATCCTACATATTTTGAACTTTTGAACTTAAACTGCCATTGTCCTTTTCTTTATCCATCATCTCAACTACTCCCCCCCCCCCCCCCCCCCCCCCCCCCCCGCGGCACATGTTCGCACACGCAGCTGCTTGGTTTGTGAGATGAAAGTAAAATGCTGAAGAGCAGATAAGAGTTTCGATGATAAACTATTCAACACTAGGGTCTTTTAACAAGTGACTATTATTTCCACTCATGTTTCTATGATGTGAATGATAACCAGATCAAAGAGACAGCCTATCTGTCCAGACTCCCTTGACTGCATTGTATATCAAAGTAGAAACCCATTCTTTCAAGGTTTGTCTCAATCACCATTGTGGCTTAGTAACAAGCAAAGGTGTCTTTGGAGTGGTTTGTGAGGTGGAGAGGCTTTGCTAAGATTTATGGAACATTGAAAGAGAATTACTTCCTTGTTTTCAGCAGTTTCCTAATGTATTTGTGTGGTCAACCTTGTCTCCGCTGTGGCCATGCACATGTGAGATATGATTTTTCCACTTTCCAAGCTCACTCTGTCCAAGAAAGAGCAGGCTGGCAATATATACAATACATATGCGCTGATCAATGAACTTATGATTTATCCCAAGTTTACCCGAGTCGACATTATGACATTTTGATTTTCAGAACTAGCTTGGTACTCATATGACCCTGCCTCATACCAACTTGGTATTCTGACTGATATCAAATCATTTGTTTTTCCTATGTACGTGTGCACTTCGCATTTATGCTGGTATCAGGGTTAATAGTATGGGACTTGTGAAATTCACAAAAATAAGAACCCCATGAAATATTATACAAATAATGAATGTTTATGAGTGCAATGGACAGAATATTTCATGAGGTGAAAGATGAAATGATCCATTCAACGAGGCGCAGCCGAGTTGAATGGTTCTACATTTCATCTTTCGCCGAATGAAATATTCTGTCCATAGCACGAATGAAAAACATTTATTATTTGTTTTATATAACGCCTAAAATAGATCCTTCTCATTTGATGTTTTATTAATTTAGAAACAAGAGAGAATCTGAGATCGCGAGAGTGCTCACTGAGCGCTTTACACTTACGTCTAGCGCGCTGTCGCATATAATACACACACTGCAAACGTGTAGTGTGCCGGGCTCTCAGCAAGCGTGCAATGGAGCAAATCGTATGGATCCAAAATTGCACGGTAGATGGAGCCGCAATTGAACGGGTGATGACGTCATAGTGAAATGGGCAGAATGATCAATGTCAAACAAACAATTAAATGACAAGGATCTTTTCAGGCGTTATATAATATACAAATGATCACAATCCTGTGCATCATTTGTTTTATAAAATGGGTCGAAAATTCGAAAACTGACAGAATTTTTCAGCGTTTTTCACGTACCTTTGTGGGTCAAGACGTCCGAAGATGTTCGTCCCAAACATTTACGCACGTCGCACTCGGAAATCCCGCACATACAGTATAAGTATGATGGGGGGGTTGGGTTTCCGGACGCTTAAGTTCCCACATGAAGACTTACTTATTTTACATAGAATATGCACCCTTTACCTTAAAGACTTGATATAGACTCCTCATATAGGCCTACTAGACAACATACTCTGAAAACGGCGTGAGAATTAACCTGCTACAGTGCTGATCACGTTAAACTTACCTACGCGTTACCCCAAAAACGCGTAGGTACGTGTACTTTCCGCGTTGCGTTTTGCCATACGCGTTCGCAACGCGTACACATTGTACAGCAAAATATTCCCCTCCCTTTCACTATTGTGGAATAGCGCCATCTCGCGGGCAACATTTCATTATCTGTATGTTCGCGCCCGCGCTCACACTGCAATGCGATCCACATCGGGCCGCGCCATGATATTGACTCAAAGTGAAAGAGCTTTATAACTGACTGTTAATTGAAGAAAAAGAAGAAAACACATGTGCTTTTATAGTTTTAAGGTGTCACTGAGAAGGGGTGATGTATTCAAAAATGAATAAACACGTATTTTCGGCGTTGACTTGCTCATTTTTACCTGTCGGTGCTGAATATTGCTTTAGCTTGAGTTTCATTTTTATGGCATACTTGTTCTTCATGTTGATGTTTCTTTCAGTCCTTGGTGGTACAGTGTTGTTGGTTTTTTTTTTTTTTTTTTCGTGTGAGGTGACCTATTTTGTTTTAGTGTACGAGCTGAAATTTTCGCGGTGGTTTTATTTTCGCGAATTTCGCGAATCGTCTTTGAACCGCGAAAATAACAACACGCGAAAATAACAACACGCGAATAACTAAGGTTAGTTTACTTAGACCCTCGCAACCGCGAAATAAACAACACGCGAAAACGTCCCCCAAGTAGCTCTAGATTTGCAAAAATATCTGTACGCGAAAATTTCAGCTCGTACAGTAATTCCTATCGTTCTGAACGCATACAACCGCGTTAAATCACAAAAACGTAATAAACACGTATTTTCGGCACTGGCTTGCTCATTTTTGCCTGTCGGTGCTGAATTTCTTCAGCTTTAGTTTCATTTTTATGGCATACTTGTTCTTCATGTTGATGTCTCTTTCATTCCTTGGGGGTTGGTGTTTTTTTTTTTCCGTGTGATGTGACCTATTTTGTTTTAATTCTTATCGTTCCGAACGCATACAACCGCGTTAAATCACAAAAACGTAATGAATAAACACGTTTTCACGGCGCTGCCTTGCTCAGAGTCATTTTTGCCTGTCGGTGCTGAATTTCTTCAGCTTTAGTTTCATTTTTATGGCATGCTTGTTCTTCATGTTGATATCTCTTTCATTCCTTGGGGGTTGGTGTTTGTTGTTGTTGTTTTTTGTGTGTGTGAGGTGGCCTATTTTGTTTTAATTCTTATCGTTCTGAACGCATACAACCGCGTTAAATCACAAAAACGTAATAAACACGTATTTTCGGCACTGGCTTGCTCATTTTTGCCTGTCGGTGCTGAATTTCTTCAGCTTTAGTTTCATTTTTATGGCATACTTGTTCTTCATGTTGATGTCTCTTTCATTCCTTGGGGGTTGGCGATTTTTTTTTCCGTTTGAGGTGACCCATTTTTTTTTAATTCTTCTCGTTCCGAACGCATACAACCGCGTTAAATCACAAAAACGTAATGAATAAACACGTTTAAACGGCGCTGCCTTGCTCAGAGTCATTTTTGCCGTGTCGGTGCTGAATTTCTTCAGCTTTAGTTTCATTTTTATGGCATGCTTGTTCTTCATGTTGATGTCTCTTTCATTCCTTGGGCGTTGGTGGTTGTTTTTTTTTTTTTTTTTTTTTTTTTTTCGTGTGAGGTGACCTATTTTGTTATCGTTCCGAACGCATACAAGCGCGTTAAGTCACAAAAAACGTATAACGAACAAATACGTTTTCACGGCGCTGACTTGCCCTTCTTTTGCCGGTCGGTGCTGAATTTCTTTAGCTTGAGTTTCATTTTTATGGCATACTTGCTCTTCATGTTGATGTCTCTTTCATTTTTTGGGAGTTGGCGATTTTTTTTTCCGTTTGAGGTTACCCATTTTGTTTTAATTCCTGTCGTTCCGAACGCATACTACCGCGTTAAATCACAAAAACGTAATGAATAAACACGTTTTCACGGCGCTGCCTTGCTCAGAGTCATTTTTGCCTATCGGTGCTGAATTTCTTTAGCTTGAGTTTCATTTTTATGGCATGCTTGTTCTTCATGTTGATGTCTCTTTCATTCCTTGGGGGTTGGTGTTTGTTTGTTTGTTTGTTTGTTTGTTTGTTTTTGTGTGAGGTGACCTATTTTGTTTTGATTCGTAACGTTCTGAACGCATACAACCGCGTTAAATCACAAAAACGTAATGAATAAACACGTTTTCACGGCGCTGACTTGCTCATTTCTGCCTGTCGGTGCTGAATTTCTTTAGCTTGAATTTCATTTTTATGGCATACATATTGGTACTTGTTCTTCATGTTGATGTTCCTTTCATTCCATGGGGGTTGGTAATTCTTTTTGTTGTTTGTGTAAGGTGACCTACATGTATTTTGTTTAAATTCTTATCGTTCCGAAAGCATACAACCGCGTAAAATAAAAAAAAAATAAAATAATTTGGATACGGTAAATCGCGGTAGAGTGCATTCTTCTTCACCACAGCCAGTTTCATCATCGAACCTTTCGACAAATGCAGGAGACTAAAGGTGCAATCACACATCGCCGGTTTAGACGGCGGTTCATGGCGGTTCAGCAAATCGCCGTGCTCCGCCAAAGACCGTGTTTACACCGTATACAAACCGTGGTCATCCGTCACTCATCCGCCATGAACCGCGAGAACCGCGGGGAACCGCGGGGAACCGCCAGAAAAATTAAACATGTTTAATTTTTCGTGGCGGTCTTGGCGGTTTGAAATGGACCGTCTTCACATCGCCGTTCATCGTGTAAAGAACGGCATCCTCCGTGTTTGCACCTCAAGATCCGTGATAATACCGTGTTAACACCGCCATAATTTTCAAGCGAAAAGAAACAATGAACTTAAAAGAGAATAATGGCTCCGGCGACACTTTGCGGCGGAGCAATAAGAATGGGAAAAAAAAGCAAAAATGAACCCATAATTCAAGATCGGGTAAATATATTGAATGTTATAGTTTCCTTATACTTCTTTAACACATAGTATTATACAGTAACAAATAAAGTTTGATGTTCAAAAAGTTGTTAGGTATGTTGAATTACCTTATTTACATCAAAACCATCATTTTCATTAACTGGTAACTTCATAATTTTACTTAAGCTTATAAATAACAGCTTTTAAGATGGCCAGCCACGTGAACGTGATGAGTTATACACAGAAGACTTATGTAAATATGTTATGTTGATACAGATAAAAATATTATGTTGAAACTTAAGAGAGTAGAGGGATGTGCAATGTTGAAAATTGAAAAAAAAAAGACACCATTATTATGTTACGTGAACCTGTAAGTAAAGAGGAAACTATGCACACATACTGTATATGCTTGTTTGATAATGTATAATATACATAAATGTCTTTTTATTGACTGTTGTTAAAGGTATTATTATCATTATTATATTATCATCATTGCCGCTCTAATAAAGCGCATATACCTTTGGCAAGGTCTTATATGCGCTTTAGAGGGGGAACAAAAGATAAACAGGAAAAGGTAATTCCAGAAACAGCAACATGCTCCTCTAATCATCATCTACAAACACTATGTTACTATTTTATCAGATAAGTTTTTAAAAACATTTTGGACTTATTGATGGAACTTGCATGTTTTATCTCTTGGACTGCTGTTCCACAGTCCTGGAGCGGCGTAAACTACGTTTGCCATAGTAGTTTGTTGTAATGGATCGAGGGTATCACATACAGATTCCCCTTACGATTTAGGAACTCTCATAGGCTCATATTTCACAAGGAGCACTGAAAGGTAAGAAGGAGCAATTTTGTGAAAACATGGATAAACAAGCAACAAGATCTTAAATTCAATACGCGAAATAACTATGTGAACACTAAAAGGGGTTAATGAAAAAGAGAGATGTTGAAACAAGCAAGTACTCGTACGTCACTTGATGAATAAACCTGCAAATGAACAGGAAACTTCGGAAACTATGTTGGATTCTGCTTTGATATGCATGTCTTTTAATGACAGTTAATACAGATATTTTGAAAATCAAAAGAGAAAGAGAGAAAGCACGTTGAAACTTGAAGATAATTGCTTGTTGCATCACTAATATCAATCTGTAAAACATAGGGGGCTACAACGATTCATAATTTCTTTAAAATTGCGTTTACCTAACAAAGCAAAACGCTCCTTGTTGAAACCCATTGAGGACAAGTGAAAGGGCTCTGATTGCATCCAAATACACGGGCTTGGTATGGACTCCTCCACCTTTCGGGGAGATCCGCGTTACTACCGCGTCAATCCGCGTTTGCTCCGTGTTCAGATCGTGTTGAGAACGTAGTCAAAGTGCTTTCCGCCATCATTGGGACACGGTTCACGGCGGTTTGAGAACCGCCATGAACCGCCATCTAAACCGGCGATGTGTGATCGCACCTTAAAGCTGTGATTGTTGTTTTATGAACTGTATATTGGCATGCAACGCTTGCGCAGCAGTGAAACAAAAATGTTATTCACAGGCTTACATCCTTTTTATTCCAACCCATTTGTTTACATATCTTAACCACACGCAAATCGAAGCGTCCACATCGTTCTCCAGCGCACCTCTAGCCTTTAAACAAGGCGACTCGCTCTGCGTGCCCCCGTATAGCGCGTTTACCCCACAAACCTGTTGGCCGGCGAGTGGTCCACTCGCCGGCCAACAGGTTTGTGGGGTAAACGCGCTGCACGCAGAGCGAGTCGCCTTGTTTAAAGGCTAGCGCACCTCTAGCCCTAGGCCCTTGCCCGACATGGGCTCTGGGACATTTCATTCAATGACGGGGTTTTTATTTTGCAACGTTGTCAACTAACTCTCATATAAGCAAGTTCATGCCACAGCTAATCTATTTTATGATGCATCATAATCTCATATGCTTAGATAACCTAGGTCGAATTTGCAGCTAGACATAGAAAAAGATTTGACATTCAATCGTGATACCATTGTACATTTGGTACAGGCACGTTTAACTACTCATTCACCCTGTACTGTAATCTGCATGTCTGCTCCGCGCGTGTTTTCGCTATCACTAAAACTTCGATCGCGATGGTGTGTGTGTGTACTGTACTGTACGGTTCTTCGGCGGGGGCGTGGGCCGGCCGGGTCGATCGGCCGGCGGTCGTCAGATCGTCGACGAAACATAGACCACACCACGCACCGCGCGGCGCAGCACGTGACTTGGTACAAGGCACAAACAAATTGGACATACGTTGTACGAAGTCGTACATTCAAGAGCTAAAACAAACAATGGCGAAATCAAACTCCACTGAAATGGTATTGACGCTTTAATGTAATGAGTATATTCCAAGTTCATGTTTGCCCGAGTTTTGAGAAGAAATTCTATACTTTCATTTTTCCTCGCACGAGAAAAGGAATGTGATCGGTGAACTAGCTACCTGTATACCCATACAACAGTAGTGTGTACTGAAGAACAGTGGAGCGCGAGCAGCTAACACGCAGCTGCTAGCTTGTGTAGCTATCAAAGAGATTTTTCTCCTCCCCACCACTAATGGGCGGACAATGGAGTCAGTGATTTCATGTCTTCTTTTAGACGGCACAGATTGGGGACCCTAACCCTAAACCTAACCCTAACCCTAACACCCTAACCCTAATCCAACGTGTTTCCCATAGGTTTAATACGCGCCATGCCCCAATCTGTGCCGTCTAAAAAAAAAAAAAAAAAAAAAAAAAAAAAAAAAAAAAAACGCGAGCCCGCCATTGTACCACTTAGTAATGGCGGACTTTGCCTACTAAGTATGGTAGCCCCACTACATATCGACCACCCTTCTTACCGACCGCGTATAATTCGCGCACTGAATACTGAGTACGCACTTCTCTGCGCGCAAAGCACATAAAAATGGATTGGCTTTGAATGTAGATTAGGATGGTGTGGGAAAACGCGATAATTCACTGTTCATTAATGGTTTTAATCAAGGACAAAATTTCGAATGAATATTTTCACCGAATCGTAATGACAGCACAATGTAATGTCTATGGAAGTTTCTAAAAGGCTTCTAAAAAGCTTCGTACAACACGGTGTTCAATACAACTCGGTTTACGTGCATTGTCAATGCAAAATCAGCGGTCGATCCTAAAAACGCGATTTACCGCGGGGAGCTGAAACGAGGCCACGCAAGTTCGTCGGCGATATTTTTGCACTGAAACTTCGAATCGAAAAGGGAACAACGGCATTTCATAGAGCTGGATTTTCTCAATCACGTAGGTCAAGTTTTTTTACGTGAATTTCAGTGTTAAATATTCTTATCAAGCAAATGAACATTAGGCGGTCGATTAGTACTAGGTCCAACCCTATACATTTTCTACAGCGCGTATTTACGCGAACTTCTGAACTTTTACGCGAGTACGCACTTGATTTTGGCAACGTTAGGAATGCACCAAATAAACTTTCAAACTTTCAAACTTTCAACCAGGGGGGTGTTTCATCAACGAGTTCGTCGGAGATTTCACCGACAAATTTGCTATCAGCCAATCAGACCAAGGATTTCATTACCTTTTAACAGTTGTCAGTGTAAATCCTTGCGTCTGATTGGCTGATAGCAAATTTGTCGGTGAAAACCTCCGACGAACTCGTTGATGAAACGCCCCCCAGGGCCCCGTTTCATAGAAGATGTTAGGATGTCAACTCTTGCTGGAATGGCAACTTCCCATAGCAACAGCCAATCAGGAAGCTGCATTCTTGTTGTTACCATGACAATTGACATTCCAGCAAGAGTTGTTATCATATAAACTTTTTATGAAATGGGGCCCTGATAAGCCTACGGTGTGCTGCAGATTCTTGGGGCGAAATTTGCCTTTATTAAAGCCCTTCTGGTATTTTGAATTTGTACAATAATTCTTATTCTATATAAGATAACAAATAAAACTACTTCATATATTTACTATATATTTTAAAGCGTAATACAAAATATTTTTTTTCAGTCTAAGAAACTTGTTTCAAATAAAAAAAAAAAATTATATGTACAGTTCTTGATTCAAGTCTAAATTCCATGCGCCTTCTTGCAATTACCCATGGATAAGATGCATTTAAGTAATCAGCTGTTACGGAGTTGTAGGCCTACTACCTACAGCCCCTATTAGACTGTAATTCTGGCTGTCATTTTATCGGTGGCGTTTATGATTTTATACTCTTACCCATAAAAAAAAGAGGCAAATACGAACATTATGAAATGAGTAAGTGTTTGTTAGAATTCCTTATCAATATCAATTGTTGACATAGTTTTCAGATTTCACTTGCTTCATTATCAAAGCTGTTGTACATCTTAGTTGCTTCATAAGAATTCACCTTTGATTTATGATTTTACAAACGAATTTTCATTGTTCACCTATTTTTTCTTAATTTCATGTTGTAATATATTTCACGATGGCATGTGTAGGGCTGCCAACTCTCACTCATTTTGGTCCTTTCTCACTCTAAAACTTTATTTCATTTGCATGCATTTCTACTGATCTCACTCATTTTGACTCCTAAATTATAGCACTGGCCTATGGGAGTCTCACTCTCAACTAGTTTCCATACGTTGGCAGCCCTGGTGGTTGTCTTTCCATGGCAAGATGTGGCATTTTTTTTTTTCCATCCAGGGTCAAAGAAGAAACTGACAGGAAGGAAATGAAAAAGGATAGAATGAAACACCTGCTCAGCAGGCTTTTTTTTTTTTTATCGATATGACACAAATAGTGAACGTAGTACGGTACATTAGAAATTCGGTAAAGTTCTGAATAGGTCATTAGTGGAAAAATAAGCAAATAATTTGGGGGATTCCATCGGATCGAGATCTAGATCTAAATAGAAACAATAAGTACGCATTACAGCAGACTGGACCTGATACAAACCTACTGTCTAGCTATGATTATACATGTATGGTCTATAGACTCTATCTAACGTTAGACAATTCTCCAACATAAAGATGTAGTGAACTTATAACACGTGGATCATTCACGTGCGTGACATCGAAGATCCTATATTACGATCTTTATTATACTAGTTGTGCGTTGACCTCTAAGCTAGCTGGATGAGCACAGATGAGCCGCAGACTTTACGCACCAAATCTCTACTGTACTGTGTATCTAACACACAGACACACACACACACACACACACACACACTGCGTTCATTCGGCATGCAGCACACTGGGCATTTTGCCTCTTTGATATAACAAGGGTATGTGTACATGGTAATGGTAGGAGCAATCTCTTTGGGTAGGAGACTCTGTTGTGGTACCTTGTAGGTGTGCGCGCTACCTATCACGCCTACCGTACATACGGTGTATGTACACACCAATGGTACACACACACTGGCTTCCCCCCCCCCCCCCCCCCCACACACACACACGATGAGATGAGCATGCTGTAGCTGCATGCTGCATGAAAACAGCTGCTAAACACGGGCAGCTCGCGGTCCAACGGTACTGTGTAGGCACCCAGGAGATCCACGAGTGCAACAGTAATACTTTGTACAGAGATAGCGTGTAGGCTATGTCGGTAGGATTGTACAAGAACAACAGCAGGTCTACTACTGATACGTAGGTGTCCAAGACTGCATTGTAACCGACACCCCATTACGACAATTATCAAGCTATAGATAGATCCCAAAAAAAAAATCAATAACAATACAGACTGTAGGGCCTATACTGCCTTAAGGTGTTTGGTTCAGAGTTAATTTTCTTCAACATATTCTAAGCTGTTGACATTACAAAGATATACCTACAATTTGTATCTTTCTAAATTACGTGAAAATTGCCTGTCAGATATGCATGTTAGTCACTTTTTAGAGTAATTAGTAAAAGATTAAAAAGACAATAGTTCATACTCCGATGTTACTATCTGACTGTTTTGCAAAATGTCATTGATTTGTTTATCATAGCTGTAACTTTGATACATTTTTCGGAGCTTTTCTTTTAGTTCTTACAAAGTTGTCTTCGCGTATACTTCAATTCTTTCATAATGGATGGTTCCCAGTTTGCTTTACATTGTTGTTCGTACTAATCACTACCAGGTTTTTACAGTTTTGTTGAGACAACGCAGTTTGTGTTTCCCAACTGAAGAGAGCAGCGTAAAGCTTTTCTGTGAACTTGAAGGGAACATTTTGTTTACAGGTGTTTTATTCAATAATTTTCCCAATCAATTTCACAGAAGGTCCCGGACACAAATTGGTCTCAAATAACCCTATAAGGGACCGAAACTGGAAAAGGAAATTTAAGAAAGGAAATTCGTTACTTGAAATTTGAGCGGTTATAACAACCACATTCTGTGTAAACACCTAATCAAAATTCAATGGGGACAGAACTGCAAATCATGCTTTCGAATTTTTTCCTTTTCCAGTACTGGGGACTTAAAGTTCCTCTGTTTACTTACTTTAGTTGTTACTGTTACATTTCGCGTAGTTTTTCTCTTTATGATAATGTATGGTCCATAGTTTGCTTTATATTGCAATTCGTACTAAATCACTACCAGTTTTTACAGTTTTGTTGAGACAACGCAGTTTGTGTTTCCCAGCTGAAGAGAGCAGCGTTAAGCTTTTCTGTGAACTTGAAGGGAAAATTTTGTTTACAGGTGTTTTGTTCGATAATTTTCCCAATCAATTTCACAGAAGGTCCCGGACACAAATTAGTCTCAAATAACCCTATAAGGGACCGAAACTGGAAAAGGAAATTTAATAAAGGAAATTATTTACTCGAAATTTGAGCGGTAATAACCACATTCTGTGTAAACACTTAATGAAAATTCAATGGGGATAGAACTGCAAATCATGCTTTCGAATTTTTCCTTTTCCAGTACTGGGGACTTAAAGTTCCTCTGTTTACTTACTTTAGTTGTTATTGTTACATTTCGCGTAGTTCTCTTTCATGATAATACATGATTCACAATTTGCTTTACACTGCAATTACATTGCAAGCCGATATGAGAAGAAGGACGGGGCGCATGCCTAGCACCTCCCGCCACGCGAGCCAGAGAGTCATCATGCAGTCTTCTATACAAGAAAAAAATAGCGGAGGAGGTATCACTGGGAGCCGGCAAGCGATATCTGTTTTAATTCCTGAAGCAGTACGAGTCAACGGGCTCCACAGGAGTGAAGAAGATTAATCCCCGCCCTCGAAGCTCGAAGACTTCCGTACCATTATCTACAACCTGTGAGGTCCTTTCAACGACAGCTCTGATAGGGACATTCAACTTGCCACAGACTACCATCTTGATGAAGACGCGTCTTGCTCTATACCATCAGGCGGGGTGCAGGCAAGGCCGAGGCTGGGCCCCTGAAACAACGGCTCTTTTTAGAGCCACCAGAGATTCAAGAAAGAACAAAGAGATACTCTCATGATTGAACATAATATCACTTTCTCAACTTTCTTCCCTATCTTTTCCTACCCTACATTTATACGAATAGGAAGCTCCCTATTGCATGCATACGAAACTGTTTTTTCATCCCTCTTTTCCCTTGCCTCCATTGTAAGAAAATAGTGTTGTGTGACATTGACAATGTTATTGCATCATATTTCTCTGCAAGTGAGAGGTGAGTTTCTGTTCATGTGTTGATGTGCACTGCAGTTGAAAAGCGTTCGAAATTCCTTTCCCGTGTATCGTGGAAACTCGATAGATCTAGGCCTACTAAAGGAGATCTCACATACAAGGAATACTGTAAAACATGATATATTCGCGGCATGAATTTTTCGCGAATTGGAGCTGACGGCCTTTTTTGCGGCATGAAATTTTCGCGAACTGCCACTGGCATTCAATGCATATAGTGTGGACAAGAACTTTCGCGTGCATTTTAATTTCGCGAATCTTGGCGCTCGCGAAATTCGCGAAATTAAAATGCACGCGAACATTCCTCGTTTTACAGTACTTACATCAAAATATTTTTTTCCGTTCCCAATGAATTCATTTCCTCTTCCTTCTTTGCTTTGATCGTTTATTGACAGTTGACTAGACGTACCGAGTTTCCACCGTACATTACACGTATTTTCGCGGAGTGTTCGGTGCTGCGAACTACGGCTATAGGGCCTACTTATATTTCTATTTTCATTTCTGTCGTTTCTGACCTTGTTTGTTACGATTACTTCGGTCTGATATTACTTAGTTCATTCCCTCTATATTTTCTTTCAAGTGCCTCGCACAGTACATGCACTTTCGGAGCGGCAATTTCTCCGCTTCACTGCAGTATTTCGTAGGAAGCTGATCCCAACCGCTTCGATGTGCTGTATGTTATCTTTTGTAATGTTTGTGTTGTCGTTGGTTGTGGGGAAAATTGTTGATACTTCGTGATTTTGCTAAGGCGTTTATCTCGAGTGATGATGGTGGTCGTGTTTCTTAATGTTGATAGGAAAAGGACAACATGATCTGAGTGATGGTGATGATAATGATGCTGGTGTGAATGCTGAGCGTACCGTGTCCTTCTCTTACTTTTATTTCATTTCTCCCTCTTTTACCCTTCTGGTTGGGGGAGGTGGTTGTGGCCTATAAGTTACCACATAATTCTTTATTATATATGTTGACAAATTCACTCTAATAGTTGGCAATTATCTTTCAATCATTTACTGATGATCAGGGACACTTCCGTTCCTGTTACTTCGGCGATGTCATTTCTATTGAGCATGTGTATCTGTATACACTGGTCGTTTCGTGGTTATTACGCATAAAAATATATGCGTTCATTCGATACCTTTACTTGCAATAATGCGAATCTACGCGTTCTATACGTATACATGTATTTAAACACAATAGGGCGGTTTTTTGATGCACAAATAATCTATCGTGCGTATAAGGTCTTTCACGATTTTTTAGAGACTATAAAAGCTCACATTATCCTAATGAATCATGTAAACATTTAAGACATCAAGCCAGATACAGATAGGTCCAGTAGGTCTATCATTTCCTGTTGACCAGGTTTATTTACATCGGTATATATACATCCGAACACAAACAGGCTTTCTAGCGGTTTTATAAGAGAAGCATACACGCATTTATTCATTGCCTTTTGCTGTTGCACACCGAATGTCTGCCTTTTGAAATGAATAATTATTATGCAAGTTTTCCATTACAAAAGGGATCTGCCACATTAATTTCTTTCTAACCCTAACCCTAGCCCTAACCCTAACACTTTTCACCAGCAAAAGATAATAAATGCGTATATGCTTTAGAGTGAATTACAGTCAACACTATAAAGCATTTTTGGTAACTATATAGGCCACATAACCACCCCCCCCCCCCCCCCCCGCCGCCGCCTCGCCCAGGGACACTTCCCATTCCTGTTACTTCGGCGATGTCATTTCTATTGAGCATGTGTACCTACACGTTTGGTGGTTATCATGCATAAATATGCGTTCATTCGATACTTTTACTTGCAATAATGCGAATCTACGCGTTCTATATAGTATTACGTATACATGTATTTAAACTCAGGAGGGCGGGGTTTTTTTTTTTTTGGGTGCACAAAATAATCTATTGTGCGTACTAAGGTCTTTTACGATTTTTTGAGACTATAAAAGCTAACATTATCCTAATGAATCATGTAAACATTTAAGACATCAAGCCAGATACAGCCAGATACAGCCAGGTCCAGTAGGTCTATCATTCCCTGTTGATCAGGTTTATTTACACCTGTTGACCAGGTTTATTTACATCGGTATATACATCCGAACACAAACAGGCTTTCTAGCGGTTTTATAAGAGAAGCATATACGCATTTATTCATTGTCTTTTGCTGTTGCACACCGAATGTCTGCCTTTTGAAATGAATATGCAAGTATTCCATTAGAAAAGGGATTAGCCACATTAATATCTTTCTAACCCTAACCCTAACCCTAGCCCTAACCCTAATCCTTTACAACAGCAAAATAAAATGCTTTTTAGTGTTGACAAATTCACTTTAATAGATGGCAATTAAATTTCAGTCATTTATTACTGATCCAGGGACATTTTCTATTTCTGTAACTTCGGCGATGTCATTTCTATTGATCATGTGTATCTACACGTTGTGATTGTAGCTACGCATATTAATGCGTTCATACCTTTACTAACTTGCGATAATGCGAATCGACGCGTTCTGTGTTTACATGTATAGACACAAGAGGGCGGTTATTTTTTTATGCACAAAATTAATCATCTATCGTGCGTATAACTATAGATGTTTCGCGATTTTTTAGAGACTACAAAAGCTCACATTATGCTAATGAATCATGTAAACATTTAAGATGTCAAGCCAGATACAGATTGGTCCAGTAGGTCTATCGTTCCCTGTTGACCAGATTTACATCAGTATATACATCCGAACACAAACAGGCTTTCCAGCGGTTTTATAAGAGAAGCATATACACGCATTTATCCATTGTCTTTTGCTGTTGTACACCGAATGTCTGCGTTTTGAAATGATTATGCAAGTATTCCATTACAAAAGGGATCTGCCACATTAATTTCTTTCTAACCCTAACCCTAACCCTAACCCTAACCCTTAACCCTAACCCTAACCCTTTTCAACAGCAAAAGATAATAAATGCGTATATGCTTTAGAGTGAGTTACAGTCAACACTATAAAGCATTTTTGGTAACTATATAGGCCAGGGACACTTCCCATTCCTGTTACTTCGGCGATGTCATTTCTATTGAGCATGTGTACCTACACGTTTGGTGGTTATTACGCATAAATATGCGTTCATTCGATACTTTTACTTGCAATAATGCGAATCTACGCGTTCTATATAGTATTACGTATACATTGTATTTAAACTCAGGAGGGCGGTTTTTTTTTTTTGTGCACAAAATAATCTATTGTGCGTACTAAGGTCTTTTACGATTTTTTGAGACTATAAAAGCTAACATTATCCTAATGAATCATGTAAACATTTAAGACATCAAGCCAGATACAGATAGGTCCAGTAGGTCTATCATTCCCTGTTGATCAGGTTTATTTACATCTGTTGACCAGGTTTATTTACATCTGTTGACCAGGTTTATTTACATCGGTATATACATCCGAACACAAACAGGCTTTCTAGCGGTTTTATAAGAGAAGCATATACGCATTTATTCATTGTCTTTTGCTGTTGCACACCGAATGTCTGCCTTTTGAAATGAATATGCAAGCATTCCATTAGAAAAGGGATTAGCCACATTAATATCTTTCTAACCCTAACCCTAACCCTAACCCTAGCCCTAACCCTAATCCTTTACAACAGCAAAATAAAATGCTTTTTAGTGTTGACAAATTCACTTTAATAGATGGCAATTATATTTCAGTCATTTATTACTGATCCAGGGACATTTTCCATTTCTGTAACTTCGGCGATGTCATTTCTATTGATCATGTGTATCTACACGTTGTGATTGTAGCTACGCATATTAATGCGTTCATACCTTTACTAACTTGCGATAATGCGAATCGACGCGTTCTGTGTTTACATGTATAGACACAAGAGGGCGGTTATTTTTTTATGCAC
Organism: Diadema setosum; assembly: GCF_964275005.1. Classification (NCBI taxonomy): domain Eukaryota; kingdom Metazoa; phylum Echinodermata; class Echinoidea; order Diadematoida; family Diadematidae; genus Diadema; species Diadema setosum. The sequence continues at coordinate 33,011,464 of NC_092689.1, forward strand.
AAAATTAATCATCTATCGTGCGTACTATAGATGTTTCGCGATTTTTTAGAGACTACAAAAGCTCACATTATGCTAATTAATCATGTAAACATTTAAGATGTCAAGCCAGATACAGATTGGTCCAGGATAGGTCTATCATTCCCTGTTGACCAGATTTACATCAGTATATACATCCAAACACAAACAGGCTTTCTAGCGGTTTTATAAGAGAAGCATAAACGCATTTATCCATTGTCTTTTGCTGTTGTACATCGAATGTCTGCGTTTTGAAATGAATATGCAAGTATTCCATTACAAAAGGGATCTGCCACATTAATTTATTTCTAACCCTAACCCTAACCCTAACCCTAACCCTAACCCTTAACCCTAACCCTAACCCTTTTCAACAGCAAAAGATAATAAATGCGTATATGCTTTAGAGTGAGTTACAGTCAACACTATAAAGCATTTTTGGTAACTATATAGGCCACATACCCCCCCCCCCCCCCCCCCCCCGCCGCCTCGCCCAGGGACACTTCCCATTCCTGTTACTTCGGCGATGTCATTTCTATTGAGCATGTGTAACACGTTTGGTGGTTATTACGCATAAATATGCGTTCATTCGATACTTTTACTTGCGATAATGCGATTCTACGCGTTCTATATAGTATTACGTATACATGTATTTAAACTCAGGAGGGCGGTTTTTTTTTTTTTTTTTTTTTTTGGTGCACAAAATAATCTATTGTGCGTACTAAGGTCTTTTACGATTTTTTGAGACTATAAAAGCTAACATTATCCTAATGAATCATGTAAACATTTAAGACATCAAGCCAGATACAGATAGGTCCAGTAGGTCTATCATTCCCTGTTGACCAGGTTTATTTACATCGGTATATACATCCGAACACAAACAGGCTTTCTAGCGGTTTTATAAGAGAAGCATATACACGCATTTATTCATTGTCTTTTGCTGTTGCACACCGAATGTCTGCCTTTTGAAATGAATATGCAAGTATTCCATTAGAAAGGGATTAGCCACATTAATATCTTTCTAACCCTAACCCTAACCCTAACCCTAGCCCTAACCCTAATCCTTTACAACAGCAAAATAAAATGCTTTTTAGTGTTGACAAATTCACTTTAATAGATGGCAATTATATTTCAGTCATTTATTACTGATCCAGGGACATTTTCCATTTCTGTAACTTCGGCGATGTCATTTCTATTGATCATGTGTATCTACACGTTGTGATTGTAGCTACGCATATTAATGCGTTCATACCTTTACTAACTTGCGATAATGCGAATCGACGCGTTCTGTGTTTACATGTATAGACACAAGAGGGCGGTTATTTTTTTTATGCACAAAATTAATCATCTATCGTGCGTACTATAGATGTTTCGCGATTTTTTTAGAGACTACAAAAGCTCACATTATGCTAATGAATCATGTAAACATTTAAGATGTCAAGCCAGATACAGATAGGTCCAGTAGGTCTATCATTCCCTGTTGACCAGATTTACATCAGTATATACATCCGAACACAAACAGGCTTTCTAGCGGTTTTATAAGAGAAGCATATACGCATTTATTCATTGTCTTTTGCTGTTGCACACCGAATGTCTGCCTTTTGAAATGGATATGCAAGTATTCCATTAGAAAAGGGATTAGCCACATTAATATCTTTCTAACCCTAACCCTAACCCTAGCCCTAACCCTAATCCTTTACAACAGCAAAATAAAATGCTTTTTAGTGTTGACAAATTCACTTTAATAGATGGCAATTATATTTCAGTCATTTTTACTGATCCAGGGACATTTTCTATTTCTGTAACTTCGGCGATGTCATTTCTATTGATCATGTGTATCTACACGTTGTGATTGTAGCTACGCATATGAATGCGTACATACCTTTACTAACTTGCGATAATGCGAATCGACGCGTTCTGTGTTTACATGTATAGACACAAGGGGGCGGTTATTTTTTTTTTATGCACAAAATTAATCATCTATTGTGCGTATAAATTTCGCGATTTTTTAGAGACTACAAAAGCTCACATTATGCTAATGAATCATGTAAACATTTAAGACATCAAGCCAGATACAGATCAGGTCTATCATTCCCTGTTGACAAGGTTTATTTACATGTATATACATCCGAACAGAAACAGGCTTTCTAGCGGTTTTATAAGAGAAGCATACGCATTTATTCATTGTCTTTTGCTGTTGCACACCGAATGTCTGCCTTTTGAAATGAATATGCAAGTATTCCATTACAAAAGGGATTTGCCACATTAATCTTTCTAATCCTAACCCTAACCCTAGCCCTAGCCCTAACCCTAATCCTTTACACCAGCAAAATATAATAAAATTATGGCCTATATGAGTCAAGTTACCAAATTATGGTTTTTAGTGTTGACAAATTCACTCTAATAGATGGCAATTATATTTCAATCATTTATTAATGATCCAGGGACATTTTCCATTCCTGTAACTTCGGCGATGTCATTTCTATTGATCATGTGTATCTACACGTTGTGGTTGTAACTACTTGTACGCATATTTATGCATTCATTTGATACCTTTACTTGCAATAATGCGAATCGACACGTTCTGTGTTTACATGTATTTAGACACAAGAGGGCGGTTATTATTATTATTTTTTTGATGCACAATCATCTATGATGCACAATCTTTCGCGATTTTCTAGAGACTATAAAAGCTCACATTATCCTAATGAATCATGTAAACATTTAAGACATCAAGCCAGATACAGATAGGTTCAGTAGGTCTATCATTCCCTGTTGACCAGGTTTATTTACATCAGTATATACATTCGAACACAGCACCTAACAGGCTTTCTAGCGGTTTTATAAGAGAAGCATAACGCATTTTTTATTCATTGTCTTTTGCTGTTGTAAACCGAATGTCTGCCTTTTGAAATGAATATACGAGTATTCCATTACGAAAAGTTTCTGGCCGGCAGTTTCCAATTCAAAGTGGTACAAAAACAGATGTCATCAAGGAAGTATTGCCACATTTTTCTGGATGGCCCATTCTTAGCATCAATCTCCATAAAATCATAATTCGCTCAGCAAAAAAATATTCCAGAAGCACGTGTATTTTATTCTACATAGGGACCGAAAATGCTTTATAGTGTTGACAATAATGCACTCTAATAGATATATTTCAATCATTTATTACTGGATCAGGGACACTTTAAATTCCTGTTACTTCGGCGATGTCATTTCTATCGAGCATGTGTATCTACACGTTTTGATGATTATTACGCATATTCATGCGTTCATTCGATACCGTTACTTGCAATATTGCAAACATACGCGTTCTATAAACACAAGAGGGTGGTTATTCGATGCACAAAAATTTAATAATAATCTATCGTGCGTACTATAGATCTTTCACGATTTTTAGACAGTATAAAAGCTCATGATATCGCAGTGAATAGTGTAAACATTTAAGACATCAAGTAAGGTACAGGGAGGTCTAGGTCTATTATTCACTGCTGACCAGGTTTATTCACATTGGTATATGTATATTTATCAGAACACAAGCAGGCTTTCTAGTGGTTATAAGAGACATAAATATGATTATATTCAATATCTTCTGCTGCTGTAAGCCGTATGTCCGCTTTTTGAAGTGTATATTCCATTACGAAAGGATTCTGCACCGGCAGTTTCCATTCAAAGTGGTAGAAAAACAGATGTTATCAAGAAATTATTGCCTCATTGATGTCTTTCAGTGGCCTATTCTGAGCATCAATCTTCACACAATCATATTTCGCTCAGCAAAAATTATTCCAGAGGTAGCTTATTTAGGGACCGGAACGTTCTTGTGTGTGTTAAGGAAGGGAGGGAGATGTTGTGGCCTTTGATAGAAGTTAGCAAATAATGCGTTATATTGTTGACAAATTCACTGTAATAGATGGCAATAATCTTTCAATCACGTTTACTACTATATTAGGGATACTTCCCATTTCTGTACTACTGCGATGTAATTTCTGGCGAGTACAATGTATGTTAATTCACACGTTTTGGTGGTTAATAAGCATATTGGTGCATTCGATACCTTTACTGGAAATAATGCGAATGTACGCGTTCTGCGTACATCTAAACAGAAGAGGGCGGTTATTCGATGCGCAGATAATCAATTACGCGTACTACAGATCTTTCATGATTCTGTAGAGAGTATAAAGGGTCACATTAATGTTTACAAGATTATTAGGATTATGTGAGCCTTTAAAATGCTTCAAAATCTCCCACTACATAACGATGGCGAGCTGCTTTTTTTTTTTCCTTCTATACAGTGCGTATAAGAGCCATTTTCATTGGTACATGCATAAGTGTTATATTAAGGTTAGCAACTAATGCTTTATAGTGTTTACAAATCTACTCAAATAGCTGGCAATTATCCCTCACTCATTTATTACTGAATCAGAGGCACTTCCCATCCCTGTTACTATAACTGCGATGTCAGTTCTATTGAGCATGTGTATCCACACGTTTTGGTGTTTATCACGCATAATACGCGTTCATTCGATACCTTTGATGGTTACAATGCGAATGTATGCGTTTTACGCACGTTCTAACAAAAGTGGGTGGTTCTTCGACGAACAGAATACAGTTTGTAACCTATAAAACGTGCAAACAATAGAACTTTCATGATCGTCTTAATAGTAATATTTGCCTACGTAATCGTGATGGAGTTCATGAACACTTTAGACATCGTAGGTGTTTCACACTCAGTTGAGCATATTTATTCACATTATCCATTCAAACTGTGGTGGTTACAACGGAAATAATTATATGCATTCTTTATTACCTTTTCTGGTTATGATGCGAATATACGGGCTTCACGCACATATCTAAACACAAGTGGACGTTTATTCAATGCAGACGTTTTTGGTTTTTTTTTTTTATTTAACGTCATACGATATATTTTTTCACGATCGTTATATACAATAGCGGGAAAAAAACATACATAGGTCGATATAATCATAATGGAACTTAGGAACTTAGAAATCACGCAAGGCACAGATAGGCCGAATCCGTCTTGCACTATAATGAAGCATGTTTGTTCATGTTTATGCACACTTTGTCTTGGTTGTAATCCAAAATAATATACGCATTAATTCACTTCGTTTTGATGATTACAGCGAGAATGCATGCGTCTGAAATGCATAAAGAACCAATACAAGATTCGTAGGTGATATCTAATGTTACGTTTAGACCAATCTAAAATTGTCAACATAATAATAAACACTACCATCCATGATTCATTTTCACGTCGCTATACCCTGCTTTGGACTTTCCAGGAATCCTTAGATATTTATCAGTACCTGGGGATGGACTCGTCAAAACATCATTTTGGTACTAATGTGACGTAGAATACACAGCGCGATTAAATGAAATGCTTAAAATATCATTATGTATACGAGGTACATTATTTTATTATCACTTTATGTTGACTTATATGTTTCAGTTTAAATATGGACACTTTCATCCAAATTTAAAAAAAAAAAATTTGAATATGATCATACATGTAAGTACAATCTGATTGTAATTTATGTTATGAAAGAAGTGTTATGCATATCACAATAACAGAGAAAACTAATTATAAGTGCACATTCTATTATATCATCGTACTGAAAATGTTCACTCTGTAACCATTTATTATCATCATACATATTACATGATATCATAGTTACACTGTGTAATAATATCAAATTATGAAAACGACATACTTCTTTTTCTTCTCTTTACCGACAATGTCGATGTACATGACCGTATAGGACCTACTCTTGTTAGAAAAGAGAAAGATATGATTTTACGAATACATGTATCTATCATGTTACACCGATAATGATTTCTCAATTATACTCTTAATCATATCATGGAAGCTGGAAATATGCAGATGTCAGTTGAAATCAGTACTGTCTAAAGAAACCAGTTAAATGGAAGGAGTGACAAATAAGCATTGAAACAAAATCATTCATAACGCAGTCATAGGATTATGCCTCATTCGCTTTGTCAAAACGTCGGGAAGAACCTCAGACATTAACCACTTCAAATTCTGTCATTCGGAAGTTGTGCATAACTTTATGATCAGCTTAAAGAAAAATACTTGGTATCCCAGAGTACGTAGTCTCCGTTTTATATAGGGCTACAGTTGTAACATATACCTTTACCGGTACGTATAAAATGCAATATATCAGAATATAGTCATGACCGTAATTTCATGTTCACCCGTCTGCTGATGATAAACGCCTAGTTGCAATAAGCATATCTAACAACGCAAAGGATTGCATGGAACTTAATAATAAACGCGTACGGCAGGCTGTCATACGAGATGTATACATGAATACTTTAGCCATAATATTTTTAAATACAATTTCATAGAGCAATTGAATATCAAAAAAGCTAAAACAATACGAAGAGTATTCAGTGATTCAAGCGGTATATTATCAACGCCTTTTCAGCTGCATGAGGATTCGTATAGCCATTCTAATTGTTCTTGAATTTCTAATGTATAGGCTTAGCAAAATGTGGAAAGGTTACAAATTCGAAAAGGACTTACTTGACTAGGGACAAAACAATCGAAACACATAATAGAAACTAAATATTCACTATTTCATCTCGGAAAATGTAGGACTCTGACAGGAAACATAGATACAATTGTATTGTGGTCAATAGAAATAGGTAAAAGTTGTTTATCACACATTTTCAGCTTATAGAGGAGAAAAATAATACATCACCACTACCAGAATGGACAGTTGGTTTTCTTCTAGAAATGACCACTTAGACATACTGTGCATACATTAACAGACATTCACCAGAAGAAAATATGCAAAAAAAAAAAAAAAAATACAGTCTGTCCAAAAAACAAAAAACAAAAAACAAAAAAACCCCAGAAAGACACCAAGGTAATTTGGTTTTCTGAACCAGGACGGGGACTTTCAGCGACACAGGGTTTGAGAACAAGTGAAAAGTAATAATGATTATACTAAACCCAATAGAATACTCCGATAAAAGTTGTAAAACTGCTGCACCCATGTCCTTGTTTTCATGACATCATTTACACAAAATAGCTTTGAACAAAAGGTGTCGACAATTGAAAGTATTTGTATGAGATTGGGTGTGTATGCTCTATTGGTTTCCGTTGTTCACAGACCCGCTGGCCGGAACGTTCCCCTCTCTGTTTTGAAAAGTCCATAAAAAAACAAGCGTGGAATTCTTGTTGTTGCGCATGCCATAAAGTGTAGCAGACGGTTGTGCCAGTGTCAGTAAGTATGTCGAGTGAGGGTCTCGAACGTGGACACCAAAGCCTGGAAGATAAATGAAAGAGAAACGGTGAGAATATGAACGTTTTTTTCCCCAATAACGCAAAGTAATAACGAAAATAAACTGCCACTTTGGGCTCGCTGCACGAGTACTCGACCCTGGGATCAACCCGATTTTGATAAATCTAACCTGACCAAGCAAAATAGTGAAAAATTAATTACACTTGAAAGAAAAGTCATGGACCTTTAATCTCTGTAATATTTGGAAACTTTGATTTGTATTCTGCAAATGAGGACTCAGTAAGCTAATGATGACGTAAATCCACTTTTTTTTTCTATTAAAGTAAATTGAATCGGAAACATTTCAATTCTTTTAGATGTACATTGATAATCGCAAATGTCCATAAAATTAGCTACAGTGAACAGAGATATAAAAATTTATTACAATAATAGTTTATGTCTACATTTCTATTGACAGCTGAATAATATCTAAACGAACATTACGTTAAAAACAATTAAATTTCGTTGTAGTCATATCAAACGGTTGAATGTAAAGAATGTATAAATTCCCATTCATAAAATTCACAGCACTACAAAAGTTCTGCATTTCTTCATATCTGATTTTAGGGAGGTTAACATAATTAGAACAAGAAAAAACAAAACAAAATAACAAAGACATCTATGCTTAACTTTATTTGAAATGGATTTGAATAGATAATTACAGAGTACTACAGTTTACACTAACTAATCATCAGTTGCTGGACTGGGCGCAACCCAAATGAAACAGCGTTTTCATATCAAGGCGGAAAAAATATCAGAATATACGAAATGTGCAATTTCAAATATCTACATGACACTAAAAAAGTAAGTATCCCAAGTAACACAAACACAAATTGATGAAGTTTCAGTAAAATATAGAATTCAGAACCAACAGAGAATTACTATTTGAATAATAAATTTCGAACAGTAAAAACAATGTAAAAGAAAACTTACGTGCTACAGTAAATAACAGGTACAAGTTCGGCCGTAACAGGAACAGTGACAGCAACTGTTCATGGCATCACAAATTAATAGCAAAACAAAAACCAAACCAAACAAAATAAAACAAGATTTTATAAAATAATCTGACGAACGAAATAAAAAAAAGAAGAAGAAAAAGCCACAAACATTTGAACGTGCACTCCTGGATAGCTGCTGCCCCGGCGTCAGAAGTTCGAAGGCGTTCGCTTTCAGCGGTTTCTCCGGGTATTGTTTTGTCGCTTTCAGTTCGTTATTCCGAATGTTCGTAAAATACGGGAAGGTTTGTTAATATAGAATAACGAAACTCCAACGAAACGACTAACGAAACGACAATCGACCTTCGGAATAACAAACGCCACATACAAAAATTGTGTTCGAATGAAGCAAGCCTTTTCCACTTTCGACCTAAGGAATGTAACTGTCGGTATTCGCAATTTGCGTGTTTCGGAATAGCGAACCCTCGGAATAATAAACCTTTTGAAATTAACATCATCCGGAAACAGAGATCAATGAGATGATAAAAAAAAAAAAGAATGATTGATCGCATAATTATCGTAACACGATAAAAATCAAATAAATGTCAACACCATTTGTTGAACAAAGAAAACGAGATAAATTTCAACTCAACGTGTTCAAAACAAAAATACAACGAATTTCACCGCCATATTATGTTAATAAACTACGTAGTTATAGCGAAGTGATAAATCATTTCACTTGGCTAATATTTTTACGACCAGCCTTATTTTTTTTTTTTCATTGTTGACTTTTTTTTTTAGTCGGGAAGATGTTCATCATCGTGGTAGAAACTGAAGGAAATAAAGCGGATCTTCTGTCTCACCAAGCGAGGTAAACACGAAAAAATAAATACTACTTTGCCAGACAAAGGTGAGACGAAGGCGTAAAACGTTTGAACGTGCACTCCTGGATAGCTGTTGCCCCGGCATCAGAAGTTCGAAGGCGTTAGCTTCCAGCGCTTTCTCCGGGTATTGTTTTTTTCGCTTTCAGTTCGTTATTCCGAATGTTCGTTATTTCAAAGGTTTTCCGAATGCTCGTTATCTCAAAGGTTCGCTTATTCCGGCTATTCATTAGCCGGAAAATAAGGGAAGGTTTGTTAATCTAGAATAACGAAACTCCAACGAAACAACTAACGAAACGACAATCGACCTTCGGAATAACAAACGCCATCACATACTAAAATTGTGTTCGAATGAAGCAAGCCTTTTCCACTTTCGACCTGAGGAATATAACTATCGGTATTCGCAATTTGCGTGTTTCGGAATAACGAACCCTCGGAATAATAAACCTTTCGAAATTAACATCACCCGGAAACAGAGAACAATGAGATAATAATAATAATAATAAAAAATGATTGATCGCATAATTATCGTAACACGATAAAAATCAGATAAACGTCAACACCATTTTGTTAAATAGAAAACGAGATAAATTTCAACTCAACGCGTTCAAAACAAAAATACAACGAATTCCAACGTCATGTTAAGTTAATAAACTAAGAAGTTATAGCCAAGAGATAGATCATTTCACTTGGAGAACATTTTACGACCAGCCTTATTTTTTTTTTTTTCATTGTTGACTTCTTCTTTTTTTTTAGTCGGGAAGATGTTCATCATCGTGTAGAAACTGAAGGAAATAAAGCTGATCTCCTGTCTCACGAAGCGAGGTTAAAAAAAAAAAAAAAAATCATTTTGTCGCGATTACCTCGCTTCGTGAGACAGAAGATCGGCTTTATTTCCTTCAGACTTTTTTTTTTTTTTGTATGAAAAGGAGGTGCCGCAATTTAGTTTCAACGTTTGAGGAAACATGTATTAGCGGAAAAATGAGCAAAGAAAATGTGATTCTATCGTGAATGTGTCCGATTTTCTTTGCTCATTTACCACTGATAAAATATATTCATTTCTATGGTCAGTTTCCTTCTGTTTGCGTTTTAGAAAAAAAAAATACAGATGTGTAACGATTTACTTGACGGACATAATAAAAACAGTTCTGACACCTCGTTTTCATAACTTTGAGAATCAATAATGAAGGATAAATTCGGTAGACCGTTTGGAACAGCAATATACAAAGTGAATGGCTAATTAACAAGTGCAAAACGTCTGTAAATTGATGTAGAACAACAACGAATCAACAGGTCATTTATGTAACTGAGAGCCCGGACAATCTATATTACCAGACACTTATTTTCTGTTGCCGTGAATTCCGTCCTCAGAGGCTGAAAAGCGAGCGAAAAGAAAAGGCACCAATTATTCACAAAGATCTTAACATTACGAGTGTAAAGAACTAAGTGAATCACTCTCTTCTGTTCCACTGCAAAGTTAATATTGTGTTTCAATGCGACATTTTGCGCGGCGCAAAATCGCATTGCAGTTACGCGCGATACTTTCACTTAGGCGCCGTAGATGGCGCTAGACAATTTAACCGGAGGAGATCCGCCGGTCGGTGCGTTCGCGTTGAAACGTGTTTGCGTACGCGTTACCGATGCGCGGTTCTACGCGTAGGTAAGTTTAACGCGATCAGCACTGTAAATCGTTGGATTTGCCCATCAAAGTGACTCCATGTATGCGTCCGGTCCCACAACGCTTGGTCTACTGTACACTGTACGTATGGTACGTACGCCACACATGTTATGCACAAGGGAAGAAAGGCTGGACTAGAAGTTGTTTACAGGATTGACAGCGCATATGCATGCAATTCAAAAGAGCCGCCGCGCGCACAGACGATCGGCAATAGGATTTAACACGCAGTGCAGTGGGACAGAGTAACCAAAGCACACGTCACTCATTTCAGCGCTTCCTATTGGCTACATTCTTGAACCCATTTTATAATATGGCTTATTTAGTAACTGATCTTATCACGTAATGTTGAAGGGATCACTCCAGGGAATGCAGAAAAATCTGTGAAACACTCGGTGAAAGTTTGATTAAAATCAGACAATCTATTCAGTTTCATTGATGAATTTGTAGAGTTTTTGTCGACCATATGCAGTCTTCACCAGATGGAAACTCTACAACAGTATGTATGATAGAGCCATAGAATCATGTAAAGTAAATTGTATAGGAAATATTACAAATCTTTGTGTTCAAAGAAAAGTATGTGTTCCCCTGATTGGTTATCGAGATGTTGTATGGCAAATGTTGTTTTCCATGGCTTTGAAGGAGTAAGGTATTTATATTAAAGTACTCATGTGATGTCCTGGAAAAAAGGAATGTTTGTGATATTCTCTGTTTATTTTCTCTATATTGTTCTACTGCTGTGACATCGCAAATTGGTTCCATTTAGAGAGGGGATGTTAAATAGAAGAAACCCAAACTTTGCTAATTCATAGCCCTTGACTGAATTCCTGGCTTTCCTTGAAAATTTTTAGTGTTATCACCTGGATTTTCTGGCTTTTGCTGATGTGCTGATAGGATAGACTTGACTAAATGGCAGTCTCCCTGTTTTCCCCGCCTTTCCTTTCACAGTGAAGCGCAGGGAGCACATTGACTGCCAGCCGATCCAGGAGCAAGTGCAGCGAGCCGAGGCGCAGTACGTTGAACTCATGACGAACATCTTCGCCAAACTCAGGTGAGTTTATAAAGCATTCCGTGTGTTGTGCAGTTCGATGCTTGGTGTGTGGTATATTTGGACCACGGAATATCGGCAATTGAATCTTTTGTTTCCATGGGTGTTTACATGCTGTGGAGTCAATAAGAATGTGGGGCTGGTGTTTGCCGATAAGAAAATAATGATTATGGTAAATACAGCATTTGTGATTTGCCATTTATCTAGTGACCTACTCTGACATGCAGAAGGACATACCTTACAGAGCGAATAACATACTGTCAAGTGAAAAGGAGATGAGAAAGTTAGAAATATGTGATCCGCTACAACAAAAGGATCCAAAAGTCTTGGGAGGACAATTTTCTGAAAATGGCATGACATTATTCCCTTACTCTTCTACTTTAATTTCATATATAGCACAACTAATAAAAGTACTCAGTTGCGGATATATCGATGATTTTATAAGCGCATGTCAAGTGGTTGAGGAAATCAGAGTTTCAAGAAAAATGCCTTCAAAATTTTCCTTCCGATGCTATCATGATCAAGGGGAGGCCAGACAGTTCTCACCGCTTGACAATAGAAGGCATGCTCCTAGCGACCTCCGTGATGTTCATTCAAGCTTAGCGCCAGCGGTCTACGCATGACCAGTCAGTAATCAGGATGCCACGCACTGACCAATAAGATCACTCCTTCGTTGCTAGGGGCGGAGTCTAGCTGCGGCGCTAAATCCAAATCTTCAAGACACGTTTCTGTTGTGTTGAAAGTCCGAAAATCATGGCCCAGAAAATGCTGATTTCTTGCCTCTCCTTTGATCGTTTGTCTTCGAAATTTAGACAGATGATAGACAAAACATTAGACTACAAAATTATGCCAAAAACAGAAATCCGTTTGTTTTGACCAATTTTGATGATGTGACTTCAAAGTCGATTTTCTCGGCTCAGCCGTCAGCAACTTTAGGATCCTTTTGTTGTAGTGGGTCACATATTATCTAACAAATCTAACAAATAATTAATCAAAACAAGGTGCACATATACAGTGTATATTACTTTGGATTTTAGATTCTTTACAAATGTTTCTATGGAGTTGCAGATCAGATCCTCAATGGAAGCTTCACTACTTTGAGCTCTCAATTATCTGGTTCAAGTCAGAAGCCTGTGTGAATTTGACTCATACCCGCTGTGCACAACAGAGGAAGGCTCAGTGTGCAACCTCTTTTTGTACAAAAAATGAGGTGATTTTGATGCCATGAATTCAGCATTTTGAGGTTTTTATAACAATCAATGCCAATGAGGATTGTAGGACAAACTGTCATTCTTGAAGGTACTTTGGATGTATGTCTTCGGTGGCGCAGTAATGAAGACAGCATACATGCAGTTCTGCATCTCAACAGGTCTTCCAAAGATTGACAATTTGTCCCATCATCGGAAATTAGAAGTTGATTGATTGTTACAGTGTATGTATCCAGTTTTTTTTTTTTTTTGAGGCAACGAGGCCTACAACTCGAAATTAGGCAAAGTATATTTATTTTGGATCAAAAATTCAAACAAAATAAGGGGAAGTGGAAGAAATGCAAAGCGAGAAGCCATATGAAGGATGCGATGTTGTGAAGGGATCCTACATTGACCATAAGAAGCATGCAGCAGCGCACGATGTCAGAACTGCTTTGTGATGTTTGTTAAAAATTTTATATTTTGACAAGCGCGACGCGCGGTGCAAAGCATAGCGCAATGTCAGAATTGTCTTGTGATGTCACAATTGTTTGTTAAAATATGTTACATTACACAGAGCGACAGGTACAAAGCTGCGCACAATTTCAGAATTGCTTTGTGACATCGTTTTGCAAATAGTATACTATTTGCAAAATATCGTCATAGAAGTGGCATTTTGCAAATAGTACTTTCTTAAGTGTCAACTTTCTCACATAGCTGAAAATACCTATAATCACATGAAGCTCTTTGAACCAATCACGAGAGGATAAATTTTTGATCCAAAATATAATGAGATCTAGTGTAGGCTAGAAGGCCAGCATGGCAGTGGCTCTGATTGCTCTGTGTGTTTTTTAGTCTGATTTTTTGCACGTTTTGCGCTCTGTAACCTAGTTGATGCCGTAATGCCATGCATATGACAAAAACATGCATGGTGTACGGGGGAAAAATAGATGTGTATAACAGGCCCAGCACAAATATCAGAAATATTTACAGCCGGCTTTCGAGTCAGCAGTTCCATAGAGCCTTCGAAAATTACGTTCTGGGTCGCATCTGCTGAAACAGTATTACCGTGTGCCAAAAATACAATCCTTTGGATACTGTTCTGTGTACGAACCAAGAGGTTATTCTTTCTTGAGGAGTTCTTACGAAGGACTGTGGTAGAAGAGAAAGAGACTAGAGGGAGAGGTCTCAACGTTTTGGACAGTTTTACTCTCTATCATCCGCAAACAAAATGGAGGGGAGGGTGCGGGAGGTTAATGGAGGGTTAACGCCGACCTGGAAGGGGGCGCTTGGCTGCTAGGCTTCGATGCTGAGGGTGCATTGGTAATGACAGAGTCCAGGGTGGCCTTTGTTCTCGTCTAAGTATAGTCATGCGTGATGTTGTTGTCAATGCTTTGTCCGTGATTGTGCGCAGTGGGGCAGTGTCACTGTTCCTCTGTGTGAGGTGTGGGTGCTGTTATATTGTCACTTGGAGTGGATTGGTTTTGGTTTGTGATGGGCAGCAGCTAGTGTAAATTACCAATGGTTCCTTCTCGTTGCCGGGGGGGGGGGGGGGGGGGGATTCTATTCTGCTTCTGTGTACCTTTCCAACATTCTTATACCTCTTTCTCTACTCAAACATACCTTCTCACATCTACACTCATGGTTAACCATATTAAAACTCTACACCTTCACATTCACTCCATCCTGCAAACAAGTTACCTCCCTTCAAGGAACATCTCAAATTCATGATGGGCATGTTTGCCTATGAAGTGCTAAAACCCCTCTCAGACCACCGTGTTGGCTGCATTACCTTCCAATCCAGTTTCGCTTCTCATTGTTCGACACGAAACCGAAACTTCCAATATTCTAGAGGAAAATCTATTCAGATATGGTTTTCCTTTTTTTTTTTGTGAGGAAACCCATCCATCATAGCTAAATGACATCCCATCTATGTCACATTGTTGATACTGAAGTGTGTGTGATGAGCTGTGAGGTGATAAAAATAAAACAGTGATTCCTGGGATCCGTGGAGAAAGTATCCCATTTTGGTTTTGCCAACAGAAGAGAACAAAAAGAAAAAGCATGAGGAAAATGAAACTGTAGAATAAAAGTGCTTGAAGTGTCTAAGTACTTTTGAGGAGGGGAGGAAACATTGAGGATGTATACTTGTGGAAGCTGTTACACACTAAAGCAAAAGCACCGCACCAAGCATATGCCAAGAACTGCGCCTCATTAACATTTCAATTGGACTGCATTGAACGGAGCGAAATAGGATAGAATGGTCGAGGTTTCACGTAGTTTAATGTGTCGCCTTTTTGATTTTTTAAACAGAACAGTGATACTGGTGGCATGCAATAATTCCTGAGGTGGTAGTAATCTCTTTGCAAGTTTCTCATTGATCTATAGATAAATCTATATGTACCACAAATTTCCCCCTTGTTTTTGATATGAAGGAAACAAATCTATACTTGTATCCCTTGCACCAAGTCAGTGATATGTTAAAATGAATCGACAATTAATGACTTGCTTAGTTGAGGGGGGTCGTAGGTTCCGAGTCATCCACCGAGAAATTAAGGACTTTCTGATCATAGAAGAAAATTCAAAACCTTTTCAAACGGTTGAAGCATATTTATTTGGAACTGATGAAATTAAGCATATCCATGAGGAACTAGTGAAACAGATTTCATATGATGAGAAGCAAATCATATATCTTACAATTCAAAGACATAATTACAGAGATTCAAAGAAGTGTGTCTGTTTTGTAAGTAAGAAAGTAGTTATTAAATGAAGGTAGTGATCATAGTATTGTAGTTTTCGTCAGACAGAAGTAAAGTGTACATTTGGGTCACCAATGTGTTCTCATCCAGAATTGACAATTAGTTTCTTTATTTCCTGATTTTGTCTTAAGTTTTGTTATTATTATTTTTCATACCATTAAATCAAGACAGTTTGGGGGGTTTATTTTTCCTTCGGAATTCAATTTTCCATGGTCATATTAAAGGTAGGGGATACCTTTTACAGAACTCCCAAAATGCAGCAAAACATTAAATATGAACCTCAGGGGACTTGTTTAGGCCACTGCTTAGAAATTTGGAAGTCAACAGTTATCTACAATTTGAATAATGCACAAAACTCAGCTACTCAGTAGTTCCGTGTGTCAGCCACACTTAAGCCTTTTTGTTGCAGTCTTCTGTATTTTTCATCTATAAACACAAATCTAAAAGTATAAGAGCTGATGTAATAACATATAGAGTGTGTGGCAAGAATGTATATAGAAATGTTTGTAAGTTTTGATGAACTTTATTCACAAAATATACATGATGGACACACATGCAGTGCATGGGTCTGCAAAGATAGCCTAGTAATGTACTGGAATTTATGGTGAGCCCCGAAAAGAATTCATTTCAAAATCTAACGGTCAATAAAAATGTACTTAATGTTACCTTCCACTTTCAATACTTTATGGGAGTTTCTAAAATGATACTCTCTTCAACATACCACTGTGTTTATACAACCTGAAGGCATGCAAATGGGATTCCCTACCTTTAAGGTAATACAGCAATTTCTTCTACCAAAAGTTTGCAGTGGTGCTCTATGGACAATAGAACACAGTCAAGATATACAGTGTTACATGCAGAAGGTGCTTTGAGATTACTTTTTTCTAGTTTGTACAGGTTATGATACAAAGCATGCTTTTTTAGACATTTCTTATTGTAGTTCAGGAAAGTGTCATTTCAGCTGTTATTTGCAGTTTAAATATTCAGAATGCCAGTTAGGATATTGTTCATGTATTAGGTAACCTATCAAAATATGCCATTTAGGGGTGCAAATTTGATGTGCCTTTAAATGCCATTCAGGATCCATTTCTGAAGTGTTTGGCAGCACATTTTTCTGAGAGCAACCCCCCTTAGTTCCTCTGCGCAAATGAACTTTTG
This sequence comes from Diadema setosum, assembly GCF_964275005.1. Taxonomy (NCBI): domain Eukaryota; kingdom Metazoa; phylum Echinodermata; class Echinoidea; order Diadematoida; family Diadematidae; genus Diadema; species Diadema setosum. The sequence goes on from NC_092689.1 coordinate 33,028,447, forward strand.
AAAAGCCAGCATGGAATTCCTAGGATATGATATTCCAATGCAGGGAACTTAAACCTGATATTGAAGCGACTTTAAAGCCTGTTTACAGCCTTAGGAAAAAACTTATACCAAAAAATTTTTACTGAGTTCTCCACACCTTTAGTCATAAAAGATACATTTTACATTTTAGTGTATGTACATAATGGAGATTTACATTTACTGCTGCACATTTAACATTCAGAGCAAATGTTGGCATTTTTTCTGTCAGTTTAAGTACTAAAGATTGAAATGAGAGTCTGTGTTTGCCATCGAGCATATTTACAGCATCGTGTAGGTGTGGTCAGCCTTTTATCAGACACAGAGCATGTTTGGTGAGATTTACAGTCACTGCCTGCCTTGCTTCTAATAGTCCGAAATGATGTGGGCACAGTAGGTATGCTGGACCTCTGTGATTGAGCTGCCATCAGCAATGTGCGCCATCCTGTCTGAAGTAGACATTCTGTGTTCAGTGGAAGACGGGGCGACACCCGTGCTTTCACCTTGCACGCTTTTGACAGCTGGGATGTTGGAGTAATTGTGCCCATCAGAGGCTGCCTCTTCGTTGCCGGGGAGACGCGGAACCAATGTCGATGCTCTCAGCTGGGATTTGTTGGGCTCTGCAAGGGCGGTAACATTTTCATCTGGGAGAGTGGGCTTTGACGGAGGAGTCCCGCCAATACCGGGATACATGACCATGTAGCCATGGTCATTCACATCCACCACTTGACCCTTCTTGCTTCCAGCCTCCGCTGCCAGTCCCCCAGTCAAGGGCCGGTCAGAGCCGTTGCTGGGGTGGAAGGCGACCTCCCGCGACCCTCGTTGAGAAAGTTTCTCAAGGATGCTGGTCATGGATGCGTAGCTGCTCTCTTCCCTCGGGGCTCCCCACTCCGAGCCGATGCAAGGGTCCGGCTTGCCAAGTTTGGCTGCAAAGGCGTCCTCGCTGACCCGGTAGGACAGCTGCCGTGGGGGTGAAGGTAGGGCCCTTGACGTGCGCCGGTGGTGCTGTTTAGTAGAATATATGATTGGTATATACTGTACATGTCATTCATCACGTCTCATGAAGACATCTTTGGATTTGTGACTTTGAACAGTACTCTATCATGATGTCATGTCTCAATTATTACTTCTGGGTTGCTATCATCACATACATTTCAGTCTACACTCTTGTCATCAAATAACGCAGACTGTGATCATGCGACTCCGCTCCAATGGTAGGCTTTAGTGTATTCGTGGAAGAGAAACTTTTTGACTTTGGTTTATTGCTGGACGTGATACTCAGTCTTGATCATGACCTCAACCAGACTGAATGATTACAGCCTCTGTTTTCAACTTGGGTTTAATAACTCTAGTATACCCCTTTGTGCCTACTCGCTGATAGAAAAGCTGGTGAGGGAGATAAGGAGAAGAGAGATAGATAGATAGATAGATAGATAGATAGATAGATAGATAGATAGATAGATAGATAGATAGGTACTAGTAGATAGATAGATAGGGGAAAAGAAACTGTCCAGAGAGTAATATGTCTTGGTATTACCATAGCAACACTCACCCTATCTTTGCTGGGAGCCCGACAGCGACAGTGTCTGGTCAGGCAAGAAGGGATTGCGACGAGAAGTACCAGACCCAGCACGGATGACACCACAATCAGGGCAAGTGTTTTGACCTCGATGGTGATCATGCCTGTTGGGGATAACAGGTTTAGGAGATGAACAGAATTGCACCGGTATGTTCGTGTGCATTTTAATTTTGCCAATTTCGCGAGAGCCAAGATTCACGAAATCAAAATGCACATGAAAGTTCTTGTCTACACTTTACGTATTGAATGTTAGAAGCAACACTCAAAAATTTCATACCACGAAAATATCGCGTTTTACAGTATACAATAGAGTACCAAAGTGTGATGTCATAGCCATTCATCGCCATGGAAACTGGTTCTTAACCGTCTCACCTGACCAGAGTGTTTGTGTGCGCACCTGGTTCCAACCCTAGCTATAACAAGAGACTGTGATATCATCTTTTCGGTACTCTGTAGAAAAATCCCAATCCTCCCACTGCTGAAATAGCTTTACATGCAGCTGTATGTGTGTTTGTGTGTGGGTGTACATGTGTATGTGTGTGGGTGTTAATGTTTACATTGTGAATGTTAATATACTCCCATTTAGTTCAAACTGTTACCATTGATATCCAACACTTTGCTTTCATCCGCCGAATCAGAGTAGGCCACGGTGCCAGCCGTTGGTTCCTGCGTGGCATTGGGGGATGAGGTTGGTTCTGATGATGTGGCGGGCTCCGTCTGTTTTGGAGTGTGTTCCCCAGTAGCCAGACCCGAATCGAACCCAAGAGGAGTGGCTTGGTAGACATACTCTGAGAAGTTTGGCAGGGAAAACATTACACTGAGAGGTGGCTGCTATAGCTTTATTCTGCTAACAACTGTATGACTAACAACTAACTGTATGACTAACTGTATGACTGTATGACTAACTGTATGACAACTAACTGTATGACTAACAACTGTATGACTTTACGAATGACAAGAAGCTATCATTAAGGAATCTTTGTCAGGTTTTTTTTTTCTAGATACTACAACATACTTGCCAACTAGTAAGATTTTATCAGATTCAGTAAGATTTTTTCCGTTAAAAATAGCAAAATCAGATTTTCTGTCAGAGAAATCGGATTTTTTAAAAATATTTAGATATACCTTTCATGTGTATTTTCTGAAGATTTGACTGAAAGTAAGATTTTTAACTTCAGTTTGCATATAAAATAAGATTTTTGCAATCCACGAGTAAGATATTTCATCTTGAAATGTTGGCAGGTATGCTACAAATGTATGTGTTTACCCTTAATACTGTAAGTAAATAACTGTATATGTTGTACATTTCATGGTTTTTTGTTTTTTTTTAATAGTACAATTCACAACTGTACATCAGCATGCATTTACACATGTTCTGTAAAGTTATGTGATTTGACAGAGGAATCATTTTTTTTTTTCTTTCACTTGAATTTCCTTGAAAAAGTCAATTCCAGTATCTTGCACAGGATGTTACAGAGTATTTGTTATCAAAAATACAAAACAAATAAATGCAAAGTTTTTCTGCCTCCATTACATCTGTTTGAGCATGACCATTATACAATGTAGCTCTGTCTGAAATATTCCCTTGATCGAGAGAAGGCAGTACCTTCTTGCGGAGAGGTGGACAAAGCCCTGATGGCCCGAATGGTCATCTGGAATCCGGGCTTACTGATAGAATGGTCACTGGCAAAGACTACAGTCAGGGTACTACTGGTGGAGTTGAAAGCCTGCCTGCGCAGGATTTCACCCGTGCGTTCGCCTGTCCAATTCTGCCACGCTGGGTCATTTGCATTGAACGCGTGGACTCCCTCTCCTGCCCACAAAACGTCGGCGCCATCTTCAGTGTTGAGGTGCATGAAAGAGACCTCAGCAAGAAAGCTATACGGTAGCACGATGTCCCAGATGCGGTAGTAGTTGTTGGGATAGTTGTCCGGATGGTTTGGAGATTCCAATGTGATCATGCTCCCATCCTCCCATCCACCTTCTGGAGCCATGGAATCTGATGGATTGAAGATTTGTTGAACTCATCAATTCGCAGAAAATTTTTTTTTGTTGTTTGCTGCTCGATCTGTTTAAAATGACTTTCAGTATTCCAGGTTGGTGTCTCGAACCATAAAGTGAAAATTCTCTTTGATTAGAGCCCTGTGTTGTTCATTTAAAATTGCTTGTTTCAGTTGAGGAACTTTCAAAAGCCTATCAAGTACTACAGTCATACACAGGGCCTCGTTTCATAAAACTTGTTATCAATAACAAGTTGTACGATAGTTGTTATAAGCTACTGAAATCCTTGCATCTGATTGGCTGAGAGCAAATTTGTCATAGAAATGAGGCAGTTGAGTGATAACAAGTTTTATGAAATGGAACCCAGATCTGTAAAGTGGCAACACACTCTAGAAGATGAAAGTTCATGTCACTGCCCTTTTTTTTATCCATTAGCATAGATTCAATTATTTGCACCAGGGTCATCTCAAAAAAGGCTATATAGTTGCCAAAAGAAGGACAGGATGATGATATCTGGAGCAAAGTTCCTCTATTACTTGATATTAAGTGAGATATAAACAAGAAGCTTGACTTCACCATATCGCTAACTATTTGGTCATACTTTCAGGATTCTCAGTGGGTTGGTGCATGTATGTCTGTTTGCATATGTGATTGAATAATGGTATTCTACAATTTTGTGGGTTGAATAATGGTATTCTACTATTTTGGGGTTGTTGTTGTTGTGGGTTTTTTTTTGCACATATCAAGGAGGATGTAGAAGCTTGGACTCTATGTTGACGTATTTGTAATGACACATTCAAGCAACCTCATGCAGACTATGTGAAACACAGTGACACTGGGCTATTTAGTCCCCTATGGTTAACAGAATCGCACATCCCTAAAACTAGTATTACAATTTGATATGCACAGATTATTTGCAACACATGTATGTGTGTAAATGTGTGTGAACGCATCTTTTGTTGCTACAGATTTTTTTTATGGATGGTGGTGTGTGCATAAGTAAAAAGTTTTTTCCATAGATTATGATGATTGGCCATGCTATACTTCAAAACTTGCGGACATACCAAAATGGTCGATCACAGAGACCGTCACATTCAACTGTGGCATGGCACGTCCTTGGTAGCTTGTGCGCAGCTTTAGTCGCAGCCACGCCAAATTCCCAACAGACACCACCTCACTGGGCAGTGTGTGTCCGCTAAATGATACCAGTTGTGATGATGATCCAGAGATGAGTCCGTCACCAATTTTCAAGAAATCCCTTCCTTCGTCAAAGCTCAGTACTTGGAACGCAAACACGATTCGCTGCTGTTCTCCTGGCGCATAAAAAGTCCACGTCGGGTGTCGGTAGTGGGTTTCCACTGCTTTCTCAATATCCTCGCTAGAGATGGTGAAAGATTCGTCATCGCTCAGGACAACGTGATCTGAAAAAAAAAAATGCAGGCAAAATGTTTTCTTGATGCTCGATATTAGTAGGAGTGAGGTCAGCAATCTGCAAAGAGCAAAACTTTGAACATGTCTGAAGTTGTAGGAAAAGGTTGTCCTGAGAGCAAGTACAATTCATCCTCGAAGGCTAGAAATTTTGTGGTTGTTTTTTTTTTTCCTTCAGATTAATTCAAGTTAACAGGCCTCAGAGGTGAGGAATCAAAGCTCAAACCACGCTTTCAACAGGGAAACATCTGACTCCAATAGAGTGTTCAAAGTGTGAGCAAGGAGGTTTAAGAGATGGAGTAACACACAGTCTTATTCCCTTTGATCCCATGTTTAATGCCACCACTCAGAAATATTTGAAGTATGTGCTAAACTGGAGCTGCCCCACAGATAGGAAGACAACTGATTCATGTGCCATTGTATCATGACTAGTCACTCTTTATTTAAGGAAGATTTGTCTTCATGATGGTAATTTTCACCATCCCTTCTTATAAACATTAGTGGTACCGGTACATACAGGTACAGACACAATGATGTTCGAATAAGAATTGCACCAAAAAAGTGATGAAATCAAAATTCAAAATCAATATTACTCGACTGTACATGTCTGTTCACTGATCTGACATATCAGTTTATACAGAACTATACTTAAAGATGATACCATTTTAGTTTCATTTGACAGAATTAATCAGAAAGTGATAAAACCGGCATTTCAGGTGGGTAAAAGTTCAAACACTTTCACAACAGACAGCTCGGATTTAAACTTTTGCACATATTTTTGGACAAAATTGACTTTTGTTTCATATTCTTTATCATAAAGTGAAATTTCATTTCATGTGATAGATTAACAAGCAAAATATAGCCGACATTATGTAAAGAGCCCAAAATAAATCTTGAGAGTGCTCAGAAAGACGGCGGTAATGAACCTTGATCGTCGAAGGCACCAATGCACCTGTGGAATTCTTTTGTGCATCAATAAAAAACTGACAGCTTTGTGAATGATTCTAACCAGTTGGAACTCTCATCTCTTGAACCTTTTTGGTGTGAGCAACAAAGTCCACACTGGGCGGAGTCAGAATGGGTATACAGTATGTCCCAAAAAAAATTACAATCAGACTTTCGCGTTGATAACACCCAATATGATTAACTGTCTAAATGCTACTTCAGGGTCTTAAAATATAGCGTCTTGGCTCTATTTTGCAGAAAACCCCATTCAATTTGGTTAAGCGGTCACAGAGAAATGTGGATTGTTGTAAAGCATGTCATGAGTCTGATTCTTCCAAGTTTAGCACTTGGATGCTCTTGTGTGTGAACACAATAGACAGAACTTGGAGGGAAGAGATTCCTTACATGCTCTACAAAATTCCTCATTTCTCTTTGACCACTGAAGCAAATGAATGGGGTTTTCTGTAAGATGTGGGCAATGAGTTATAATTTTGTACCCTAAAATTGTATTTGGATTGATTAACTATTTTTAAAGCTTTCATTGCGGAGGGTCCCGTTGTAATTTTTTTTTTTTTTTTTTTGGACATACAGTATGGGCCAAGAGAGAGAGAGGGTCAGGGGAGGGTTGTATTTTAAGGATGCTCACCCATGAGTTCTTGTGATGTTGCCAGCACCTGAGGTGTCATCACCATGAGAAGTGTCAAAGGTGATACTAAAGCCATCCAACAGAAGAAAAAACGGAGCATGTTAACAAGAGATGTAGCCACCAGCACTCTAGGAAATGTTGCAGCTTACTCTCAAAAGCTACCCTCTGCTCAACTGTCTGATGCAGTATACCTATATACATGTAGTTTCCACTCTCTTTTTCTCCCCTCGTTTTGGTTGTGTCCGTGCAGCTCGATTGAAACTCACTAAATGTGTTCCAACAGAGCAAGGGGGTTTTGTGATCTACACACGGACGTTCGTCTGTGCCAATCACTGAAGCAAAGAAACAAGAAATCATGAATGTATTACATGCCTCGCCCCAATTTCCTCGTTAAAACTTTGGTGGCGTGTGCAAAAATATTCAACTCTTGTGATTGGCCAGCAAACTGTCTATGGGTAGGCAGGACTTTAGGCAAAGTTACAATGGATCTGATACTTTCGGTAATTATTGTCGAGAGCCTTTTGAAAGTATGGTAACTCTAGTATTCCTGAGAATTTATTTATTTATCGGAAGATCTTTCGTTGGCTGGGACTATTTATAACTCTGAAACTGCTGTTGACGTAAGGAAAGATCTGTATCGGGAGACTATGTTACGCTATTAAAGTACCAGTTGAGTGTGGATACTAAAATTTCACTTTAAAAAAAAAAAAAAAACAAGAATGTTGTGCAACATGAAATTAGCACAAAAGCAAAAATTGTGCACATTTTTCCTACTCGTTATATGATATGATTTGATATCTTTGATTTCAATGTAGGTATATTGTAGGGGTATTACTGTTACGCTATCATTAGTTTTCTTCACGTTCATTGGTTCTTTAGCATGAGTGTGAATTTCATTTTGCCCGGCTGAGCATGAACAGTTACTCCCACTTTTACAGTAACTCCCCAGATCCCTCCACTTGACTTTTTAGCTCACTTGAGCCAAAGGCTCAAGTGAGCTATTGCGATCACTCTTCATCCGGCATCCGTCGTGCGTCGTCCGTCGTGCGTAAACTTTTTACATTTTCATCTTCTTCTTGAGAACCCCTTGACCGATTTTCACCAAACTTGGCAGGTAGCATCCCCAGGGGAATAGGATCTCAATTTGTTTAAGTGGGCACCATACCCCACCTGGGGGACCCCTAGAGGGGCCAAAACCCCCCAAAATTAAGGAATTTTAAAAAATCTTCTTCTCTAGAACCAGAAGTGATAGAGCTAAGTTAATACTATGAATTAGTACATTGATGACTGTAGTTTCAAGTTTGTTCATGGTGGAATCAGGGGTGCCCCCCTTGGGACCCAGGGGAGGGGGTGGGGAGGGGTCCTAATGGGGCCCAAATTGTACACTTTCATCGTTTTCTTGAAAATGCCATTATGAATTTTCACCAAAGTTGGCAGGTAGCATCCCTAGGGAAAAAAAAAAAAATCACAATTCCATCAAATGGGTACCATGCCCCACCTGGGGGGCCCCAGGGGGCCTAAATTTGGACCGAAATTGTAAATTTTCATCTTTTTCTTGAAAACCCTATCACAAATTTTCACCGAACTGGACAGGTAGCATCCATAGGGGGACAGAATCTCAATTCCATCAAATGGGCACCATGCCCCACCTGGGGGCCCCCAGTAAATTTGGACCGAAATTGTAAATTTTCATCTTTTTCTTGAAAACCCTGTCACAAATTTTCACCAAACTTGACAGGTAGCATCCATAGGTGGACAGAATCTCAATTCCATCAAATGGGCACCATGCCCCAGCTGGGGGCCCCAGGGGGCCTAAATTTGGACCGAAATTGTAAATTTTCATGTTTTTCTTGAAAACCCTATCTCAAATTTTCACCAAACTTGGCAGGTAGCATCCATAGGGGGACAGAATCTCAATTCCATCAAATGGGCACCATGTCCCACCTGGGGGCCCCAGGGGGCCTAAATTTGGACCGAAATTGTAAATTTTCATCTTTTTCTCGAAAACCCTATCACAAATTTTTACCAAACTTGGCAGGTAGCATCCCTAGGGGGATAGAATCTCAATTTTATCAAATGGGCACCATGCCCCACCTGGGGACCCCAGGGGGCCTAAATTTGGACTGAAATTGTACATTTTCGTCTTTTTCTTGAAAACCCTATCACATATTTTCCCCAAACTTGGCAGGTGGCATCCCTAGGGGGATAGAATCTCAATTTCATCAAATGGGCACCATGCCCCCACCCCCCCCCCCCCCCCCCGGAGGCCCCAGGGGTCCCATCCCATCTCCCCCCCCCCCCCCACCCTCCTGTAAGGAATCTTTACAGATTTTCTCTGGAACCAGAAGTGATTGAGCTAAGTTGATACAGAAGTGATTGAGCTAAGTTAATGAGTCAGTATAGTGATGACTGTTGTTTCAAGTTTGTTCATGGGAAAATCAGGGGTGCCCTACCTCCCCCCCCCCCCCCTTGGGACCCAAGGAAGATTGATGGGAGGGGGGAGTCCAGATGCGGGCCTAAATTTTTATTTTGCTGAAAACAACATAATGGATTTTCACCAAACCTGGCAAGTAGCATTCCCATGGGGATAAGATTTCAAAGTGTTTGAATGGGCACCATGCTTTCCCTGGGGGCCCCAGGGCGTCCAAACTTCCTAAATTAATGAATATTCAATAATATTTTTCTCTAGTTCTAATCAAAAGTGATAGGGCTTTAAGTCTTTTTTTTTTTCCCCCAAGCCGCATAATCCAACATTCTATAAAGTACAGTGTACTGTACGAGCTGAAATCTTCGCGTACAGATATTTTCGCGAATTGCTACTTGGAGGACATTTTCGCGTGTTGTTTATTTCGAAAATCGCGAAAATAAAACCACCGCGAAAATTTCAGCTCGTACAGTACTTGGTAGGTATTTTTTACCAGTGTGATGGAATATGTAAATGGACACCATGCCCCCACTCTCAAAGCTACCCCCACCATAAGTTTCCAATGTTCTCAGGTAAGAGTCTGCAAGAATGCATGGAAGGTGAACTTGCGATACTCAGGTGAGCGTGTGACCCCCGGGTCTCTTGTTGTTGTTCTTCTTCTTCTTCTTCTTCGCCTCGTGCCGCCAGAGAGGTCCAGAAGTCGTCGGAAACCATGGAAGAGCTGATGGGGAAGATGAGGGAGTGGCAGGAGACGGCCAGAGACGTGGAGGAGAAGATCTCCCAGCGAAGGAAGGAACGGCAAAACAACGTGTGGCAGCTCTTGGGTGCTGCAGTGCTGGCGGTAAGTTTTTTAATGCCTCCACCACGAAGTGGTTGTGCCAGAGGCATTATATTTTCGGGTTGTCCGTCCGTCCGTCCGTCCGTCCGTCCGTCCATCCGTCCATCCTTCTGTCCGTAATCAATTTTGTGGACAGCGTAACTAAAAAAACCGTTCGAGGTATCCTTATTAAACTTGGCATGTATATGTATGAGTGGGCGAAGTTGTGCCTGTCAACTTTTAGGGGCACATACTGAGGGTCAAAGGTCAAAAGGTCAAGGTCAAATGCTCAAAATTTCACTATTTCCCCCATATCCGTGCAATCCCTGAAGGTACTTTCTTAAAACTTAGTGTATATATGTACTACCATATAAAGATTCTCCAGAGAGAGTTTCGGGTCATGAGGTCAAAGGTCAAGTCAAAATGTTAAAACTGCATGTTTTTTCCATATCTCGCAAATGGTTCAAGGTATCTTCATAGAACTTAGTATATATATGCACATACTGACTGGCAGTAATTATCTAGGGAATTTAGGGTCATGGGTCAAAGGTCATGGGGTCAAAGGTCAACTCCTCAAAATGTCACTAATTCCCTCATATTTATGCAATGCCAGCAGGATTTTTATTTAAACTTTACATGTATTACCCAATTGATATTCTGTGGGAAGTTTCTTGCCCAAAGGTTCAAAGGTCAAGTGAAAGTGCTAGATTTCACTTCTTCCTCCATATCTCAAAAATAACTCAAGGTACATATTGTATCATAATGAAACTTATTACATATTTATGCATGTTTCACCTAGCTAACATTGATTCTCTTTGGAACTTCTCTTTGGAACTTTAAGGTCAAAGATCAAGGGTCAAAGGCCAGGTTTAAATACTAGTATTTTACCATTTAATACTAAAACTACACTTTTTCTCTGTACCTTGTAAATTACTCAATGCATAAACTTATAAAAGGGTCAGAAGTCAAGTAAAAATCCTCAAATCCCCAAGTACCTGCACTATGACAATTTAGTCATTCATCCAATTATACCTAGTTCAAGGAAAGTGAACATTCAGCACATTTGTGACAAACCTGTCATTTTAATATTTTGCCAACTATGTGAAACTGTCATCACACATTGTCAAGACATTGTACTATAGACCTATTAGAAGAACCATGCAATATGGCAGAGGCATACCAGTCGCTGTAGCGACATTTCTAGTTATGACTTACCGTTTATCAGTACTTTTATCAGTACTAACTTTTTTCATCACTCTAACAATGATGATGATGGTGGTGCTGGCAATGATAATGATAACAATAATGACGAGGAGGATACTGTGAACGTCAATATTTTCGCACAATTAATTTTTCGTGCTGGGCGGCTAAAAAACATATTTACCGGTTCTTGAATTTGCTCTGTGCAATTGTCAACCCATTCAACACATGCAGATAAAATTGAATAGATATTTTTTGCAGGTTTTAGAATTCACGCTAGCCAAAAGTAGCGTGAAATATGCGAGAAATAATGTACCGTGAAAATTTCTGTGTTTACAGTATTATGATGCTGATAATGATGGTCATGATGATGATGATGATGATGATGATGATACTGATAATGACAGTGATAGTGAGGATGACAATGATGTAATACCTTGGTTATATATCATTGTCGTTGTCATATAATCGAGAAAAAAGTATTGCATGTATGAGTGGACGTATAGTCATGGCTGTATATGGATAACAAAGGATTCCCATTGACAGTTTTCCTTTCTGTTTTTTTTTTTTTCATTTTTTCCCCTTTTTGGGGGCGATCTTTTAGAAGGTAGAATCAGACAGGCAGCTGAAGAGGACACTGTCCAGACCACGGAGTCTGGAAGGTCCTCTGGACAGTGGTGGGCAGGCCGCCCAGTACAGTCCCCAGACCTCCGATGATGGGCAGAAGAACCAACTGGCAGAAGAAAGCATACAGATGCAGTCACAGTAAGTGTGGCCTCTTCCTCCTCCTCCTCCTTCTTCCCATATTCTTGCACACTCAGATAAGATTCAGTATGAAGGGATGAAGGGGGGGGGGGGATTTACAAGTTCCAAAACCAGGCTCCATTCTATATTTGCAACAACAAAAATGCCAGGGAAGAAAAATCCTCTTTAATGGCATTAGGTGAAAATAAATAAATAGATGAAAATGAAAATAAACTAATGCGTAGATATGTTGAGACTTTCTCATGCTTGCAGCCATTGTGTGACAGTTATCAAGTTTTGCAAAGTAAAACTCAGACTTGCCTAGTCTCTGAGATTCTACAGGGAGCCTGGCCGAAATGTGAGTTATTTCCTTATGCCCTAGTTCACAATAAGCAACAGAATTTTATTAGTTTAATGCATTTGCTTATCACAATGTAGCAACTTGAATGTAACTCTGGGCTCTTCTTTCTTATGATGTGTTTCTTCTTCATTTTTTATTTTTCAAATATGAAGAAAAAGCTGAATGAATCAGCACATAATCTCATGCAGTGCATCATAGATTTCCAAAACTTACAAAGTTCTGTGGTATCTGTGGCTGCTGATGATTGTACAGTGCACTCCCGTTGTGACAAACACAGTTATAACAAAATTCTCGTCACAACAAATAGAACTTTATAAGTCCCAAAATTATCATCGATATCTCTTTACATGCTTTACATTTCGTTATAATGAAAGAAAACAGCTGACTAACATTACAAAGCCCAGAGAGTAGAATGCAAGTGTTCAATAAAAAAAAAAAAATGCAAATGGACAAATATAAGTTGCAATATCTGCTACACAATATCCCGATGAGGTCCTGTGTATAGTATATGCTAACACTTGTTTTTGTGTTTTGCCTTTTTTTTTTTCATCTGAACAGCTTTGACTTATCTTTCAACACCCTGCGAGAAGATCAGTTGGAGAGTATAAGATTACTGGAGGAGTTGGACCTAAGTCACCTTGAAGAAGATCTTAACTCGTGATAGCTTCTACCTCCCCCCTCCCCCATTGGAAGTTCACACCTCATCCACCTCAATCCTCCACCACATCCCCTCTTCATCCCAAACCGTGACATTTCTCCAATCCTATCACCATGGAGTCGCCTACCAGTGCCGCACAAAGCCTAAATTTGCTGTACCCGTCCAGCTAGCGTGCGACTCCTACCCCACCTACAGAGGCTGGGCCCTCGTCTCGCGGGAAGTTGCCCCGTTTCTCAATCGACTGACGTACCTGAGAGCAGGTGACAAACTCTAGGGCCTCGCTGGATGTCAGTCCCTTCCCACGGCAACACTCGTCCTACCCGCAGCCTGACGCCCAACGGCAGCCGAATGGACCGTTGACGAAGTGAGGCATTTTGTGAGCAGACCTTCAGCAGCTGCAATTCGCTTCCTGATACAAGATGATGTTCAAAAAGTACACAAGCACTTAATGATTTGCCTAACAATGAACTACACAGATGTTCAAATGACAATTTCTCAGCTCTTTGTACGTATCCTAGTCGTTCCTTCAAGTCCCGCTCCAAGGTGCTCCCTCAAGGATGTGTGCATGCACCTTGCATCAAAGGATGGACCTCGTGTGAATTTGCATAGCGTAGAAAGACGCATTAATAGTCGCAGAGAATTCCGTCTCGCAGCCCACCGTGGTTTTAACTCTTCTCGCGTGACGACTAAAGGCGGAGACGAGAGATCCCATCAAAAGATGACGGCCGTTGCCCGTAGCAACACTAAGGAATTGCCTCAAGTGGGTGGTGATTATCACCCAATACCAATGGAACCGCACCCTGCCCCTGTCCCATCTTCAAGATGGCGACCACAGACAGCCAAGACATGGGAGAGTGCCTGTGACAATGCCGATGTCTGTAGAATGCTTTGAAGCTCTGGTTGTCATGCAGTGGTAGAGAAGAAATATGGAGGGAAGACCAGAGTGGCACAGACACTCTGGAAATGCTCTAGAGTAAGGAAGAATATATTGATATCTTCACCCCCCCCCCCCCTCCATTTTCTGAGATAAGGAGAACATGTGTGATGGTACACATTAAAACTCAGAATGTTGTTGTTGTCACATGGTCTACCAGCAGACCCCATTGTTGGCAGCAAGACAAATCAGGGAGGTTGCAATTGTGGGATGCCCCGTGCACATTCCAGAGACCACCCAACCTCTCTGTATGTTCCTCATGTGATACATTTAGTGGCATGAGTATCTCGACCAAGTGAAGTCTCCTTCAGTACCAGACTACTTTCTTTTTTTATTCTTTTTATACGAAGTGTTTATAGATATGATGCTTGCCTTAGAGAAAGATGGAAGTCCCTTATTTTTCAATGAGAGATTTTCTTGAAAGCTTTCCAAAAGATGAGCTGAAACTGTGCTGCATGCTTAGGCATCGATTGATGGGCAGAGTTGTCATGCTTGTTTGAAAGACTGGACGTGCGCAACCAGCAAAGTCATTAGATTCGTAGTGTGTTCCCTGCAGAATGAATTGTGAGGATTATTATTAACCCATTGAGGACGGACTGATTTTGCTACAACACGCATTTCCACATAGACACTTGCCCGGGTATACTTGGGACTCGTCCTCAACGGGTTAAAACCCTACCCCACTCTGTTTGCCTTGTCATCATTAATCTGGCACCTCAAAATTTTGCTGCATGATCTCACATTCAAGAACTAGAAAAGCAATCAGAGAGTACAGACCTCTCCCAAGCAGCTCATTTTCACTCGTACACGCATGCTGAAAATTGTCCTTATTTCCCAGTGAAAAAAAAGCCCTTCTCTTGTCCAGATTGCAGAATCTACAGTATCAGCAGCTGACTGGACACTGTGCCTAGAGCGAACTCATCAGTGAGCTTACGTACACCTCAAATACACGTACACTTGTATCTTGAATTCCTTGTTTGTTAGCCCCATTTTATCAATGATAATCCTTCAAAAAAAAAAAATCTAAAACAGTATCCTGGATCCAAATGGTTATCCAAGTCACTACCAATTTTTAATAATGTTCCTTGTGTAATTTTCAACTCTTCCTGTAAGGTTAATCCAAATCCGTTCACACAGACAAACAGATAAACAGATAAACAAACAAGCCAATGCTAGCAAAAACATAACCTCCTTGGCAGAGGTAGATATTAGATATAGCCCTTGGAATTCATTAAACTTGCACAGCATCTCAAACTTACATAGAAGAAATGCTCTGTCAGAAAAATATAAAAGGCTGAAAATTGATCAGGTTGACCCATTTTGATACCTATTTTTAGTCCTCAGTAACATCGGATCTTTCAACTTTTTGTTGGTTTTGTGATGCACAATCACAAATATAGTTGATGGCAACAGATAAAGTAAAATCAAGCATACGGAATGGTTGGAGTTTCATTAGAACAGGACCATTGCGCTCTGCACAAATTTCACCCATTTTTTTTTAATGTCTGTGATTTGAAGCAAAAAAAATTAATTTGATGTCTAAATTGTTATAGAGTTGTAATCAATCATCAGTAATGACCCTTGGTTGTAGTTCTAAATCATGCTAAAAGTGGAATCAGTACATTTTCATCTACAGTCATCGGCAAATTTGACAGAGGTGATGACATATTCGCATCATGAAATTTTCATATATGCAGTTTTAACTGATATCACCATTTCATGATCACACAATGAAGTTGCTAATTCTTTAACTTTCTTTTATATTGTATGCCCAATTTTAATTATGAAATCTATAATGTTCACCTATGCTCTGTTTTTCTTTACTGCAGTCAGCTTGAAAATACAGTCACTTTCCACAGTGAGCTTGCAAAAGACTTACAACTGTATGTGGCTAAATATGACATCATACATATGTGTTTACAGGTGTAGTGTTACTTTACATAATGCATACAGTGTAGTTATGGCTTCATACAGCATACTCAAATGTCTGTATGGCTTTATATGACATACCAGTACACAGATATCTGTATTGCTTTTATATGACATGCATAGATGTCTGTATTCTCAGGAAATGGTAAAGGTGACAAAGAATTTTGTTTCCTTTTTATTCTTTTTATTTGTAAAGCTTACCTAGCATATGCAATTTCCATTTTTTAACCTCAACCCCCCCTCCTTTAAAAAGAGATCATTTTTTTACTTTGCATGTGTGTTAGTTGGTCTGCTAAGGTTGCCAGCTCTGTGACTGGCTGGTATGTAGGCAGTCATGCAAAACAAACAAGTAAAACAAAGTAAAACAGGGGAGTACTCGCTAGCCAGAGACAGAAAAGGATTGCTGCTTGTAAGGGACCAGGGTTTATACCCCTTTGCTCTGTGACAGGTGCCCACTTCATGAGGAATATTACGAGAATGTTGTGTCTCTTCTTTGTATGTATCGATTGAATGAAGGCAATGTTGAAGTATCTGGTACTGTGTTGTGAGACCGCCATATACAGTACAACCATGTGCCAATTTGATTCTCATTTGAGAATACCAGCTACCCACAGTTATGCCGAAGGATGGGTGTAGTCATATGTTGACTTTGATTATTTATGATCTAAACTTGCGTCGATGCTCGTGCGCTACCGTACTCGTTTAGATTTTGTGGCGTTTATCAGGAGTGACATTTTGCCCTTGTACGCCGTGAACGAACCGTTCAGCCATTGAAATTCCATTACAAATCACTTGAATGTGTACAAGTACCTGTGTGGGTATGCATTCTGCTCTGTAAGGGCAACTTGGCGACAAAGCCGCCATCCGTATACATGTATCCATCCATATCCATGTAACCATGCCAACTATTCAGCCAACTTCTCGACAATGAGTTTGTCTAGAGAGACCTTCAAATTGAGAAGGAAATGGAGGCTGGCAATTTGACAGTGTGGCACATTTTCTGTATATATTTGATTACACATTTCAGTCTCTGTAATAAATTACGGAGTGCTAAAGTGATGGCAGAGGTATTTTTCCACGTGTACATTTGCTATTACTGAAATCACTTTGGCATATGAATTTCAGCAGTAATAAATTAAATGTGTAATGACACTTTTGACTTCTCAGTTGTTTCAATTTCACTATTACCATTGTGCGTACAATTCATCTGTCTGCCCGCCGGTGTGAGTTCATGTTCAATCGCGCAATACTCATGTAGAATTGTACACGCAATCATACTGCACATGCATCATACTGTTTGCATAACCATCTTATACACACACACACACACACACACTCATATATATCTATATATATATATATATATATATATATATATATATATATGGATAGATAGATAGATCTAGATAGATAGATAGAAGGAATGACACAATAGAGAAATGTATTAATCTTAAATAGCATTTTCATCTCTGACGAAGGGGGAGGCCCCCCAAAAATTGGAATTTTAATAGCCAATTGGCAATTAATGCACTTCGCTATCATGTCATTCCTTCTACATACTGTAAACGTGGATATTTTCACGCGACTAATTTTTCACACTCGGCCCGTTAAGAAGAGTTTTGTGTGTTTTTAACTCCGCGGAATCAAGACAGTAAGTACGGGAACATATGGCAAGCAAAAATATTCGCGTGCTTTTATTTTCGCGCTAGTTTCTGGTTGCGCGAAATGCGCGAAAATTTCAACACCACGAAAATTTCCACTTTTACAGTACTACTATCACTTCCAATATGCGGATCAAATAAAATGTGTGTGTGTGTGTGTGCAAATATATTTCTGCTGGTCATTTTTGGTGTGTTCACTAGCCACAGGCTGTCTTCTACACACATGGTATATACCATTGGTACATGTATATGTATATGATAGTACATACAAGTACATGTCCTGCCTTTGCAAGCATAAGGCCACTTAAATACTGAAGTTGTGAAATGAAAAATCCCGCTGTGACATTAAGTGATGTTTGTTAATTGAGTAGGAATTGAAATTACCACCTGTACAACTTAGGAAACTCGATTATTACTTCCCTAGTTTGCAACATAATCTTTCTCGCCTGTAATTCATGAATGGCTTGAAAAAAGGGAAAGAAAAAAAAAATCAGAGAAATGTGTCTTCGTGTATAGCATCATTCTGAAATGCTTGAGGCATGTCAAGGTAATTCTATCATTATACATGTACAGGATAACTTTAACCAGCTCACTTTACAACAATGTACCACTTTTATTGAGGTGAATTCAGTGGTACTGATTTTCTAATAGGTCCTACTGTAGTTACGTTCACACGCAGTTGCCAAACTTGAAGTTTGGGTCGAAAACTGTCGCATGATTGGCTCCACACATGAATTCACAAAATGGGTTCACACAACTTACGAGCGAATCCCACTCGATGATTATACCGGAAGTGTAGAGTCTTCGCTATGACCTTGTGCCCATACAAAATAGCGCAGCTGGAGGTTGACCCGGAAGCGAACGAGAAGGGAGGTTCACGCTAACTCACAAGTTCGTTGATTATTGTGTCCACACGGAGCGAAACTACGAGTGGGGACCTCCCCTGGCTCGTGGATAATGCATAAACCCCGACATGTCTTGTGGTTCTACTCATTGACTAACTTTAAGATTGCAAACTTTTGAGTGCATCCACACGGTGCTAACTTACAAGCTAATCATGGAGGGTTAAGTGTTCGACCTAAACTTAAAGATTAGGAACAGCGTGTGAACGTAAGTTGTATTTACACTTTAGGTGGTCTCTTTTCATGATATTTACATTTGTACGAGGCACATTGGACCAGTTTATAACCTGGTATAATCTGCAGTCACGGCAACCTCATCAAAACGGGCTTTCCCTGTGCATGCAACCAGTCAAGAATCACATGTACACCTCACCGTTTTCTAGAAGAAGCAGTCCAGCCAGGCTCACATGGTCTTCCGGAAGACTTCCTCTGACAAAGCACCGTGGGAAATACACTAATCATAGATGAATGAGAACTTCCATGTTAGTAATATAATATTTATATTTTCTTTTTTCCATTTTTATTTCAAATTCTCAGAAAAACTCTTGTTAGCGGCAAAGTATAATTCCCTGCACATTGTACTAGTGGCTTTCTCCAGTTACATGGGTACAATCCTGCTTGCAACAATTAATACAGAGAATAAGTATTCAATTTAGCTGGAAATGCAGCGTACCAAAGCCTCACTTTTATTCTTAAGTGTTTCTACACAATGCCTTTGCCAGTTATGAGGTAATTCCAGATACATCTTACAAATATTTTGGCAAACAGTAAAAAAAAATACCCCTGTGCATCTATACCCTGTTAAGAAGCGAAATTATTTACGTATCAATTATTATAAAATGTCATCCCATACAAATAATTCAGGATATAGTCATTACAAATATAAAGGGAAACTAGCTATAAACACACAAACGTGACTGTAAGAAGCCTGTGTTGCATTAGGCTACATTTACCAAAGAACACTAAACAGAAGTTTGTCACAAAATCACAAAAAGTCTAATCTTTCAATATCATCTTGATATTTGTTTGTTTTTTACCAAACAAAAAATAAGGTACTGCAGATGCTGCAGATTTGATTTGTCACTCAGATCCACAAAAAGGTTCTAGCTCAAACTTCCAAAGTACAGTTTATTGATTACTTAGTACTGAAACATTGGGAACAACACATTATTCAGACACCTGTTAGAAAATACGAACTAATAAAAAGACTGTAATTCTACTCGTTTAACTTCAAATGTTTTTGATAACAAATAATAGTCCCAAGTCATCAATAACAACAATGAAATACTGTACACTGTACTTTGGCTCTATGCTAGCATTAAAGGAAAAACTATACCACAATGTTGCTAGATATGACTTTAAAGGAGAAATGCCGTTCAAATTAAGTTGACAGTGGTTTCTGGTGTGTGTCTTGTGCACAAAAGCAGCAATTACCCCGACAGCCAAAAGTCACCAGGATGCCAGCACACCCACACAGACCATTCCTTATTGTTTACATTTTTGAAGGCCAAGTTAACCTTCATTTACATGTGGACTATTGAAAAGTGAATGCAGCAATACTAGTAGAATGCACCAATGAAAGTTTGAGAAAAATCGGACAATCCGTTCAAAAGTTATGAATTTTGAAGTTTCTGAGCAGTCACTGCTGCATGAGAAGACTACCACAGCTTATGATGTCACAGGTGTAGAACCATACATGGAACATAATTAACCCTAATCAGGCTGGGGGGGGGGGGGGGGCGGAATCCACCCCCCCCCTCAACGTTTCGCGCAATATCTTTGCAGCGTGATAAGCTCCCGCCGCGATGTTTCATGACTTTTTTCTTTCAAGTATCGCGCAACTTTTGAGACCAAAATTATTGCGCCCGCGCGTACCGTTTTGACGCGACGCCCGTTCGAAAAAAATTTGTCAACCCCAAAATTGCTCCAAAACGTGATTTTGTGTACAAATCCAATGCAAATTGTGTTTTTTCAATTAATTCACATAAAAATTCATACCTTGACTTAGAATGGACGAAATTAATTTACTTTAGCATAATAAAGCTTCGAAAAATGTCTGTGACAAATTTTGGCCAAAAAACAAACAAAAACAAAAGGTCGAAAAACAAAGAAATACATAAGAAATTCAAAAAAACAATCAAATACATAAGAAATTAATTTCGATACAGATTTTTTTTTTATCCTATGTCTCTGGAGAATGATACAAGAAACATTTTAAAAAAGAAAATTGCTTAATTAGAGCATTAATAAGTGATTTAGAGCCCAAAACTGATTTTATGCATAAATTACAATAATTAATTAATATAAAATATAAGAACAATTTTTTGGAGAAAGCAACCGTACATTTTGATAGTATACGTCCCGGGCGTCGCGTGTGCCGATTTTCGGCGCGATCACGCGTTCCATAGGCGAGAGCTGAAGGGGGGGCGGAATCCGCCCCCCCCCCCAAGATATAGCATAGCCAAAAAAGCCCAGCCTGATTAGGGTTAAAGAGAATTTTGCAAGATTGCTGCATTCTCTCAATTCACATGTACATGAAGGTGAACTTGTCCTTTACGAGTGTCTACCAAACCAGTCTTCAGTGTATGAAATGATCTGTGTTGGCAGGTGTTCAGCATAAAGTAAACTTCTGGGACATTAACAACATCAACAACAAATATATCGAGTATTCAAATGTCGACTGACAAACACTGCCCTCTTAAGGCACATTTATGCCCATGGAGCTCTATCGGGAAACTTAGATGCTGAAGCAAGATCAATAAAGTGTTCCCATGCTCTACAAGCAGCAACCCTTTACAAAAAGTGTTACATGATTATGCCAACTGATATATCTTTAGTATACAGATTGTTTCTTCTTTTTTTTGATACAGATTTCTACTTTTTGTCACTTTTTCAAATACAGAGGAAGTAAATGTATTTTACATCAAAACCGAAAATAAACATACCTGGGACCAATAGAGACTTTGCAGATGCATAACAAACACCTTCAATCAAACACAAAACTGAACATATTTGTGATATCTATGTGGCAAGCATCTTTCATTTTTCCAAATACAAATGAATGTCATATTTATACCCTGTACTGCCCGTGCTTGACTAAAACATTTCACGAGCAATATAGCAGTGAATATCACATATAATGGCAAACTCATACAGTATCCACAAAACCCCTGCCACCATGCACTTGCATAAAGAAACATATGCATCAACAATGGCTCACATACAGTGGCAAAGGGAAGTAAAAAGAATAAACATGAAAAATGAAATGCACATCAAACTTGCCGCAGTCTGTAATTCAAAAATAGCAAACTGAACCCTTCATATTTCAATTAAGTACAAGATTTCTCAGTACAGCAAATTACTACAACAATTTTTTTTTTTTAATCCCACATTTAAAAAAATACTCAATATTAAAAATCTTCATATACAATAAATGTACTTGTCTTTAGTACTTCATCTCTGGAGCTTGTAAAAATCATAAACATATTCCTCTAGTTATTTTGAAAATGATGTCCATGTGCACATAATCAATTTGTGACAAGAATTCAGAGAGATTGTTAAAATTTGCGAAACATCTCCACAATAAATACAAGATACTATCACTGTCACAAACAAGCATCATGATTTATACGAAATTTCATCTGGAAATGGCATCAACATTCACGCAAGTTGTCTTTGGTAGCGATAGGGTTAAAGAACAAATATATACATTGTATATCTATATTCAGATATTGCCACAAGTACTCAAAGTCTCATATCTTGACCTGTCCCCAAGATATTCATGATCCACAGAGATAAACATATAGTAGCTCTTATAGAATGGGTTGAGAAAATTTTGCGATCGTTTCGGTCAAGAGCTGTGTGCTGATTTTTACTGGTTGCATGATGCCTCACTGATGATAGCCAAAGTAAACATGCTTTTGCACACTTGTAGGAAGAGTTCTTCCACTAAGCAAGTTTTCATGCTTTTAGTACGTAAAAGATGCCTACTGGCTAGATAAGCATGTGTCATTTGTCCCCATTCTATAAAACAGATGATGCACATGTCTTTCATGCATCAGTAGGGCAAGTGTGAATGCAGTAACTGCATGGTATGGAATTTAGTCTAATCGCACTTGGCTTCACCTTGCAGGTTAAACATTCCATAATTCCTTATGCACACAATTCCCACTGACACACTCGGATCTATGCATCATTTGTATATTGCCACTAAAAACTTGGTGTGTGGCAGTGGCATAGTTAAACACGTGATAATTTCTGAGCACTGCTGCATGCCATATATACAGAATTCATTTTAGAAATGTGATCTAACCGGCTAGCCATGAAAGTACTATATTGCACATGATGATATGTCCAAAAGCTGTGACATAAATCCAATTCCATGCGGTGTAGTGAAAGGACACCTTGGCAAAAAGCTAAACACATGACATTGATAGTAATCACTCCTGCACAACTTTTCACAAGACCGGTCAAGGAGTGCACCTTGGTGAATGTCGAAACACGGCATTGCGTTGATGTGTCACTCAAATACAACCACCGTTATGGCAAGTACCACAAAACAACTTTCTTCAGATGGGACTGCACAGTCACCAGTCACCACCCGAAAAAAAATCTCTGGCTGTCAGATGCAGAAACGGTTGTGGTTGAGCTTCTAAGCCATAAAATACATCATCTTCTGACGACTGAAACAAGAAATGAAATTTCAGTTGGACTATTGTCCATCTCTCTGTGGTATTAGCAGGAAAATACAGAGTCTTGCTGTGAGCCATGCAATGGAGTGGTGATATTGTGCCATTGGTGTATAAAGGCCTATAGAGACATTTCTGCACCTTGGCTACCTTTACATTCACTTGTAAAAACTTAAACACAATGTGAGTTGATTAAACATGGAATGACACTAGGTAATCATTTAATATACCCGGCTCTTGAAGCAGCTTTAAATAAGTAAACAAGTGTCTTGATACAAATGCAAGATTTGTCCAATATATTTGTCCAATATATTTGTCCAATATCATTTCAAGAAAAAAAAAAATCATTCTGCATCAAGACACACAGCCATGAGATGTTGTATAATGATATTCACTTCACCTTCAAGAAACATATATTGGTAAGTTCTGTTGCTTCATTTAATTTTTGTCTGTTGTCATATATCCCATTATATCATTTCATTTTTCTCTCTCCCTCTATCTCTTTTTTTGTATTTTCTGTTCCATTACCTCATGAGCTGGCTATGTGATTTTGTTTCTATTTATCATTATACTTTCCTCTTTTTCTTACTAATCTCTTACTGGTAAATTCATATTCCAAATGAATTACCCGTAATCTTCTCTTACTGTGAGTAATAATTATATAGTGATATAAACATTTCATTACATAAATATATACATATATAACTTGCATTTCCTATTGATATAATTATTCATTTCATGTGACAATAATGCAAACATATAATGTTTCTGAAAAAAAAAAATATAAATAAGAGATGAATTTTCTGCAGCTGGCTGAATATCTCACTTCAAATATGGAAGAATATTCACACTTTGAGAAAATAGTTTGTATACTGCAAGCACATATGTTAATACTGCAAATGAGAATGATGACTACCTCCTTTTACATGCCATTCAATTCAAACATATGAATTTTCTTCTAAACTCTACCTGCCTACATCAAATCTAGATATGGTATTTAAACTTGATGACAATCAGTGAATCGCGTATCCTAAACAATGCTATAAACACATCAAATGTAGCAATTAATGCATGCGCCACACATTTTGCATACTGTGTAAAATTTAGTGATTTGCAACTTTAAAGATTATTCTGTGAGTGGCTGAATTTGCGATCAATGAACTACACTGATGTAATGGGGGGGAAAAAAAAAACTATTCCTTTGCAAGGGAAGAGGTTAGCGATTTTCCACCTTCGTGATTATATGCACATACATTTTTGGTGATATTAAGGCAATATTTTTGTGAGTTGTTAATTTTGCAATTATCAATTGACTCGCAAGTTTGAGAAAACATCACAAATATACCCTGCATACAGTAGTACTGTATATGCCATATATTTCGCGAGTCTAAAATTTCGCGAATTGGTTATTCCCGACAATTTCGCGAGTGGTTAAATTCGCGATCGTGGAGTCCTGTACTGGAACGGAGAAGTGTACACGCGCACATTGTACATTCACATCGGGGGGGGGGGGGGGGGGGGGGGGGCATTTCATGAAGGAACTTGTCGGATAAAATATCTGACAAGTCAATTATATCCGACAAGTTTTGAGAAATTCTTTAGTCTGATTGGCTGATTTCTCTGAACTTGTCGGATATAATTGACTTGTCGGACATTTTATCCGACAAGTTCCTTCATGAAACGCCCCCCCCGGGATCAGAGTCAATATTTTCGCGTGTCTTTAATTTCGCGAATAGCACCCGACTCACAAAATTCGCGAAAATAAAAACCTCACGAAATATTCGGCGTATACAGTATGCACCAAGAGCAGCATAAAGCAAAACAATGACTTTTGTGTATTTGTCAACCAAGGTAAAGCGGTACTATGTGAAATTGGCTCAAATATTAATGCAATACTTTCATTTGATTTGATTAGGCTAATTTGGCTGAAGCACACTAGTACGAAAGTAAACCCGTTCCATGTTAGTACAAGTAGCTAAAGTTGACTCATTCTTCAGCAGCCCATAAAATGTTCCGGATTAAATGTGAGTTTGAGCTGGGATTTACTTCAGGTGACGAAAGAAGAGGCAATTACATGCCTTGCCACAAGAGCAGCTTGCCTCATGACTGGCAGCTTGTAAGTCCCCTTCAAAGGCCTATGTAAAGAGGCAGATCTCCCAACCTTTCTGACTGAAAAATTGGGATAATTTGGCTCAAAAGGAGGAAAGAAAGAGCAGTTCCTACAGAAGTATGTCGTAAAATTATCAAGAAAAATAGGAAACTGATATTGAAAGAGACCAGGGAATGGTCAAAGTTCGGATTCTTTCCTCCAATTCAGAATGGTTGGGAGGTCTCTGAAGAGGGAAAGCGTATGAGGGCACAAGTGTTTTGCCAATGGGTTTGAAAACAATTGACCTCACAAATGAGACTAACTATACACAGCCCCGTCACGTGCTGCACACGGCATCTGGTTGGGCTTGACCAAGTCGGTCGATTGATCTTGATAAAGACACATCTCCCCAACACTTGCATCATTCCCACACCTCGTTATCAACAGCTCATTTACCTCTGTGCTGAATTAAACAATGCTTAACTCACAGGAATGTAATTCACATATTTTCAAGAAAAAAACACGATTGATTTCCATAAAAGAGACATAAATACATGTAAACACACACATTTCTTAAATTCAATTTCTCAAGTTTTGGCATCATTCAATAAAGGCTATCAGGCTGTGAGAGGCAGCTCACATCATGTTTTTGCCTATTCCACAATCACAGAGTCTGGCAGGTACATTCTGGTTTTTATATATGTCTCTGCATCTAGTGCACATTAATCATCATAAAAATTCAAGCTAAAAATATCACTTAAAACATTCAAATTTTCATTCTAAAGAAAAAATATTTAAAAATATGATGCATCAATCTACAGCCACACAAGTACTTTTAAAAGGTCTATTGATTAGTCTATAGATTTTTATAGTCTATAATATAGGAATATTTATTATTTCTTCAGAGTGAGTAGTCAATAAAACTCCAACATCATTCTTTACTCATTTAAAAAAAAAAAAAAAATTGATATTTAAATTGAAAGAGCGCAACCCTTTCCTCTCATATCTCAATTGCACGATGGCAGAGCGATAGTTCACCTACATGTATATGTAATTCGTATTCTGCACATTTTCAAGCATACAAATCTTAGGTGACAATTACAAAATAATCCACTTATCTAATCTAGATTGCAAACATCAGCTGATGACTGCCACACTCATTACATCACCATTCTCTCTCTCTCTCTCTCTCTCTGGATGATTCTGGCCTTAAAGTTTGGCCTTTCGGGCCCTCCTCCGGCCCTGCTGCTGAGGACCCATGCTGGCACACTGGTAGTCCCACCTGCCCCCGCGGGCCAACCAGACCAGCGGGGCGGGCCACTCGTACTCGTTGGGCACGATGCCGTGGACGTTCTCCTCGAAGAAGGAGAACATGGGGAACCACACCCGCACCCGCCGGTCCTCCTGCTGCAGGGCGCGGTTGTTGGCCAGGGAGTGGTAGTAGAGGAAGAGGCGCGAGGTGATGTAGAAGGCCACAAACACGTCGATGGAGTAATGCTCGTGGGCAGCCAGGATGAAGAAGATCCCAAAGAGGTTGAGGACCCAGGAGGCCGTGTGCAAGATGTAGTATCGCCTGGGAGAGTCTGGGGAGGAGGGGGAGGGGGGGATGGGGTAGTTGGAGATGGCAAAATGAGGCAAACTTTGTCTAATTCAGACCTCCTTGATTTAATTGGTTTTGTTACTAATTTATTACATTACTGGAATCCACACCACGCTCTCCCCTTTCAAGCATGTCATTTAAAATAGCCATTCATTCTGGGGGGGGGGGGAGGTGTTCAAATAATGTCTGATCCATTATTCTTGAAACGTCTTGCTGTTAATCATTTAACTTTTTTTGGGAGTAGCCAGGAAACCATATCTTCAGCAAGTCAATCTACAAACTGGGAGCTTACTTACAACGTGGCGCCATTTTTAACAAGGTGAATTCAGCAGTCCCGATTTTCTGTTACTGTATTTTTGCTGGTCTCCCATTAGTATTCTTAAGAAGGTACCGATTATAATGAAGTCAAATCAGCAGTCCTATTGACCTCATTTGAATGGGCTTTCCCAGCATCTGGCTCCAAAAACAATGGCCACGCTGACTGGGTTAAATCATTGCTATGAATGTATGATATTGGTTTTTTCTTAGGAGGTTAAGAATTTTAGATTTCTTAGAAATAAAAACACAGAAAAAAATAATAATCTGACTTCATATGCAAACTTATCCAAGCAAATATCACAATCAAACTTACAGAATATAACTAAAGCAACTGAAATTTGGGACTTTGTCAAACATTCCTTACATTCCGTAATGAAAAAGTTGGCCAGCGTGATGCAACTGGTGTGACCGCTGAACATGTAATCGCCACACGTGTGTACCCCTGTTAGACTCATCCCCAGACCAGACCAGATTTCTATTGCTCTCAACAGCTTGTCCCATGTACTGCCATACACCTTTGAGACAAAAACATGAAAAGAAAACAATCAAAACAAAAGGAATGATAATGGCAATTACGTGCAAAGCAGGTGATCATACAAAACACAAACTAAATATGTGTCATTTACAGGTCAAAGATTTGATGAGAGTAGCCTCCTGGAATCAAACGATGTTTAAAGTGTTCATACTCAAGTGCACCTACACTATTTTGGTATTTGTGTGTAAGAGAAACAGAATAGTGCACTCAAATGTAGAAATGAGATGCTTGGTGGCAGAAACATTTACGAGCATAACTCTAAAGCCTTTAATTTCAAATAATGTTTTGCTAATGATCACTATTTTTAAAATCTATAAAAACGGGTCAACTTTAATACATATGCAACACATGAAATCCTCATTGTGATTATGCTTAATGTAACAGATATGAAACTTTGTATCAAAGGGCTGAAAAGGTTGTTATTACAGTTGCAATTGAACAGCTGCAGAAGAGTAAAATCCATGACTTTTGTGAAAAGGAGTGAAAAAAAGAATGAATAAAAAATGATAAAAAACAAACAAACCTCCATTAATATCATCACAAATATTAAAGGGATGGTACAGTGTTGGTGGAGATGAGAATTTGGCTTTTAACCTTTTGTGAGATACCAAGAAAACACCTATGATATAGTACAGAGCACTACCATTTCAAGAGGAATTCAAAATTTATTTGATGAAAATCGGGTTTGGAATGACTGAAACATCCAAAAACAAAGTAAAACAAAGCAATCGCAATAAAGTGTGGGTCCCCCACTTTATTAGAATCGCTCTTGTTTGGATATCTCAGCCATTTCAAAACCAATTTTAATCAAATAAACATTGAATTCCTCATAGAATTACATGCTCTTTCATATTTCAGAAAAGGTTTCTCATTATCTCACCAAAAAATGTTAGAAACCTGAAATTAGGTCTCAACCAAAACTATATGATCCCTTTAAGTAGAAGATCTGCAGCTCAGCAGTCTGTTCTACAGGTGTACACAATCAATGAGGGCTGAGAATGGAAACTGGGCCAAAGAAAGGAAGTCTTCTTACCTTTCCAGCACACTGTAGGTGAGTTCCAGGCACGGAGAGGGATGTAACAAACATTGTCACACAGCGTAGGAGAAAGACTGTCCCAGTTATGGCAAAGATACGCCTGGATATGATGCTCCTATCAAAGAGACCAAACACATACAAATTTGTGAAAATATAGCATTTATCACTGTATTGGTGTAGTCCGACCTTGACAAAATATATCCTCATTTCATATTAGAGGAAGTATAACATATATTCTGGTCTGGTGCATCCATTGATATGTTTTCCTCTTTTCCTTTCTTTTTCTTTGTGTGTGTGGGGGAGGGGAGCAATCAGTACCCAAGGGTGCTTTCAAGTTTGCAAACAGCTTAAGCTTTTGTTTATGTCACCTTTAAAGTGTTTAAGACACGCTTTCATATGTACAAGGTCATTTGACAATGACAGTTCATTTACACTTTGATGTTTGTACTTGAAATTCCTACTTCACCTTCAATATTTAAAGTAACGATCAAAGTTGTCATAATAATCATTACAACACAATAATATGATTACATCATATGATATAACAATCAAATCAAAAGAAAAGTGATGCAGGGACGGATCTAAAGGATTTTGAGAAGGAGAGAGTAGGTAGAAGATTTTAAAAAAAACTGAAAATGTTTAGACTCACCTATGTTTATGAAGAATGAGAATCAGAGATAGAAAAATTCCAAGAGTAACACCACATATCTCACATGCTTTAAATGCCCAAGGTATGTACGGTATGCTGTCCAAGACAATGTCGGGGAGCGGAGGATAGCGCTCCATGTCAGGCACGCGATCGTGGACAATTGTCATCACGAATGCTGTTAAGAGGAAGACGGCAAAAACGTAGACGAAGCTGAGGAATGTCTTCACATACTCCGGTTCCAGCTTTGGGGCTAGATGATTTCTTGGGGAATCCATCCAGTCTTCTAGTGCATAGTCCGACTGTTTGCGGCCGTCTCCCACGGTGGTGGATGTCAAGTGCATATAGCCATTGGACAGGGCGTGATCGTGACCAGGGCTGTCAGAACCGCTCTGCTCTCTCAGCTTGTTGATGAGAACTGCGAGCCGCTTCAGGTCGCCCAGGACTGCCATGGAAAGGGGAGGGTTGCGTAAGTCTGCCTCAGTGAGCGACAGTAGAACCTGGCCGTCGACCTTGTGCCTGCTGCAAAGCTCCTTGCTGTAGTGGCCCATGCCGTTTTTGGCCAGCCACTTGGCAACGTCCTGACACGACCAGGTTTCCACGTCCATGTTGGCAAACCCTCGGTGTTTGACACCTCTGCCATGTCACGCAGCAATGAAGAACAATGAAAAGACACAAAATGTGAAAGCAAGTTTCAAACAGCAATAGTTTACAGTGGACACAAATGTGTGACCCTTTTCTTATTGCAGTACAACTTAATATCTAGATATCTACAGCTTGTCTTCCAACACTCAGTAGTTCAGGGTTCCCATCGGCCAGCATTGGAAGAAAACAAAATTTCCTGATTTTTTCCCCTGATTTTTCCCTGATGAAGTCTCAAAATTCCATGATAATTATTTCAACTAATTTCCAGTTTCACATGCTTTCTATGTTGTTGCAGTGAACTATTTGCAGTATAAAACTGGTCGTCCAATAGCTGTTGATGCAACAAAATATAACAGAGTCTGACTGACTACTTTCGATTTTTGGACCAATCAAAATTTCCTGACTTTTCCCTGATTTGAGGCATTTTTATCAAATTCCCTGACTTTTCCCTGACTGGAAAAAAAAAGTAAGATAATTTTCCCTGATGGGCTAGGAACCATGTAATTGCAATTATGCCTCTCAACATTGAAAAACACATTGAAGTGAATATCCCTTTCTTGCCATAAGACCATGGTGGTGATACCGAAACAATTGCCATTGTCCTTCTGCAGATGTCCAGAATCTTATGCTGATTACCGGTATTACAGATTGCATGAAGCTCTTTAAAAATACAATCCTATTAGGTTGCCAGATCTACATTGCCTTATTCCAAACTACAATATATAAATATGATATCAACACAAAGGTCACAATGAGAATTTGTTTATACCCAAGGACTCTGTTACCTCCATCAATACTGACGTTGACTTTCAGTTTCATGCCATTGCTCAAAACAACTCACTCTTCTGTCTTATCTGTCTCTGTCTCCGTCTCTCTGTCTGTCTGTCTGTCTGTGAGTCTGTGGTCTTGTGTGATCTAGGAACTGCATTTCTCATCTGACTTTGAATTCAACTTGCCACAGCCCAAGCCTACATGTATGTACATCATCTCGTGCATTGATGTTTGCTCCCAGCTACCTTAAAGATTTGTCACACAATAATTAAACGGCCAACTTCTGTTTCAGATTGTGTAGGCCAGCATTGGCCATGATCACTTGCAAAGAGTGAGTTGTTCTGAGTGATAACATGAAAGTTAACATCCATGTCGATGCTTCCCAGTTACTGATTTGATTCAAATTTAAGTGATTGGAAATAAGCTATCTTTATTTAGTGCATTCTGTGATTTGGGTGCAATTCACATGAATTGCAATTTGGTGCAGTTAAATCTTAACTGTTAGTGTTAGATATCCACATCGGCATGGCTAGCGCCGTTTTCTGGTCAGCTTGGCTTGGTAAACAGAGTACACAGGATTCTATCTTAAGATAGCAGACACTTTGTCTCTGCACCTACTCTATACACTCCAAAACCTTCCGAGTTTTGTTTGTCAAGGCCGTTCTGAGTTCTGACATTAGATTAAAAAACCCGTCGTCGAGACGAACCGAGACCTGCCCGAGACCTGCACGAATACAGTAGACTAGCCAATATATGATTATAATTGAACATGCGCATAGATCCTCTAGTATACTCTTACTATTAATTTACACGAAATTACACGTTCGCTTCTACCTAGCCATACCAGTGGCAGACGTCAGGCACAGCACAGCCAGGTTCTGTACGTACGACAGCCAGGGCTGTGTATACACTTGCACATTTTTGTATGAGTGGGGCTATTCGGCAACAAAAACTAAATTTACAGTTACACTATTCTATTCTACCATCACTCGAGTAGCGAGCGACGGTATCACCAGAACGCCACATCAAACCATATGATCAATAACAAAAATAAAGTTATCAACAAACGATTGGTAAGTGACATAATTCTGTAAAATGTAAATTTAAGGTGCTTCCCTACCTACACGTACAGCGTATGTTGATGTGTCGAATCAGCTGACTTATGTAGCCTTTAAGCAAGGCGCTCAGCCGCGCTCTATCGTGTCTATCAGTCTCATCGCCTCTGCTGAAAACGAAGAGCCTATACCATGCAGGGATACCTCTCTGAGCTGATCCTACACTCTCGGGTAGAGATCATCAGTGGGCACTCCTCAAACCCTAAATGGGAGAGAGAAATGGAGAGAGAGAGGGAGAGAGAGAGATTTTTTTGGATAATTCTTTATTCGAATTTCGTACCATTTCATATCCAGAAACAGAAATGTTCACAGAAACAAAACAAAACATCATACAAAGACAAACTGCTTTTTACACAAACATTGTACACAATAACGTCAATCTTACACTACATAAAGACAAAATGCAGCATCACCACCACTGTGCAAACTAATATCAAATTTTACATTGTAACTCTCTAAACCAAGGAAACGAAATCTGTTTTTTTTTTAACACACATTCTCGCACAAGCCCGCGAAACGGGAACATAATAGATCACAAAACGGGGCATATTTCCCTGTTTCTCTAAGAACAAAACAAACAAGGCCATTTGCGAGACAACATACGCACATGCACACACTCATCCCCACACAACGCCAACATGCACCCCTCCCCCCCCCCCCCCCCTGCCTTCAGCCCTCAGGTTTCAGGTCTTATTCGCACTTGAATAACTTTGCAGTATAAATTGCCATTTTGTTTCTCATACAATAAAATAAAATACTTCCTACTCATAATATGGAAGTGACGTGGAAATGGTAGAAGCAATAGAAATGAGGAAAACAAAAAACAAAAAACCCGACAACGATATGACAATAACTCGCAGATACATGTGCGGTAAATTCAAAACAGAAAAAGATAATCACATACGATTATCATCCTCGGTATACCTCATTATTTCCACTTTGACAGATGCATTCCTACTGTTCCTCTTTTACTAGCTATCTTATTTTCTTCTTCTTTATACATCTCAAGATACTTCATAACTTCATTAAAATTTGGTACCTCCCCTTCTGATCTCGCTAAAAAATATTTAATCATCAATATAATTGTATTCCATCCTTTGATTTTTAACGAGATTCCAGATATACCTGTATAAACAACTTCCCAATTCACATTTCCTAATTCTTCTAAATTAAATTTCTGAATAATAATTTGCCACAAATCCTGCACTTTAATACACTCCCAAAATAATGTGAATATGTCTCAGTGCTCTTTTTGCAGAAAGAACATAGATCATCGGAAACAAACCCAAATCTCAACAGATTAACTTTTGTATAAAGTGCACCATGAAGAAGTTTAAACTGAAATTCTCTAAGCTTTGGGATAAGAGTTGTGACTCTGTGTCGGAGAAAGATATATTGGGTTACTTTTGAGGAGAAGACAAAATTACTCTGTTGATTTCGTACTTCCAATGTATATAAATGTTGTAAATCAGTTTAAAAAATGTGTGTAAATCTTCCTCGAAGGTATGTCACCAATCCTAATTTCTTTTCCATGTAATTTTAACCAAATATCATACACTTGAAAAGGTTTATGGCTGACCCAGAATAAACTAAACCGTCCACTTTTCAAAATTACATTACAAATCCTCCAAACATGTTCAATTTCCTCCCTACATAACCCTGCTTTTTGAAAATGAATGAATAAATAAATAAATAAATAATAACAACAACAACAACAACACACACACACACACACACACACACACACACACACACACACACACACACACACACACGCCATAAACCAGTCGAAAAACAACAACCACTCTCCTCGTTGAGCGCTGGGAAGCCGAAGATCTAAGCATGGTGCCGTCTTGATCAAAGGACAGATTTCAAGACGTGGCGTAAATTGATATTCTTTCTTGAAATGATAAACGCCTTACATACAAACCCAAAACAACAACAAAAATAACATAAGATTTCAAATTAACACACTTCACGAATGAAAACAGAGAAAACGCCATAAACTCTGTGAAATGTCCCCCTCCCTGAAAAAAAAAAATAACATCTAAAAACGAGAAAAAAGAACAAAAACAAGTCTTGGCGTGAAAGAAAACAAAAATGAATGACAGCATGATTCTGTCCGGCAACAATAGCGAGTAAGATCTCATTCATTGCAAAACGGAAAGCTACACAAGTTACTAAACTATATAAGACACTCAAGAAATAAACGCAATATACACATGGGCCACGGACCACATAGCTATATTTATGCTTCTCAAGAAAATAGTTTCTTTTTCTATCATAATTGTATATCCACCAGGCCGAAACTCGAGCATTACTTTCCGAGGGTTAGGGACTTAAGGTTGATCGCAGAATAGCTTATCAGAGAAGGAGGAGGGGGAGACTGAAGAAAATTCTTTGTCAAAAGCTAATCAAATAATATGGCAACTGTCATACACTATCAGAATTGCACAGACCCATTCGATGATTTGGACTTTGCCAAGTGCCTGAGCTAGCTATTAAAGTTTGATAATGCTGAAAATATTATTCTACTTTGTTTGTGATACAAAATATTGACAGATAATTAAATCAACTTCTGATCTGTTTATGGCAAAGGCAAATAGCCATCAATGGCACTGACATCAATGACACTGTTTTGTTTTTTGTACTTCCCGTAGACTTTTTCAGTTTCCTTCAGTTTGGGGGGGGGGATGGACAATGAGTTGAATTTTCCAACAAACGATAGTATTAGAAACCGTATTCGTATACGATTTGAGATGATGATTACGGGATACAGTTTCCTACCATTAGATTGTCAATTTTTGTTTGTTTGATTGTTTGTTTGTTTGTTTGATTGTTTGATTGTTTGATTGTTTGTTTGCTTGCTTTATTTTTCCATCTGAATAGATGGCTGTATAGCCCATGCATATTCAACATTATTGGCTGGTCTTCCATGGGGTTCAGTTGGATGTGAGGCGGGACCACTTCACCTGGTTATGCACCCTGCTCTTTGCGATGAATGATGATGAAGCGGGATCTTTTACGCGCATGCATGATGAGTTCGTTGAGTTGTGACTCTTTCATACATGGGATCTCCTTTTCATTTCCTATCCGAGTAACAGAGTGTTTTGCCTCTTACTAGAGAGGACGTTACGGCATGATTTCAGACAACATTGCTCTCTAGACTCGGGAATCGAACCTGGGTCCTTTGGATCTGGAGGTAGACGCTCTGCCGACTGAGCCATATCACCGCCCTATAATCATAGCAGGATAACCCTTTTCTTACCTGGCTTGGAGGAAGCTGTAGGAAGTATAGTCTTTTCCCATCTCCCAAATTTATGGACTCTTATTTTATGGTCAAGATGGTATCGTGTCCTGTTGGATATGGGGTATTGCTCCGGTCTTATTTTTTCCAAGGGCTTACTAGGGTTAAGGTTATAGGGTTAGGGTTGTGATAGGGTTTTAAGTTTAGTTTGATGTGAGGGTTTGAATTAGAGTTAGGGTTATAGCTTATGTGGATAGAATTTGTTTGGCTTAGCGAGCAGATTTCACGAGAGCAATATTGTCGCAGGAGCAATATGTCATGGAACCGTCCCACTGATGTGCTCACTTCGGAGAATACACCAGCTATAAATTCACTTTATTACAACTTCGATAAGCTCAACAAATTTGCCGTTTGCACCAGTGTCAGTCCTGCACGTTGCTTTCATTTCACAACGGGCTGCAAAATTTAGCTCCTTTTGTTTTGATATAACAATACAATATAATCATTCCGAATAACAAGATATTTTATAGAAGTTTTTATCAAGATCGAACATCCAGAAAAATAAGACAGATATTGGATACGGCATTCTAAACTTTGACTTACTTTTTTTTTTACAAAAAAGAACACTCAAACAAACAGTAAAATTAGGAGCTTTCACCTATGCAAATGGATTGAAGAATTTTCTTTTGGCACCATCTCACAATTCTCTCACAACTTCTAATGGAAAAAAAAAGTGTAAGAAAACCCTTATAAAAGAAATTATGCTGCTACTACGATTCCACTATAGTACTATTACTACTACTACTACTACTACTACTACTACTACTACTACTACTACTACTACTACTACTACTACTACTACTACTACTACTACTACTACTACTACTACTACTACTACTACTACTACTACTACTACTACTACTACTACTACTACTACTACTACTACTACTACTACTACTACTACTACTACTACTACTACTACTACTACTACTACTACTACTACTACTACTACTACTACTACTACTACTACTACTACTACTACTACTACTACTACTACTACTACTACTACTACTACTACTACTACTACTACTACTACTACTACTACTACTACTACTACTACTACTACTACTAATAATAATAATAATAATAATAATAATAATAATTATAATAATAGCAGAAGACAGTTAATAACATAAATAAATTGAATTACCTCATTACCTAGACGGACCATATGAACCCTGTCAAACGCTGAAAGGGGAATTCAGAGTCTCATATTTTCATAGAACAGATTTGATTGATGTCCTTGCAACAAAGACCATATCTTTAGTAGATATCTTGAATCCTCACATTGATTTATTTCCGTGATTATATAAGGGGATTCAGAAATAATGCATTTCGCCTTTGAAATACATGTAATAGTTGTTTCTAACTGTTTTATCATGAAAATGATTGAATAAACTCTACAGTATACAATGGTAAGACGGAAAACAGTCAAAAATCCAGCCTTGATGCCGATTGTGTGAAGAATGAAGGGCGCCAGCTACAGTCCACCGAGCTGCCGACTTACTAGTAACGAAGACCTGCTGCAGTACGGCCGATGGCGGGTCGATTACTCGAACGAAAACGCACAGACTCGTGCAATATTACACAGAAACAAAACGTCAGACAACCAGATTTAACACATGAATACGAAGACAGACAGATAAGATACACAGAAAGAAATATAGAATACAGAAGGTGATCCATGATCATTATGTTACAGCTCACCTAATGACAGATAGATGGATGGGTATATAATAATGGTTACCCGGTACTGCTTCATAGAATGATTGATGCATGGATATGATACATTCTGTTTCAGTTTCAGTTTGTTTTATACAATGTATCTCCATTCTATTTGTATTATACAAATGAAATTATTATGACGAAATAGACTGGCGCGTAAGTATTGACTAGTTTTATGTTCGCCGGGCCAACGTTTCAGAAAACCCTCAAAGAAAAAAAAAATCCCGTAAGAAAAAAGAAAAAGAAAAAGAAAAAGAAAAAAGAAAAAAAAGATAACTAAATGAAGATACATACATACATACATACATACATACATACATACATACATACAAATAAATAATATATCAGTTGTGGCTCAGTTTACTATGATGAACATTGCACATTCTCTATTTTTTCTTCTGCTATACTTTCATTCATGTTGATGCTTAGACCATTTAGGCCCTATATTATTTTATTTGTGTTATCATGAGGTCGCCGTCAATCACCATCAAGATCTCTCGCAACTTTCCTTTTCTGAGTTATATTACACTCATTCCCCTCCTCGCTCTCCCTGCATTTAGTACATGATCATGATTACTTAATTATTGATCAATCTACTTGTTTATTAATTTGTTGATCGATTTTTTTAAAATTTAAATTTGAATAGACAAAACGAAATCAATCACGAAATATCACCTGTTTTGTCTATCACAGAATGTAATCAACATTTTTTTTTATTTCAAACTGCCACAGATCATGTAGATATTCTATAATAAAAATAATTATGAAAGCGAACCTCTTCGTAACGTTTTACTGCTTCGACATGTTTTTTTTTTCATATTATGCAAGATGAGTTATTCAATCATTCTTTTATCTAAGAATATTAATAATAAGTGAGTTCATGGTCTTTGACTTATTGGCAACTTTCTATAGAGATTACAATGAAGAAAACAAAATTGAACACAATTGAAATGAGTAGTCTATCACAAGGCAACATTCGGAATACAGAATGCAGGCGATATGATTTGCGATGATTTATAAAAAGGTAAGTTTTGTTTCAGTCAAAGTAATAATCATTAATCGATCAATCTTTAAAATTATGTAGGCCATTAACCACGGCATGAAAATACTGATGCGTGATCGTTTGTAATGCATATCTTCAATATTATGTGGACTGAATGTGACCGTTTTTTAAATGAATAATGTGGCTCTCTGCTTTTCGGGTGGTCAGAAAGAGACAAATGAAAATATCAGTAAAGCACCTCAAGCACTACCTCGACCCCCCCCCCCCCATACTTTCACGCGCACACATACACACGCACTCATAATAATCTACAGACACATGACTTGAAGGGATGGATGATGTCATTGAGACAGGGATTCAGGTTTTAACTTTTTGCCAGATTATTAGAAATCACTTTTATGAAATGTGAAAAAGCCTACAATTATTCTAAAAGGATTAAGAAGTTTATTTG
Source organism: Diadema setosum (assembly GCF_964275005.1). Lineage (NCBI taxonomy): Eukaryota > Metazoa > Echinodermata > Echinoidea > Diadematoida > Diadematidae > Diadema > Diadema setosum. The sequence continues at coordinate 33,066,621 of NC_092689.1, forward strand.
ACGAAAATCGGTTTTGAAAGGATTGAATAGTCCAAAAAGAAAGTGGTCCTAAGAACAGCTGGGTCCCACCTGCTATCAGGACCACTTGGTTTTCCGCTGTTTTTGAACATCTAAGCTATTTCAAAACCGATTTTCATCAAGTAGACTTTTAATTCATCTTAGAATTGTATGCGTTTTGATAGTTTATATAAATGGTTCCTACTCATCTTGCATCTTCTTTTGAATTGGAACCTGTTTTAAAGAAAGGATAACACAGTCACAATTGGTTTAGTGGCAATCGTCATGAAATATATGAATAGTAAATCATATACTTTAATTTGAGGAAAATTTGAGGAAAATGCATGTAGATTCTCTTATCCCTATCGATATAAAGATAGATAGGTCAACATTACTTATCAAGAATTAAACAGAGATAGAGAATGACGTTAAAGGGGATGGTTAGTAACTGATCAGTGGGAATGCTGGGGGATGATTGTTCCAATTCTTGTGGGATTAATTTAAGAGTACATTATATATAATCTATTGTTGTGTGAAAATTATTCGCTTCAGAACGGTCTCATATTCAAGTAATGTGCAGTTTAATGCCCCGTCACTGTACGGGCATGCTAACCTGGAAACATCAAAGTGCACATTACTTGAATATGAGACCATTCTGAAGCAAATAATTTTCACACAACAATAGATATATAATATACTCTTAAATGAATCCCACAAGGATTGGAACAGTCATCCCCCAGCATTCCCACTGATTCCCGATGAATTGACCAGTTACAGCCATCCCCTTTAACTTGTGCTTTGCGTTCTACAATAACCACACATAATAATGGTGTAATCATGTAATGTGGTGGTGTAGACATCTCTATACTTTTTTTTTTTTTGGCTTTGTTTTCATTCTCCCTCTCTTTTTTTTCTTCTTCTTCTTCTTCTTCTTCTTCTTCTTCTTCTTCTTCTTCTTCTTCTTCTAATTCCTCTTTTTCATCTTGTTCTTCCTCAGAGCTTCGGTCAATATCAAATGCCAGTGCAACGGATAGTAAATCCTCAACATAGCCTTACTCTCATACAGATATTGTCACTGTTATTGAAAACCTAACCTACTCCGTGATAACAGTATGTAATAAAAAAAAAAAATCTCCTTTCATCCATATCGTCATCCCCTTCCTATGTTCCCCTTAAAGGGGGAATCCAGTCCAAATATAAGTTAGTCTGATAAGAACACTGTGTATATTACAAGAACTGTTTTGCAGAAATTAGCAAAACTTCAAAATGTCATAACTTCCTTATTTTCACTCGATTTCAGTCAAATGTTGGCCTGTGAAGTCATTAGATTTTAGGGCCTTATACTTTTTTTCTTTTATCAGACTAACTTATATTTGGAGTGGATTTCCCCTTTAAAGGGATGGTACAGTATTGGTGGAGATGAGAATTGGGCTTTTAATTTTTTTTTCGAGATACCAAGAAAACACTTATAAAATAGTACAGAGCATATCATTTTAAGAGGAATTCAAAGTTTATTTGAAGAAAATCGGGTTTGGAATGACTGAAACATCCAAAAACAAAGTAAACAAAGCGATCGTAATAAAGTGTGGGTCCCACACTTATAAGAATCGCTCTGTTTTGGATATCTCAGCCATTTCAAAACCAATTTTCATAAAATAAACGTTGAATTCCTCATGGAATTATGCGCTCTTTCATATTTCATAAGAGTTTTCTCATTATCTCACCAAAAATGTTAGAAACCTGAAATTAGGTCTCAACCAAAACTGTACGGTCCCTTTACCTTCACCCCCCCCCCCCCCCCCCGGACCTCACTCCTACCAGGGAGGTGAGACTGAACACGTCCCTGCTCCTACACCCCTTGCTCCTACCAATTTTGAAAAAGGTTTACTAGTATTTTCGAATGCAGAATGACTTGTGCACTGTACTGTGTATCGCACTGGTCCCCCTCCGCACCCATGCTTGTACACGAATGTGGTGCGCTCGACCGACGAATGCTGCTGAAACCTGCTTGAGCTACTGTATAGCAACGGGCGACCGTTATGTAAACGATCCCATCCTAGAGACCGTCGCCGTCGTACGTCCAGCTGACAGAACGGTTCCTCCAAGTGCATCCTCCGTGTGTTCTACGCTCAGACTGGTTCTGCTCGTACGGTACGCACTCCACTGTCACCGTACAGCATCGGACTGTGTGTGTGGTGGTAGCTAGCAGAGCGTGGTGTTTTAGAACGAATGTAACCGCGGGGAGGGACGAGCGAGGAGTGTTGCAACGTACTTCGGAGACTTTGCTGCGCGTTGTATGCGGGTACGTGCGGACTGCCGACTTGCAGCGACGGTACTGTCGGTCGCGGTGTGACTGTACCACCCCCATGGCCCACTAGCACTACCATTGTGAAGCTTACAGAAGATAGCGTGGCGAGCGTAGGGAACGGGAAGCACAATCTTGTTACTGTTTTTGGCAGAGCTAGCTAATTATTAGTCCCTTTACAGGACCTCCCGGTAGAGAGAACATTCGGATATCCACCTCTTCTGCACTAAATACCCGACGTACACTGTTTGTTATATGTCACCATCATAGAAGTTACCTATAGATAACTTTCGGGAAAAGGGGTAACACATGAAAGTGTTTAGCTCCTCTTGGAAACGGAAGGGCGAAAGATGAAGTGACCCCCGAAACTCGAGAGCAACATTTGTGGTCAAGATGTCGTTTGCGAACTTGACTGCCGAACAGTGTGCAGCAACACTTTGCGAAGACAGAGGGGAGGACGAGTGCAGGAAGCGGTATTGGTATGTTTTCCTTAGTTCAAGTTTGATAACCTTTTTCGGTGGGCTTTTCACGATTCTGATCGTCCGACTGGTGGTGCTACTGGGATGCAGGCGGCGAGTGCAGGACAGCCAGCGGGCAAGCTCCAGCTCGAGCAGCCATGTCGAGCGTACGGGCATGGTGAAAGGCGACGAGGATGTACCATGGATGACAGCTAGTCGTGAATACTCGGCGAGCTTGATATCGGCCCAGACAAAAATTGGAAAGTTCCTGGTAAGATTATTAATTTCATACTTTCAGTTACCTGATTATGAGTAGATCTATACCAGTAGTAGCCAGTACTATTTATTTCATGTCTGCCAAATGTTGATTTGTTTTTGTGTTCCAACTTCCAATCCACAAGGTCAGACAGAGGAAACAACGACCATGCAACACAGAGATAGCGCCCGGGATCCACGGGACTGGGTTGTCAGTAGTCCTAAGATGCATTACATTGTTATAGACTTTGCCTAACGTTACAGTCAACAGAGGTCAATCTCTTGCTACACGTTGTAATGAATTGGTATCCTGTAGAAAACTTGTGTACACGTACAAGGTATGTGTATTATGTTTGCTAAAAAAATCAAGAATTTTCAGGCAGACTCTCCTTAATCAATTTGACGAGTAGAAACTACATAACCTACAATTTACCACATAATGTACCAAAGTCCACCCTCTGTGAAAAGCAAAATTAAATTCATTGATTGTTTGCTGATTGATGTTTGTTTTCTGACACCATTTATGCTTACTCTGTATTCAAAAAAAGAAAAGAAAAAAGACTGAATTCCAAGGATTTTGTGCATACAATGGGATCAGCTGTTTTTATAGTCTGGGAATTGTGCTGTTTAGCAGTTAATTAACATTTAATTTGGGTCAAGTATTGTCTGACAGGGATTACAGAGTCACTTCAGATCTTCATTTAAATGTTAGAGTGGAATTCTGAGTCATTATTTACTTTTTGTTAGATTGGTTGAGATACTGACACACAGTGGCAGTCTAGTCATGAGACAGTGAATTGTCGAGTTATGGTCTTGGAATGGTCAGGATGAGGACAACTTGACACTTTGTTGTGGCTACAACCATCAAAAGCTCAGTCTCAGAACATATGGAGTGTGAATCATGGGATACAGCACCATTTGCCCCAAATGGAGAAAGAGGCTCGTCAGATTTACCAGTCCGAAGATTGCGCAGGGCCAAGAACAGCTGAGGACAACATGCACTGTACTGGAAGCTTTCTGCATGCATTGGTGTTGGAGTGGTCCCAGAAATGCAGCCAGGGGCTTCACATTATAGTGTTATGGGATACTATATATCATGGAAAACATAGAGACAAGAATTCAGAAAGAAAGGATTTCAACTTCAAAATTTGTATTCCTGCAAGGAACACGAATGTATTATACAAGCATCAAGCTGCTCAGCAATAATGCATCAGACGATAATATTGTGCCACAATTGATACAATAACCAAAGTTTCCACAGGTACACATGTTTGCTGTTTTTGTCTTTTAATCAAGTCTGCAAGCAGAGGATATACTGAAGAGGGACCAGTTCCAAAAAATGGCATACAGTGTACAAATATATCAGATCATACCAAGACTGCCGTATCACTTTGTCTGATTCGCAATGGAATGTGCATCAACATTGAACTGGATGTCACTCCATGGCAGTGAAAAGTGCATAGAAACTCACTGTATTCCTTGCGTGATATGAAGTTGCTGTGGTGATCTACAGCTGTAGTAATTCTGCTTCACATTGGTACAGTGAAAGGCAGTGAGATACAAATGTGTACATTGCTTTGATGATACACATTGAAATAAGTTGGATTCATATTGAACTTTGTCTTTCATTGTATCTTGTAAATAATTGTTGTTATGCCAGTCACATAGTAAATATGTAAGTACAGTGTGCAATATTGTAGTACATACCGGTAGACCCTGTAGTTTATTTCACACATCAGAATTTTTAGGTGAGTTTTGTATGTAGCAGCTTTTAACAATAATTTGTTGATGAGAAGAAAAGTACAGGTTAGCATGCATAGTATGCAGTTCAATAGACACAATTCACATTAGAACTCTGGTTTTCTGTCATTGATTGTGTGTAATTGTGGGACAAGGAGCAATGCATTCAGACACTATTCAAGGCCAAATGGGATTTGCTAAACTTTAGCCCTTTTTACACTTGTGTTTCTTAACCCCGGACTTTCTCTGACCCAGGACTATCGTTAGTCCCGTACCAATTTTTTCAGCTTTTTACACTGGCCAATTAGTCCCGTACTATCTCTTGTCCGGGGCTAAGGAGAAAACTGACCTTTTTGCACTCGTATTTCTTAGCCCCAGACTTTCCAAACCACATGAATATTCATGATTACGCTGTGCACTGCACACGTACACGCACGCACCGGCAGCACTTGATAACCTCATTTCTGATTGGTCAGTGGGGGTCGGACTTCGTCTCCGTCGCTTAGCCCCGGATTATTTTTTCGTTCTGTTTACACTCACTTGCTTGGCACCGCAATTGCGGTGCTAACCCTGCTATTTTGCAGGGCCAGATAATACGGGATTATCGGTGGGGCTAGCCCACTTTGGCAAAAACGAGTGTAAACAGAAAGTGGGCTAAGGATAGTCCCGTACCAACAGTGGGGCTAAGGCCCCCCCCCCCCCCCCCCCCAGCCCCACCGTTGGTACGGGACTAAGCAAAAATTTACAAGTGTAAAAAGCCCTTTTGAGTACCACTGTATTTGTGAGCTTATAAAATGCCAAATTATTATACCGGTAATCTCTGCTGTTGATACAGCAGTTTTAATATGTACAGTAGTTGCAAATGCTGTAGTAGGTACAATAGTCATTTGGCCAACAAACAGAAGGTTTCATCTCCAGGGATGTCCATTATGTTGCATTACAACTATTACATATTCATGGTACATGGCAAGGTCCTGTCTGACAGAATTCGTATGTGCAGTTACAAATGTATGAAAAAATATGAAAGAATGGTGTGGTGCTTTGATGTCTTGTGTGTGTGTGCGTAACATAGCCTTTTCAATCCCTTAAAGCCCTTAAATGGATGTGTTCTGAATTTTTAAAATGTAATTTCTGTACAGTGTATGTACATTGTAATGTAAGTCTGTAAACTTTTTCACAATATGATCTGTAGTAAACAGATTCATTAGGAAGAGAAATGAAGAAAAATAAAAACAGGGTCCTTAATTAAAAAAACAACAACACACACACAAAAATGGAATGGAACTAAGAAGATTTTTGTGTAGATACTGAAGGACCATGATAAAGGTTTGCGTGTAAGTAAACTGATCAATGGACAACCAGTAGTAGAACAAAATAAAAAAATTGTGTAAAAGGCAATCATGTTATTAATTGTGAACTCCACATCAAACCAGACACTAGAATAACAAAATAAGATGTATGACTTTATAAATAGTATGTACAGCAAGGCCATCAGAATATTACTATCATGACCACACAAAAGATAGATCATATTTGATATTGAGCGCTGTTTGTCCATGATCAAGGATGGGCAGTCAAAGTACAATATGCATGAATTATTGCTCCAATTCAATTATCCTTTGCTGATTTGGCATGCATGCCCGTCATCTGCCGAATGAGTCTGGTGTGTTTGATTACTAGATTGTTGCATATATAAGGGTGATGATTCAAGGTCAATGTGGTTAAACAAATATTGCACAGCGAATGTCAATTGTTTGTTCCCCTGGCATGCAACCACAAGTGCACAAGTGTGCAGCGTGTCTGTGTCGCTCACAATCAGTGTGTGTGCGTGTGTGTCTCTCGCTCCGGAGCCGCAAAGGGTACATACATTGTTAATGATCAGCTGTGAAGATGGTGGGAGCCCCAGTCAAAACATGCGCCATGTTGCAGATTTGAGAGTGGACGTTTCTGTGGTGTGGAAAAGACTCATCATTTGAACACATAGTCTATCTCGAATACAATGCATGTGAGATACAGGGTACTGTTCAGTCATAGAAAGAGGCTGACCGAATGAACAACTTGAGAGAACTGTTTCTTTGCGTGTTTGCAAAGCGTGCTTTAACTACATATCGTGCTAGAAACTTGTGCAATTCCACCCCATGTCAGAGTTGACTTTTATTAAAGAATGCTCATTACAAATTATGTAAAGTACATGTGAACAGAACATTGGTAGAAGTTTCTTCAAAAGTGGACCTAAAATAATTTACAAAATATTGTAAAAATTCCACTTGTTTTCACACAGCGATCAGATACTATACCCTTGGTATTCGCATATGAAATGGGCAAGTGATTTCACTGCTTCATATTTCTCCTTTACATTGGTTATATGCAGAAATATCATAAAATCTTGGTTTTGTTGATAATCTCAAATCATTTATTCTGTTTGTGTTATTTTCTTCTATTCATTAGAGTCACCTTAAAGATGTGAGTGGAATGGTACAATATAGTTTCTATCACTGGCTGGGTGGTACACTTACACATATAAATATTCTATTATACAGTATTCATCGCATAATCGGGCATCTGATAATCGGGAACCTCGCTTAAATGACAAACGTTTCCCAGAAACATTTCCAATGCACGTTATATTCACTGGATAATCGGGCGGGTACCTCTGATAAACGGGACAATTTTTCTTCAAGCGATCTTTGATTTTGTTGATATTTTACACAAAAAATCTACCAAAATACCACAACAATATTTCAAAGATTCCCTATCAGTTGTCATTTATATCGAACTTACAAAGCAAGCTTCGGACTGGTGTGTTTTGATCTCCGTCCATCCAGTACACGTACATTTCAGCTCGCTGCCCGCCTTCGCTTTTCTGTACATGTGTATATATGGCGAGCTAGATCGCTACATATTGACAACACATGTACAGTGCAGTGATCGCGGCAAGTAAACAATCAAGCCGTGATGATTGAATGATTGAAGGACTTTTCATTGATGTTCCCACATCAGTTCTGGGTAATCATTTCCCATGGTTGTGGATATGTATTTATACGGAACGCCCTACGTGTCCAAGAATTCTACGAATGTTTAAGAAAGTGCTAGAGAGGTGACAGAAAAAGAACCCGTTTGCGATTATTCTACATCATTGCGAGAATGCAGGGAGAGCTGGAGGGTCGCGCCGAGGGGTAGCGTGATTGTGTATTCATGTACATGTACAGTACGTCAGTATGCGTGTGTGTGTGTGTGTGTGTGTGCACTACATGTACATGTCGTATGCCGTTAGTGTATGGTGAGTGCTCATCGCGAAATCGGGCACCCCGCCTAAAGGGGCCGTGTTTGCTACTCCCAACCTGTCCCGATTATGCGATGAATACTGTACATGTAACTGCTGACCTAAGTAAGTGCTTCACAGTAGTATACTCTAGTTTAACTATACACAGCCCTGTCGCTGTACACAAGTGTAAGTCGCAACAGGGCTGTACGGTGTGGACACTCCGTAATCTCTGTATTCCGGGGCGCCGACGCGATTTTGAATTTACTGCACCATATTTGTTACTAAGACTACATAAGGTGAAACTTTATCTATTTAGCTACCGTTTTCAGCTATTGATGTTGATATACTCATTTTATAACTTACCAAAAATTGCACCTTTTTTAATCCTGTACGCCGCAGAAATCGTAGAAATTGCAGAAATGATTCGAAATGTCGGCGCAGCACTGGGCAAAGAGGACGCTGTCGACTTCGCGGGCGTACAAACTCTAGCAGCGCAATTTGCATCGTTCAAAGCTGGGAAAGGTTTATTTTGAATGGCCCCGCGATGATCACAGCATTCCGGGTTAAGATTGGACTTTTTGCTCAGTGTATGTTGCGTGAGGGCTCACTATGGACTGAAATACCATGCTCATAGTCCAAGTATCTCAATTCACGTGAGTGATTCGTAAAATTTGTGAAAAGAATGTAGAAATTTTCAATAGTTTTGTTGTTGTGTGGCCGTGTTCGAGGGGTTTAGTAGATATGTGTATGGGGTTCCGGCGATATGTGTATCACACACCGTCAGACCCCGTGCTAGCTTAGCGCACGGGGTCTGGTCGGGCCAAGGAGCTATTGCTCCTTGGTCGGGCTAACTCTAGTTAGTAATTTTGAAGTGGGGAGGTTAAACTGTTATGTTTGTAGCTTGCATTCCCATTGATGGAATTGCTACTTCTGCTGTAGATGACTGTGTTCTTTATCATCACAAACTGGAGGATGAAATACCATGAATGGATGACCCTCTTGCAATAATGATTTTCTTGACTTGTGAACACCAGAATACAAACTGCACAGAAATGTAACGTAAATAAATTTATAAATAAAAAATTTAACGTAAATCTATGCCAACTACTGTTCCAAAACAAGCTGAACTCTTACCAGCCTACAGGCTGAAACATTGTTTTGCTTTATGTCAGAGCTTTTGCTATCAGTGCAAGTAAGGAAGTGAAGGAGGTATTGCATGCCACAGACAAATTTTCAGTGATATCCTGTTTGTTTTTGTTCAGTGCAAGAATTCTTTCACACTATTTATGGAAAGTAGCAATGTAACATGCACTTCCCTGATTTTTTTTTTTTTTTTCTTTATTGTCCAGTATGCTTTCTCGCAACATGATATTTGAAGTTTACAACAACTGTTCCGAAACAAGCTGAACTCTTACAAATTGTACCAGCCTACTGGGCTACGAGTGCAAGTAAGGAAGTGAAGGAGGTATTGCATTCCACACACAAATTTGTAGTGATATCCTGATTGTTTGTTTTTGTACAATGCAAGAATGCTTTCACACTATTTTTGAAATGCTTACTAATCCTATACAACATACACGTAAAATGCACTCCCTCACTTTTTTCTGTATTATCCAATATATTATCTAATATGCTTTCTTTTTTTGCCACATGAGTCTACAAATCAATGAAAAAGAAAACCAAAATGCTTTGAGTACATATGCTGTGTAGCTTTTTCTTCTGAAGTAGAAATACATTTTGAAAATTCAATTCTGCGATTGAAATTTACTTATTTACAGAGTCCTATCAGCATTTTTTAAAGGATTAATTAGAAATATGCTGTTTTATTCTTTTGCTGTGTATGGTGACCACAAAGATGCATACTGATAGATTCTGAAAACTGTACACATTTTGTTTTGAAAGTAACCACAGTGCACCGTAGTGGTGTAAAATATTTTTGAAATTGACGGATGGTAGAGAAAGAGGTGATATAAATGTGAGTGATCTGTAAAATGTTATCAAAGCTACAGTGTAGATGTGCGTGGTTCTCGTTGCCATTGACAGCAGATGACGTACAAGGGTTCCTCGGCTCTTCTGGAAAGTTCAGTGTATTTGTATGGGAATAGGAGATTGATAGATTGACTTTGTTACAATCTGTGTCGTGTGATATCTCAACTTGTAGACTTAGTGAGTGATTACCCCACAGTGCCATTTTTATCATGCTGTTGATTTCCGTCTGAGTGGAGTGGAGATGAGTTTGAAGTTAGGTGTGTGTTTTTTTTTTTCTCCTCCTTGCGAGTATATGTAAAACGTAGTACAGTCATATCACAAACTATTCAATTATTAATTTGAGTCCTACATGTAATCAGTCATCTTAACAGGTGGAATAAATTTGTGTCATTGATACAATAATTAGGAATATAATATGGAGGAATTTTCTTTATATTGTAAATAATATACCCCCGATACTGTGATGTATGTTTTATTTTATATAATTTATTCTTTTTTAATGTTAGGAAGTGACTTGTCATTCAGTGGTATATTTGATAGGCTCTTAATATTGCTGGAATTCTTCTAGCCATTGTGGAAAGGAATGCAATCCCTGCATGCATTGGACATTAAAATCAAAATGAAGCAAGTGATGAAACACAGGTTAGCACAGTAGAAATGGTGGGGTTATTTATCATTATTGATAATGATACCAGGAGTATACTACTTAATGTATGTACAGTATATAAATGCCACTGTACCTGCATAATTTGTCAGCGTGCTGTGTACTACCCTGACATTGAAACAGTCTTCACATGTTGCTGACACCCTGGGTAGTTAAATCAGAATTTCAGATTAGAAGTCGCAAAAAGGTCAGCGATATTTCCCTGGCATAGATTCAAAACAAGATCAACGTCAAATTTAGTAATCAGGTGGGTGTACACTGTGTGAAAGCTGCCCAGGAATGTGTACTGGGATTTACACATAATGCTGGCTGACATAGAGAAGAATAAATTCATCAAATCCAAACAAACACACATGTGGGTATAGTAATAAGCAAAGATTGCATACTTTTACATTCTTACTCCTATATATATATATTTTTTTTTTGGGGGGGGGGGGAGGGAGGGGTACATTTCTTCTTTTTTTTGGTACAAATGTACCATTGCAAAGACATTACGAAAAACTGTTCAATTTACAAGACATCGTGTATCAAGACTATATACACAATGCATGCATACTGCAGAGCACATTGAACCTCTTAACATTGTACTATATTATTTAAATTAAGGGCTGACAGAGAGACCAGTCTTGTTATACATATTATGTATTTTGAACAATAGTGCAGTGTGCAGCAAGTGGTTTGTTCAAGGGAGCTGCGTTTGTTTCTGTGTAGAGAAAAATGCTTGATTTTGGTATGAGAGATGGGATTCACGACTGCCAATTATGATGGTAGTTGGGAACATTATCTCTTTCCCCACCCTCTCCATTTTAAAGCATTGTTGTTGTTGTTGTTGTTGTTGTTGTTGTTTTTTTTTTTGGGGGGGGGGGGGAGGGTACAATATGTATACGATCGTACATGTCAGAATGAATGAAAGGTCAAGCATGGTTTGCCCAGATAGCTATGTACACAGTCAACTGTATTGCAGTTTCATGTAATTGTTTGATTTTTATTTCATTGCCTGGTCTTTGTTGACATTCAGAAATTATTGATAATTTTTTTTTTTTTTTATACAGTTATTACAGATAATTCTGATAATGTTCTAATGATTGAAATTCATAGTGTTTTGGTGTCAAAGTTGCGTGATAATACACTGCTGTAGTACTGTTTACATACTCTGCTGTATGGTACACTATTATGAATATGTGCTCCCAAATTCATGCTGTCCTATTTAAAACATGAATGCAAGCTCAAAGTTGGAACATTTTTTTTTTTTTATTTTTTTTTTTTTTGGTGCATGACTGATTTATGCAAAGGAGGGCAGGGCAACAGTTAACTCTGCCAGTGCCATCAGTAGTCTACTTGTACAAACTGTACACTATGGTGTTATAGCAGTTGGAAATGGGGGTCCGTTGAGGGTTAATAACCTGAGCTGAGAAAGGAACGCAGTGAGCGTTGAGCACAGGGGGGCCTTTTAATTGTTTGCACAGACAGAAATGCTATTCAAGTTTATGGCCAGATGAGGATGGCAAACATGCAATAGATCATCAGAACAAACATTGTGGCACGTTGCTGCATACAGTTCACATACGACTGAACGCGGAGTGCCCATAATCTAGCCTTGCTTCACTCAAGTGTATGTGGCACCCTTAAAGGTAGGGGATACCTTTTACAGACCTCCCAAAATGCAGCAAAACATTAAATATGAACCTAAGGGGACTTGTTTAGGCCACTGCTGAGAAATTTGGAAGTCAACAGTTATCTACAATTTGAATAATGCACAAAACTCAACTACTCAGTAGTTCTGTGTGTCAGCCATACTTAAGCCTTTTTGTTGCAGTCTTCTGTATTTTTTTTAATCTATAAACACAAATCTAAAAGTATACGAGCTGATGTAATAACATATAGAGTGTGTGGCAAGAATGTATATATAGAAATGTTTGTAAGTTTTGATGAACTTTCTTCACAAAATATACATGATGGACACACATGCAGTGCATGGGTCTGCAAAGGTAGCCTAGTAATGTACTGGAATTTACGGTGAGCCCCGAAAAAAAATTCAATTCAAAATCTAACGGTCAAAAAATGTACTAAATGTTACCTTCCACTTTCAATACTGTATGGCCTTTTTTACGATCAGTGGTGTAACTTTTGTACTCAGAGGGTCAAAATTTCAAACAAAATATTTTTTCATTATTCTGTTTGATTCCTGTTGGAAAGTATTCAAATTTTTGAAAAAATAACATTTCAGACCTTAAAGCTGAAGAGTTATTGGTGTAATTTAAGGAAAACCCTGGCACCTGGAGTAAATTTAAGCAAAATTTTGTTTTCATGAATTGCACCATAATGACAAAACTCTGTAGTCAAACTTCACCATGCAAAGTTTATATGGTTAACAACAATATATAGTTTGTGAATCAAAACTATTTGGGGGTTGAATATAAAGTGAATTAAAAAAAAATACATGAGATTTATAAATTTTTGGTAAAAATACCAATTGACATGCAATTTTTAAGATTTTAACTATTTAATGGAGGGCAAGCCAGGTCAAACTCTATACTATAACAAGTCTTTAAGAAGGGCTACCTTCCTATGTAGGTCAAATGAAATTCCAATCATTTCTTTAAATCTTGGATTTTTCACACATGGATGTTTCGGAGGTGACAGTTAACATAATAGAATGTTTCGGAGGTGACATTAATATTAACACTCAGTTTTTTTGAGAATAAGTGACAATAACACAAAACTTCTTCTTTTTATCAATGTTTTTAATAATTATAACTCGAGAACAAGAAATTAACTCCTGTTTCAAGCAGATAAACCACACAGAACAAGTGTTTTTTTTACACTTCATTAATTAGCATGGGCACCAGTAGTTTGCCTTCCATTTGGACGAAGGTTGTAAGCTAAATATTGCAATCTGAAGAAACGTGGCATTCCATTTTCTACCTTAAATTGAGATGAGGGTGTGAGATCATTTTAGTAATGTTTCTTTGCTCTCAGAACATTTTATTCCACAACACCAGGGAAGAATCACTTCGTTTCGGAGGTGACATTCAATGTTAACATTGTGTTGAAATATTCATTTACAGTAAGAATATGACGGACATATTTAAAGCTAGATATTGTAATCTGAAGAAACATGGCATTCCATTTTCTACCTTAAATTGAAATGAGTGTGTAAGATCATTTTAGTAATGTTTCTTTGCTCTCAGAACATTTTTTTCCACAACACCAGGGAAGAATAACTTTGTTTCGGAGGTGACATTCAATGTTAACATTGTGTTCAAGTATTCATATAGTATGTCCCCCCCCCCCCCCCCAAAGGAAAAAAAAAATACAATTAGACTTTTGCATTGATAGCACCCAATATGATTAAATCAGCTAAAATCTACTTTGGGGTCTTTAATTATAACATCTTAGCTCTATTTTGCAGAAAGCCCCAGTCAATTTGGTTAAGTGGTCTCAAAGAAATGTGGATTGTTATAAAGGGTGTCAGGAGTCTGATTCTTCCAAGTTTAGCACTTGGATGCTCTTGGAACTGCATATTAATGTGTAAACACAATATACAGAACTTGGAGGGAATGGATTCCTGACATGCTCTACAAAAATCCTCATTTGTCTCTGAAGTAAATTGAATGGGGTTTTCTGTAAGGTGTGGGCAATGAGTTATAGTTTCAATCCCTCAAATTGTATTTTAGATTGATTAACTATCTTTAAAGTTGTCGTTGCGGAGGGTAACATTGTAATTTTTTGGTGGGGACATGTTATGAATGCCAAAAGCAAAAATTCTTATTTGACTTGTATTATGTTTTTGTTTGCACATAGTATTATAAATAGATTAACTCAAGGATGTTCATGAATTCTTCATCATTCTTGATAGCCACCATACAAATGTTATAATACTGGTGAAAGGTGTTTGGTTCATCTGAGATAAATTTTCTATATACCAGATTCATTTAAACTGTTGGCATTACTAAAATATATTTTATGTATCTTTCTGAATTGCTTGAAAATTACCAGCAAATCATATATTAGTCACTTTTGAGAGTAAAAAGTATAAGATAAGAAAAAATCATTTTATTGTTTTGGAGGTGACACAACACAGAGACAACCCAACTTCTCAGGTGTTAACTAATACAATTGTGAACATTCATGCCTTTCCTCATGGCTTTAATTTTCAAATATAAGCTCTTTCTTTCAGTTCTTACTTGTTATTTTGTTTAGTTATTCTCTTTCATGATAGTGGATACCAGCTCATATTTTGTTTTGGATTGTAATTCATACTAATCTTTAGCAAGTTTTTACAGTTTGGTTAAGACAACAGTTTGTGTTTCCCAGCTGAAGAGAGCAGCATAATGCTTTTGTGTGAACTTATGGGGATTTTTTTTTTTTAGTTCAGTAATTTTACCCATCAACTTCACAGAAGGTCCCGGACACAAACTGGTCTCAAATAACTCTATAAGGGACCAAAAAAGGACAAGTTCACCTCAATAGACACGAGGGTTGAGTAAATACAGCAATATTAGTAAAACACATCAGTGAGAGTTTAAGGAAAATAAGGCAATCCGTTCCAGAGTTATGAATTTTTGAAGTTTCTGCTCAGTCAAAGCTGAATGAGAAGACTTCTATAGCTTGTGGTGTCACACATGTACAAGGATATAGAGAAAGTATCAAGAAAATTCAACATATTTTCACTTTTCTTGCATAACAAGAGAACACTTGACTTCTCTCTTTTGGAAGGCAGGGTGAATAATATTGCCCTAACATACACCAGTAGCAAGTTGAAGAAATGTGCACTTTTTTCAAGAAGTAAAGTTTTGTGAAATTCACTTATATTTTCTTTATATCGTTGTATGCATGTGACATCATATATTGTCGTAGTCGTCTCATCCAGCAGTGATTGCATAGATATTTAAAAAAAAACCATAACTTTTGAATGGATTGTCCAATTTCCCAAACTTTCAATGATGTGTTCTACTAATGTTGTTGCATTCACTCAATCCACATGTATATATGAAGGTGGACTTGTCCTTCAAGAAACCATCTTCTTTTCCTTGAAATTCCAGTACTTAAAGCCAAATTCTAAGATAAAACATAATAACAAAACAAGGTAAACACGTCATCAAAATTATATTGAGATAGAACTACAAATCTTGTTTTTGGATCTTTCCCTTTCCAGTCCTGGGGACTTGTTCCTCTGTTCACTTTCGTTGTCAGATAACTTCAATAATCTTAAAAAAATACAATGTCATAAACAGTTGGTTCAACTTGGAAAATGTAATAATTATTGTCATAAATTGAAAAAAAAAAATCACATAATTTTGTTTATGATTACCACGTTGTACATGGAAAAACAACAACTAAGAATTCAAGAACAAGTTGTGCACCAGCTATAGGCATGTGGACTTTTTGTGGAGTTTGATTATTTTATGATTTTTTTAAGATTGTGGACTAGGGCATGCATGAACTGCCACATGTATCACTTTGGTATCAAGGGAATTCTGGTGAGCTAGGTATACAAAAGTCACTTCTATTGTGATGATTTTGTAGATATTAAATGTATTTGAAAATGTTAATAGATAGTGAAAAGGAACTGAAGTCTTGCCTTTCACTATCACATAACAATATGGTGTTAACAAACAATGTCACCTCCGAAACACAAGAAAAAGCAACCTACATGGAAAGCTGCGCTTGGTAAATCTTCACAACTAAATTGCTTAAATCGGAAATCAAGCTTCTAAGGTGAAAGCATCTATATGTTTACTTAATTAAAGCAGGAGAATTGATCTTGATTACAATATTATATATACAACAGATGGGTGTATTTTGTGCATTCTCTTTGTTAAAAAAGTGAAAAAATGTAAATTTGCCCTAAAACGTACAGTATAGTAATAAAAATAAGAGTGAGAGTGTGTTAGTTGATTTCTCCACTTTGAGACTTATGTTACTAAAATAAATGAAACCATTGGTGTACATGATATGGTTTCTCTTCAATAGAAATGAGCAAAAACTCTTGTTAACAGTGTTTTGTCACCTCCGAAACAGTAATTCTTAGTTTTTATTAGATCTTTTATTAATCTCTAGAAAATTCTCACTTCCTGTTGCCATATTACTATTTTCATCCAAAAGAGATTCCTGTCAATTGGACAGAATCAAACAAAATTGCTTTGTCTTCGAGAAATTATCAAATATAATACGCTTGTTGTTTCGGAGGTGACGATTGTTTCGGAGGTGACAAGTGTTAACGGAAAATTGTAAATTGCTCCGAAATGAAAACAGGCGGCTATATTTCTACTACCTTCCTTCAGAGATAATGTGAGGGGATATGTTACATTTTTGTAAATGTAATGTATAACTGATGTCAAGAATAAAAAAATCAAATACATAAATCTGTTGTCTCGGAGGTGACAGAAAAGTTAACGGAAAAGTTGCATGAATTTATAAACACTCACCAAAAAATGATAAGCTATTTGAATCAAATAATCTTTGGATCGAAGTTAAGTCAGATTGATTACTATTCTGTTTTGATGGAAATTAGCAAAGTTGAATTTTATAATTGTGAGCAAGAGCTAACTCAAAAGAGGGGTTAATTGTTAACGGAAAATGTCACCTCCGAAACATAAAGTTTGGACAATTTCAGTCTTTAAAGAAGACAAAGCAGAACCTGGTAAACATAATAGTTCTTAAGTTTGGATACCTGTCTATCACCACAACAACAAAAATAATGAAAAGGAATAAACAATTTAATATGCTAGGTCTGACAAAAAAACCATGTTAGAGTGCATACACCAGAAGTGTTGGATTTCAAGCATGTAAGTGCATGCCACATCTGAAAGAAAAAGAGAGGAAAGTTCATTAAGGTACCCAAGGTAGACACTGTGGGTGGTAAGTTTATGAGAAAAAATAATGCATATCTGTCAGTGTATGAGAAAGTTATACACCAATTAGTGCCGAAACCGTGTTTTACACCACTGATTGTAAAAATGGCCGTATGGGAGTTTCTAAAATGATACTATCTTCAACATACCACTGTATTTATACAACTCTTCATTTAAGGCATGCAAATGGGATTCCCTACCTTTAAATGCCCAGCACAGCTTCGAGCAAGCACAGAGAAAAGTTGGGGGGGGGGGGGGGGAGGAAATGACAAAACAACTTGCCGCCAAGTTCAGTTTCCTTTTGTTACACATGAAAGGAGATACAGTGTATCTGAAAGCATGTTTTGATATTTGGTTGGATAGAGGAAACTTATCATGAGATCAGATTTGTCAATGAAGCAGTCACACATATGCAGCCCCCCCCCCCCCCCAGTAAGATTGGTGACTATTAATGTTTGTTGATAATATACGTACATAAAAATTTCGCTCTGCAAAAGGTGGTACAAAGATAATAAGATGCAGTAGATGCATGGGGCATTCCAAACAAGAGGGAGAGGGGAAAAGGGGATGAAACAGAAAGTGCAATTTAGCGGACATGTCGCTTCTGACCTTATTGAATGCAGCTCACGTAGCACGGTGGAACACAGCGTAATACTGCACCCAGGCAAGAGATCAATTGGAGCCGCGTGGAGTTCCAACTGATTCCTAATGTAGGTAGATGGCACGCGGCCTGCGCCCGCAGCAAGCCAGCTAATTCCAGGCCCTGTGTAATGTGAGAGAAAGGAACTGATAGAAGCGAGGTTGGGCCCCCTTGGAAGAGGCAAATTTATCAACCTGGCTGAATACTCCTAAGCCTCCATGCTCTAAGCCTTTCATTGTTTCTTTACATATCATGTTAAGACATGGGCAGTCAGTCTTAGAATTTATTTAGTTTTTTTTTTTTTTAAACCTCTGACGGTTTGTGCTGCCCAAATTCTTCATCTGCATAGATACATAGCTTTGCTGCTGCATAATGTCAAAGCCTGTTGTTTTGTCATGACAGAATACAGCCATTCAGTGGAATAACTGCCTACATGCAACCAAATGGGTTTACACAGTACTTTCATAAAAAGTAGTGCTGGCTCTTCTTAACTGGCCACCCACCCACCACACTTTGTTTGAAAACCTCAGATATACCACAAGAGCGAAGAACACTCATCAATATCTCCATACACCAAAGATGAGGCAATTCCTTACATTTTCTGTAATTTCCATTGACTCTTCCAATTAGCACAAGATTACTTAATATCTTTGACCTGATGTATATGAAATTTATGTAATTGGCCTTGCGAGTAATACAATACCGGTGTCTTCTCCCCTACTCCTCCCCCCCCCCCCCCGAAAAAAAAAAAACTAAGAAGGAAAATGGCCAGTCCATAGCATTATGATATAGATTGATCATCTGATACATTGTTATAATGTATCAGATGATTAATTTCTCAGAAATTCATCCAGTGTGTAGCATTGGGAACTGTGAGTTGATGGTGTTTACACTGGCAAATCACCAGCATAAATATGCGTGGTACTGAATGCATGTGATGTTGTTGCCTAAAGCCACTGTTTGCCATTGGAAGCAGTGATTTAAAAAAGCTTGCATTATCACATTTGATGCACATGTTTAGTTCAGTTGTATCACAAAACATCCTACCACATAAACATTTTGCAATAAAGCCACAAATATACATAAGGATATATCATTAATTTTCTTAATAAACCATAACTATGGATGCTTTATTCTAGAAATTATTTTAATAAAACTATTGTTCATATTTTGTATCAATGTCATTACTTAACATCGATTATACTGATTAACATTTTTCGTTGGTGATTTCTTTCCTGAAGTCACATTTTAGAACTATTTTGAAGCACTGAAGCTGTTTTGTTGATCTGCAAATGGTAAATAGTGACTTTAAGTCATGCAGCGAGTCCACACATTCTACACATTAACTTGATTGGGTTCTTGTGTGATGGTGCAGTTTTGCAGTAACGCAGTCAAAGTGGCCGTCTTAACTTTTAAGCTTTAATAAACACCTTGTGAAATATTCGGCGTATACAGTATTATAGTGATGGTGTAGGAATGATAGCAGTAGTGGCCAACCAAACATCACTGAGTCCACCAAAGCCATGGTCACACCAGAATTCACCCCACAGGGAGACCAGTAGACCTTCAGCGAGCACTGGGTCAAGATACGTGTTTCCCATAAATTATCATACAGGTAGTTAGCTAATTGAATCCCACTATGTACACACTATGTATACCCCCCCCCCCCCCCTTACCCCATATCATGCCATGCACACAAGCTTATTAAGGCTCATTTGTTGCCAATCAAGCTAAAGTGAAACCCAATTCAGGAAATTTGTGTCATTAGAGAAGAGTGTTGTTTGAAATAAGTGTACTGAAAACTAAAACAACACTATTCCCTAATTAATAAGACATTCTGTGTAAGTGTTTTATGTGGATCTTGCCAGAGTATTCTCCTGATAACAAGTTCCCCAGTATTGCAATGAAAAGACCCCACCAAATATATTTCTTTTTAAAGTATTTAATAATGGCAGTAGTCATGGGGATGCTCAATTATTTACACAATATAAAACACGAATGTTTTAACCTGTTGAAGACTAGCACCGAGTAGAATCAGGCAGGTATCTATGGGAAATGCGTATCATAGCAAAATCAGCTAGTCCCCGACTTGGTAAAGTTATTGCGTGCAGCAACAACAACAACAGCAACAACAACAACAAATGTACCAAAAACAACATCAAAACCAGAGGATTCCCCTGTACAGAAACCAGACAAGGAGAAAAAAAAAAAAAAAAAAAGAGAAGAAGAGGAAAAGCGGAGACCTCGTCGTCATCATCTGATATGATGCCGGTCTGTGGCTATGATGCTGGAGAGGAGATTGCTCTTCCAGTGCTTCTATAATCACGTAACCTTTTCTCTATATTTGAAAATATCCGTTCTCATTATCTTCCTGATATGGTGAAACCATCCTTGATAGGAATAAAAGCAGCTCCAGCAGCAGCAGGTTCTTTTTTTTTTTTTTCCTTTTTTCTTTTTGCCCCTTGGAATTTCATCATTTCTCAGAATAAACTTGGTATTAAAAACACTTTATACACACACACACACACATGCACCATGGATGTATCACATACAAATGCTGTTTATTCATGCATATACATGTAAGTGACCATGAAAATCAAGAAACAAGTTATGTGAGCCCCACAAAAATCCTCGAAACAAAGAAAAAAAAAAAAACCACACTTCTACACATACCGGCATGGACCTCTGTAGGAGAAGACACCCAGACATTATTCTACACACGGAAAAGTGTGTAATATCTTCTTCTTCTTCTTCTTCTTCTTCTTCTTTTTTTTTAATTCACTTTAGCTGTTAGTATAAAATGCAAATTGTTTAACTTCTAAAGTTTCTTGAGGAGATTAAATTAACTATATGCAATGCAAATACCTTGATCATCACTTACATGTGTGGCCAGTAGAATATTTCTATATGCGCCATATGCTTTATGATAGTAACAATTTTTTTACTCTTTTATACTGGATACACCCACAAAAAACCCCTGCCAAATCAAGATTCTATCAATGACATCATCTGTCAATCACTGAAAAAATGTGACTACTAAAAGACATTGGAATGTGCCTTCCCCTAGCGGGAGCATAACTTGCAATGTCTGTTGTTAATCATGTATAATCAAACATCGAAACATGCAAGTTATGCTCAGTCTAGGGGAAGATGCATTACAATGTCTTTGTAGTAATGCTCTACAGTTGTATTTACTTCACCAGTGATTTACAGGTAATGCCTTTGACAGAATAATGGTTTGGAAGGTCTTTCGTGTGCCTATCCAGATAAACTGCAGAAAAAATGAGATAGATTATCATTTGATATGTAACACATATTTGAAATGCTTTTGGCCACATACTAATAAATGATGTTCAGGGTTGCATAAATCGGTTCAAGTGAAGTATGCATTTGTATTGCATGGGTCCTCTAGGCCCACTGTATTATACCCTCTCTGTTGATAGTAAAATCTGTGTTTTTATGCAGTTACACAGCTCATAAACAAGTAAACAGTTCCCTTTGATTTCCTCATTCTATTCAATGCTTGAAGTATCTTTTCTTTGTCTTTTGACAGAAAAAAGTGACTTGTGGTGAAAGACCTTGAATGGTTTGTTTTGACATAATAATGTCATGAATCATTAATTCAAGCCACATTTAGTTGGTTTTACAAGACTCACCCCCTTTTCAGACGCAAGCCAGTTTATACCAAAACTCGATAAAGAAATGATGTATAAAGAATCATCGTCTAGCCGATAGACCGTTCAGACGCTAATTTCGACCATTCCGGAAAAACGTATAGATGTGCAGTTTCTCACTGCGCATGTTGTTACAAAAGTTTGTATGGTCATGAGTGACAGGTACAAGGTCACCTTTCGTGCTCGCTCCCATTAAGCCCCGCCCAGTTATACCGTTCTATGGTCGCCATACGTTCAGACGCACAATGCACACGATGGAATGCTGAATCGTTATCGAGTTCTAGTTCGAAACGATGCTCTGACGGTCGTTTCGCTATATGTCGGTTCGTTATACATCGTTTCGTTAGTCAGCGTTCAGACGTATAAATTCATCGTATAGCTATACCGTTTTGGTATAGCTATACCGTTCTAGTATAAATTTTTTGCATCTGAATGCCCTGTCAATAGGGCTTTATCTAGATAATTTATATACAAGGAATGTAAAAATGTAGTCTATACAATAGTGAGTTCTGGTGTTTAATTCTGCTTTACAATATAAGTTCCCATCACTGCTGTATCATATGAGGGCTGACAAATTTATACATTTGAACAGTCTCCCTTGTCATGTTTGGGTAGCTACAGGTAAAATTCTCTGTAATGGTAGAGCTGAAGCAGACAGGGTGACAAAGTCACTAATTGCATTTGTGGTACACTGATATGTGGGACAAATTATCATGAATTGGTGTGAAGATTTTGTTTTTGTAAAAAATATGTTTGTCAGAATAAAAAGAAAGGCATGTAGGACTTGGAGGACAGTGCCTCAAATGTGTTTGTGTGTAGCTCTACCAACTTCAGAGCCTTGCAGATCTGACCATTGTCCTTTGGATGCTGCGACTTTGAAAGGATAAATCCACAAATCCTTGAGCGGAATTGAGGAATACAACGATGAAATCCTCTTTGCGATTTGGCTGCGGCAGTGATTAGACCCCTTGGCATCTTCTATCTCCCATTTGCTTTCTTTATAAATGCTCTCTGTATAGTACCACCCAAGTCAGGGTATTAAAGTTGGGAGAGGTGTTGTGTGCGAGTGTGCTTGGCAAAAAGAGGAACAGTCATATTATGAAAAAAACAAAAACAAAACCCAGTTCAGAGTGGTCGGCGAAGCATTTTCAGAATAATGACATTACCAGTTAAAACTGATTCTTTCTCCCTTCATTTCTCATCCTCTTGTGTTAGATGGTACAGTGTAGATAACCGATTGAAGAGGTGACAGAAGAAAATCTCAAAATGACGACAAGATTATTTTGTTCCATTGCATGCCACATTGAAAGTGCTTTCAGGCCACAGGTTACTGGAACAGTTTTTCTTTATAGGAAGGGATGGGGGATTGGGGAACGCCCAAATCTGTCTTCACATTTTTAGCTTCGGTTATAACTTTGGCCAAGCCCATTGAGTTGCATATAGAATACACTGTAATACACAAATATCTTCCTGATTGCTCTTCAGATGTGCCCTGATTTTGATAAGGACATGTTGGCAGCCCTAACCAGCACCTTGTAAAACTGTTATGCAATACTTCTTTTGTTTTAGGTGTGCAAACTCTGTGTGTGTGTGTGTGTGTGTGTTTGTCAGTTTGTTTGTTTGTTTATTTGTTTGTATACCAATGTGTGTATGTTGTATGCTGACTGCAATTTATACACAGTTGCAATTCAGGCCCAACATGTAGGCCTCTTTGTACACTGTGCTTTTATAAGCTGTGAAGTTGTTGGTATTCTAGCTGCTTCTGGGTTTTTAAGCAGGTAGTCTCTGCTGTTAATGCGTCATGCGAGAAATGCATTGTAAGATGAATTTTAGTGCTGAAATTGATATGACCTAGGGGCAGTTGAGATAGGAAAAGGATGTTGAAATGGCATCCTACCCAGCAGAAAAAACAAAACAAAACAAATAAAAAACAGTAGATTAGCATTGGACCATTTGAGCTGGTCTTAGGCTTGGGGTATACATTACATCTGACCCCGTCTCCCCACTCTCTGCACAGTTGTAGTGTCCATTGCCACAGATGATGATGCGACCAACCAATCTCTACATTTTCATTTATATTGTATGCATGTGTGTGTTGTGTGAAATGAGATTGAAGTTTACCGCAATACTTGATGATCATTTCTGTTGAAAGTGTGTAATTTTACACAACAGCACTTGTTAGCATTCATGCTTAAGCCATGGCTTGTGGGAAGCTGATGGATATTGAATGTAACTTATATGGATATTTCTGAATCTCGGAGGGGAAGGGTTAAGGCCAGAACAGCTTTTGTACTTACTTGTTACAGGTGACAATACATTGTAGCCTATTTGGCCAGAATTGAATGTAGAGTCTGTAATGCATTGCCCAATGACAATAGCTCCGTGTATACTGCTCCTGCATATTACACAGAGCAGACTGAGTAATTACGGTAATCAGTTTTAAAACTCATCTACAGTACAATGTGTAAGTTTATAGCATGCTTTTGTGAGTACTACTGAGTTTATGCATTGTAAATTAGAAGCATGGTGAAGCAATTGCCCTTTTATGTAAAGTACGAGTAGTGTGTACGTTTTTATGCGTGCGAGTGCCACACAGGCTTAAGCACAGCCATTGTGTATACAGAGTATTTTGTATACAACACTTTTATTGCATATTGTATTGAAATGACATATGGAGAAATAAATTTGTTTGGAGCACAGAAGTAACAAGCTCTGAGTGTGTAATTGGTAGCTCATGTATAGACAATCAGATGAAAAGGTCACTTACATTTCATTTATCTAAAATTTTTGCAAATTCTGAGTTTAGCATATTTGCTTGTATGCAAATATTTTTTTTTTCTTAATTGGAAAACATGTCATATTTTGTAGTACAAAGTGAACTACGTTGTGCATTTTTAAGATAGAGAACATTAATGGCTGTCTTGTGTTGTAGTTTCTTGTAATATGAGGTTACTGTACATGCTTTTGAATCATTTCAGCATTTTGTATAACAGAGTTTTATATCCATTGCACTTTGTATTATATTCATTGGATTTGATGATTTATGAGTGAAAAAGAAGTAAATGGATGCATGTACAATAGAAAGATGAACAGCAAGTTTATGAAGTGAACAGTTTGACATGTTTTAATGATAGTAATAGAATTATTAAGATGTTACATACAATGTAGTGTACATACAATGTATGTTTAATATGCAGATATTTTGAACATGTTTACCTCATATTAGGGTGTATATTGTCACCTAGATCATTTATAATCTACATAGTAGGTGTGATAATTAACAATGCACTGGGATATCTGTTTTAGGGATGAGTGTTTTCCGATGTTCAGGAATCTTATGCATATTTTGGGTATTTTTATTACATGTATAAAATTTCATGTTGCCCACATGCAGTCATGTTTAAAGGGGAAGGCTAGTAACTGATCAGTGGGAATCAGTGGAAATGCTGGAAGATGATTGTTCCAATCCTTATGGGATTCATTCAAGAGTACATTATATATCTATTGTTGTGTGAAAATGATTTGCTTCAGAATGGTCTCATAGTCAAGTAATGTGCAGTTTAATGCTTCCAGGTCAGCGTCCCTGGTCAGTGACGGTGCATTAATCTGCACATTACTTGAATATGAGACCGTTCTGAAGCAAATCATTTTCACACAACAATAGATATACAATGAACTCTTGAATGAATCCCATAAGGATTGGAACAATCATCTCCCAGCATTTCCATTGATTCCCACTGATCAGTTACTAGCCTTCCCCTTTAAAGGACAAATTTACTGCACATAAAGTTTGAGAGAATGCAGCAATATTTGTAGAACACACTGAAAGTGTGAGGAAAGTCGGACAATCTGTTTCTTGATATGAATTTTTGAAGTTTCAGTACCACCACTGCTGGATGAGAAATTTGTGATGTCACATGCGTTCAACGATATAAAGAAAACATGAAGATGATTCAGCATACTGTGTATTTTTACTTTCCTTGTATGATAAAAGAATACTTGAACTGCATCTTTCAGAAGGCAGAAGGAATAATATTAGTTATTACCAATAATGTACATCAGTAACAAGTCGAGGAAATGTGTACTTTTTTCAAAATATGAAATTTTGTGGCATGCTGTTTATATTTTCTTTATATGATTGTACACATGTGATATTGTAAACTGCAGTAACTTAGTCTTGTCATCCAGCATTGACTGCGCAGAAACTTTTTAAAAAATCGCAACTTTAGTACAGATTGTCTGATTTTCCTCAAACTGTGTTCTACTGATATTGCTGCATTCATTCAATCCACATGTATATGAAGGTGAACTTGTCCTAAGTTAAAAATACACCATGTACTTCCCCATGTGAAGACCCTATCCTGCCTTTCCCATAGAATCATTTCATCAGCTAAATAGGCCAGTGTTTTGTCCTTGAGCTACAGTTTGTATGTCATTTATCAAGCAATCAATCAGCCGGTCCTCTTTATTTTTATATCCCTCCCAATGTGGTTATGAAGTAAACCGCATTTGTGTAATATCTGTATGTTTGACCCCAAATCCCTCCCTGCTGTTTATTTTTGTCGTGGCACAAAGTGTACAGTAACTTGTATTCTGTAAAGCATGCTTTGAGTTAACTATTTTAATAATAGTGTCACAGTCTTATTTATTGCTACTGTACATATAATACATGTATACACATGTGTAATACGTTCAATGTATTTTGTGATGTTAGTGGAAATTATGTGTAGGCAAAACTACATATAGGCCTAATCCCCACTGTTTAAACACAAACAATAAGTAAAAAGTCTGAAACCTGTTGATGACATCTCAACTTGATGACTATTGGTCTGTATCCTGTGTTACTTGTTTTGTTTGTTTGGATTTCTTTCGCGCTTTGTTAAACAATGCATACTGAACTGTACTTCCGTGTTGCTTTACCCTTATTTATAAATATTATGTATTTGTTATTGTAGGGCTGATACACATGAGATATTTTGGTGAGCAATTTATATAAAAACAGATTTTGTTAAATAAATTTTATATGCAATTTATTTACCGTACCAATTTATGTGGATTTGTATGAAAAGGTAACAGTGTAGCAGTAGCCCAAAGTTTTCATCCCAATCAACTTTTTTAAACCAAAGTTCATAATTATTTGATTGTATGTTGTATTTGACAAGAGAACCAAGGCACTACAAATTCACTTTACCTGTGTACTTGGGGCAACCGAAACTCACTGTTTGACAAGCAAAATGAACCAATATTGTCTACCCCCCTCCCCGTTTGGGGAAATGGGAAAGATATTTTCTGTAATGCTGTGACGTCTGCTTTGAAGATGGAGTATCTGAAGGTTATACACTGTCTGAATGACACATAGCCTACTAGACAAACAAGAATCAATCCTGTTCGATTCAATTTTGTATTGAAGAACTTTGGAAATGAACTGCGTAAACTGAGAAAGTTTCAAAGCTTAAATGTCAGTGAAGATACTGTAATTTATACTACTCACTGATATTGTTTATTTTTTTTTCTTTTTGGTGATGTTACTTCATTGAATGTGTTTTGCATACAGTGCTGTATTTAAAGATTCTACTAATCATTTTAAGAATGCCCTCCTCTAGCAAAAAAGAATAAAGATCATTAATCCATTAGAGCAATATAATGGAGTTACTGATCCTAAATTCATTATCAAAGATGTATGCATTATTTGTAACATGTCAAATGAAAGTATAAATGAAGGGATGCCGATATGTAGCAAAGCATGTAGAATTTGCTATATTGCAGAAAGCCGATGTTTGAATTGAAGCCTGTAATGCTGACTTTTACCCATGTCACGCTGAGTTTATAGACTGTGGTATTATTGACACCTGATAAATGCATTTAACAATTGCCATATTGCAGTGTGCTGTAACAAAGTCTGCTGATATTGTGTTCTGCAATACTGAAAGCAGTTATAAAGCAGATCGTTGCACCTTATTTTTTTCTACTAAGCATCAGTAAAGTAATTTCATAACAATTATAATCTGTGCATATATACAAGTACTCACAAACAAAAATCAGAATTGACTGTGACATAAATATACATTATATGTATTTTGTAATTGATGCATGATGTGTATAGATGGTTTGTATGTCGTGATTTACCACCCCGCTTTCTTTTTGTCCCATTCCTTCCTGCCAAATCTAGGTTGTGATTCATTTTGTGCTTAGTATGGGTTCCCTAATCTGCTATATTTTAGACACCACCAAGTAAGTATTACCCGACTATCCTTGTTCAGCATTGTCATGCATTGGTTATAAATCATCTTGCTTTTGCACAAAGAGACTATGGTTTCTGCCAAGACAGCAGAGTTAGTGACTGTAGAAACTTTACACTTGTCTTCTTAGGGGTCTTCCTCCATTGGATAAATTTATTTCCAAAGTATGAAAATTTTACCTCATAGCAAACAAGTTTGCTCTGTTGTCTAAAAACCATAGTTTCTTTCATATATACCCCGCATTGGACACCAAATACCTTCACTTGCCACTGTCCGGCCTGTAGTTGTGCATTGCATGATGCTAAATAATTGCATTTAGGCCTGCTTGCTTCGGCCACATTTAACCATGGCAGTACTCACCTTGCTTTTGATATGAATTCACAAGTTCATTGGTGGGTCATCAATGCTCTGCCCTCGCATTTTCTTTTCTTCAAATATGTAGCTTGTCGGTCGTATTCATATCTGTGTACGTTTACACTGACATATTGTCAAGCTGTAATCACATTTTTTATCGTTCATTTGTTATCAAAAGGTGGCAGTATTATAAAATCTATATCTAGAGTAGTATTGGTGGAGGACACTGAAAGTACGCACTTCAAGAATTATGAAACATTGGGCATTCATTTTACAGATGTTCAAGTGCCCTTTTACGTTGTGTTTACTGAGAACTTGCACTTGCATGGTCTTGAACTGAAAATTATGAATCAACTAATCTTCTCATTTTCTTTTATGTTCACTACTTAAATGTTCAACTTGATACTTGTATGGTGTCATATGCTATTTCATTAGAAATGTTACAAGTGTATGAATATTTACGGTAAACAATACTTGTTTGAGTGCTACCGTGTACTGTATAAGCTGTTATTTTCGTGAGGGTTTAATTTTCACAAATTTCACGAATCACAGTTGGATTGCAAATTTAGCAACACGTGAAAATGGCTCCATGCGCTGTGTTAATAGAGCATTAACGTAAGTGTTGGCATCGATTCGCAAAAATGTCTATGACCTTGTCATTCGCGAAAATATCGGTACGCGAAAATAACAGCGTATACAGTATTCAGGACTGCACGACATAGATAATCAGCTGTTATATTTCATCTTTCTTTTGCGCGCTGTGCCTAATGTTGGGAGACTTTTGACAATTGCCTCCCGTTATTAGAGTTACTGAGATTATATTTCCAGTGTGTGAGCAAGACAAACCCTTTGACCGCATTTCCACCCTGCTTTTATGTATTCAGGGAAAAGTCATTGAACCAGAATATTTCTTTACTGCAGTTGTGAATATTTAGGTGACACCTCGGTACTCATATTCAGCGTGGAACACGCTGCCACCGATTGTGCAGTTTACAAATGGTCTGCACTCACTGCACGAGGCTGCTAATGTGGACAACACCTGTAGGGTCAGTTCCAGTTTACTAGGCCGAAAAATGTACTGTAAGGTCACATCCGGTACTTCCCAGAACTGTTTCATAACAATAGATACCATGAACTTTCTGTTTTGTTATTTTTTGATGTGTGTGTATGGGGGGGGGGGGGGGATGGTTGACTTTAATTTGCATTCATCAATATAAAAATACAAGAATGTACCAGCTTTGACTTGTATACTTATTCATGTACGATAGTATCGGTATGAGATGAGTACATGAGAATATCAGTCTCAAATGCTGTGTCATTCTTTCTGTGTTTAAATATTGGGTTCAATAACCATACTGTGATTTTTTTTTCCTCTGTCAAAAAGCTCACACTATTTATGTCATCATATCAGTCAAATGTTTGAAATATTTGTCATGATTCATTTCACAGGAAGCAGAGCACCGTATGTTTTACATTGTTTGATCCATTTCATGGACTTTTGAGCAGCTTGTAGCTTTCCATTTTTAAAATGTCTGGAGAGAGAGAGAGAGAGAGAGAGAGAGAGGGAAAGAAAGTTTCAGTCTTCCATTATTGATTGATTCATACATACATGTACATGAACGTGTCCATTGCATTTTATCCATTCAAAGGTATGCAAGGGCCTGATAAGGGTATTTCATTCATATGAATGTCCGCAAATTATACTATTGAATCATTCGTCAATGAAACAATTTTTTCCAAGCTTAAAAAAGCAAAGCATATCAAATGCAGATTCTCTGGACTGTAAAAGAGAATAATTATAAACTTTACAGTGCCTTCCCTACTGAAAAACTCTAAATTGATACGTTACTCTCTATAAATGAAACATTGTTTATTGATGTTATTCAAAAACTTAAGCAGTGATGTATCACTCTTTATCAATATGATAATGACTACCAATCAATTTTTTTTTTTGAAACTATAGGATTTGCATCGCTCCTTATCAAATAAAAACAGTCGCTATCTTTTTTATTTATTTGTCCCATGATACTTGTCAGATATATCATAAATATAAGGGGGAAAATCGCCCCCCCCCCAAAAAAAAAAGCAAAAAAAGCAAAAAAACTAACAAAACAAAAGCAAAAACAAAGCAAAATGTGCCCATGTAGAGAGAACTTTATGTTTACTACTGACCCTCTTTTCACTCATTTCCCCACTCACCTCCTGCCTTAACCCCCTAGGTGATCGTGGTGTTCATAGTAAGCTTGGGATCATTCGTCATTTACATTCTGCAACTAAATGAGTAAGTGATTGATTTGACCAAATCAGCAACAGCAAAAAAGAAAATAACAACTTCAAAAAAAAAAGGATCATCGAGTGAAGTGTAATTAACCCCGCGTTTCTCTCCTGTGTGATTCCCCGATCCCTGCCCCCCCCCCCCACTTCAGTGGTTCACCATTAACCAGTCCATCCGCCCCTTCATCCATTCATTCATCCCATCCATTCATCTATCTGTCCATCCATCCATCCATTCACCCATTCATGCATTTCTCCGTCAGTAATTTGTCTATTCATCCATTACTTATGGTCATATCTGCCAGTATTCCAGCTTCATTCCCATAGAAAATCCTTAGACAATGCCCCGTTTTTATCTGATGGCCCCTCAAATCCCAGTATTCGTAGATAGAAGACAAGTTTTGATTTCTTTTGTTTTGTTTATAGAGCGAGAATTGTGTCGTGTAATTCTTTTGTTGCCTTATATCATACCCCATACAATATAACATAATATACCATACTTGGATACTATATCCCATAGAATGGGGAGCAGTCTGTTCATGTCGAGAATTATCAAAAGTAATCAGAAGGAATTTGAAATGTGGCAAAGGTAGGAAGAAAAGACAAATCATATCTCAGTCAGGTGTAAAGTTTGTCTATGATAGGTTACATGTATCTATCCAAACATGTACATAAAAATGTTAAAAAGCACAGAGAAATTGAACCAGGCATCTTCTGGAACATCTCCATTCAGGATTACTGCTAGACAATTGAATATTGTGCAAATTTTGTGTCTTGAGCTACCAATGCAGAAACTCTGGTGGATTGAGAACATGCAACTTATTATTCTTTCATCATTAAGATTATAAATAAGAGAGCAATTAGATACTACCAAGTTTGATCCTGATCAAAAGTATATGAATAATTTATATTTGTTATGATGAGACCAATAAGGAACATTATGTGATAGAGCTACTGCTGCATTGCTCAGAGTAGTACTTTTTTTTTTTTTAATTCAGAATGATATCTGTTGGTTTTTATATATTTGAGGAAAAATAGAATAATAGAAATAGAGTAACGTTGTGTGAAAGTGTTTTGAAGGACATTTTACTCTTGGACAAAGTAAAAATCAGAGATGGCGTAAAGATAATGAGGTAAAGATACAGAGGTGTAGTAGCCCTTGTTGGAAGAGTGATCTATTGATGTATCCTTCAAAGCTGAAACTTCCTTCTTTTTGGAGTAAATGCAAATAAGTCAGTACTTGATCTCTATGTATTGCAGTCATTGAATAGATTAGAACTCTTTCTTTTCCACACAATGAAAAAATATGAGTAATGTACCTGTAAGAACTAGATGGGAGAATATGGAATAATTTGTTCCCCAATTCTTTGTCTGTGACATGATAGAGCTTTCGATATTTTGCATCATATGCTGATACTGAACAATATCTACTGCATGGTACTAGGGGATGCGGGGCTTTTAAAAAAAGGAAAAATCCCTGAAGTACAAGAGCAAATCCATCAAGAATATTGTTTAAAAA
Source organism: Diadema setosum (assembly GCF_964275005.1). Taxonomy (NCBI): domain Eukaryota; kingdom Metazoa; phylum Echinodermata; class Echinoidea; order Diadematoida; family Diadematidae; genus Diadema; species Diadema setosum. The sequence continues at coordinate 33,098,851 of NC_092689.1, forward strand.
AAAATCTCTTGTTTAGTTTCATAGACAGCATTTCTTTACATGAAAAAGATCACCCAGTTTACCCTATATCAGGAAGATTAGTTCAGTGGATGAAATTGATATAAGTGTACCACATTTCAAACCCTGTAAACTTAAACATTCACCCTCATAGACTAGTTTCGTTGATTTTTTTTTTTTTTTTTTTAGTGTGTGTCCATTTCCTGTTGTGCTGTGTTTTTTTTTTTTATTCATTTAAGTACATGTACTAACATCTGTGTGGTTTATCTAATTTGTGTGATAAATGCCGTAAGTAGAGTGTAACAATTACTAAAACTGTACTGTGGCAGTCTTTGATCGAAACAACTTGCCTGCCGTCATGCCGCTCTGTAACCTGTTAAAACTTGAGGCTGTACCTTGGTTTTAGTAGCAGCAAGTGTGGAGTTTGTAAGTGATTTGTGTGTAAGATAAATTTGTGAATAATTCCCCTGCCTAATATGTGTGATATTCCAACAACTGCATGATGTGTCCTAGTGTTTTTTACATCAAATAAAATTTACAAAGAGAGTAAAGATGACTCTCTGTAGGAGCCATGTAATGTGTACTTAAGCCGATGGAAAGGAAGTATACTCCTACAGTACAGGAGGTCATGAAACTTTGTATGGTTATTTACTGTATGCTACATTCTATCTGGTTTTTCTTTTGATACCATTGAGGATGTGCCATCTTGTGTAACTCTGGAAGTCTGTTCTCAGGTCTCATGCCTCATTCAGTATACAAACATACAGGTGGTTCAGGTTCGCCGAGAACAAATTGATTCTTTCATGAATTGAAGAATGATTGAATTTTGTCACTCAGTGGATAGAAATTATACCTGCATTGCAACTTGCTGAAGCTGGAAAACAAAGAGAAAGAAAGAAAAAAAAACCCAAGAAATACAACCAAAAAAAAAAACTATAGATCTCATGTATAATACAGTTATGATTTGTGTTTTCATTGTTTAGATAGATATACATTGCTCTGAGGCAAATCAAGGTTTGAAAAATGAATGTGGATAGTTTTCAAAACTGCCAAGGGGCATCAGAATTAGTTGTGCTCCAAAGGGTCCTTACAGTTTCCTGAAATTTTGCTACATGAGAAAAGAAAATATCCCCATGTGGATTTAACCAAATTATGTATGCTGACCTGAGTTCCATCAACTGTTATCTAAAGATGTCATTTGGTATTTGAGAATATTGGAGTCTGCATTTCAAGCTCCAAAAGGGTGAAACACAATGAGAATTGACAATTATTCCTTGAAAAATTTTCTTGTTTTCTTTGAGAGCTGTAGAGTCGTCCTTGTCACTGGCAGAGACAATTACAGAATTCTTAGTCTTAAAGCTGCTGTAATGTGATACTTTGTGACAAGAATGCAGAGCTGCTTAAATTATGACTTGAGTTATGTTGCAGGTACTATTAAAGTATGCAAGCCTACAATATCTAATTACGGCTCATAAAGGGTAAAATAATTGCAGAAAGTATGGTGGAGGGCAGGCACTTGAGAGCAACGACCTTGCTGGGGTGTCTGCACTGTGATGTAATGAATGCTTAATTGCCCACGAAAATAATATTCATCAACCTTCCTCCCCCCTGTCAAATTACATACATGCACTTTACACATTGAAAGGTACTCCTTAAGAGATGCGGAAGAGGAGTGCAAAACGAACAATTTCAGAATGGACGAGGCCTGACGGAATAATGGTACATGCTGGGGCTCGCGTCCATAGGCTGGACGGAGTGTAACAACAAGGATGTTTTTAGAAGCAGTTTGGCAAGAGTACGGCATGTGTCTTGTGGTGGCGTGTTCATCACTTCCTTCCGGGAATGTGGAATGATTAATGAGGGCTGATGGGGGGGGGGGGGGGGGGGTTGACGGAAAAGAAAGAGATTAATGTGGCAAATGTATTCCCTGTGAAATGGATATCGTTACTGGTCGTAAGCTCTCCACTACGTGCTCTCTCGGTCCCCCATAGTGAAGTAATGAAGTGAAATGAAAGTGTAATGAAGTATTTCTTAAAAGTGTCAGATTGTTAAGCATGTTCCGTGGCCCGCAATTTAAAGATACGAGAGGAAATTTTATGTCACGACGATATTGTAGCCAAATATTCTCAAATTTAATGTGGTTATAATCCTTTTATTCAGATGTTAAACCTGTTCTCATTGAGATTCTAGAATGCCCTTCAAATGTTGTTCAAGACTAGCAAGGTTCCCATTGGTAATATTTATACTGTAAATGTTCTTAGCTGCAAAGAGTTTTTTTTTTTTTTTTTTTCTAGGAGAAGACCCTGGATAATGTTTTGTAGACTTCTAACCTGTGTAGGGAAAAGAAAATCAAGATCTATAGGCCCTACTTCAAAAATATCAAAATCAGAGAACTGCTCTATGTTTAATGTGTGATAAAGTGATTTGAAACATTCAGATCATTTTCCTCTGTGTGAAAACTGCAACCCAGTCAGAAGCCATTGCCGAATTGTACTAAATTGTGTCCAGAAATGTTGCAGTTGTGCCCACGTTTTGCCACCTCAGAGGAGAAGATATGAATGTTACACATTGCAAAGATGTGGTGTAAAGCTATTGAGTATTAACAGATAGAAAATTAGCGTAGAAAACGCACTCGCTCACCCTTCCCTATACCACAAACATGCAATACCCGGTACTGTCTTTCCAAAGACACACACAGATGGATGAGCGCACAGATCTATTTCTTTGCATGAAATAGCAATTAGTTTATATGATCCTCTACAAGTCTTGGGTGTTTTTTTTTCTTTCTTTTTAGTTCATCTTTGTTCCCTGCTTTCCAAATATGAAAATATATGGAGATCTATATATCAATTACACACTCTTTGACTTCAAATAATTGTTTTCTTTTACACTCTTTGTTTGTTTTTGGGATTTTATCAGCACTTCACTCTATCCTCAATTCATCAACTTCAAAAGAGCTGTAGAGAAATAAGTGAACAACCGGAGGTCTGTTATTGCTTCGAGGTACTGATTGATTTAAGCTAGTTTGGAACACATTTCGGGCTCATTATGCATTCTTGCGTCAGTAGTTGGCGGAAGTGTGTGGAATTTCCTTGTGATCGATGGCATGTCAACTATGAGATGACATGCCTACAAGTGTTCAATTTAAAAAGCATTACATCAGTGTGTTGTTGTTCTTTTTTTTTTCTCAGAAGTTATCAATTTTCTTGGGCTTATTTGTTGAGACTTGTGTTTTATCTGTGTTCTCTCCCCCACTTTTTTTTTTTTTTTGGGGGGGGGAGATGGGTTCATTGTATATCATTTAGGCAAATACTTGGGAACTTTTCAAAATCTTTGCTTAGTTGAAATTATGATAATCATATCTACTTTGCTGTAACACATTCAAAACGTAAGACCTGCCTTATCTTGATGTTTAATCAATCTCTACACATTATGAAGAATTAGTCTTCTCCACTTCTCTGATGAATTGATTTGGAAGCAGCTTTCAGAAGAAAATTAAAAGTGCCGAAAATGTTTCTCCCGTGATCTGTAGAAGTGCATGAAACGCACTCAACCAGTGTTCTTTTGTAAGAAGATTGTTCCGCAAGGGGAATTTGAAACTGAACCTGCCTCAACTGCCTGTTGAGTGTTACATGAAAAAAAAAGAAGAAGAAAAGATTAACACAAATGTAAGTGTGATGTGTAGCCAGCTGTTAAGAGGCATCATACTCATGAATGCTTTCTTTCCTGTATTGCCACTACATGCTATACTTACCTCTCAATTCGTTGACTGGCAGAACTATTGGACAGCATATAATCTTGATTTTTCAGTGGTCAAATTTTACTAATTTTGCACAACAAAATAATTATCATTTTTCAACATCTATTTACCAATTCTCGTAACAGTGTATGTACACTGTACACATCTACTGAAGATAAGGCAAGACCTGTTCAACAGTTTCGGTACCTCAGGGGCAAATAATTAATTTTCTGTCTTCAAGCCACTCATGTTGATAAAAAGCAAGGTCTCATTCTTTTTGGGTTGTGCATGATTGAAATGATGAATTATCAAACATTAAACTTTGATATCTGAAATTATAGTGTAGAAGGTGAACATGGATATGGCAACAGTTAGTTTACTGTTTAATTGGTGTGCTCTGCGTAGCTCGTAGAAAAAAAAAATAACCAGCAGAAAATTTATTTTAAAAATCACTAGGCATACATATCAGGATTCCTGCTGTTGCCCAGATGTTCATTAGCCAACCAATTACTCAACTAATATAAGAAAGAAAGATGAACGTTGTGTGTTTACCAGTGGCTTTAGTGCTGCCATTCTGTCTGTTTCCAACAAATTTGTGTGTTAATTTAGATCTATCCTGTCAGACATTGTGCTGATTTTACACAGTGTACGTGGTCACAAACAGAATATATATCTGACAGCACATCACTCCTCTCGGCATAGTGTAAATACTGATATCTATGATTGATTATCGGCTCAGGTTGCACATGTTGTCATTAATTGCAGATGTTTATTTGAACATTCTATTTCCTTTAAAAAAAGAGAGAGGGGGAAAAAAAAAAAAAGGAGGCCGGCTATGTATTACCTCTCACACGAGCAACAGTCAGAGACAAGCTTTTCATTGTCGCTGACATGAATCGTTGCGAAAACGCGAACACCTGCCACGGTTCCCGACAAAAGCGCGAGTAATCGCCCAGATTCATCATTGTTACCGCCGCTTTAACTCGCCATGCCTATCGCCCAGTGCATTACTCATTCTTTTGTTCACTTTCAAATTGATATATGTATGTGCTGTGTTCTCTAGTGCCTGTCGTGCTGTTTGTATACTGCGTGCGTGTCAACTTTGCTTCTTCTTTTTTTTTTTTCTCTGCTCATTCTGTTTGGTGTTTTGTTGTACTGTTTGTATTGCTGCTTGATTTCTTTCGCACTGAGTGCTGTTTAAACCATTTGTCTCAATGTCAGAGCTGACAGCAAGTGAATAGGAGCTCATGCGCTAGATTTGTCTCAAAGATATAATCACTTATATCAGGTGACAATTTATACATATAAAGTGATTTCCTGTTACATTGCCTGATTAGTTTTCATTTATTTATAAATGCATTTATTGTTCTAGCTCGTTAAAAGGTTAAAATCTTATGTAAGTATTTATTTGTTTTTTTTTTATATTTTTTTTCTTGTACAACAGGTGGCGACCTTCCTACAATGTACACCTGATATGATACTAGTAACTATTTTTTTCAGAGCAGCCTCATCATGGGCTGCCATGATTTACCCGGAGTAGTGCTTCAGAGTTTGTAATTCTTATTTGTCCAAAATTGCAGAGAAGTTGTTTCAAGATCCACAAATGATAATTGTGCAGTAGTCAGGTAGGGCACCCCTGTAAACTAGCTTGTGGTTATCAACAGCAACATGTTTGTCCACAATGCTGGTGTGGCATGGTTAAGGTTAACATTCCTTTAAATAAAGAGATAGTCATAATATCTGCTGTGAGACAGTGTTGTCTGCAAGAGTATCATCTTGTCGTAGAATTGGCACCTCTCCATTTATGGCATATTTTGGGGAAAGATGTGGAACTAGTTGAATTTTGTTAGACCTGCACAAGCTCAGAAAGAAATATATATTTCAAACAGTTGCCAATTTGGAAAAAGAATCAGTAGCTCTTAATCTTCTGAATATATGTTGCCAGGATATTAAAGAGTCATGAATAACTTCAGCAGTGAAGGGGCTTTTGAAATCTCTGCAGCCAAAACAAACAATTATGAACAACAAAGGGGGTTAGATGGAATAATTCTTTAAAAACTCTACCTTATGAATAACTAACAACTTTCGAGGAGTAAATGTTGTGATAAATTATCAAAAAGACAAGGCACCAAAGCACAGAAGTGTGGTTTCTAGGATGTGAGTGCTCAACATTTTGATGAATATTAGATCTTTCCACCCACCCCCCCCCCTTGTTCCCCCCACCCCTGTGAAATAATAAAGCTTTCTTGTCTGGGTTTGACTTTCAGTCATGGTCCTGACATCTTTAATCATGTAATTTTGAAAAGTCTCACTCAGCTTCTCTAAGACCATGTGGATCTTCAAAGCTCAAGTTTAGCTTTGCTTTCAGAAATGTGATTCGTGAGGAATGGACAGAACTTTCTTCAGACGTGGAATATGTATGTTGTATGTATAGGGGGCATGCAGTGAGGAATGTGACTTGTCTGTGGTTTCAACAATGTTGTAGGCACCTCTGGATTATTATACGCATGTGTGTGTGTGTGTGTGTGTGTGTGTGTTTATTATGCTTGTTTAAGGTGATTTCTTCTTTAGATTACCTTAATACCATTTTTTTTTTAATGTATCGTCGTAGAGTGAACAATTCAGCTGGCAGATTATCTAAGGGTTGTCCAGAATTAACCTTCAAATGACTGGCACAATACACATATAAAAATTCCTCTATTTTTTTTTTTCATTGTTATTTCATCGCAAGCATTGCATAACTTGATAAGTACTTTGATATTCCAGTAATTTGTTTGAGTAATTCTAGGTCAGACAAAGTCGATATTGAAAATGAAAAATACATGTAAATCTCCCCTACCCATGAGTGGTCATTTTGATGTCATGTTAAATTGAAAAGCTATGCCATTTTGCCCAAATGCCACTTTCATTGGCGATGCATGGCTACGTCAGCAGGAAAACAATATCCCAGTTCGGGAGCGCGGTTTGCGGGGCCGCACTGCCTGCATGCGGCAATGTACATTTTTCATTGCCCACTCCATGTATATTTCATGCAGATGTATATTTCATACTGCCCATCGCATTATGCAGGGGGGCCATTTGATATGCGCTGCCGCACTCTCTCTGTGACGAGTGCATTTCGGCAGTGGCGTCTTGGTGGGCTTTTTCCCCGACCTCTTTCTCTGCAGCAGCAAATTGGAGTTGTCGTTCAGTCCCCTTCCCACTCCCCTTCCCCCCCCAAATCTGGTGGCTATATTTTTCAAGTACGTATTTGTTACCCTTCAGCATCTTGCTTCCTTTTCTCTCGCCCTCTCTCTCTTCTTCGTCTCCATTGCGATAATTTTTTGTGTTCTCTTTTCCTCGGCTGTCCTTTCTGATTGATTCCCATCTTTGTGGTGTGAAAGTCTTCTGCCCTCTTTATCGAACACAAGAGTGCTAAACTGCACACGGGCCGTTCATCGCAGCAACGTTGTCTGCTTCCCTCCTCCCCCCCCCCCCCCCCGCCACAGCTACAGACAACTCCATCAGCTGTGTAATGCTAAATTTGCATTGTAAATCTGACATTGACTCTCTTTGGATGGTAAATGGCGTAGAGGCTGAATTCCAGAGGCCAATTTCCTTTTGGGTCTAATATTGATAATTTCTGAGAGAACCGTTACTTATCTCAAGGATAATGATAATGATGGGTTATGATTTTGATGATGGTACTAACAATAGTTGCAATATTTATCCTGTGTAATCTCATTCAGGGTTACATACAAATGTAGTACTATTCCAGTCACAGGAGGTTGTCATTACAGGTACCCCAGCAGTGGCAGGCATCCACTTTCACATCTATGCTTGGGTCGGAAAAAACACAGGATGAATGTACCATGCAGGATTTGAACTCAGGGGTTCCTTTTTTAAAGCCTCCAAAGCCATTTCAATCCTCCGTACCACCTAATCTTGTAGGTTGCGGGATGGTGTACCGGCTGGGGAGTTACATGTACACTTCGATGGTTTGACTTGGCTGGTTGCATCTCGAAAGCATCAAGTTGTGATTGAAGGTATCAATAATGCATGTTTAATAGATAGCTAATCACCCAGAAACACTGATTAGTTTTAAAGATATTCACACACTCACTCACACACACTCACACACACACACGCATACACACACGCACACACACACACACACACACACATGCACGCACACGCACAACAGCACTTTGATAGAGCATCACATATCATGCACGATGTTCACATATCATTATTGAGGGGGCTCTGGGTTGAGCTAGGAGGTTACACCTCCTTCGGCTGAGGATTGCTAACACATCATGCTGTTACAACTGGCGTGTCTCCCTCATGAATAAATAGTAACAATCACACATCCTTTCACCACACATCCAGCTGCTGACCGCAAGAGGCTGAAATCCAACTTTCGCGGTGAATGGGAAGCTACTGGACGAGACATTTTGATGCTATGCAACAATATTCTCAGTCTACATTGCAGCATAGTGGCGTAATGTGCAAAAAGAGCCATGAAGATGTGTGAATTTCCTTCAATACTTTCGTTATTCATATCAGTCTGCTATTGCAACATCAGGAATTCTTACAGAGATACTATCTGGGGCCCGTTGCATAAAAGTTATTATTATGGTAACTTTGCCATCCAATGGTAACTACCATGGCAACAATACTCAACAGCCAATCAAAATCAAGAATTCCATGGAAGTTACCGTTGGATGGCAAAGTTACCATAATAGTAACGTTTATGCAACGGGCCCTGGAGTGGGTAGCTCATGAAACTTATTACCAGAACTCTTTGAAAGATTTATAACTTTGAATGAAATCAAACTGCCTGCTTTTCCTCAAAACTTCGCCCAAAACTTTCCCATAATATTCTGCTTGTCTTTCTACATTTGCCAGCTCTGCATGCATGCAGCGGAAACCTTTCCCTGTGAAAAGTGCCGGCTGCTTTTTCCATTAGAACCAGCTAGTTTGTTGTCGAGGTACGTGATGTGTTAGTTTCTTCACATTGTCCCCAAGATCATGGAGTGCGTGCTCTCGGATGTGAATATTGTCCTTGTGACAGAAAGAATATGTCAGTTATTTTACTAGATTAGTATCTGTTTGTGGTTTGTATAGTTTCACCTCTTTTGAGGGTTATGGCAGGGTTTCATTGGTTTTGTGTGTGTGTTTGTGTGTGTGGGTATGTATGTGTGTTTTTTCTGAATGCAGGGTGTATGTCATAGGAAACAAGTGCCGCTGCAGGAAAAGTTAAGTGCCATTATTTCCTCACTAATGATCATGCTGTGCTTTGAAGAGGTTAGCTGCAGGAGGAGGCACAAAAGTGAATGAACTGTATAAGTAGGGATCATTTTAGCATATATGTATAGACACACCAGTTGCTGTAACCTAGTGATGATTGTGACTGGGGGGAGATCTGAGTATAAGAGGGAGAGTGCATGGGAGTGGGAGGGATTGGAATGATTGGGGGGGGGGGGGGAGGAGGGAGAAAGGACAGTAGCACTGTTTACACTGAGCAAACATAGTCACTTACTCATCCCTGTATTGTATTACATAATTGGGAGAGGGAGAAAGGTATGCTATGCCTCTAAGAGGAAAACAAAAAGTATTTGGACTAAAGGCTTGCATTGTTACCATGCAATTTTCTCCTTCACTACATTACTACCACTACTACCACTACTACCACTACTACCACTACTACTGCTACTACTACTTCTATCACTACTATTACTACTACTACTATCACTACTACTACTACTACTACTACTACTACTACTACTACTACTACTACTACTAATACTACTACTACTACTACCACCACCACCACTTCTACTTCTGCTATTACTATTACTTTTACTACTTTTCCTGCTGCTACTTTTTTTTCTTCTACTACTTCTTTTCCTTAGTACTTCCACTTTTTCATCTTTCCTTTATGTTTTGTAGAGTTTTCATTGAATTGAATGTGAGTTGGACAAGGTGTGAGAGGCCTTGCTAGTCAAATGAACATACCCACCCCCCCCAAAAAAAAAAAAAAATTGTGTTTACTAACTTAAAAAAAAGGACAAGTGTCAGGATAGGTGTGAGGGGTCAAAGGACAGATGATAAAACAAGAACTACACTTGAACATACACCAGAAAAAGAATGATTTACAGACCTCCAAAAATGACTCTTGTGACATATAGAAAAGTAACCATTCAGTAAGTTTAGAACCATACAGTTAGTTTAATTTTCAGAGGATTTCTAAATGCTGACGAAAAGTTTGGCAAGTTTTAAGGTACCTATAAAAGTGTCTGGGTACATGAAGGGTTTTGCAAAGGAAGAAGACAACCCGGATGGAACACAGAGAGAAGATGAGATGAAATACTTCACCAAAAGAGAAGAGCTACAGGTAAAAACCCATGATTAAAATCTCCTTGGTACTGCCGCTCTAAAATAATGTCAGCTTCATTCAGATGGGGTATTTTGCCGTGGGGTTTTATGACAGCGTGGAATGACCCTAGAACCAGTTAACATTTGATGATTGAGGCCAATAATCATTCCTCGCTGAGATGCAAATGGGGACTGACTCATCGGCATACATCAGAATCGATATCCTGCTCACATGTTTGCTTGCCAGCCTCCTCCAAACGTGAAAAGAGCTCACGTACTTGGTACATCGGAAAGAGCGTGGACGCGGAGTGAGAATGTGTTACACATTAACTTGGGATGGAATTTCCTGAGGAGTGACCTCATCGTAGTATATCAATGATGCCTAGAACATAAGATATCCCACTTGTCCATTCCTTCCCCCCTCCCCCCTGTCTTGACTGTTAACGCCCCTGGGGTCTGTTTGTGAGAACTTGTGAGGGACTTCATGGAATGGATTTGAAAGTCTCATATGGTTAGTTACACACGAGCGACTTCGGCCATTCTGAGATTTATGTAAAGACTTTTATGTGATGACTTCATGAAACATACCCCAGGATTGTCATGATACTAAAAAAAAAAAACCCTACAACAACAACAACAACTTTGAGGAAATAACAACTAAAGAAAGTTTCTTGACACTTGATCACTGTGGAGTGCCTGCTCCCAGGAAATACTATATCATATGACAAAGGAATATTTAGACTTTATAGACTGCAAACTATGAATAAAGAGCTGTGGGACAAGGTATCAGAAGCTCTCAATGATGAATTTCTGTCTTGTCAGTGAGTATTTCCTTAACTCCAGTACAGATATATATGTATTGCTGATTTTCAATGATATTGCTGATATTCTCATGAGGTTAGTGTCAAGTTTTTCTTTGAATATTTTATGAGAAAGATTCCCCTCCCCCCCCCCCAGAAAAAAACGTAGGGACTTTATAGCAATGTACTTAGTGGGAGGAAGCAGCAGAAATGATTAGACAGAATCAACGGCTAGGGAATATCAGGACCACGAGAGTTGGGCTATCATTCTGTTGCCATGACTGTTTTGATGGATGTTTGCTGTTTATCCTATCAATATTAGTAGCTAGGCAAAATAGTGCTTTTTTAGCAGATATCTCCAGAGAGTAAGAAAGAATGGGAAGAGGGTCGAAGGGGAGAGAGAGGGGAAGATGTCGAAAGTGAAAGGTAGAAGAAAAGGATGAAGAGAAGGGTGGAGAGATGGAGTGAGATAGATACAAACTGAGGGGGGGGGGGTTGAAAGGGCGGGGAGAGGAAGTAGGAGAGAGAAAGATGCACCTTAAAAAGGAAAGAAGATTGATAGCAAGTGTATGTCAGGCATTTGGCTGGGAACATTATCAAATAAAGTGGAAGAGTAGTTGATACGGTGATGTACTATCACAGATAGTGCAGGGACCGAATTTGCCAGAAAGAAGAGAGGTTGTTGTGAATTTGATGAATCCTCCAGTAAGTTCTGAAGCTGGAAGGACAATAGATCCACAGAGCAGAACTAATAAGGGTGAGGGGGAATGGTGTGAGGTCAAGATAACTTTCGAGTTTGTGATTATCGTGTCTGCACGACACTAAACTACGTGTGGGGAACCCCCGCAGTGTTTGGATGGAGCATAAACCCAAAGATGTCTTTTTGGGTGTCGTCATGGACTAATCTTTAAGATTACTAACCTTCGAGTGCATCCTCACAGTGCTAAAGTACAAGCTAATCATCAAAGTTTAAAACTTCAAGTAAATCTGTAAGATTTAGAAACTTCATAATTGCAGCGACCTCAGAAAGGAATGAAAGCAGATGAACCAGAAGTAACAAATAAAAGAAGATAGGAGCCAGACTAGCTACCCATGTTACATAAGAGAGAGTGAGATAATACCCTTCTCTTTTATCATTTCACTGTCAGTGGAGAATCAGGGAGTACCTTGTGAATCATACGAATGGATAGACCAGTGTGCATCTTTGCATCGTTATTGTGAATGTGAACATGGGCAAAGAAGCAGAGGCTTGCTAACTAGTTCTGTGAAAAGTTTTGTGTGTCTACCACACCAAAAGACAGCTGATTACAGCAAATACCTTATAGTCCAGGCTTGAACTGGACAGTATGGAATGATGTCAACACAGAAGAATGGCAACAATTTGCATAGAACTAACAAAATCTCTGCCCTTTGCTACCATGAATACGAATGATAAGTCAATACGGGAGATTGACTGGCAAATTTGGCATGTTTGGTTACACAGTGTACTGGATGGCAAAAAGTACTCCAAGAGTCAAGAAATTGAGTGCCAATTTTTTTGTGTAGCTTGAGTCTCGGACTCCGGTGCAAGTCTCAAAGATTAAACTGGCAAAGGGTACCCAAGTTGACACACACACACACACACACACACACACGCACTAAGTGGAATACATGTCATATTATGCAGTGGAACCTTGTCAGAAAGAGGTCACGTATAACAAAACCCTCTTACAGCGAGGTGATTTTGCAGGCCCCAACTCTTTATATAGGTATTTTTGTGTACCCTGATAGAGTGAGAAACCTGATATATCGAGGTAATTATCCTGGTTTGTAGGTCCTTGTTTTGAAGAGCCCCTCCCCCCCCCCCCCATCCTGTATTTAATGAAATATGAACAACTACCTGTTGATTCCACTCCTTGCTCTAACTCACCTGTTTAGATTCCTCAACATGCATTAATTGTTGTTAGTTCAGGGGGAGCTTGTTTCCAGGTTAAGCAGGACCTAGTGGTGTTGGCTGATGCTGTAGAGGATAATTATGTGGGTATTTATTATACATGTCTCCTAGCTCTGGATATAACTCACCCGTTTAGATTCCTAGATGTTGCTAGTTTAGGGGGAGTTTGTTTCCAGGTTAAACAGGACGAGTGGTGTCGATTGATGCTGTAGATGATAATTATGTGGGTATTTATTATGTTTATGTGTGTACGTATGTTACATATGTGTAAATCATCTTCGTTTTTGTGGAGCCCTGGACTGCCAGGTCTATATTCATAGCCTGTTATCTCAGTTCCAGTTCATCCCATACTACTAGTCAACCACACTTTTCTTTATTCCCCTCCGGATTGATAAGGTGAGGAGGAGACTCGAGAAGATGCAGTTTCTCAGATCTCTTCGATTTCTTCACGAGGGCGACACCGCCCCTCCCCTCCCTCCTCCCCGCCAGCATGAAAACCTAAATCCATGCAGTAGCTCTATTTTGATCAGGAGTAGTTAACCTCGCCGACAAAACAGATCTCTCCTTCATCACCTCTGGGCGGGAATAGTGTAGTCGCGAGTTTCTAGTACGAGATGGAGTCGCTGTGGGATCACAAAAACCCGCATCGTCAGACAAGTCAGAGTTTCGCGTAATATTTTATTGTGATGCCCTTCTTCAACAACGATGCTAAACATCGGCGGGAATGACAAAAAAATTGCTCTGTGCTCCTGCGTACGATTTACAATGTTGCAATATACAATTTTAAAGTGGCTTGTGAAACACATACAAATTAACATTTTTCGCATCTTATTGCATAACTCCAGTTTTAAAAAACATTAATTCTGCTTGTGTGCGAATGCGGCTAAAGTTCAGCTGCAGTTCTAAGGAGTATTATGCTACCTCAGTCAATGTGAGCATCAGATGGAGAGGTATAAATCACGGAGAGTGCCATCCTTTGGGGATGCACATCTGCCTGCAAGAAAGCGTGTCTCTCGCACTCATTAATTCTGAGTTGGAATACATTTTTCTAGGTCAGTGGTGTATGGGGAGTAGGGCAATATGAAAAAGGGATGCTTTCTTCATCTGAAAATTTCTGTTCTGCTAGTGTATCAGTTTGAAAAGAAAGTGGGGGTAGAAAGGAGGAGGAGAAAGAGGAGGAGGAGGAAGAGGAGGAAGAGGAAGAGGAGGAGGAGGAGGGGGAGGAAGAGGAGGAGGAGGGGGAGCAATGATGTGACATGTCGTGCTATTTCAATCGTAGGACGGGGAAGAGGATCCCGCAAAATGACCCAATTCTTGGGCGGAGAACGAGTTTGCTTTGCCCCAAGAAATTCGCTGCAGTGTTGGTATAAGCAGTTCGCATATAACGTTAGCATAGTAATTGAAGTCACTCGCCCTTCGGTACTATTATCATTATCATATATTTTTTGGGGGTATATTCGGAGAATCAATACTTTTATGGCCATGTCCTAGTTAGCATCTCCAACAAAACAAACAGACTCTATTCCTAGACTCATGCACCTGTAAAAGTAGACATTTCTAGACCTTGTCACAAATTTTGTCAAATAATCTAACAAACTTAATATGGAGGAAAAAAAAGTAGAGGAGGGAAGGGGGGGGGGGTAAGGGATGGAATAAAACATGAAGTCCAGTTTGATGAAAAATTAGCACCTTTTTATGATGGCTTTAGTTAAACCCTCAACTCGTGGCTTTAAAAAAAACTTTCCTTATGGTATCAAGGTACAAGTAGTTCTTATGTTTTAGCCCAAATACACATACACACAATTTTTAGTGTGGAATGAAATTGTTTTATCCAGCCTTTGGACCCTTGTAAGGAGTTCTTGAGCAGCACAAAAATATGTGCTAAAGTGAAACAAAAACCTTTTACTGAGAAACCCAAACGATGACTTGGTTCAATATTTCACAGAATTATCTGGCTAGATTTTTTTTTAATCTATCATTTCTTTATACAGCAATCTATCTTGGTGGGAAATATGTGCAGGTGAAAGACCTGAAGACTGACTTTAGACCCTCCGGTTTATCACTGTAGAACCAGGAACATTCATGGCACGAAACATCTGCAAACTGGGAGCTGAAAGCCTTTTTTTCGCGGCATGAAACTTTCGTGAATGGAAAACTAGCATTTAGAGCGTAGTGAAAGAAATACTTCTGTGTGTGTTTCACTCTCCTGAACCTTGGCTCCTCGCAAAGTTCCCCAAAGTTTCATGCACAGGAAAATTTGTGGTTTTTATACAGTATGTCTCTTGTGGGAATATCAAGAGGGGGTGGGGCCGGGGGGGGGGGGGGTGACTGGGGGAAGATGCCCCTGGAACCAATGGATGATTGCATAACTGTATCATGGTGTTTATATTGTGCATCGGTGTAACACATGAATGACTTCCTGCTTCTCACCGTTATCTGTTTTGTCTGGGTTATTATTTTTCCTCGTTCATTCCTGTGGCCTTAACCCTGTTATGGAGGAAGTTGCTTTGCTAGACTCAAGTACTCCTGGAGTGTGCGAGGATATCCTTGCAATGTAGTGGCATCTGACTGGGTATAAGGTAGCACCGGACGGTCATTAAACCGAGATGAATGCCATCGAGATAGATCAGAAAAACAAATAAGAGCGGAGAATCGAGAAAGTGAGAGAGGAAATTAAAACGATAGACAGATAGTAAGTTAGATAGACAGGTAGAAATATACAGATAGATGGACATAGTTGGATATAGGGTGACATCTAGATAAATAAATAATGGCAGAGAGTGCTTGATGTATACAAATATAAATATGCAGCAGGTATTTTGAGAGAGAGGTGGAGTGGGGATGAGGGGAGATGCTCAGAGGGCAGAGTAGATCTTTAAATCATTAGCTTGGGTAGACTACATTAACGACTATGACCCATAACCTTATGTGGTTATGGGGGGGAGGGGGAGAGGGGTGTTAGTGTTCTGAAGGACTTTCTTGGTTGATGGCCTACTGTCCTTTGCGTGTGTCCTCTGACTCTTCTCATCTTATGTGCACAGGAACTCCTTGGCCCGAATTCACGAAGGTGGTACAAATGAAACCATGGTTTAAACCATGGACAAAAACCATGGAACACCAAGTGTCGCATGGAATATTTCGTTACGAAATCAGTCATTTCGTCGATGAAATGATTATTTTGTAACGAAATGACAACATTTGTAACTAAATGAACATTTCGTCTACGAAATGATAATTTCGTTTACGAAATGATAATTTCGTTAGCGAAACGGTCATTTCATTGACGAAATGACTAATTTCGTAACGAAATATTCTGTGCGACACTTGGCACTCCATGGTTTTTGTCCATGGTTTAAACCATGGTTTCATTTGTACCACCTTCGTGAATTCGGGCCCTTGTGTCCGAGATGCTTTAGAGAGTCCTTTGATGCTTGATTTGATTAACCCATTTACAGACCATCCATACCAAAATGCCATTGACCATGTGTGATTGTGATTACCTGTGGTAGTGACCGAGTTAAACTGAAATGCTTCTCCATCCATGCTCTTGTAATAAATTTCAGTCAATAAGGTAAAGGTCAATCTCCTCAAAAGACCTCCTGTGGCCAGTACTCGTGTCTGCTAGTACCTTTGGTTAATTGGCTAGATTAATCTTGATTTATGATAAAGTAAGAGTAATTACTTTTTTTTTCTTAGGGAAAGTTACAGTCGTATAGTTATTAACTGCCCCCCCCCCCCCCGAAAAAAAAGGAAAGCTATGATTTTCATATGGTCAAAGCAATGGGAGATTGTCATACAATCTACACATAATTTGTGTTGTGATTGGTACATGTAATCACTGTTTGGTAAAAACTGTTGAACTCTGAAATTTCATACCTACTTCACTTATTATGTCTATCAGTCCTCTAGGGATGTACATTGTACAGGCCAATTTCATGATTTCCTCCCTTTTCACCAATATCAGTGGAATTTGTACAGACCCATTCTGTTCAAATTTGCCGAATATATATTTAAGTCAGCGTAGTCATGGGGTAGCAATTCACTCTAAAGTAGAAATGGGTAACTACCAGTCCTATGATGAGGCGATTTACAGCAGAGTCGATGCACACTGGGACCCAGTTCAGATCATGCAAGAAGTAGACAGTGCAATGTATGCATCAAATGTGCATCAAGCTAGCAAACTACCTGGTACACATTTGCACTGACTGTAAATATGAATGATTACATGACAGGCAAAAGATTCAATCAAAATGCCAGTGCGTGTAATGCTTTTAAGTTACATCATTCAATTTTCCCATGTACTCTATTACTTTGTTGACATAGCTGTCCTATGATATGCAGTAATGAGTTACCCATTATTTGCCATGAAACAAACTTTTACCCTTTGGCATCCTGTAGTTTGTTCATTTTTTTTTCACTTTTGAAAGAAACAGTAAATTTCCCACTGAATGGCATGGGTGTAGACAATTTGAGTGCATACAGGTGTATGTGGCAATTATCTAAAGACACACACTGAAGTATTTTAAAGGGTGACCCAAGGTTGCATGTGATTCTCTGATTATAGGGAAGGGATGAGCATGGCGATAGTTTCAGGTGCCAAAGGTTTAAAAGTGACATTTTTGCCAAACAAGGTCAAAGAAAAGGCTTGAAACATTAGAGAGCAAATTGTCAATACTTGTACTGTAAATGTTGATATTTTCATACTATTTTTCACGCTGGGCGGCTCAAAACTATATTCCCTGATTCTTGAATTCGCACTGAACAATTGTCAACCCATTCAGAATGTGCAGATAAAATAATTGTGCAAATATTTTGGCAGGTTTTAGAATTCGCGCTAGCCAAAAGTAGCTTGCGAAAATTTATGTACCGCGAAAATTTCTGCATTTACAGTATTCGGTTCTATAGGGCCCTACTGTATAGTATCTCTCATTTTTTTTGCCAACCAACTGGTGAAGCAGTGAATAGCTGGCAGAGATAATAGGAGGGGGATTGCATCAGAAGACTAGCTGACCTGCGTTCACTTGTGGTAACTCCTAATGGGATCTTTTAGTCCTTGAGTGAGGTCATCATGTCTGTGAAGTTAATAATTGATACCATATCCCTCCATTAGGAATGTTGTCTTCCAATATCATGGAAATGGGGGGGGGGGGGGAATGGGGAAAATCTTCGTTACTCACACAAAAGATTGGAATGGTAATGAATGTGTATGAAAAGATGGTGCTGTGATAGTGTAAGTGGTACATGTATTTCAGCAAGGGCTGATGTGTGGAGTTCCTCTCTCCTGTGCTTCCAGAGACTGATGCCACTTGTCAAAGGCATCTTGTCTCCTAACTTGCCAAAGCCACAATTTTGCGACGTTGCATGATACACACAAATGCCATTGAGCGGCAATTTGTCTGGCATGTAAAGAGGTGAAATTACCCCTTACTGCATTTTGTCATTGATCGGTATGCATGTCAGAGTACTTTCTTCATTGATTGGCTGATATCTTGAATCTAATTGTCAATGAATAGAAAAATGAACTCAGTAAAGTCCTGCATGAAGATGATGATATCATTCGTTAATATTATTCGTCCAAAGGAAAAACATTTAGCAAATTGTGTGATTTAAGTGCAAAATGCAATCTTATGACTTTTAAATACAGATGAGTAGTACATATGTACTTATGTGAATTCATGTGAACTGATATGAGATTTGGGTGGCTTTCTTTTAGATACAAATAAGGTCCAGAAGAAATGTCGATAATATGCCTTGTCTAGTTGGTTTAGAAATGAAAAAGATTGTAGCAACAGTTGATTAATAATATTTTAAGTCGTCAGTCAATCATTCTGCAACTTAGGTAGTGTTACAGTATGTGCTGTGATAACAGCATGGAAATATTCTTCAACTGCATAGACAGGTATGTGTGTCTATTTTCTGTTGCACTATCACAGGAGAGTGTTCATGTTCTATCAGTTCTCCATCTTTTACAGTCACATATTGAAAACATTATCGCCAAGGACCACATTCTTATTTCTAGCCGATGGACAAGTCCGAAGCCCTGACGCAAAGAGACACAAATCATTTGAAGGGGAGGTGAGAGAGAGAGTGAGATGAGGGGATAATCAATTAGGCAAAATGATTACTTTGGGAGAACATGACAAGAAGACGATAACATTACACTCCCGTCTCGAGACATTCTTTCATGTACATGTAGGTCAGTGAATTATGTCTAGTCACATGATGTGGGCTGCCTATGACCTTTTGTTGAGGTGTATACATGTCAGGCGTTCCCAAGAATATTCGTGGGAGTGCTTCCTACAAGTGTAGGAATTGTTGGTATGCTCATCATATTCACTATCTTCTAAGAAAATTTCAGTAATATTGACAGCCTATATAAAGAAATGAAAAACAGTAAAACAGTGCTATAGATGACATGGGCTGGAAATAACCACATTTTTTTTTCTCCAGTTTTTGAGGGGTTGGCAATGACTTTGCAAAGAGTAATGTTGGCTACAGTGTGTATTGTTTTGTTTTGTTTTGTTTTTATTTTTTTTTTTACATGGTACACCAGAGTACATGTACTGTGGATGGAGGATCTTCCTTGTAACAGGAGGTGTAGCGAGTTCCTACTACCCCGTCCCTTCCCCACTCTCTCTCCTGTGGCCACATTTAAAGTTGCGGGACCGGTACTTTCCAATACTTTTGACATATTATACAGGGACTTCTTGCTGTAAAACTAAGCCCCACTATCTACACAGTCGTGAGTGTTTGGCATATTTGATGTGTCAATACCGGGGTCATATATTTTGATAAGCAGGCAAAGCAGGTAAATATAGATGCAGCGGAATTATTGGCAGGTTAGCGATGAGACGAGGGAGACATTGTTTGTTATATGGCTGTTCATTAACCTGCATCAGAGACATAAATCAATCCGTGTATATCACGTTTGTGGATTTTTATATGACACGACGCTGAAATAACTGGAATGATAATTACTTTGCTGATATGTCTGCTCTATTTGCACATATGTCAAAACATCATCACATTCTCATGAGACAGAGGGTAGATAGAATGTACGTGTCTTCTGTAATTATTTGATGGAAGCCATAAACTACTCAAAAACTTGAGAGGCATAGATAACAAATCACTCATATTCTTTTTGAAAAAGCTATAAAACATTCCTATGAGAGCCCTATCCCCCTTTTTACTGGGCCATCTTGCTTTGTATGAAAAAAAGGGTTTTACGTGGAAATATGCATCATTTTTATTGGAATGAAAAACTGTACTACCCCTAAAATGCCTGTTATTGAATTGTAATCATAAATGAAGTTGTCAAAGATTGGAACAATGCTTGTGCTTGACTAAAATTGGAGTCATTTGCTTTGGAAAATATTACCCTTTTATGGTATGGTCACAGTGATGTGTTACAGTTTGTAAATTCTAGAAAGTTGAGTTGAGGATCCTAAAAAGATTGGATATGAATGGAGTAGCTTGGTTTGGTATAGTGCAAATCACCTTCAGATCTCTGTAATGTGGTAGGGAATCACAGTATGTTTTATCTGTTCTGTAAAGGGGTCAAGCTTTTTACTGCATATTAAGATAGTAAGATTTATGATATATGCCCTAAAGTGTCTGATAGGAATGGATTGGTTATAATGATTGAACATGCTGTGGTGTGTTGTACTAATCTGGTTGGCCAGAAAAAAAAAAAGAAGACAAGAAAGAAGAATGATGAAAACTGTACTTAGAACCATTGGGTACCCTTTGTCTCAGTGCTTGGATAAGATAAAGAAATATCTAAACCCTTTCTGTGTAGACAACACAGTAGGTTTTATATGCCAATAGGTACTAAAAAACATACAAGGTTACACTGATATCACTTTTCTGCAGCATTGTACGTATGATACAGCATACCACTGCACGGACTGTAGATGGGTCTCTTGCGTGAGCATGCATGGATCGGGTTTTTTTCGTGGTCAGTCGTAAGTTGATACAGGCTGAGCGGGATATTGCCAGCAACCTTCTTTTGAGCGGAAAATCAATACCGGGACAATGAAAAATTTATGTAGAATTGGATGGATAACCTTTTCATTGGGATCAATACTTGTTGGATGTGCTGTGTTCTTTTTTTTCCCCTTGCTTTTTGCAGCCTTGATGCAGCTGTATTGACTGCTGATTGCTTTATAATTTTTTGCATGATAAACTTGTGTAGGTAGACACACATTATCATACTCTATGAACTAATGTATATGAGACAGCAGGAATGGCTTCGTGAAAAAAAAAATCAAAGTACCTGTAACCTAGAAAGAAGATAAGAGGTCAGGTACCATGCAGTGATAGTGTTTTTGTTTTTATTGTCATTTCTTCAGCTTTTCATAACACAAGTGCCCATGAAACTGTCAGTTAGTATAAATCATAACACATTTAAAGAATTGCCAATGGAGTGTATTGGATAGGATAAGGCTAGTCATCATCCTCGTCCAAAACCAGCCACAAATTTGAATTGGCATCAAGCAGGAAAAACTGTTCTTCAAGATGTCATTCAATGATCACTGCTCACAGATGTGATTGACAATTGGAAACTAGCCACTTGTACTTGTAAGTGCTTTGATTCAAGTCAAACAAAGCTCTCCTCCACAAGATCAATTGAAATCAGCGGTTGTGTTTTGTTGGGGCATCAGTAATCGGCCCTGACTACTTCACCCCATATTTTTCATCTTCAAATTCTAGTCAGTGGAGTGTGATATGTGCTGCCTTTACGCAGGGCTCGACACTAACGGTGGCCCGGTGGCCCGGGGCCACCAAATTTGAAAGTCGGGCCACCAAATTTCCAAAAAAGGGCAAATTTGGTGGCCCGCCTCAGGCCACTAAAATTTTGGGAATAGTACGTCAATTAATTCGTAACTTTTTGCGCCGGAAATTAGCAGTTATATTTGTTTAAAGGATGGATGAAAAGGACTGAATGAGTGCCTGAAAGTGAGTGTTGCGAGTTTGTTGAGGTTATTTTATGAGTAGATGTATGTCCAACTTCCAATTCTTACTATATTAAAATGACTGGAAAACTTAGATATTTGACTCATTTAAAAAAAACAGGACTTTAATGTTTTTTTATTGGTTTTTTTTTTCGGGGCCACCAAATTTTTCTCTCGGGCCACCAAAAATTTGAAATTGAGGATTTTGGTGGCCCCATCGGGCCACCAAACAAAAAAGTTAGTGTCGAGCCCTGCTTTACAGAATCAATTTTTCTAAGTGAGATGTTTGAATCTGATAGCTATGTATGCATCTAGGTTTCATTGTGGGTGAGTGAAAATTCTTAGCTGTTCACCTCAACCACCACAACAATGAGATGACGCATTTCCGTCGAAAGACTCTCGCCTTCAATTTGATTTTTATTACCGCTGTTATGTATTTGGCCTCTAATGGTATGCCTACGTCCCTGTCCACCCATGAGGGGCCAGTGGCTTTGTAGTTTAATGAGGAAACTTGTTGTAGGAAATACTATACTACACCCAGGCCTTCTTGGGCTCTCCGTGAGTGATCTTATCCATCGTGCTGCGATTAATGATTGACCTGCCTTGGCAATTATTGATGGGGGACGTGGGCTGTTGCTTTTTCTGGCACTCTTGACAAGAAGGGCGGTCAGTCCACTTTTAGACGAGCTCGCGTAGGAAACTAACAGTTTTCTCAATGCTGAGCCATGCCTGCTGTTACGGTTTGTGTGCAACGTATGGAATGGGGGGGGGGGGGGCTAGGATGGGGTCAAAGTTTGCTTGATTAGTTGTGTGCAAAAAAACAAAAGGAAACTAAAAACAGTAGCCAATCAAGAAAGGAACCACCGAAGTATAATATGATGCACTTACCTTGCATACCTTGGTGTTCATTTACAATGTAAGTCTGTAAATACTATAAGAAAGGTAGGAGGAAGTTTATAAAAAAAAAAAAAAAAAGAAGAAAGGAGAAGTAACTGTTCATTGTTTGATTATATAGACTGATTGAGTAAACATCATTTTAGAATTAGTGATCAAGTGCTCTAGTTTTGAGCTTATCTTGGGCTGGCATTTTGTCAAGGCCCTCTCGCTGTATGATGAAGAGAGCCCAGCCGAGCGCCCGTTACCTCGAGAGGGCCTTCACAAAAGGCTAATCTTGGGCTTATGATCTTGTGCAGTTTGACAGAAGAAGACTTGGATTAGTCTTATTAAGAGAGGCTCATCTCTACAAAATCTTCTGGTACCCACTCCCCTCCCCTCCCCCCCCCCCCCCATATGTTAACCCATTGATGACGGCCTGATTTTGCTATAACACACATTACCCACAGACACCTGCCCAAGTATACTCTGGGACTATAGTCTTCCAGGGGTTAAGGAGCCCTTTGAAGGATGTTCGACAGGTACTAAACCAATGACACCAATAACCATGGACAGTTTTTGTTGTGGGACCAATTACCTCTTTGGTCAGACAAGTTCTTCTCACTTTCGATTCATCGGAGAATCTTCTGCCTCGAATTACCAATTGGGTGATTAATCATAAAGAATAATGGCCAGTAGCGTGCAGTATCCATTGCTCAATCCTGTCAAAAGTACTGGTAACCGACTTTGTGTTTTGAAGCCACTCATCAATAGTCAATAGTATGCCAGTTGACGCATGTCATGCCAAGAGAATGTCTTAATAACTACATGTACCATAATGGAAGGTTAATGAGTCAGTGGTTATTAATCACAGACCTGTGCTTTTTTATGTGCTTTATGGTGTAATATAATCAAACCTTTTTGATGTTAAAAGTCAAGATAGCAAATGCCCTCATCATATCAGTTGTGCACTTCTACTTTTTATGAGTATTCTATTGTTGTTGTTTTTTTCTTCAAGCACAATCTAAAAGCTTGTAATTCACCAGTATCATTTTGCATCAATTGCGATACACTGTATCCGCCAAATGTTTTACGAGGTTTTTATTTTCACCAATTTCGCGAGTCCGGGGCTTTCTCGAATAAAAAACATGAAAGAATATTAACTCTGATCATGACATGAATGTGGCATGCACGTATACATTTCTTCATTGAAACTCTTCTCCGCAATCACAAATTCAAACACTCGCAGAATTGTCGGGGAAGTCCCAATTTGCGAAATAGTAGACTCGCTAAATATATGGTGCATACAGTGCAGGTTTGTATCAACTGCCAGCATGGTGCAAAAAGCCTGGAAATGGATTTTGATGCGCGAACAGCTAAGTGGCAACAGATTTTATTGATTATATTCCCGTGATTCAATTCTGAGAACAGACAGACGGACACACACACATACATGTTTGCACACATACACACAATGGTTTTCCGCTGCTCTCTGTTAACTATTTTTCTCGCAGGACTTTCCAAGAAAAACAGAGTAAAACAAAGCAATAGTAGCATAAACACCAAACTCACCCCCTTTCCTCTCATTCCATAGCCACTGAATGCTTGTCAGGTTAGTAATGTGCTCTTGAGTGTGAGTTTGGTGGAGAAATAATGGCATCTTGGTATTGCACATATGCTGCAGATTGGTACTCTACCAACTCTCACCTTGTTTTCAAAACCATTTGCAAGTATAATGTAGATTTGAAAGAAATAAATAGACAGATAAATACAAATATACATGTAGATATAGATATAGATAAAGGATGCTGGTTGAGATTTTTAAAAATGCATAAAGATGGAGGAAGTAGCTTGTGGAGAAATGATTGCATTTGATAGTATTGCAAATTGGCATTGTACCACCAACACGAGAGTTGTATGACCTTGTTCTTTAATAAAGACCTTTGCAAGTGCAGATAAGACAAAACTGATGAAATGGTGCTGGTAATAGAACACACACACAAAAAAAAAGTTGTTGGATGTCTTGCTGTGTGATACAATTTATAGATGAAAGAGTGAGAAAGATGACCAAGGTGAAAGTATGGTTGAGTGCTTCGAGTTGGAAATCGTGCTGGTAATTCCCTGCTTAATTACGACGAATGCTTCGGGCATTAGCAGTTTGCGTAATGCAATACCATGTCATTAAGCCTTTTTGTTCCAGTTAAAGTCGATGCATCTCGTTACAGTGTGAAAGGAAAGGTTGTTCTGGATGCAGTGAAAAGGATTTACTGGTCCAACCTTTACATAGTTCCAGCCCCAAGATTATAAACCCAGCATACACTGACACATGCCCTATTCCTAATGTTTATCTCAGTTTAAGTACTCTGAAAAAAGAGACACATTCAGTAACTTTGGTACAGTTGATATTTGGTATAATATTCATGAGTAAATGTATTTGTGTTAGCTGTTAGCATGAATCATTTGTGCATATGCAAAGCAGCCATACTGTGTTTGATATGCAGCAGCACATAATGATATATAGCATTATTTGTCTTGAAAGAGCTTTAGGCATAGTTAAAGTCACGATGAAAGTTCTATTTAGTGAGCAGATGTGTGCATTTTTCTCATCAATTTTTCCTTTAAATTAAGAAATCTTCCCTCCCCAAAAATTTTGATATAACTTCTTATGTGAAAAGAACATGGTACCTCTATGAATGTGTGTAATGATCATGTATGTATGTATGTGTGTGTGTGTGTGTGTGTTTGTATGTGTGTGTATGTGTGTGTGTGTGTGTTTGCCCATGGTGGCAAGTGAAATGTTTGTTGTTGTTTTATAGAAAGAAAGAAGAGAGAGAAATATGGGGCCCTATACAAATAGTTTGCCCCAAAGTGAAATGTCAATCAACTTTCAGACTTGCAAAAATTATTCTCGTTTGCAATCATGTTTCCGCAACATATTCCTGGTCATCTTCAGAGTTGGAGCTCATCCGGGGGGGGGGGGGGGGGCTTTTCATGAAGCGTTTTGTCCGATATTTTTTTCTAGCAAACTTGTTATTAGCTGCTGAAATCCCTGCGTCTGATTGGCTGACAGCACATTTGTCCAACAAATTTGTTGGACAAAACGCTTCATGAAATCCCCCAGGTGTATGCATTCCAGGGGCATACACCTGCCAGGCACACTTGTACGGTGTTGTAGAGATCAAAATCTCTTGTAGGTGGACATGCAAGTACTTGTACAGGGCACCCGTATGTCAAACTGCGTTCTATCTAAACCTCTTCCAAAGATGCCAGTGAAAAAATTATATGGAATCTGCCCCCCCCCCCCCCTAAAAGAAAGAAAAAAGAAAAAACTAGAAAAGCACTCTGAGAGCGCAGACCTCCGCCAATTAGCTACTTTCCACCGTTTATCATGCTCTTCCCAAACAGATCAGTGATTTCCAACCATAGGTATACGAGTACATGCTGAAAAATCGCCCGATTTCCCAATATACATGTAGAAGCATATATTTCTTACGTCATAAACCCTCAGCTGCACGGCGTGCCTCGCCCCAGCAGAAAGTGGAGCACGCACTTTAGTGCGCGCATGCAAACCTCAAATATGCGCAGCCTGAACTCCCAAGTTCATTGACCCTACCTGCCAAAATATCAAAAATCCTTCATAAATTCTCCCGAAATTATGGATCACTATCAAAAGTTAATCGTTTGTTGCTTGTGTCATTCTCAACCTTTCCTGCAAGTTTCATCCCAATCCGTTAACTACTTTTTTTAGTTATTTTGCACATGGACAAACTAGCTAACTAACGAACACACAAACCAACGGTAACGAAAACGTAACCTCCCCCCTTGGCGGAGGTAATAAAAGAGACATTACAGTTATCCAACGCTGGCAGGCATCTGCACTGCGAAGATCTTACATGTACATACAGCGTATGCCTGCTAATGCAGCATTATGTAAGACCCTCTCTGGGGCTGTAATTGGCACACTTTCACAACCTCCAACTCCAAACGACGGCAAATCCGGGCAAGCGCCCAAGAGTGCTCGAAGTTGAAATTTGTTGAAAGCTTTGCATCACATGAAATGGGAGAATACTGTGATAGTTCCTGGCCATCATTCTTTTTTTTTTTTCACTGTCTATGGTTGTCACTGTCAATTATTGCATTCACACATACACGCAAGTGCAAGAACAGAACCGCAAACAAAAAGCAAAGCAAAATGAAACATTCCACTTGCTTCTTTCAGTGGGGAGTGGCATGACAGGGATGTAAGGCGTGCGATGCAAGTCATTTTCTCGCATCAGCAGAAATTGGAATGACGGCGGCGTCAACACCTCTCGTGGAAGTCAGCCAGAATTAAGAGCAACTCCTCTGCTCTGCAAAATAAAGGACTTTACAGTTCACTTCCACACCGTGCTCGAGTTGGCATCGATGAATGAATGGGATAAACTCAAACGTGCGACATGTTTTCGCCAAATGGTGACATTTGTCGCACAACCACAAAAACAAATTGGAAGAGGTATTGAGGTCATCATCTCTCAACTCTTTTGTCGTTTTGTACCTGTTTTTAATTGAAAATATTGTAAAATCATATACATTTGTTTATTTTTGGGGGCAGATGGTCAATTTAGCAGCTACAATTCCTTTCCCATGAAAATCATCAGTGCAAGACTAAATTAAATAACTGAATGCGAAGATGCATCTTACTGTTTTTTTCATTCATGTTTTTAAAAAATTGAATCGTATGTTAGGTGTTTTTTTTTTTGGTGAGGTTATGACATTATCATCTCTTGCACTTTGCATGTGTTAGTCCCACTAATGTCACTGTTACATTTAAAACATGTGAACCTTCAAGATGCAGCATCTTTTGTCTACTGCTTTTAGGTGCACTTTTGACAAATTCATCGCCATTCTCTTTGCTTTCAAATTCTAACTCAGCTTAGTACAGTAAATCAACTTTCAATATGATATGGAATTGTACTTATATATTAACAAATGCAAAGCATGTTTATGAATAGCAAAAGTAAGACAACCTACAATGTATTCCATACCAAGCAAGGGGCAATGTAATATGTACCATTGCCAGCGAGGGACGGATACCATTCTGGTGTTGCCCTTCTTTTCTTATACGTTCGGTTTTCGGTGGATTTTAGGATCTTGCAGTTTGCTCTGAATTGCGCGGTTCCCAGAGTAATGCAGCACTCGAGACTTAAATGACGTGTGGTGCGTCACCTCCCGAAAGGAGAACTTTTCCAGATGTGCTGTGTTCGGCAGGGAATAGAACACAATACATTGAGTTTGGTGAGGTCATATTTCTTTTCCATTTACACAATTTGTGTAATCTGTCCCAATCTTGAACTCGGGTGTATAAACATGACCGGGAATTGTGGGGAAAGAATGTTTTTTTTTGATTGAGGGTTCTGGCAGTGATA
Organism: Diadema setosum; assembly: GCF_964275005.1. Lineage (NCBI taxonomy): Eukaryota > Metazoa > Echinodermata > Echinoidea > Diadematoida > Diadematidae > Diadema > Diadema setosum. Next base: position 33,126,909 of record NC_092689.1, read on the forward strand.
AGAATCCAAGAAAATGATTAAAGTTTAACCTTTGTGAAAAAACAAAGATTTGACAGGATTATATGTGACAGCCTACCAATCGACAGAGTCTCTCCAAAGAGTGTAAATGAAATTTGGCATACATTAGAATCTAATAAACAAGGGACGTCGTTTTGACGAGAAGACTTATCTTAAGGGAGGCAAGTCATCAAGAAGAACTGATCTAACTTTGATGAATGACAAAGATGGAAGGGATCTTCACAGTGTTTCTGGGGAAAGTGTTTCTCCATGACTTGTTTTTAGAGGCTCCCCTCACACTGGAACACTCAGTTAGGTGGCAATTGCTTCACATGAATCTTGTCCAGGTATTAAACCTTTTTTTTTTTTTTTTTTTTCTGGAAGCACTCCAGTTTTGTGTTTGGCAAAATTGATGGCAGGGCATGATGATTTGGTTTTTGTTCCTGTGTTTTTTTGTTTTTTTTTCTTCTTCTTTTTTTTTTTTCCGTTGTAGAGCCTAGAGCCTAGAATTTGCCGAGAGCCGTGGATTGATTGAAGGCCATCACTGGAGACAAAGCAAGAGGGGGGAAAACAGGCAGAGGTTGGAAGGGAGTTCCGTGGTCGATCAATATATCAATGCCGCCATCAGAAGGTGATAGAGTGGGGAGTAAAGGTTAGGAGGAGGGGGCCATTCATGGGGGCTGGGGAAGAGGGTAAGAATGAACCTAAAAGTGGGAAGGGGGGAGGGGGGAGGGAAGGGTTCCAGGTAGCACTCCTTGTCTGCCACAGCTTCAAATGTTTGTAGTGTTCTGCTGGTTGAGCTGCAATTTCCTAAATGCTAATGAGTCCCTTGAAGACATTTCTCTTTTCTAAAAATATATTCTCCTTGGATTTTTTTTTTCGAATTTTTTTGATTGGCATACCTACTTAAAACTAGCTGAAGGACAAATCGTTGTTTCCTTCTTTCACTTTCTCACTTTTTTTTTGAGTGGGGGTGGGGTAATAATAGGTTAAATATTTTCGAGAATGTTTAATTATACCTAGTAAGAGACAGGAGGAGTATTTTTGAAGTTTTGATTTCTTTGTTCACTTATTTAGACAAATCATGGGTAAGAATGGTAAAGAGTATCAAGGGGAGAAGAACAAGAAATCAAAAGTAATCCAGGACTTCTGAATTGTTGTCTTGATTTGGCCCGAAAGATACCAGTATTTCTGCTTGGCTAATGAGGCCCTATAGCCAGATTGACGATTGTGAATCGGAAAGATTTGATTCAATTGGTAGTAATCTGGCAGAAGGTGAAAAGTAGGCACATATTCTGTACATCATCGTTGTCTTGATTTGGCTCAAACGATATCAGTACTACTACTCTGTTAAGGAGGTCTTCAGGTCAGATTGACGATTCTGAATCGGAAAGATTTGATTCAATTGGTAGTAATATGGCAGAAGGTGAAAATGATGGTAGTAATATGGCAGAAGGTGAAAATGAGGCAGATTTTTCTGTACGTCAGGCAGAGCTATGAAAACATAAAGAATACAGTAAAAGGAGCCATTGGTATTCTGGAAGAATTCTCTCTATTGTAAATGACACTAAGGGGCCCCCCCCCTTTTTTTTCAAATTTATTGTTGTTGAAGTGGTCAAATATTGTCATCTTTGGCATGGGATCTCATCAGCATGAATATGGGCATGGCCAAAGCCTCTAGTGTAGTGGTTGAGATTGAACCATATGCTGCCCTAATATCACCGTCATCCTGGTGAGCTGGGAACACTCGAGCCTTCTTGAGAAAAAGAGGAAGGGCGATGATCGCTGGATGATAATCAAGGAACCGATAGCTCTATTCAATCATTGACTGGTGTTTACGTGAAACCCCGCCAATTAAAGATATTAGTAATGCCAACCCCTCTTCTCTTTTGGTTTATGTAATACTGCTAATAACAAATTGCACACGTTGTTAATGAGTAACTCCTTGTTTTACGTGCTCCACGGAAGAAGTGGTTCCCTCCGCAAAATTGGAGCCTCTAACTTGGGCTGCCTGTCGCCTCGTATCTTGCAAGGACATCAAATTTGACATTAGATGTTTGCACATGTTATCAGGCGCGATTGTTTCGGCGGTCTTAATGACTTAGAGTGATGGGTATCTTATTAAGTCCTTCAGCCCAATGTCTGCCCAAATTAAGAAATCTCGTGTTGGACAGCTAATTAAATGTGCCTGTTACATAATCAGCATGTTAACAGCCCTACCACTTTAGTAGATCATATTGTCACAATGAGTTTTCATCCACACACATGTTTGTACTGGAAATTTGTGTATTTGAGTTTTAAAAGCTCATTCATGGAGTTTTAAAAGTTTTGTATGTTTGCTGCATGTTAAGAACATGGTATGATTACTATCAAAGCATAGACAATGGAAGAAGGTTAGAGTAGTTGTCATTATTACTTGTACCATTATGTACACAGTGGTAAATGTTTGACTGTGGAGCAGTCTCTTAAGATCTTGGGGAAATAATCATCCTGTATTTTTGTGCATGTGCAATTTTAGCTGTCAGTTGTGATTTGGTTTAAGTGTTTTATTTTTTCCGGATCTCTTTTTTTTCCTCTAAGTACAATAACAATTTAATGCAAAGTATGCAAAAAGAATAAAAGATACTTTTTAAGTACATATCAATATACTCGGAATTGTCCACTTTGTAACAGCATTGTCCCTGATAACAAGAAATATGGCAATATTGCATTGAATGTTATAATCGTGTGTAAATGAGGGGGAAAATATAGGAGACCTTCTTCATCAGTTGCAGAGCTTGACTTGGATGGGGCCCCATCATATAGATTTACATTACTACACCTTTACATTTACACAATTTCACCACACATGTATTTCTAAGAGAAATGTAGCAGATTTTGGAATGATAATTTCATGTTAAAGTGAGTGTGTATAGGTTTTGGGCTGTGTGCTTTTGATTAAAGTGCTGTATCACTGATTTTATGTGACAGTGTAAAATCTTGTGTGTTTGTTGCAAGTGTGACAGTACAAGACAGCGTGAGTTCTAAGTGTGTATGTTTTTGTGTAAAGTTTGTTCCTGTGTGGGTATGATAGTTTGCAAACAGTTGCCCTTTTATGATAATTAGTAAGCAAAAGAAGGACAAGGATGTTTCCAATCCGATTACATATCTATTATAGTTCAAGAGTGACCAAAACCTGTGGAAAATCACCCAGCTTAGCTACAATACTATTGTTAGCCTCTTACATATTTCAATAACCCTCAGAAGCGGCAGTATTCCTTGGTACTTTAATTTTTTTTTTTTTTTTTTTTTTTGATGTGCCCGGCATGAAAGGAAGTAAGTGGTAATGATTGTAATTTATCCTGTAGAACTTTGATTTGTTGGTAAGTGCCTTGCTAACTAACCTGACACTTGACCTTTGAACAGTGCAGACAGCAAAGAGGATCAAGATAAATGGCCTACATTTGATAAATTGGTCATTCTGTTTTGTGTGCTAGGTTTTTTTTTTCTTTTCAATTTGAGGAACGATCGACAGGGGACAGTATGGGGAAAACAATTACATTTAACATCTTGGACATGGGATTCTTAACCAAGCCTGTTCTTTTTATGCTGACTTCAAAAGCATTAACCAAATGTGAAAATGAGCCAAATAGAAAACCTTAAAAAAAACCTGAAACCTTGCCACTAGTTTATTTATTTATTTTTTTTGACAAAGAAACGTAGTTTACCTTTTTTCACGTGTGTGTAACAACGTAACCAGGACTCTTGGATATTGTGTGTACATGGTTCATGAAGATGTAGAATCTTAAGTCGCTTATTTCCAAAAAGAAAAAGATTCAAGCCTTTTTCTTTAATTTCCTTTAGCAAAACGACTATTGTGCATACTGAGTGAGAAAACGGAGCTTTGTGCACATAATTTTGTTTTTGTGGGTTTTTTCTTTTATTTATCTTCCATCTTCACTCATTTTGAGGAAGAGGAATGAGATCAAGTCCTTTCAGCTTGACCTGTTTGATAAACTCAGGCGTGGCAAGGTCAGCGGAAAAATGAGAGTATTGATTCTACTCCGCGCAGGCCAGGATTAAATTGAATGAATGGTCGCTGTGATAAGAAGGGAGAAACAAAAAGAAAAATGAAGAGAGAGACAAGAAAATGAAAGATGGAAGAGAGAAAAAAGTGATGAACATCTTCAGAATTGTCAGTTCGCACCTGATGGGGGGGGGGGGGGAGGGTGGAAGGGGGACAATTCTTGGTCGAGCGATTTGGTCCGCTGTGCGGAATGGCGGTTTATTTTGGTCATGTGAAGCAAGATTTGTATCTATAGCTTTTTATTTTTTTTTTAATTCTAAAGAGGCTTTTTTATTTGTGAATGTGTTGATACAGAAAATAGGTGTTTGACTTGTTGTCATCCGTACTATGTAATGTTGACCTTACAATTATGAGAAAGAATAAAAAAAAAAGAACGGAGAAACTGCAGATGTGCATCTGCTGATGTAGATTCTGCAAAGAGGATTAGAATAGACTGAGGATTAAAACAGCACATATACTCATATACTCAAACATTCACAGTCTTCCACTTGTTTTTGCTGAAAGTTAATATGAAGCAAATACTGCACTAAAAGACCAAGGCACCTGTATTGTAAGCAAGGCTTCCCATTTGCTGCTGTCTCGGTATGCGACTGTCGACATTAGTGAGAAAAACACATTTCTTTGTTCAATATGGGATATTTTTTACTACAGTCTGTATGAGATATTTTTTCCTCTACTAAATGCAAACTCTGACCTGCAGATTGATTCTCCCTGTTGTATCTTTGATTCTTTGACAACTTTATGAAATATGAATACCAGTTCATATTATTCATATTCATATCTTTATTTAGACTATACAGTAGGTAATTTTGTTTAAGTGGGAGCTCCTCTAATGCTTGTTAGTGTCTATTGCAAATGACACCATGTTGCTTTGACCTTTTATCATTGAATATTTTTAGATTCTTGCTTTTTTTTGGGGGGGGGCATTGCACGTAGATATTGTAAAGGTATGAACAAAATAGAGTTGTACTGTTGCATACTTAAAATGTGACCATTTTCATTATATCTGCCATATATAACACCCCTGTGCTATTCTAGTGCAGTTATCATTGATATGTCTGCTCCTTAGAATAAAATGAATTTATTTCTTTTTTTCTTTGGTCATCTCTTGAAGTTTGCGTACATCTCACTGCTGTGGGGTATAATTTGTCGTTATCCCCTTGTATGTCAGGAGGGTAATGCGTATTGTCAGCCCGCAACGCAAGCAATTGTCATAGCCGCAAATGCACCTGCCAGTCATGGTGCAGCCAGTATAGGGAACAGACAGGAGAATTGTTGCTCAGGGGCAAGAGTCATAGCGGCTCAGGGAATGCAGTGAAAAAAGCAGATTCTATAGAAAGAGAGAAGAAAATAAAATGTGGATTAAAGATGCAATGGTCGACTTTGTGTCTCATTTTTATTACATTTTAGTAGCCAAGAGGACTACATGTGTTGAAGGGCTCAACTCCTCCTTTCACAAGCTTTATGGAGAGATGCTTTTTTAGGTTTGCTGTTACGCTGTAAAGCTGTTCTGTGCATTTTAGAGCGTAGTGTTCTTGTTCTTACAGGAATTTATATGAAAATGAATTGTAACAGATTATTTATGCAGTGTATTATGTTTGAGTGTGTATTTTTTTTTTTTGCAGTATGTCTATGTTTGCATATGTGTGAGAAGTTTTCCTCATGTATGATTTATATGGCTTTTTTGCCACAGTGATATTGGATAGATGACAATTTTTGCCTGCGCTATAAACAAGCATGAGCATGATATTCAGCACTGATATCTACATAGTTACCATGGTGATATTAAAAGTATTCAGCTAGTTGAACCCACTCTAGTATAACACCAATCCTCTGACATTTACCCTTGGTTATTGATAGGACCTCATATATGTTTTATGCCAAGGTGAGATATTGGCATGTTTTTGAGATAAGTAACAAGCATAGAATGATTCCATTTGTTTATATTTTATGATATTGGTACCCATAAGAGCTCTTTATAAATGAAGAATCTATTTTCGTGTATACGTGTTTGCATCGTTTGCGCTAGTGATCCCCAGTCATTGTCCGTGTGCATGTGGGAGATTGTCGTGCTCGCTTTTTGTGGGGGGTTCATATCAACCGTGAGTAGATTCTCCCTGCCAGGCAAGCAGGGGAGCGATATCCAATCACCCCTATGCGGGGACATTGCCATATTTCACAAAGTAGCTTGCCTGCACGGAATTTACGACCGTATGCCCCCATGCGCAAAAAATTATCAGTCGTCCTCGAGCATATGTACACAAACAAAAAGGACGAGTAGGAAGAGAGGTGGAAGGGACAGAAATTCAGTTCAAAAGGAGGCAGAGTGAAACTGTCAGCTCAGCGGCTTTAATGGGGCAGGATTTAGGGGAGAAAATATTGCTTTACATGTATGACGTGAGCGCGGGGACCAAGACCCTAATAAAATAAAAGCCGCTCGCTTGTCGCAGCAGATGAAATCTTAGCTGGGAAAACAAGCTGGGCTCATCTGCTATTTGTTTTGATTTGGTTATTGCCTCTTTTCTCGAAAGACCGGCACACAGTCATCGATCGGGCAGCGTGAAACGACTGCGTGGGGGGGAATCCGTTACTAGCGGGGACTAGGCATCGGTCCACACATTCTTGGCAGTCTGTTGTTACTTGCCAGTGCAGGAGAGAAAAGGGCATCAAAAATGCGAGATGAAAATTTAATATCAAAGTTCGTCTTTTGATGCATTTTCCTGACAAAGTCGGACGTGATGAGTAAAACAGTGTCAAAATCAATAAAGATCATCCATAGTGTGGACAGGCTTATAGCTGACGGAAAATTTTCTTTCATATCCCCCCCCCCCACACACACATCTTTGAGATTGCTGGAAAAAAAAAGAGAAAAAAATAGATACAAATGTATGTTTCCTATCTAAAGGTAGAATCAAATGTTGGAAATTTAGTAAGTTAGTTCAACAATGCATCAAGCAGACACAGACATGCTATGAGAATAAGTTCACATCAGATTTAGATCGTGCTCGATCTTAACCACATAGGCATGTGACAAGATAATGTCAACTTATGCTGTGCTGCAGAATCTTGACAGGGTTGTATTATTCACTAAGAGACAGTAATGGGTGGCTAACGCACCCTAAACTAAGGAGAAAACAACCCCAGCAATCCAGGAAACACAGAAAAGATGTCATTCTATGTCAGTGCACTGAAAATGTGAGACCTCACAAAAAGCAGTCACATATTGTTGTCCAGTGGAAAAATTTCACAAAGGGTTCCTCTCACAGGGTATTAATATCACAAACTAAACAGTAAGTTTATGTAACATTTTTCTCCTCCCTCATGCTACATCCCCCTCTTCCCCCCCCCCTAAAAAAAGAGACACCCCTGTTTGCTATTTTGATTTCTTGTAATGCAGTGGCCATGCCAAATGAACGTGCTGCCACCGTGTTTGGTCTGTCCTGATCAATGTATTATTTACCGCTCAATTTCCAGGTTTGCCCGGAAGCCAGCGACGAGCTGGGCTGAGATTTTCCAGACCTCCACCATTTTTAAGGCCAGATTCTGCCAGAAAATGTGCTTGAAACTGTGGCCCTCTAGGGGATTTTGTGGCAGCGTATCGCAGTTTCGAGCAGTTAACCGCTCATGTTTACACAGTATCCTGTGCACAAGATACGATGGGCTTCAGATCACATGACAAGGCCGGCTGAGGTCGCCTGAGAAAGAACAGAGTTTCCATTGTGCAGACTAGCCCTGGCGCGGCGAATACCCTCAGGTTTGGATTTCTGTGACGACATTCCTCCCGTACCAATCATCAAGACACTACCTCCCAATGACGCAGCCATTAAGATGGATGCAGGTCGCCATGGTTACCCATTTAGTCCACCGATCCCTGTGGTTCTAACCCTGCCTGCCCGTACCCCACCCCTCCTTGTCCTGTATGGATTATTTGGTAGAGACAGGAGGAGAATAAAAAAAGGGGGGGGGGGAAGGGGGAGGAGGTTGGGTAGAAATTACTGGCATGAGATGGAGTGGGATACGACTTGGTGTGTTTTGCCATCACACCAGTTACATTTGCATGCATTTGAATATTTTAGTATGGTAACTCTTATAGAGTACCTGACTGATGATGTCACAGTCTTGTCCTTTGTTGATTCCATAGAAGATGTTGTTACACAGTGCTTCAGTTGGGCAGTGGGTTGTAACTGAGTGGGAGCTTTGCTAGCAACCGTTTGTGTTCACAGATATACGTGCCACACGATGCTGTTTGGAACCAGTTTCCATGGGGATGAATGGCTATGACATCACACATCGGTACTCTATTAATGCAAGGTCTACATAGCACATCTTATCACCAGGGGCTTAGTCATCAAAGTAGGGTGTGTCAAAATTTATCAACATGATTATGAAATATCAGAACAATATGTATTAATGTTTTTAGCTGTGAACAAAACAAATGGGGTTAAAATTCTGTTCCTTTGCTTTCAAGTCTTAAAAGCCCTCATTTTTTTTCTTCTCTACTAGATTCTCCAATAGATTTCAACCTCAGAAAGCAAAACATTAATACAATTTTTTTTTGCTCTTTTTTTTTTCTAATGAGCCCAAGGCATGGGCTGTCAGAACAGGACATAGTTTTCAACCTCCCTACATTTTGTTTGTTTGTTTTTTTTTTATGCCTATTGTTGATGCATACAAGTTAACTCTTAAAACTTGTCTAATTTCTTATGTTATTGATAGTGTATATTTACCTCTTTCTGTCTGAGATTTTCCATCATCCCAATAAAATGTGCGCTGTGCATTTAGTTTAATGTGTGTGTGTGTGTGTTTGTTTGTGTGTGTGTGTGTGTGCGTGTGCGTGTGTGTGTGTGCATGTGTGTGTTTATGCATATGTTGGTTAAGTTGCCAAAGCAAGGCAACTCTCATTAATGTCATATGACATTTAGAAATCAAATCACAAACTATTTATGACCTGATGTGGTGAAATCAGACAGCATAGAAGGGAGAGAGGAAAAAAAAAAACAACTTGGACAGATGCAAAAATCACAACAAACATGGAAAGCTGTTACCATATCAACCACGGATAGGCACATCCAGATGGTTAAATGGGATAATCTCTGGTAATCCTTAATGCAGCTTTAATTGATGAGGGATCCATTGGGATCAAGTAGGGAGATGTATGTACAGTGTAACATGCAAATGTCAGAATGCTTTTTATGCAGTTGCTCTCCATCGTCATAATTCATTTCTGCTTTTGATAGTCCGGCATGTCGGGATGCTTGGGAGCGCATTTGAATGGCGATTGATGAAAACAAGAAGGGAGTGCTGACTTTTCCACGGGCCAAAACCTGTGCCGAGGATACAAGCATTTCTCATCTGAAAGTGGTGTGTTATGCAATGTGCAGACCACAATTCTCCAGACCACAGAATTGCATTTTGTGTGGATTTTTTTTTTTTTTTTTTTTAAGGACCAGTTGATCAAAACTGGCACAGTTGTTTAAATGTTGATGGGTTTGTTATGAATACTTGTTATAAAACAGCTATAGAGTAGGCTGCTCATAATGCAGGTATGCGCTATGTGAATATGAAGGGGAAAGTTCTGTATCCTTTTTTATTTCTTTAAAGTCTGAAATATGGTACATCAGCTGGGAGGCAGAAGAAGGGTGTTAAATCCTATAAAGGTGCACACGTTCAAATGCCCTTCTGGCTCTCAAACCGTCAAATTGTTCACTTCAGCTGTGCTATTTCTGTGGTCACGGTGCATTCTCTGATGGCTAGTGTATATGCACACAGACAGACTAGGGAGCTCTGCTCATCACCGCAAGTGTCTGTGGACGGAGGTGTTATGACATCACGCTGTAAGCTCTTGCGTCGTCCTCTCCCGTGTCCCTTCCCCCCCCCCCCCCCCAGTCTGTGGCCCTAGCTGAGGGAAGCTGCAAATCAGTGATATTGCATTCTCCGTGTACGCAGGTGTAGAGGAAGACAACTCGGATGCGTGCCACGGAGCTTGCAGCCACGTGATGTCATTACCTCTACCGAGTCCTTATTGTCTGATGCCAAGATTTCTGAAAAAGAAAAAAAAAAGAACAAAGGATGAAGAAAAGGAAGAAGAATTCTCTGTTGCATCTTGGGAAGAGGAGAGCTCAATTCCATCTGCCGTTAAATGAATGAGATACCCAATCCCAACACGTGTGTTCGTAGAGGTCTGGCAACCTTTGTAATAGTAACATGGCAAATGCATGCTCACCAAAATGCAGTGTGGCTAATGTGTGTGTGTGTGTGCAGGGTTCGAAATTGGCGATGGTCCGCTGGCCATTGGCCACCCAAAATCACGTCGGACTAGCTAAAAATCATCAAATTCGGAAGTTACTAGTCCGTGTGGCCAGCCAAATATTGCTCCAGTGTCGTTCCCAGCATACTGGCTGGCTGTGACAAGCGCTGAACGCAAATCGCTGCGTATATGTAGGTGTGCAGCGCGCGAACAGAGCTAGTCCGTTTGTGCATCCTGTCCATTTGTGCATCCTGTAAAGGAGTCTGCGCCAAGACTACTACATGCACCACCCTGGCACGGTCTCATATATATAGGCCGTGTTGCTTCTCCCTGGAGAGGCTGCAGTGCCAGTGGTGCGTGTTGTAGTCTTGGCGCATGCAGACTTTTTCCACGACCTACAAGGGTTTGTGCCTGCAAACTAGCAGACGCCCATGGACCCTGGTGTTTACATCGATCGCCGTGGTGTCTGAATGTATACCGAATACCGGTAGTTGTATTGTGTGTCTGGCCAGCCACATGCACATGCTGCTACATGCACTTTGTCCAATGTCTGTTTCTTTTCTCTCTCTCTCTTCTTTGCTTCTTCATCCGCTTATTCCCCTACCTCCCAAGTACGAACTGACTTTTTAGAGTGTTGTCTGTGTGATCTTAACGATGTTATTGCATCATTTTTCTGCAATTAAGAGGTGAGTTTCTGTTCATGTGTTGCATACTTTGTTTGACGATGTGCAGGTGAAAAGTGTTCGAACTTTGTTTCCCGTGTACCGTGGAAACTCGATATATAGTTGTAATATACAGTGACTAGACCTTCATTCGCCTTCGGAGATCTGATAACAAACTGATTTCTCTGGTCCCATTGAATTCATTTCCTTTGTTTTGTATTGTTTATTGACTACTGATATAAACATTAGGATTACAAAGAACAAATTGTCTTGGTCCCAAGGAGCTCGTCATACCGAGTTTCCATTGTACAAGTGTATTTCGCTTGGCGTTCGGTGCTGCAAACTTCCGCTAGGGCTTATTCTCTTCCGTGGTTTCTAATATTATCGTGATTATCACTACTAGTTTGGTACAATTTCTTTCGTTTAATGTCACTCTGTTCGTTCCCTTTATATTTTGAAGTATTTAAAAGTGATTAATTTAAGTGTCTGGCACTGTACATGCATTGTCGTAACGGCGATTTCTCCGCTTTGCTGCAGTATTTCGAAGGAAGTTTGATCCCAGCTGTGTGTGAGCTTTTGTAGAGTTTGTGTTGTCGGGATGTTGTTGTTTGCGTAGGTGCAGTTTATCTCGAGTGATCATGTTGGTCATGTTTCTGAATGTTATAGGACAAGGGCCGAATGATCTGAGTGATGGTGACGATAATTACTGATGCTGGTGTAAAAGACAGCTTGCTGAGCATACTTCTTCTTTCCCCTCCGGCCCATGAATGATGAAAAAAAAAAAAAAAATACATACACCTCACAACAAGAACCACTTGCTAGATAGCAACCTTCGTAAAGTTAAATCTAAATGTTCATTAACAGCAAAGGGGAAAAACACGACAGTAAATACAAGCGAAGAGATTGTGTATGCAGTCTCTGGTCTTACGAGAAACTTGACACCCCACCCCCTCTCCCCTTGTGGAAATTTCCACAAAACCAGGAACCAGACCCCAGCTAGGTGCCAGACGAAAGAATGTGCGCACTGGAATTTATAAACAGGGTGTAAATATAGCCTGGAAATATCGATCGAAGAACTAGCTCGTGAGTTGAGTTCAAGGAATCATCGCAAAGATCATGATTTTATAAGTAACAATGGTTCTATAGCCTTTCTTGTGACCCATAGTAGAAATATCGAACAGTCGATTACACTATAAATCATAATAGTGTGCTTGATCGAGTATTTTAAATGTTTACTGAACTGTAGAAAGGGATTGATTAATCACTCGATTAAAAACTAAATCACAGAAATATATGAAAGTTCTCGTATGCCGAGACAAATTCACTACCCGGTTAGACAGCGGGAAGAGAATCTAACCTCCCTGGGTGTCGGGAAGTTTTCACAAACTCCAGGATCACCCCCTCCCCCTGCCAACCCCAACATGTTGCTCCCAAACGTGCATGGTAAATGCATGGCGTCTCGATGTCACCGTCAGGTACCCGAGGCTGCTTTGTTTTTGTCTTGGAATATTGATTCATTTCTTGTCATGACATGAGTGTAGTAATCTTTTTGCATGACTATGTAAAAATTTATGATACTCAACTCGTCTTTTTGATGTTTTTCTTTCAGTCCAAAAGGAAGACAAGATAGTATCATGACGTATCAATTGTTCAAAAGGTCTGCTTTTGATAACTCACAGACTATCAAATCACCCTTGCCTGTTCCCAGGCCCCTAGCTCCACCCAGGGAGGTGGAAAGGGGTTCCACCTCCCTGCTCCACCCAATCCAGCAATCTACACGCGCGCGCAAATTTTGCCATGTGGTTTTGCCAGCCAGCTGTCGGAATGTGCTTTGAAGTTACATGGCAGCCTGGCCTGGCTGGCCTGAATGGGTGTCGAGTTTCAATCAACATACATGTAGTACTGTTGTTTTATTCTTTCACCTGACAGAAACACGGAAATCAGGAAGGTGTAGGGAAGAGGTTTTTGTTGTGTGTTGCAATATGTGTGTGTGTGTGTGTGTTTTCTCGTTGTGTTTTCTTGGTTTTCTTTTCCAATGAGATCGAGGCCAAGGTGTGGAAAGATCAGAGTGAAATGAGTACAAGTACACAGTGAAATGAGTCAGGTAGAGGGGAGATGGAATAACCAATTACCAGAAGCATTTTAAATATTGAAGTACCAATATTATGTGAAAAAAAAATAAGGAGAGCTACACCTATTTTAGTGCTCCTGACAAGGCGTAAAGGAGCGTGGTAATAGTCCTCAAAAATGAAACCCTGATAATTGTGGCCTTAAATATGCTATTTCTCTCTTTTTCTCAACCTCAGCTGTTTATCAACTTCACTCTCTTTTTTTTTTCCCATTAAAACCTTGACATACTACTGATTTTTTTTTTTCAATTATTTATATTTTCTGATTTTTTTTTTCTGTTAGGGCAAGTGTTTTACACTAATTTGCAAATCTGCTTGCCCGATCGGGCAAGTGAGTAAAAAAAGTTGTGTAGCACCCTGGTTTATAATGGTGCCTCAAAAAGATGCTTAGCTTAAAACAAATCGACCATTAATTAGGCCTGTATTTGTCACTACTGAAACGTTTGTTTGGAGATAAAAAAAGAATGAATAATCTACATGTTCTTCACTTCTTGTGAATGTCGTGTTGGTGTGATTACGGCGTGTGTGCGTTCGTAAATAAACATCAACATTTCCGAGAAGGCCTGTAGGCTGTATGTTTTGCCCCTGACCCGGGAGACAATTTAACCTGTCACAAAACTGTTACAAAACATAGTGATGATGAATGATGATAATCCGAAGTAATGATAATGAATATGATATATGATATAATAACTGAAATGTACTTGGGGCCCTCCCCAAATTGACATTAGTCATGCGATTAAAAAACAAGACGGACTAGTCAAAAATTTCTGTTGGCCAGTCAAAAATTTTGCGGACTAGCCAAAATTGAATCTAACTGGTCCGTGTGGCTAGTTAAAAAAAAAGTTAAGCGCGACCCCTGGTGTGTGCGCGCACCTGAAATTCACCTGTAGAAACCAATGTACATGTATAGAAAATTGGAATATGTTATAATTTGTTGTTAAATGGTGACAAGTGATGCTGGTTTCTTGTAATTTTGTTTTGTTTTTTTCTGTGCAAAGTTTGTCATGTCAATACCAGCCACTTTATGCCTGATGATTATTTGGAATGATTAAGAATGCAAATTTGATCAGCCTTAGCTGGCTTGAAAGCAACTGAAGTAAAATTATGACCATCAGGGCAGGTCCTGAAAACTTCATTTGTAATATTTTAGCCACATGTTTTTGCTTTTGTTTTTTTGTTTTTCAATTGCACTTTGCATGCTGCTATGCTTTAATGTACTGTATACTGTTGACCCATCAGGGTCATGTACTGCTTATTCCAGCTGTTGAATGCTGTCTAATTTTACTAGATTCACTAACTTTTTGTTATGCTTTTGTTGTAAGTAATATATATAGCACTTTAACAATGATATTCAATGTTGTTTACTTACACTTCTTTGTTTTGCTGACCTTTTCTATTATATATACAGATGTATAGATATATTCATTTCATATATAAATGCATGAAATTATAGAAGTGTTTGAATTCATGACTGTCTTCATCATGCTCATTTTCTTTCTAATCATTAATTCATCTTTTTTATAACTTGTCATTTAGTCATTGATAGTTGGTATCCTGGGGCTGCTTCGCACTCATTTGTTTTTAGTATTTATTTGTTTTATTGTGGTTTGTTGTGGTTCATGCTTGAGTGATCATCATTTTGGTCGTGGTTGATTTACACTGCATGCCCTGCACACAGCTGCATTACACAGAGAGTTTTTCAATTCATTAGTAGTGCTATTCTTTGTCACTTGTGTGATTGATAATGCTCATATCTTCTTTTTTTTTATGCCTCCGCCACGAAGTGGTGCCGGAGGCATTATGTTTTCGGGTTGTCCGTCCGTCCGTCCGTCCGTCGTAGCGTCCTTCCGTCCGTCCGTCAGTCCTTCCGTCCGTCCGTCCGTCCTTCCGTCCGTCCGTAATGAATTTTGTGGACAAGGTAACTATCAAAACCTGTTGAGGTATCCTAATGAAACTTGGCATGTATGTGTATTAGGGTGTGAAGTTGTGCCTATCAACTTTTGGGTGCACATGCTCAAGGTCAAAGGTCAAAAGGTCAAGGTCAAATACATAAAATGTCACTATTTCCACCATATCTATTGAATGCCTGAAGATATTTTCTTGAAACTTAGTGTATACATGTTTTACCCAATTAAGATTCTCTGGTGAAAGTTTGCGTCATGAGGTCAAAGGTCAAAGGTCAAAAGGTCAGGGTCAAATACATGAAATTTCACTATTTTCGCCATATCTATTGAATGCCGGAAGATATTTTCTTGAAACTTAGTGTATACATGTACATGTATTACCCAATTAAGATTCTCTGGTGAAAGTTTGGGTCATGAGGTCAAAGGTCAAAGGTCAAAAGATCAAGTAAAAATATCAAAACTTCTTTTTTTTTTCTCTGTGCCTTGGAAAATTGTTCAAGGTATCTTCATGGAACAGTATATACATGTACTGACTGGAAGTGATTATCTAGAGAATGTAGGGTTCATGGGGTCAAAGGTCAGGGGTCAAAGGTCAAGTGCAACACTTCAAAATTTTACTATTTCCCTCATATTTATGCAATGCCAGCAGGGTTATTATTTTTTTACACTTGGTGTATGCATGTGTAACCTAATAGAAATTATCTGGAAAAATTTTTTTTTCTTCTTTTTTTGCCTTAAAGGTCAAAAGGTCAAAGATCAAGTGAAAGTGCTGAATTAACTTTTTCCTCCATATCTCGAAGTGGCTCAAGTTATCTTGAAACTTAGTACATATTATGCATGTTCTACCTGAAAGTGATTATCTTATGAATTTTAGGGTCAAGGGCCAGATGAAAATGGTAACAATTTACTATTCATTTCAGAAATCGCACTTTTTCTCCACACCTGTACCTTGAAAATTACTCAATGCCTAAATGTATGAATGGGTCAAAGTCAAGTTAAAGTCCTTAAATCCCTAGATACATGCTCTCCTATTCATCCAATTAAACCTAGGTCAAGGAAGGTGAACATTCAACACATTTGTGACAAACTTGTCATTTCAATATTTTGCCAATTTTGTGAAAATCTAGACCTATTGGGAAAATCATGCATTATGGCGGAGGCATACCAGTCGCCAAAGCGACATTTCTAGTTTATTCTATAGCATAGAATACAATGTGACTGCCCTTTGCAACATCTTTTTATTTTTTTTTCCCCACGTAGAAGTGTCTAGAAAAAGAAATGTGATATCTTAAGGCTGTTACTTTCGTGCACATGCAATCATGTTGGATATCAGTTATTCACGGGGCATTTACCACCGGTCTAGTCAATTTGTTATTCAGCAAAGGGGATTATGTATGAGGCCTCGTCTGGGACATATGGCTGTTCTCTTCCCTTTGAGCTTCCTTTATTCTCTCGTTCTATCTCTCACCCCCTCTCTCTCTCCTTCTTGCTGTTAGTAGCCAGTGCACAGGAATGAGTTTCAGTGGCCGTGTGCGGTAGCCTCGCAGTAGTTAGCATTGTTAGTGGCCGAAGTGGACTGCCTGTCAATTATGATTCACATTATTGAAGCTTTCATATGAAGTTCTGGGAAATTTTTAGCATTAATAGCAGCAATGACCCTCTCTGTTTGCTCTAGTATGTGACATGTTTTATTTTTTATTATAAGTCTGTCACATCTCCAATAGCATTTTTATCACCAGGATAACATATATAGATAAATTATATATGTGTATATGTATAAGCTGTTATTTTTGCGAGGGTTTAATTTTTGCGAATGTCGCGAATTACAGTTGGATCGCGAATTTAACAACATGCGAAAATGACTCCATGTGCTGTGTTAATAGAGCATTAACGTAAGCGTCAGCGTCGATTCGCGAAAACAACATCTCGCGAAAATGTCTATGACCTTGTCATTTGCAAATATATCTGTACGCGAAAATAACAGCATATACAGTATGTATAGTATGTTCATTATTTTTAATATAACTTGCAAGGTCATCTTCATGATAGACAGATGGTAAAAAGAAAAGAAAAGAAAATAGAGTGAGAGAGACAACCATGATAATCCGTAATGATGGCAGCGGGCAGTCCACTCTTTCTGATGATAAAAGCTATCAGTATTGTTTAAGGCAAAGCTGTAGGATGTTTTTTTTTCTTTTTTTCCAATCTGCTGTGAAATATATCTGCTGCCTGACCTGATCTGCCCCTGTTTGTACTGGTCACAGGAGGCATTCACCTTTTGGAAATCTGGATGTTTCTCGGTCCTTAGACCGTAAGAAATTTGTACCATATCTTGAAAAATCACTGATATACACCCTACGTCACTCCAAAAACAGTGCTTCGATGCGTTAAAGTTAGTGATTGGTTTGGGGGAAGAAGGAATATTTTGAAAGTTTTGAAGGATATGACTTTAACTCTTGCATTTTCGAGCCATGTTTTAACACGCATTTGTTTTCTTTGTTTCTTCTCTGTGTATAGACCAATAGAGAGATGTTTCAGTATATCAACAGACATCATCTTTCAGGTGGATCTTGCCTTCAACCTATTCTTTCTGCTCTACTTTATTCTGAGGGTAAGTTGTGTTTAATGTATTTCTATGTTTTTGATTATTAAGTTTTGAATTGTATTATCAGTTGCCAAAGGGTCAAGCTTATTGCTTATCATAAGCGATACTGTATGGTAATTCATAACACATGTACTGTAATTATGTCACAGATGTGTGTATAATGAAAATTGCTGAAATTGTAGAAACTAGCTATAATGGGTATCATATCTATTTGTATTATGTTTGATTATGTTGCTAAAATTAAAGAATTGTAGAGATGATGCCATAGAGAATAAATCAAATCAAATCAAATCAAATTAAATCAAATCAAATCAAATCAAATCCACTCACTCAGAGTCAGATTAATACAAGCACTGCTCTCTCTGAAGCCCTGACATTATTATCATCATTACTGTAAAACCACAAATATTCGTGTGCATGAAACTTCAAGGAATTTTGCGAGGAGCCAAGATTTGCGAAGTTTCCCAAGTCAAATGCGCATGAAAGTGTATGTCTGCACGACGCATTGAATGCCAGTGGCGACTCGCAGAAGTTTCATGTTGCGGCAAAAAAGGTCGTCTGCTCCCATTCGCGTAAGTCTGATGCCACGAATGTTTCTAGTTTTAACAGTATTCCAGCATTGCCAGGTATTTGTTTAATCACCCAGGTCAAAATGGCAGCAGAGTTTAATAGGAGAAACATCTCTCCTATAAGGATGTGAGTACCATGCTGGATTTGAACCTCGGATCCCCCATTTAACCCCCGTGTGTGCTCTGAGTGCTGATTCTAACAGAAAACCAACGTTGTACGCACAGTCAAAAGTACCTGGCACAGAAAGGGTTAGGGTGGGATTTCACGGAGCACGCGAACGATTTGCGAAGGACGCGAATGACAAAATCCAACATTCAGAAAAGTTTTTCTCCGAATGTTTTCCGACAATGAAGCCGAAAACTATCCTTGCGCAATTTGTGCGAAGTTTCCACGACGTATGTGCGAATGTCGTGTGTATCATTGCTAAAGTACAGCATGTTACGTACACGAAGAACACGCGACGGAAATGCGAACAACGAAAAATTGTCAATAATCATGGGAGAAAATGTACCCAAGGAGAGGTGGAAGCTGTCTTGAGTTGATTTTTTTTCTTTCCTCTATTTCTCCTTTCTTTTTCTCTCATTTCTCTATCGTGTGCTTGCCTACATTTTTTTTTTTCCCTAGGACATATCTCCACTAGTAAAGCCTTTGATCTTTTTTTTTTTTTTTGCAGTTCCCCCAACACATAATCTCTATAGTTCAAATGCAATTTTACATACTTTAGATTAATTTTAAGTGTATTCTACGATTATTTTTTGTATATCAAACATTTATTTCTCCTTGCTAGTCTTTAATTTCTTTTGTTACTATAGTTGATAATAATTGTTTGATGTTTAGATGTATGTTACAATTTTTATTTGTAGAAAACGTATAGGTCATACATCCCCCAAACGTGCGCTAAACGTTCGCAAGAATATCTCAAAAGGTACGCGAACAGTTTGCGATTACGTCGTAAAATGATCGGAAAAACTTCGCAGATTTCGGGTAACATACGCGAGACATTCTCCAAAGTTTCGGAGTCTGTTTGGGGTTTCACGAACATTTTGCGAACATCGCGCGTGTCTTGCGAAGGTCTTGCGCATATGACGAGGCTTTAAAGACACTTTCGAGAACAATTCACGAGCAAATCACGGCCAAGTGTGCGGAAAAGGTTCGCAAAAAATTTCAAACTTTTTTGAAATTCTCGCCGAAGTAAAAACGACATTCGCGAACAATTGACGACGCTTCCGAACCCTCATGTTCGTTTGGCGATCTTTTGCAGACTAAAATACGAATGCTGGATTTTGCTATTCGCGTCCTTCGCAAATCGTTCGCGTGCTCCGTGAAATCCCACCCTTAGCGCTCGATGACCTTTATTCATAAATTACTGCAGCGATCCCACCATTGTAATGCAGAAGAGTTGCTTCCACCTTTGGATGCTTAATTGCTGGACTGGACTCGTCACTTTGCAAGTTGTCGTTGCCCAAAGCCGAATACGTAGTATGGTAGAACCTTGTCATGAGAACCGTCTTGAGCCCAAGAATATTAGCCATGTTATATCGGGGTAAGAAAAAAAGGACCTGCGAAAATTACTTTAAAAAAAAGAAAATTTATGTCTTATGAAAGAAAATTTGATACCCAAGGCATTTGGAAATCATAATCAGCTTCAGCTAGTCCACAGTATTATTATTTTGTGCAGAGTAATAATGTGATCCAATTTGACGGTCATATATTGTCAGGATGTACACCAGTTCATAGTAGCCTGCACACAGTGATTGTTAGAACAGTATGACACAACACATTCGACAAAGTTGTAAGTCTAATCACCAAGATGATTAACTTTTGATAGATAAAAGAAACCTCCCCCTCCCCACAAAAAAAAAAGAAGAAAAAAAAGCAACATATATATAAAATATGATGAAAATCATGTGTTTCATGATAAATCTTTGTATTCTGGCAATGAAAATAAGAAACTGCACTTGTGGACAACTTAAAATCGAAAAGAAAGCCAAATAGTGCTTTAAAAATGGTTTCATCAGGAAGATTATTTGATGAACTGCTATGTCTTTTTCAGCCGTATAGGAAAGTCATATCTGAAACATATTTTATTGTGACTCGTACCCAAATTAACCCATGCGATACAAATTCAAGGTTAGTAAAGAATGCCCAGTAACTCCACCAAGTTGCATAGTATCTACAAATTTTTGAATTTAAACCCTCATCGACATTTTGAGGGCAACTGTCTTGACAGCGCATTCACAGAACTTTTCTCCTCCCTGTATGCCCTACCCTTGTTCATTTCACGGCCCTTGCAAACAGGAGCCATGGCGGAATGCGCGCCGGCAGAAAGTTCAATTAGGAAACGGTGGGGCAAAGAGCCCAAGCCACTCCACTTCATGAGCTTTGTGCGGCGAGCAGGGTCCCCGAGTGAGAATTTCTCGTCATATTGACTCGGAATGGATCATGCAGATAACATTTCATGTAATCTCATTTAGCACTTTACCAGGCTCCCCCACACGAGGGAGTCCTTCTGTTTACCCAGGCGGCTTGTCTGCCCGCACGGCGGACTCGCACTTTTGTGTTGCGGAGTGAGCCACGACGAGCAGCTGCATGCTCGAAAAAAAATCCAGCACCGTTCTGAGGAGAAGAATGTGAAAACAAGATGCGAGATGTGCTGTTATGTTAAATGTTATAATCTTCATTGTTGCACAAGTACATGCTTTGTACCTGAGATATAACAAATATTGAAAAAAAAAGAAGAAAGGTGCGAGAGAAGATGTGATATTTTGATTTACTAGTCTCACTTGCAGATATGTTATTTTACCGTTGTCAGTGCACAAGTCTGTGTCTCGTGAAAAGACATTCTGCGAACGTACCCATATTTTGTGTATGGTTTATAAAAAAAGAATATTTCAGGCTTTCAAGTGGCCCTACTTTTCCTACTTTTTCCTACTTTTTTACTGCTGTCCCTACTTTTCCTACTTTTTTGCTCAAAATCCTACTTTTTCCTACTTTTTTGGTGAAAAATCCTGCCAAAAAAAAAAAAAAATGTGCAAGGCTACCCGGTACTTGAATATTTTATAATCAGAAATGATAAGTAGACTCTAGTTGCAGATTCTTACTGGTGGGGAGAGCCTCTTCAGTATGAAAGAGGGATAACACAGACCAATCAACCACAAGACTGCTGCCAGCCTCAGCTTTTGCTCCTGTGCAGATGTGATTGATCCCACTGATATTGCAGACTAGGACTTAGAGCAGTGCTCAACCAGCTCTCATCATGGCTCAAAATTACCAGGTAAGCTTGCCATATACTTAAAAGTAGAATTTGACATGTGACTTCCAAAGAATACAACTGAGGGAATAATGCTGCCTACAGCCAGTTTTAATGAATGTAGAGTTCAAGCATATCATGTCTAATGCATGTGCTGGCATGCAAATCCTCAGAAAACAGAAATTTCCTTTGCTAAAATATGGTTTACTACATAAATCGTAAAGGTCATGTCAAAACAAGAAATGACACCTTCAGATCCCATTTGCCTGAAATCCTTCAGTAATATATGTTTTGATAATAATTAACAATGATTACAATATGAAAAACTTAATATAAAAGTAAGCTTTTCACCACAGAAACTCGATCTGGTTGATGTGAGGATGAGTTATTCCCAAGAAAGCATGGATTAGTAGGGACCCATTTGCATGAAACTTGCATATTACTGAGGCTAAATCAAAAGCACTGCTCCCAAAGGTAAACTGGACCTTTAACATGAGGCATATGACTTGTGATATCTATTTGAATCATGGGCAGGTGGTACATGTAGATATGACTACTAGAAACCTTAATTCATCTGAAGGTAAACAGCTGAGGAAAGTTAGTTGCTGAAAAATCAGATGAACAAGAAGAAATGTTTAATTAACAGATCCCACAAATTGTTAACAAGGAGTGAGAACAACAGTAATTACTTAGCCATCGTGAAAGATAAAGACTAATAGAGCAGAAACCTCTTTATGGACAATCTTAAAAGTTGATAGCTTGTAATGTATACATCTTACAAGTATTGTTTAAGAGGTTGAATTGCATCATAGGTAAGACATACATTACCTCGAAGAACTTAAAAGAAAGTAGGAAATGGAAGAACTTCACAGAAAACAAACACAAAAATAATATTTCAGTAACGTTTAAAGATTGATTGAAGTTTAAACCATGAGACGTTGAAGTTCACTTCCTGATGACACTTACAAACTATCAGGAATATGTAGAGAGAAAAGCCATCTAAAGCATTACCTGAGAAAAACCCTAACATTTAGGAAAGATAATGAATGCATATTCCACAAATAAGAGCAAGTGTGTGGATGTTTTAAGTTGAACCGCCAAGAACAGTTTGTTAAGTTTGGAGGAAACAAGTTGCAGTAAAATTAGAAGCCATGATGTCTTTTTATTCCACAGATCTTGCAAATTTTAGTTAAGGCTGAACATCTTTTTATTACCCAGCTAGTTTGAACAAGATATGAGAAAATGGTAGAACAGAAATCTCGTAATGAAAGTGGTCAAAGTGTGATGAGTCATTTGAAGTGACATATCAGAAATATTGAACCATCTGAAAGAGTCTTGGTAAAATGTGAGACAGGGAAACCTCTTAAAGGACAAGTTCACCTTCATAAACATAAGGATTGAGAGAATGCTGCAATGTTAGTAGAACACATCAGTGAAAATTTGAGGAAATTGGACAATTTAAAATTTTTGTGTTGGAACCGCTGGATGAGGAGACTACTAAGGCTCGTGATGTCATATGAGTACAACAGTATAAAGAAAATATAAAGAAAATTCAACATATTTTCACTTATTTTCACATAAAAAAAGAGCACCTGACTTGCCTCTTTCTAAATGCAATGGGAATAATATTACCCATAACATATGTCAGTAACAAGTCAAGGGAATGAGTACTTTTTTTTCAAAAAATGAAATTTTGTGAAATTCTCTTTATATTTTCCTTATATTGTTGTACACATGTGACATCATACACTGCAGTAGTCTTCTCATCCAGCGGTGACTGCACAAAAACTTCAAACATTCATAACTTTTGAACGGATTGTCCAATTTTCCTCAAACTTTCAATGATGTGTTCTACTAATGTTGCTACATTCTCTCAATTCTTATGTTAATGAAGGTGAACTTGTCCTTTAAAGAAGAAAAAAAATTGAATGGATGGATGTGTATGCCAATTGTGTCAACATACAAAACTTTAAGTTGAAGGTGAAAACCAACAGAACAATGGAGAGTATCAAAATTGAAAGGGCACAAATACACTGTATTTAAGGGGGGGGGGGAATGGGAACTGCATGGTAAATATACAGATCTCCTAGAGTGTATTTGTACTCAAACAACCAGAGAAATCAGAGAAGCTAGCAAGGACTAAAATGATAATGACAGTCACTGTTTATTTATTCTCCAGATCTTGCAAAGAGTAGTTTATAAGATTAACATGCTGAAATACTGAGCCAGCAAAATATCTGGAGAATGAAAAGCGGAGTCTCAACCATGTAAAATTTCAAAGGCGGAAGGATGTAATATTCTCAAAAGATATGAAGAAGTTTGATTTCAAGAATATTGAATGAACTTAAAAGTGCCTGGAATGATTGCAAAATGGAGAATCTTCTTGAAAAGGTCAAATAGCTGTATGTGTATTCAACAAAAAGGGTCATGATGAGCTGAAAAAAAGTTGAATGTAAAGAACTATTAACTATGTCCAGTAAATGTGGCAAATATTGCAAACAGTAGTAAGTCATTGGAAAGTACAGAATGATTATTTTCTACAAATCTTTCTAAATTAACAAATGTAAGTTGATTCAAGAATATTGATGGAATCTAGCATCAACAGAACACCAAAGAAATGAAAACTTATTTATTTGTTATCTACAGAAAATTATCAAAAGTAGAGTCATTTTTTGCTACCTATAAAGTCGGTAAGACTACAGTGAGTGAGAAACAAAAAGCAGATGTACATGTATGCTCCTCACATCTTGTAAAGTGGAGTCATTTGGTTATATTACAGTCTCATGTTACTCTACATGCAAGAATACTACATTTCTCTAATGCTGAAATGTAAAGTATTTACTTTTTTTCTCTCTCTCTGTGGCTGTTTTGTGTTCTAGTGGTTTAAGTGTTTCAAATTGAGCTTGCCTTGTGTTTCCATCTATATCATATGATTATGAAGATAATCTATATCACTGGAAATTCAGTTGTGGACACTGCCATAAACTCACAGTATCTGAGTGTGTAGATTTGTAGTGGGTCAGGATTTGCAAAATAAAGATGTCAATTCATTGGTAGATATAATTTCACTTCGTAAGGCCTCACTGTCATGAGACAACCCATTTTTCATGCATGTCTTGCTAGAAATGTAATATGATAACACATGCTCTCAGAGACTGATACTGAGCACTACATATAAGTAGTTTAAATTATCCTGTTATTTTGAAATGTTTGAACACATGTTAAGTGCTTACATGTATTTGAAATTGAAAGTCTCTTGGAAAGAAATAATTTCACTTCGTAAGGCCTCACTGTCATGAGACGACCCATTCTTCATGCATGTCTTGCTAGAAATGTAATATGATAACACATGCTCTCAGAGACTGATACTGAGCACTACATATAAGTAGTTTAAATTATCCTGTTATTTTGAAATGTTTGAACACATGTTAAGTGCTTACATGTATTTGAAATTGAAAGTCTCTTGGAAAGATATAATTTCACTTCGTAAGGCCTCACTGTCATGAGACAACCCATTCTTCATGCATGTCTTGCTAGAAATGTAATATGATAACACATGCTCTCAGAGACTGATACTGAGCACTACATATAAGTAGTTTAAATTATCCTGTTATGTTGAAATGTTTGAACACATGTTAAGTGCTTACATGTATTTGAAATTGAAAGTCTTTTGGAAAGTAAGTATATTGCTTATCTCATGGTCATTCAGCTGGAACCTGAAAGCATACTAAGTTGTTGTAAGCATCACTTGAATAACTTCAAATGAAAGTAGATAAAAGTGTCATGTTTTTTAAGTTGCTTTTGTCGAATATCCTTATTTCCAATCTTTTTTACATTTTGGAATGAAACACATATCTTCACAACTTCAAAACATTCAAATGAATGTAGATAAAAGATGCCATCTTTTAATTATGGAAGTGTATAACATACCTTTGGCATAGGTGTATAACTTAACATCATGGAATGTTTATGTCATATTTTGTGGGGTGATATGTGACCGTCCATCACAAAACCAACAAAAGGTTGCATGCACTGATTTTGTATTAGGACTGAAAATAGATGATATGGGCCAATCCCGCCAATCTTGAGTTTTTCATATTTTCTGAAAGAGCAAGTCTTCTTCTATAATATTATACTAAAGTGTAGGATCATAAAACAAAAAGGAAATTGTGTTTTTTAGCAGGTTTTTTTTTTTTTTTTTCTGGAACACTTTTTGGTAGAATAGTGTGATTAGGTGTTTCTCATAGAGTCATCTTTTCATTTCTTAAAAACCCTGTCCATACTTTTAACTTTCAACTCTAATAACTTTAGAAAGGACGATGCTTCTGCTTTGAAAGTTGGCATTGATCACCTACAGAATGTGTTAATAAAGCATGCGCAGCTTAATCTGATAATCTCTTCATTGTTGTAGCTCCAGTGGTTAACATTCTGGAGCCCCTTTTCTCAGTTCACATTTTCTGGAGTGTGTGCTTTCATTCCAATATAAGGATAGGTTTGGAGAGTCCATTTGAATCGAGTTATACATCATTTTTCATATTTAAGTTTGCTCTTTCAGAATCTGCTCTTAATTAAAAATCCATGTTTGGCAACTTTTTGTTGGTGTTGCGATGCAGGATCACATATGGTAGGTGTTCATGTCAATCACAAAATTATGTCTTTTCTATATAAGTATTGTAATAAGTGATCAAGATTCATATTGACTGTACAGTTGAACATGCATTTGTGCTTGTTTCCTGACATTGTTCTAACGAACGTCTGCCTTTGTTGTATTTTTCAGGCTCTCCCAGGAGCAAAAGTGAGGCTGAGGCAGCAGGGTTGTGAGTACAAATTAAGATTTACATGTAACATCAAGAGTTCTGGTGAGTATCGACGAAAACTACTCCAAAAAGCCTGCACATGTCCTGATTTATTCCTACTTTTTTTCTTTAATGCCCTACTTTTTCCCTTTCATGTCCTACTTTTTCCTACTTTTTTAGAGATTTTGTTCCTACTTTATTCCTACTTTTATACATTATCCTGCTTGAAAGCCTGATATTTTGATTTTTATCAATAATGGCCTGTCTTGCATATGATCACTGCCTGGCAAAATAATTTTGTCTATCAGGTAAACTGTACATCTTTGGATATAAACTAGCTGTGATATGTGAAAGGTGGATGTTGGTCACAGCATGAAAAATCGGATGCCAGTTTTCTTATTTCAAGTTTGTGTGTCCCTTATGCAACCTTGAGATGAGATTCCGTTCAAAAGTTGGTATATTGTAGAAGTAGATAAGTCAGACCCCTCCTCAGTAATAATAAAACTGGGAACTTGTGGGTGTTACAGGGAAAAACCAATACTATAGATTTCCAGTGGATTTATTTGGACCTAAAAAATTCCAACTGTTATTTATGGTACAAAATATGAACTTATTCTTGAGCGATATGGGGTTAGCTTTTCATTTTTTTTTTTTTTTTAAAAGCTCTGAAATATTTTACCATGAAATTTTATACACTATGTTGGGAGACATTATTCTTCAACTGTTTGAAAATTTCTGACATTTGCAGAGGGGATATACGACCCTTAAGGGCGTGATTTTGAATCGTGTATAAAGGCCAGGATTGAATATGTTGCATCAATTGCAGTGTTAACTCAACAGGGAGCCAATTAACACCCTAACACATTCTCGAATACATCGTCCACAGGGACCTGTGGATATGTAGAATCAAACACACAGGCAGAATCACTACAACCATTGAAGTGTAGACTATTACTAGAAAGTGCTTCGTGGAATCAGAACATGCATCAGACGTGTCTCTTGATTCGCTCCATCTTGTCAGTTCATGATCCATGGATGTGATTTTGTGAACATTGATGACGCCAAAGACAGTAGATTACCAGCCATCAAGATTTATGAATATTTTTCTTCTCCCAGGACAATGCTAATAATTTAATGGACCACTGGGATATCAACATCAAATATTGATTGTACATCCATGAAGAAAGTGAGGGTAGTGGCCTTTTAAAAAAGATGTTACAAGCAGACATTTAAAATGTAAACAGCATAAAAGGAGAAGAGGATATATAGAGAAGGATGTGCTTACTTGTTAATGAAAGGGTAAAAAAGGCAGATGAAAGCCAACAATCAAATTTATATATAAACCATTGCAAAAAAAAAAAACCCCAACAATTTGTAAGTTCTTTCATTATAAGCCTGTATCATATTATACTCATTTGTATCACAAATCCAAAATGTACCCTGAATGTCATATTTGTATACTGTATACGCCATATATTTCGCGAGTCTAAATTATCCGCGAATCGGGAATTTCCGACGATTTCGCGAGTGGTTAAATTCGCGATCGCGGAGTCCTGTACTGTACGAGGAAATGTACACGCGTACGTCACATTCACATCGAGATTAGAGTCAATATTTTTGCGTGTCTTTAATTTTGTGACTAGCACCCGACTCGCGAAATTCGCAAAAATAAAAACCTCGCAAAATATTTGGCGTATACAGTATATACTCTTTGTAAAACTTTGTTCATGAAAAAGTTGTAGGAACAATCAATAAATGAAGAGTTACAGGGCAATAACTGCACAAAGTAGTTTTTGAGGTGGCAAAACAAACATGGCCCCTCTGGACACATGTTCATTTTGTTCACCACTTATAATATTATGCCTGGAATTGGTGTGGGGAGTCTTTGCATCTACCGTAATTTCTAGGATTTTATCATTATTTCATTAAAGTATTATTATTATTCTTTGATTATAGTTCACAGCATCTCAGGACAAATTCTGGTTCTGGCTTTCACTAAACTCCGTCGTCGACTTCTTCACCATTCCTCCAATCTTTGTCTCCATCTACATGTCAAGAACATGGCTAGGTAAGTGTGGTCTGTCTGACTGTGCATCTGTCTGTCTGTCTGTATATCCCCCTCTGGACATCTGAGTGTCTGTATGTCTGTATGTTTGTATGTTTGTATGTCTGTCTGTCTGTCTCTATCTATGTTAGTAGGTCTTTTAGTAACTTGCATTTATAATGAATGCATTTGGATGTATCTTCATGTATTCATGTCTGTACTTGTGTATATATGTATGTATGTACGCATGCATGTATGAATGTGTATATCTGTACTATGGAGCTGTGTATGTGAGTGTATGAATGCATCAAAATGCATAATTTGTTTTATATTGAACTGTTTGTGTTTTTGTTTATGTATATGTGTGTATATTCATAGAGATGGGTAAATTTTTTCTTGTAGATAAGTAAATATACCTAAACAGATATATTCACACACAAACGCACACAAACACAAACACACACACAGAGATGCCCAAATGTATAATGCAGGTGATAACAATAACTACAAGAGGTTGGAGTGGAATATTATTTTGCACACAGTTTAGTGACCAGCAAAATGCAGTTTAGTGTCCTTGGATGTATCGAGCACATTGTTCAGTTTTCCCCTTCCCCCACTCCTCCCCCCCCCCCCCCCCGATTTGTTTTCCTTTCTATAATGGATACCTAAATTCTGTGTACATGTCTTCATGGGATCATAAGTTGAATGATATCTGCCATACAAGTTGCCATTTTAAGCAACCAGTGGGTGGAAATTGTGTTAATGTGTTTACACCACCACTGCAAGATGTCGTTGCGGTTGTGTAATACATATACAGGTTGGCAGCATTTGGTGAACAGAAAAAAAAGGAAAAGAATATCATCAACTGCCTTCGTGTCTGATGTGAAATGATTTTCTGGGCAGAAGTGGGTTGATGGCTCTGGTATGGAGCGGTAAGAGGGGGGATGGAGGGTGCATTAGTGTGTGCTTATCTGGGCATCGGTGTCACGCAGCATTTGTGGTGTATTAAATGCAGGTCGGGGTCGCGTTCCGGCATCATCCCCTCGTCTGAAGCAGACGATGGCAGGCGCACGCATCTGGCCAACATTCATGGGCACAAATATGCAGAGTGATGAGAGAGATTTTAATTGTCTATATAGCAAAAAAAAAAAAAAATCACACATGAAAAGTTTTCTTAAAAAAAGGAAAAGAAGCCCAAAGAAAACATATGGTGCTACATGTATGCTGGAAACTATTGAACAGAAGAGATTTAGGAAGCTAAATTCTGAATTTCCAACAGCAGCTGCGATCTAACAAATATATCTAAACAGAAGGTGATAATTCATAAAGATCTGTCATAGCACAGCTTTGCCCCTCTGCATTATTATTCTCTTGCTTTCATTAAAGATTCTACATTGTCATTTTTGCAAAGAGCATATTCATCTATCATGCCCTTATGCTTGCCTTGCCTCAAATGGTCAGGCCGTTCTTTTGGCACGCGGACCTACTAAACCATACTGTTGGAATGCTGTCCTCCCCCCCCCCCCCCAATCACCCTTCCCTCCACACTCCCCTGCTGGAGGTGGTTTGTGTTACTGGGTCAAGAGCAGTTCTGCTGTGTTGGCATGGTTACGGAGGACATGGCCGGTTTATATAGATTCATCTGCTCAGCAAGGGTACTTAAACTGCAGTGTAATAGTGAGCATGTCCCGGGGAATGAACCCTTTTAATCGCCATATCTCTGCACGGTACTCGACGATAAAAAAATATGGATTCGAGACTGCTCTCATTTCAGAATCGGCAAGTGTAAGGAGGAATGATTAGGCTAATCAAAGAGATATGATCGAGGGAAAAGGGGAGGGGTGGGTTAAAGACTTTATTAGACCCAAGAATAAAGTCCCGTAGATGTGTATAGTACTTTTTAAAACCGTTTGAAAGAGGCCCAAAGTGCTATTTATTGACCAGTTTGGGGGCTGTAACACATGAATTGCTGTATTATCCCATTTGTAACTGCTGACTGTTTGATAATATTGTCTCATGTTCGGCTGATGACCAACGGGATGCAGCAAAATGGCTGTTCCTTAACCCGTTCCTTCCACAATTCTCTGAGAGCCTTCAGTGCCCCCAAAACGAGATTGTTTTTCGCAGGTCGACAGAGAATGGACAGGTTGGTAATCCACCTGTGCGAAGGCAGTCAAGCGGTACATGTATTGCCTTTCCATGGTCAACTACATGTGCCATAGGACAATGAAAATATTGATTGGGTGCAAGGTATGAATAGAGCATGCACTGATGGGCTCACAAACTCTTTTGTTATACACAAAAGAGGCACCTGGATGGGGTCAGCAATAGTCAAAATCTTCTGAGCTCATCCTTGATCGCTGTGTACATCTTCATATGAGTTTTATGGCAAAACAGGCAAACACTTCATTGAAAAAAGGATACATTGGGCAATGATACACACAGTTTCATGCAGAAAGAGG
Source organism: Diadema setosum (assembly GCF_964275005.1). Classification (NCBI taxonomy): domain Eukaryota; kingdom Metazoa; phylum Echinodermata; class Echinoidea; order Diadematoida; family Diadematidae; genus Diadema; species Diadema setosum. The sequence continues at coordinate 33,157,644 of NC_092689.1, forward strand.
ACATTTATTGATAGAAGAAACTCAATCTTTCTATCAAAGCCAGTTTTCTGGGTAGCATAACACAAATTTACATGAATGTAAGCCATGAATACAGACATTCTTGTCCACATTTTGGAAACCTGGTATATGCTGTATACCAGGTTCCTATATATCAGTTGATGCCATGGAAACCTGGTTTACCAGGTTCCTGCTGTTAGGAGCGAGTAAATATAGATTGTTATTCCAAATTGCCATCAGTGAGAGTGGTATATTTGTCCAACATGTCATTTCAAAAGTTTTTTTTTTTTCTTTTTGCCATCCATGGAATGAAAGTTTAACATACAAGCAATACAGGGCATTTTGACTTAGAGTAAACAGACGCATTGTTTGCATAGCAGCAAAGGGGAAATTCCACTGTAAAGAGGAAGTATTCTATATCAAGTAGGAAGTACTTGTAGTTGTTTTGGTTTTCTGTGCTACTGAACAACAGGGAATAAGGAAATACTACCAGGAACTGTCCTAGACAGTTTTAATACAGTAAGAGTGAGTTTAATTTAATTTTTTTTTTTTTTAACAGAAAAAGAAAAAGAAAAAATGTGTTTGCCATAGAATAGATTTAAGATTTGTAAACACACATAGTTCCTTGTAACTTAAGGTCTGTTGAGGAATTTCCTGCATGCATTTTATTGTCTGACTGCTACTTTTTTTTTGTTCACTGTAGAGTAGTAGATAAACCTTGGAGGGACCTGTAAGCAAGCTTTTCATTCACCAAGGATGATTATTTGTAAAGGCAACCTTCATGGTATTTATAATACATTATGAAACTAACCACAATAACAGGGTGTCATCAAATGGCTTCCATGTGTAGGCTAGGTAAACTTGTACACCAAGGGTTTCCAGATGATAAACAGACCATCTTGTTGACATATTCATGTTGTCAGCTGAGAACCAGAAGGACGCCATTGCGTTCTAAGATTTGAAGACAGACAAAACAGAAACAATAAATTTTCATAAGAAGTACAAGGCTTTTTTAATCAAAAGGGGATAGATATATAAGCATTGTTCCAAATATTTGGAAAAAAAGCACCTTTGTGGTTTAGATTTTTTGCACTCAAGTGAAAATGAAAATAATTTAAAATTGACACCTTTAGTCATTGGTAAGAGAGGTTATTCCTGACCACCAGAAAAAAAAAAAAAAATATTCTTCTGTATCTCAGTGAGATAGCTTGTAACTGGATTGTCAGGGAAAGGTACATGTATGCAGGACTGCCAACACTGGAAACTAGTTGAGAGTGAGACTCCCATAGGCCAATGCTATAATTTAGGAGTCAAAATGAGTGAGATCAATAGAAATGCATGCAAATGAAATAAAGTTTTAGTGCGAGAAAGGACCAAAATGCATGAGTCTCACGCTCAATGCGTGCGAGTTGGCAGCCCTGATGTATGTGTGGATACATATAGTAGTCACAGAGCCCAGTAAGCACCTTTTAAAAATGCAAAATCTATATCTCAAGTGTGAGTAGTTCTCAGAAGCTACCTAGTGGACACCACAGCTCAGTGTTTGTGCCTTCTTTCCACCCCCCCCCCCCAAATATGTCATAGATGGGAAGTCTTGGAGTGTTTTTGTCTTTCACGGGTAATGAGCGAATGATAAATACAGCTTTCAGGCCTATGGTCCAGTGAGTTTCATTGGTAGTGACAAAAGACAGAGGATGACAGTGCCACATGTGAATGAGGCTCAGGGGCAACAGAAAATGTGTTCCAACTCACGGACTGCTCCTATACCCATTTTGTCTGGTGTCAAAAAAAAAAAAAATGAAAAGATACACAAAGACAGCAACAACCAAGAATTGCATAGCACTGTCGGTTTTGCTCGTAAGCATCCTGCATGTCACCTTTGTTAGTAGTTAGGCTAGACAGAACTTGGGCCACATAGATCAGAGATCAGACAGACCATGGTCCAGCTAGACTTTTTGGCAAAGCAAGTCTTGGGCCAGACAGACCGTAGGGCCAGGCAGACCTTTGGCCAGAAAAAACAAACAAACAAACAAGCAACTTGGGGCTAGACAGACCTTTGGACCAAATGGACTTAATGGGTCAGATAGACATTATTGCCAGACAAACTTAGGACTAGACAAACTTTGGGCCAGACAGACATTTGACCAGACAGACCTTTGGGCTAGACAGGCCTTGCACCAGGCAGACCTTTGAGCTAGACCAGCCTCAGGCCTTGGGCCAAGCAGACCTTCGGGCTAGACAGGTCTTAGACCAGGCAGACCTTTGACCAGACAGACCAATAGGCACAAAAAATCTTGGGTCAGACAGATATTAGGCCAGACAGACCTTTATACTGTGTCAGATAGACCTTCAGCCAGACAGACTTTGTGTGGGATAGACCTGAGACCAGATAGACCTTAGGCTAGACAGACCTTTACACTGTGTCAGATAGACCTTCAGCCAGACAGACTTTGTGTGGGATAGACCTGAGACCAGATAGACCCTAGGCTAGACAGACCTTTACACTGTGTCAGATAGACCTTCAGCCAGACAGACTTTGTGTGGGATAGACCTGAGACCAGATAGACCCTAGGCTAGACAGACCTTTACACTGTGTCAGATAGACCTTCAGCCAGACAGACTTTGTGTGGGATAGACCTGAGACCAGATAGACCTTAGGCTAGACAGACCTTTACACTGTGTCAGATAGACCTTCAGCCAGACAGACTTTGTGTGGGATAGACCTGAGACCAGATAGACCTTAGGCTAGACAGACCTTTACACTGTGTCAGATAGACCTTCAGCCAGACAGACTTTGTGTGGGATAGACCTGAGAACAGATAGACCTTAGGCTAGACAGACCTTTACACTGTGTCAGATAGACCTTCAGCCAGACAGACTTTGTGTGGGATAGACCTGAGACCAGATAGACCTTAGGCTAGACAGACCTTTACACTGTGTCAGATAGACCTTCAGCCAGACAGACTTTGTGTGGGATAGACCTAAGACCAGATAGACCCTAGGCTAGACAGACCTTTACACTGTGTCAGATAGACCTTCAGCCAGACAGACTTTGTGTGGGATAGACCTGAGACCAGATAGACCTTAGGCTAGACAGACCTTTACACTGTGTCAGATAGACCTTCAGCCAGACAGACTTTGTGTGGGATAGACCTGAGACCAGATAGACCTTAGGCTAGACAGACCTTTACACTGTGTCAGATAGACCTTCAGCCAGACAGACTTTATGTGGGATAGACCTGAGACCAGATAGACCTTAGGCTAGACAGACCTTTACACTGTGTCAGATAGACCTTCAGCCAGACAGACTTTGTGTGGGATAGACCTGAGACCAGATAGACCTTAGGCTAGACAGACCTTTACACTGTGTCAGATAGACCTTCAGCCAGACAGACTTTGTGTGGGATAGACCTGAGACCAGATAGACCCTAGGCTAGACAGACCTTTACACTGTGTCAGATAGGCCTTCAGCCAGACAGACTTTATGTGGGATAGGCCTTCTACCAGATAGGCCTTTGAGTCTGACCCATTATTCAGAAGGACCCTGGGCCAAGGAATCCTGGTTGCTGTGGTTAAACCTTTGTGAAGAAATCGTGTGTGTGATATGAATTCATTCATTCATTGATGAGCAGTAAACAATTTCTTGGAATTTTTTGCGTGCATTTTGACTAACGGTACCAAAATTCAGAAATCATTACACTTATGATGAATTTTGAAAATATTTCTGCTGTCCAGACACAGTGGCTTATCATTGTAATACATACCTGTTTAGTTGTTAGAGCTGTACTGTACTTCTTGCTGCATTCAAAATCAAATCATGGAATTGAAAATGCTGTGACTTGATTTTCAGTCAATTTACAAGTGTAACTTTAATAATCCAGCCAAAAGTACTGTGATTATTTGATTGTGCTGACAAATACATGTACATGTACAGAAAATAACTACAATGTACACAAGTCATGTGGTTGGCTGCTTACAGCTCACGAAATATGTAAAATGACATGTGTAAAATGACTTCTATTGATTATATATACAGACATCAGCTGTGATCTATTATGAAGAAGCACTGACTTGCAGTTAGAGCTGACCACAGAGGAGCTATTGCAGCTCTTAGATAAAACTACAGACCATAAATCATAAGGTCCCAGGTTTGCAGCAGCTGTGTGCCCATGCGCAAGGCACTGTATCGCCATTGCCAGTCGATCCTTCCAAGGGGACCCAAAGCTGCCAGTCCCACAGCTGCTTACTTACAAGCATTCATTGCCTCATTAGCAGCAACATCAATTACATACAGAATAATTTGATTTACTAATATTCGACTTATTAGATTCAACTAGCTCTCAACAAATGGAGAAATTCACTGGACTTTTGCAACCCCCCTTCCCTCCCTCCCCTCCTTATATGTGATGAGACTGCATTGACTTCTGTGTACTCTGTTAGAGCTGCATCTTGTTGACAATGCATGACCCCATCCCCTTTCCCCTACCCGGCCTACGCCTCCACGTCGTCATGCGTCTTTCTCATTAAGTCACGAAAATTGAGGAATACGCACCAAATTGACAACACACTCACTCACTCACTCACTCACTCTTCCTCCGGTAAAGACGCGCCTGCTAATTACTGCCCGCCACTCTTTTGACACGACCTCCGTATCCCAGTGATGAATAGAGAAAGAAAGAAAAAAAAAAAGGGGGGGGCCGACCAGACGAACTTTTGGTGCATACGATTATCTACCAGACTGTAGTCGGCCAGACAGCCCAAGATTCGGGCCGACTGTGAGAATTTGTTCCATGTTCCAGCACTGAAATGGAATAAGAATCTCATTCATTCACAGTGCAGAGTGAATGGTGCTTGCAATGAATGGAGATGACAGAAAGAACATTGAAATGGTGAAATTTGGAACAAAAAATTGGATGGAATCAGAATTGTAAATTCTTATTAGATCATGGAGTGCTTTTTTATTAAAAAAAAAGTGCACAGTGTCGAATGTGTTCTGCTGGATGATAAATTCGTGACAAACACCTGATTACTCTAATTGTAGGCTTGTTATACTTTGGCAGTTTCATGTAATTGATTAGAATTAGTTACAATTATATAATCAGTTACATTTATAGAATTGACAGTTTCAAGACAGTTTTAATCACCTGGAGTAGAAGTGTAGAGCCTGGTATACCTGATATCTTCATCTGCATTGCAAAAACATGAATATAAATTCTGTCTTATCCTTCTTGAAATGTTTAACATCATTTGATATGCTATGTGAAATACAATCATTTGTCACAAGAACTTACAGACTGTCAAAATTGTTCTGAAGTCTTTAACAATGAGCAGAGAACAGCTGAGGAAAGTGAATTACATGAAAAAAAAGCAGCATTGGCACAAAGATATGTTTACAAAGAGACACACTGAAGGACACACCATGAATATACACTGTTCTTGTATGTGTGTATATGTGTGTGTGTGTTTGTGTGTGTGTGTGCTTATGTATGATAGCAAATTTGCAATAGTTAGCAAATTTGCTATTATGATCACAAATGTATATTTCAGTTATTTCATTTGTAGCAAATGAAATTGTTATTTTTTGTATCACTTTGAATGGAACAGAATAAATTTTGTTGAAAAAAAAAAATGATGGTACAAATACACATATATTTTGTGGTTTGTGGTTTATGACTATGATGTATGATGTCTCTATTCTGTAATGCCTGGAGTACCCATTATCTATCTACTATCTTACTATCATATACAGATTATAAAGTAAAGAACAAGTGTTTCTGGATGCATAAATATCTTAATGACATCAATCACTACATGTACTGTGCTTGCAGTGTTTCTGTTTGTGGTTCTGTAAAAAAGAAAAAAAGAAGAAAAAAAAACCATATCTGTTATTTCTTGGAGATACTCAAGGACACATACGTGCGTTTGTGCCACTGTCATGCAAACATTTTGTTCATTGATAGTAATGTACAAATATCACTGTTTTTGTTGTTCTTGTGAAAATGTGACTTGTTGAATATTACTGCCAATACTGTAGGTATACATTAAGTTTTTATTTTTTTTTTCTCCTACTTTCTCCCCCTACAAATTTGGTGCTGCTGTTTTGTCTTATTACAGTGTATTTTAATAATTAATGCAAAATATTTCTCTGTTTTATTGCCCAGGTTTGAGATTTCTCCGAGCCCTACGTCTTATGCAGCTCTCGGAGATCCTGCAGTTCCTGAGTATTCTCAGGACCAGCAACTCCATCAAGCTCCTCAACCTGCTCACACTGCTCTTCACATTGTGGCTGGGATTTGCAGGCATCATACACCTGGTGAGCAAGACTATCTACCCCTTGAGTTTCCTAGTGTTGTACGCGTACATAGTGGCCCTGACAGAAATACAGAATGATACCAATAGTTATGTAGTTGACAGTCTTATGTAGACTTGACCAAAGAAAAATATTTACCCTTGGGTTTTGATTGATATATTTCTTAAATTATGCTCAATTTTCATTTTTTGTTTTAAATTCATTCATTTATTCTGTGGTCTGTGAAATCAATTTCCAAATGGCTTACATTCAGGGGTGACAGTGCTGCCACATAATAAGTCTTGAGGCAAGTCATAAAATGATTTTCATTATTATGGCAGTTGTAAAGATGAAATGGTAGTGTATTTCTTCATGCACATTCATACAGTATTTCTATGTCGTTCAGTGGTTCCCTACTGTTCTCTCGAGATGTATACATAAACTTGAACACCAGTGCACACACACATACACTTAGGTCTTAACAGAACCATTTTGCGCATTGATCCATCGGTGGGCAATCATATTGATTTGCTGAGCATGTGCCCTGTCCCTCGGGCCGCTCATTTAAACTGGGGCGAAGCGTTGCCTGATCGCAAGATTATTGGACGTATGGCGGATAAGAATGGCATTACTGCATCTTGGGGGGGGGGGGTGGGGGAATAGTACCAAGGGCACTGCAGACATATATTATATCATCTTAAAGGCATATGTAACATTTATCCATATTCTCTCATTGTGAGTATTACTCTTTTCTTTTTTTTTTTCTTTTTTTTTTTACATATTCTTCTCCTGCACATTTTTTTTTTTTTTACTTGCATTTCCTGTGATAGTGAAAATTGTGTTCTGTATGATTTTAGCTTATATCATTTGTAGTTTATATATTGCAAGCAGTTGAAGTAATGGTGCTCATGAAAGAACATACATACACTGTATATGTTAATTTCCAGTTTGGTATGCTTAATTTCTCAGAAGGCAAGTTTTATTCAGAATATGCACATATACACACATGTACACACACACACATACACACAAATACATACACAATCACAGATACATTATGCACATAGAGGGTAATACTGCATATTTATAATTCTGCTATAAAACTAATGAGACTCGCAAATTCTTTCCAAAATCTTGAACAAATGAGTTGCCTCTTCCAGTACTTTGTCCATCATTCAAGTCACATGATATTATAATTTGTCAATTCACACAACTCATAAGTTAATACAATGTATCATGAGGGTAGGTACCTAAAACCAATCAGAACTGGAATGGTGTGAGCGAAGTCTAGATGGAATTTACATCATTTCTGCTTCTTATCAGACATCATATATCAGGATAGTGGCACGTTGTTCATTATTATAACATTAAACACAAGGGATGAATGAGTTCTCCTTTCTGGAAGACACCTCCAGTGCTTGTGTGACATCAAGTCAGTATTACTTTATGTTGCAGATCCTTTTCAGTATGAGTAATATATATAGATATATATCCCTGACTGTGTAAAGATTATATCACACGTATAGTTAAAGGTGTGAAGACCCAGTAGTTGCGGGGGTGCTGTTGGATGATAGTGCTGATCACCGTTAGCATTAATACGAAGATTGCCGAAGTTGGGCTGTCATCAAGAGTAAAGCGTGTAGGTGTTGCTAGATAACGTTGCCTTTGTTGTCTTCTGCGTGTCACGAAGTCTGTAGTGATGCCAGGGTGCGTGCTTGTTAGTATGACGTCACAGAAGAAGTTTGCTAAAGCTGTCATCATGAGCCGAACTGAGATCTGACCACTGACTACAGTGGATTGGACTTCTTTGGACTCATGGAAATGGGTCAAAGCGTAAGCGCTAAAGGGGAGTCAATAGCATAGGTCTCCGTAGGAAACTTGCGCCATGTGCCTGCATACGCATTTGACTAAAACACTGGGACCATGCACCTTTAACAGTGAGTTACAACTTCACTACTCAGCTTCTGGCATTGCAAGGATCCCCCTTCCATCCCCTTCCTCCTCTTATTTCCATTCTTTTCCCCCTCCCTTCTCCACCCCCCCCCCATTTCTCATCTTCCCCTTTTCCCTCTTTTCTCTTCCTTTCCCTATCCTCCTCCTCATCCTCCTCTTCCCCCTTCCATCTCCCCTCACTTTTCCATACCCCCCCCCCCTTCTTCCTATCTGCCTCACATACCCCTCCCTGGTTACTGCTCGGCGCTGTGCAACTTATCTTCCGTCTGTATCTGATTGCAGATGAATGTTAGCCTTCTGTCCTTGGGGCAACCTGAGGATGATGACAATTGTCAGTCAGTGCAATTTACCGAGCATCACACAAAGGCTAGCAGATCGGACCGGTCAGGGCAGACCTTAAGTTGGGGTGAAGTAGAGTTGGCTTGAGATGCAGTAGCAGGGAAAAAGATGGCTGTTTAAGGCACATGTTAAGATCTGCACCAACCAATGCAGAAGCTTGTTCTGATTTTTTTTTTTTTTTAAATCCACAAACAAACATGATTTAGTGCAGGGATTGATGAATAGATGAATAACTAAAGATGAGTTGAAAAAAAAATGAGTTAGAAATTTGAAAGAATAAAAGAGAACAGTATACAGCAAAAATATTATCAAAATGAATTTCAGTGAGGAGTTATACATGGTTAAAGATAATATAAAGTTTTGGTATTACCTCAAAAGTTTCCCTGAATTTCCTTGTCTTAGTTTGTGTTTCAGGTTAAAGTACCTTTCATATAACTAACAGTGTGAGACTTACTCGCCCCAAAGTGCTCTCATGTCTTAGTAATCATGCAATAATGGTTTCGTACCAGAGCCGCTGCGGCGGCGGCGAGGTAGTACACGTATTGTGCGAATATCACTGCGACCAGCAGCGTGCAGCCCCATACGCATACTGCCCCATACGCATACTGTGTAGCTAACTGCGACCAGCAGCCCCATACGCATAGCTAAATGGGGCTTCGCATTGTAGCTTACAGGATCATGACAGATTTAGTATCGCGGGTAAATATCAACTTAAAATCCAAAAATTTCTTCAATTTAAAGACTTACCAGTTAAGTTGAAGTATTGAAAACAGGCTTTGGGCAACGTTTGGTTTTGCCAATAGTCCCTTTCTGTTCGAATTGATGACTGAATGTGACTCGGTCAAGAGGACCTTGGGAGAGCTACGTACACTGAATTGACGGCCAGCGCATGCGCACACAAACATCTTATCCGTTCATGGATTCGAAATTTGTTCGCATGTGATGTGTGCGTATGTGCTGGCCGTAGTAATCAGTGTATGTAGCTCTCCCACGGTCCTCTAGACAGAGTCACATTCAGTCATCAATTCGAACAGAAAGGGACTATTGGCAGAACCAAACGTTGCCCGAAGCCTGTTTTCAAGACTTCAACTTAATTGGTAAGTCTTCAAATTGAAGAATTTTGTGGATTTTAAGTTGATATTTGCCCGAGATACTAAATCTGTCATGATCCTGGATGCTACAATGCGAAGCCCCATTACGCTATGCGTATGGGGCTGCTGGTCGCAGTTAATTGCATGATTACTAAGAAATGAGAGCACTTTGGGGCGAGTAAGTCTCACAGTGTTAGTTATATGATAGATACTTTAACCTGAAACACGGAAATTCAGGGAAACTTTTGACGTACCAAAACTTTTTATTATCTTTAAGTTTCACATTCATATTGGCTGCAAAATACAAGTACCAATAAGTGGTGATAAGTATAAATTTTGAAGTACCTGTGAAAGACATAATACGCGATGAACTTATGTACGTACACCATATCCAAGTGTGGTTGCAATGTATTTCTATGTGTGTTATTTCAGATGCTGTTCCAGATGTTGTTCATAGTTACTGTGTACTTGATTGTATATTTTTTGTTCTGTTTTGTTTTTGTTGTTTTAGTCTTGTATGTTGTTTTAGTTGTAAATTTTTACCCACTTGATTGGGCTACATAAATTAGAATCAAGTGCTTATAAGAATTTCAACTATTTACATGTATTATGTATACCTTTTTGGCAACCACAGACTACAGTGTATTTATAGGAGTCATAAAAATTCATGATGAGATTGTCGCATTGGATTTCCACTTCATATTTGTCATGAGACGGAATCAATGTCTTAGGGCACCAGTACACATGAGCATCCAATTATATAAGTTAAGCATTCCCTCTTTCCTCAATCTATACGAGTTCGTGATCTCAGCCCCGTGAGATGAAGATTGTGCCATACATTTTATGTCTTTGCCCACAAATCTCAGTGTATGCTGTCAAATTAAATTGACAGCGATGTTGCAATCACTTGTCATTCTTAATGGTGGGAAAGCCCTTGATGGTCTCATGGCACTGCAGTATATTTCTGTTTGGTTGGCATAGACCATCTTCAAGGTGAAACTGATTGTAAAAGTGATGCAATCTTGTCATTCCGTTTCCTGGCAACGCTGGGGTAACAATAATGGCAGGGCCCTCGGATGAAACAATGATGACACTGTAAGAGACTACCCTGGATAAAGAAGCCCATAGTGCTATTATTATTATTATTATCATTATTATTATCATTATTATTATCATTATTATTATCATTATTATTATCATTATTATTATCATTATTATTGTTATTATTATCATTATTATTGTTATTATCATTATTTTTATTAGTATCATTATTATTATCATTATTGTTATTATTATTATTATTATTATTATTATTATTATTATTATCATTATTATTACCTACACCAAGGAGGTTAACTTTATATTAGTGTTGATTTGTTTGTTAGTCTGTCTGTTTGCAAAAAAACTCAAAAAGCTGTGAACAGATTTGGATTAAATTTACAAGAAAACTTGGTAATGCTGCAAGGAACAGATGATTAATATCGATAATGATCCAGATAACCATCTTGATTGAGAATACTTTTTGATTTTTTTTTAAGGTTTATCAATAGCAAATGGGGCCAACAAACGAAGTTCAAGCTGCATATACATGTGAGGTGTGCGTATGGGCAGTGAGTACTCACTTGAGGCGCAGCGTGCAGTAAGCTGCTGTTGAGATAAACTCTGAGACACAACAGAAAGGTACAATGTATCTGTATCACTGGGAATAATGGTAATTTTCAGCATGTGTGAAATGAGCTGCTTTGCAGAGGTCTGTGTTCTCTTGAGTGCTTAATCAGTATCATTATAAGTATGATGATGATTAAAATTATCGTGATTATGATTATGATTATTCTAGGTGGAGAATTCTGGGGACCCCTGGGATGAGTTCAGCAACCCGCAGCCGCTCTCCTACTGGACCTGCATCTACCTCCTGGTGGTAACCATGTCGACCGTCGGCTATGGTGATGTCGCCGCAAAGACCGTGCTGGGCCGCATCTTCACCACGTTCTTCATCTTTGGGGGCTTGGTGAGTGGACAATCTCTCTATCTCTCTCGCATTCCCCATTCATACAGGGCATTTGAGTTCTCCAGGAGCACTACAGAATCCCTCCATACTCTGTATGAATAGACAGTTGGGTCCTGGAGCGCTCTGAAGTTATGCCCCTCTCGAGACTAGGCTCAGGAGCGCTCCTGTAATAGTGCATCTCATGAAGCGCTTTGTCAGGTATTTTTACTGACAAACTGTTGTTATAAGCTACTGAAATCCTTGCGTCTGACTGGCTGAGAGCAAATATGTCAGAAAAAATATCCGACAAAACGCTTCATGAAATGACCCACAGCTGAAGCACTTTAAACTCTGTATAAATGCTGACCAATGTCAAGACCACTCTAAAAGTGGAATGCGGTGTGCACCATGCATACAGTTTGTATGTGAGGAGTTCATGCGCACTTGATGGTCACTATGACAGTTACAATTGTATGTCCCTCTCATCCACTTTGTGTGTAGGTCTCAGCAAGCGAGATTCTCTGCATGAACAGACACAGAGGGGCATAAGTCAGAGCACTTTTAAAGGAGCGCCCCTGGGCCCAACTTTGTGGTTAAATACTTAGTAGGGTATCATTCCTGTCATCAGCTCTTTGTCTTCCAGTGATGTGAGGCCCAGATAACCACAAAGAGATAGGACAAAAAATTGCCCCGAGCAGACATCCGATTGGAGAGAGGGCAGTGAAACTAAACCTACTGATTATTAGTTGAAGATACGTAGGCCCACAGTCAGAAACATCCTCTTCAAGGATGTGACTCCATAGCATGCCAGAGGCATTGTGTTTACAGGTTGACCTTACATGATCTTCTGTAGATATTAACTGTATTTGGCCCAGTGGTGACTCATGAGATCTAGATACTTATGCAAAATCCCTAAAGGTAAAAGGTCAAGGGTCGTAGACTATTAAAATTTCAATCATATTTTTAGGGAAAAACTTCAGATAGGAAAGCCCAATGATGAAATGGTTAGGTAAAATGGAAAGAAAATAATTTCCCCATTGAATAGTCTGGTTTTCGTATGAGAGTTGGATTAAGCAACGGGTGGGGTGCGAGATTATACTAGACTACTATTTTCATTTTACAGCAGTTTTGTCCTGCAACCAACGTTTAATCAACCAACATTCCACAAGTGAGAAGTTTTAAACAAGGAGCTAAAAGAATAGACTCTTACAAACCGATATAGATCAATATAATGATCATAATATCTGTCTTCCTATACATGGAGGTTAAATAGGAGTTTGGTATGTGACAATTAGTTTTGGAGAGACAATACTGCTACATGGAAAGGTTAGGTCTATTATCTGTTGCAGATATTGTAATTGGAATAGATTTGTCTTCCCTTTCTTTTCTTTTTTTGAGGGGGGGGGGGGAGGGGGGCTCTGCCAGGTAATTGTATCGCACCTTGAAACCTCACACTTGTTTAGGGAGATTTGTACTGACAGGAATTGCATCGACCCTGCACACTTGTATGGTAGTAGACGCATTGTGTTAATGATAATATCATTGGTGATACAGATTTGTATGTGTGATTCTATTTGTAGTTTATTTTTATCTGTGAATGCAGTTTTACAGATAGATAGTTTATGACCACGGCCAATAAAGCCTATGTACAGAAATGAATGTAGGGAATAGCTACCAAGGCTCGTTCCTAACATTTAGTTTTAGTGGTCCATTCGGGCCACTAAAGTCATGAAATTTCTCTCTTTTTTTTTATGACCCAACAATGAAACTTGACAGCATCAGAAGTAAAGAAAAACATTACATGATAAAATCATTTAATAAGACATTAAGATAATAAAATGAACAGTGACAATCATGTGGAAATTGGTAGGTATGATAAAGTGCTTCAGATACATCTTACCGTGACTTTGAAGTAAGAAAGAAAAACATTAGAAAATAAAGTAATGTTAATTAAACATGAGATTTTTGTAAACCATTATAGTTATAAATGTGAAAATAAGCAGATATGTGGAAAAGGATTCAAATACCACATACTGTGACTAAGTTCACTAACATATTCAATATTGAGTTGAGGCGTAATCATTATTCTCCAGATATCACATATTCATGAAGTCCTTATGATATTTTACATGGCAGCTTATCTAGTTCTATTATTAGATAGAAAAAAAAGAGACCATGAAATTTTGCCTAGGGAGTGAATAATATGGCCAAAGTTAGTCTATTTTTAGCGATGTAGATGAGTGGTGATGTGACAATCCTCATTGCGGCAGCTAGCTTATATGCGTGCAGCTGTCTAGCACTGAGCCAATAGTTATTCGCCCCTATTGTGGATGAAAAAACAAACTAACAAACAAGCAATGTGCACACTCACAAATTTTGGTGGAGTGATTATACCACCAAAACAGATCATTTCTTAGAAATTAGTAGCCTAACATCTATTCCTGGTGGCCCCAGGCCACTGCTAATATCAAGCCTTTCCTTTTTAGAATGCCATACCGTAAAGATACCGAGTGTTCAAAATCCATGTTATCATTTGTGTGTGTTCTCTCTATCTCTTTTCATCATCCAGGCCTTGTTTGCCACAGTGGTTCCCGAGATCTTTGAAATCTTCGGACAGAGGTCCAAGTATGGTGGCTCCCTGCAGTCAGAGAAGGGCAAAAAGTGAGTGTACTTCAAGAAATTGTCACACATTCTTTTCTTTACTACCTACCACCTCATTTATCAGTTTGGGACCAAAATATATCTCCCTCCCCCCCCCCCCCCTCACCCTCCTGGAATATGATTTCTGTCATGTATACTCCATTGATTATTGCACACAATATGCATTTGAATGTGTATGAATATTTGTGTATGTATGGCAGGAAGCAATTTTCTGCATTTGTCTTTGATTCAGAGCATTATCACTCACTTGTCAATCTGGATAGATAGATAGATAGATAGATAGATAGATAGATAGATAGATAGATAGATAGATAAATAAATAAATAGGAAGGTAGGTCGACAGAGAGGGAGGGAGCGAGAGAGAGAGGGAGAGAGAGAGAGAGAGAGAATATATTCATGTTCATATATATACATTTCTGATTTCCATATGTTTACTGCAGATCTATAGATCTAACTTTTTTTTTCAGCAAAAGTCATCAGATATTTAGTAATCAGTACAGTGTTCAGTAATTTGTTTCTGTGTGTGTGTGTGTGTGTGTGTGTGTGTGCAAAATAACAGTCCCTTGTATAAATGGCAGAGCGTAGATGATTATGAAATAAAGTGAAACAGTAGCAAAACATTCAACAATTATACAATATTTCAAAGCTGCTTCTCATCTTGTCCTGTACTCTCTGGTATTGAGAGCAAACATCTACATATCTGCTGGCCATCACCAGAATATATGCCTTCATTTTAATTTTCTTAATCAAATATCAATGGTGCGGCAAAAATTGTGTCCTCATGTGGAGTCATCTGCCAAGAGGAAACTCGCCTATCTCTTTGTTGTTTGTTTATGGCAAGCTTTCTCGCGAGCCAGGAAAAATACCTTGCGCCAACAGTCATTAATTTTCTGCAAACATTATACAACTCACGAGCAAGCCAGCATGTGATTTTTGTCATTGAAACATTCTGCCAATAATTACAGTCAACTGTGCGTGAGTTGAATCCATTGGCATGGAAAGAGAAGCTTCAAGTTCAATGTTTTCCACCGACTTGATGTACATGTAACTAGCAGATGCTCTTCAAATTTCAATTAGAAAAGGAATTTTCTTACATGAGTGACAGACAGAAATTTGACTCTAAGTAGAATTGACTGCATGCATTCAAGTGACACCAAATAGTGCTCTGAAATGGCTGCAGAATAAGATATTTCAGTGAAGTTGTTTGCCTGTTTATTGCACACCTGAAATTTACTTAGTATGGGATCATGTGTGTGATGTCCTTCGCAAATGAGCTGTAAAGAGCTGTCTCCAGATTTCAGGAGTGTTTTAGATCTTAGGCAGAAAAATAAAAATACAGATTTCAACACAAAATTTCTGGAAGCTCTTACTGTCAGTCATGCAGTAAAATTTGGGAAGAGGTATATTTTGATACAAAACGAAAATTATCTTGCTGCCAGTGATAAGCAGTGTGTAGCTAGAGCATTTTAAATGTCATCATGCTACTCTGGAGAAGACAGATTTGAGACATACTCCTTTTTTCCAGCCTTTCCACAAATATTTCAGGAGGCAAATTAATCTTTTGTCGGTTTGCTTTCCCCCCCCCCCCCTTTGAATTCAAATGTCCTTGATCGAGCCACCTATGCTTAGCATGTTTTAATCTCGTCCGTCCAAGCTTAACGTGTGTCCTCGCAATTGCATCAGAAAGTACATACACCCCTAAAACATAATATGTCCATTCTATACTACATCTCTTCCCCTCCCCCCCCCCCCCCACCCCTTGTGGTGAAAGCAAATTACGGGAAAGACGGGGTAAAAAGTGAAGAGAAAAGAAATGCTGACATCAGCAGCAAGAGCTAAATTGTGCGGCGGAGCAAAAATGTTTGGCAAACATACAAATTGAGTTTCTGAACTGTCAAGAGCTTGTTGTTCCTGCTGTACACAAAGGAACAAGAGTACTGTTTGATTGGTTGGGGGGGGGGGGGTGTAGTTGTGCGGAAGAGAAGACAAGACGTAGGAATCATCTTGCCCTAGTAGTGAGATGCTGTTTACGTTTTATAATCGTGCACATGTTCATGCTTTTTTTTTTTTGTAGGGGGAAGTATCGGTTTAAAAAAAAACATCGAGTATGTGAAGTGTGTGGGAGCAGTTCATTATAGAAGCTTTTGATGCTTTGGATACATTTCATTCTGAATGTATACTGTAGACACGTGTGTCATCTCTGGTGATGTAACTTATCTTATCTCTGGTGTCATCTCTGGTGATGTAACTTAAAGGGATCGTAGGGATCGTAGTTTTGGTTGGGACCTAACTTCAGGTTTCTAACATTTTTGGGTGAGATACTGAGAAACCTCTTATGAAATGTGAAAGGGCATGTAATTTCAGGAGGAATGCAACTTTAAAAAAAAAAATGAAAATTGGTTTTGAAATGGCCGAGATATCCCAAACAGAGCGATGGTAATAAAAGGTGGAACCCACCTTTTATTATGTTCGCTTTGTTTTACTTTGTTTTAGGGTGTCTCTGCTATTCCAAAACCGATTTTCATCAAAATAAACTTTGAATTCCTCTTAGAATGGTAAGCTCTACTATACGATAAGTGGTTTCTTGGTATCTCGCAAAAAGATAAAAGTCCAATCCTCTCCTCTACCAATACTGTACTATCCCTTTAAAGCATGACATAGGAAGCATTCTTTGAAAGTGGCTGTAGAGATCACTTGCAGCCTTTGTAAATGATCATGTTGTACTCTGGTATCAATGTGCGCTCGTATGCCCTGGGCATGTCACAAATACGTACCAGGTAAATTTGTGTGCTTTGTGCTATCAAAGCCGACGATGCCAGGAAATAATAATGATGATAATACAGATAATAATGAATTCATAGCAGTTATATAGGGCTTAATGCGGGCATCTCTAAGCGCACTGGTACAGAACTGAAAATACTCGCTGTCCACAGACACACTCGCACACACCATTACCCCTATTATAACTGGATGACACTCCTTCGTGTACACTAGCAATGCCATTTTTATACCATAGTCACGAGAGGTGATACTATGAACACCTTAGCCCTCGCTTAGTGAGTGTAGGTGTTACATGTGTAGGTGCAGTCGGCTGTGGGTCGTTTCAGAAAGCATTTTGCCCGGGCCCCACACTGCTGGGGAATTGAGTGGAGTTCAAGGTGTGAATACGATATAATTTCATTACATGGGGATTAGGCCCACGGTCTTGTTTGAAATCTCTGGCTTCCGCAGATTAAACTTTGATGATAAAAAGCTATTAAACCAATGGACAGGTCTGTATTTGAAGGCCTTTGTAGCTGTGCGTGTGTGTCTACATTTACAGTCATTTAACCAGCTGACTAGAAGATTACAAAGAAATGGTAATTTCTCAGAGATGCAGTACCCATTTATATCACACCCAGCTTCCAAATGCTAAGGGTTAATTATATAAATAGAAGCAGAATAAAGGCATTTTTAAGTCAGTCAGAAAAGGGCATTTGATTATAAAAGGTTAAGTTTCACGTTACTCGCTTTTGAAGTGCGGGCGGAAGAGGTAAGAATCCGTAATCCGTAATGAAATGGAAGGTTCCGAGAATTGTGAAGACAGATTTATAGCGTGCAATCAAATGACCATGTGCGAGAGATCAGCTTACGTCATATATATGCAGTTGCTGGCAGGCAGCAAAATTTTGATTTCCTGGCCATTGCATTGTGTGTATGTGTATATGTGTGTGTGTGTGAGAGAGTGTGTGTGTGTGTGTGTGTGTTTACATTTTATATGCAACTGTAGATATTACATCTGACATCATAATGAAATCTTAATGACAATTTGGTCAATGGCACATCGAGATTACCCTGTGAAAGAACAGGGCTCTATTATAAGTCACCCAGTTTCAAGTCTGTACACCAAGGGAGCCAAAAGGGGATGAAGTCAACTTTTGGAGGTATTGAACCATTGCCATCACCATGCAGCACTTAATAGTATGTTTGTATGTCAAAATGCCAGTCTGGAGTCTAGTTTCACTTTTCGTATTGAGCCAGAGTGACTTTCAAACACAAGAGTGTGTACAAGAGGTCATGATTACTTTCACTTTTAACTAAAATATCATTACAATTGTTGTTGTTTGGTTGTTGTTGTTGTTGTTGTTGTTGTTGTTGTTTTTTTTTTTTTTGTTTTTTTTTTTTTTGGGGGGGGGGGTTCTGTGAACGTTGATAGGGCAACAGCATGTAGATGATGCTGCATGTTTATACATTCTGCAGAATTCTACAGTATGCCAGGAAGTTTATGAAATACAAATCAATGAATGCAAAATAGGGAGTTATTAGTATTTATCCATTATTTATCCATTATTATCATAATTTAAGTTATCAACAACCTCATCACATTCATGATTTGAATAATTTTGTCCCTTTTTTCTGCACGCTGACATCATATCGCATAATATGGCCTTTGGCTTAAATGCATGGGGAAAAGCTTTTGATTTTTCTTCTTCTCTTGATTCTGCGTACATGATTTGGGTTTGTAAAGGAGATGTTGCTAGGTCAGGCAAGCCTCGGGACCCCCCCCCCCAAAAAAAAAGAGAAGAAATCAGTGCAAAGCACACCTGTTAGTACCATTGACCTCTTTTAAGTGGCCGTGTACTTTTTAGGTGTGTCGTTTCAGATTTTTATTCAGTCGTTTAGGCTTTCGTAGTTTATAAATCCCTCACCCTTTTTTTAATGCTGCAAGCTGCATGATGATGAGAGACAAATGATGCCATCTGGGCCTGTTTAGGATGTATCAGTTTACCCATCAATTATGCGATGCAACAGCGATCAAGCATCATCGACCTCTTCTCCAACCGTGACCATCTCGTACGCTATGTTCCAGAAATGGGTTCGTCTACCAACATCTGTTCCCCTCCCAGATAGGATAATGTTTCCCCGCATCATAGTGGTTGCCTTTAAGTTTCTTTCCAATTCTTTTGAGTATTATTTGTTTCTGTTTTTTTTTTTTTTTTTTTTTTTTTGGGGGGGGGGAGGGAGGGTATGCAGGGAGTCAAGAGCACTCCACAGCAAATCACCCCAAATGAGTGGATATTGGTTGTGCGGCACGATAATCGAGAGACTTTCGGATGCATTTTATTTCAGCATTTTCATTCGCTGCAAAGGAGCAATGAATTGCTGTCTCGGAGCGAGCCTTGTTTCAGAAATGGACAGAATGCTGGAAATTGTGCGTTGAGTTCTTTTGCTACTAAAGCATAACTGCTACGTACAAATATTCTGTTTGTTTTATTTGTATCCTCTCAACCCCTACCCCCCCCCCCTCCAGTTTAATTTCTAGTCTACTGTACTCACGTTGGTCATAACCCAATGAGTTGGAAAAAAAATGAGTGATATAAACACAGACCTGCAATGATATGTGCAAGTGTTCCAATTGATTTTTCATTATCAAAACAATAGGATGATAATTTTACACCAATCATCTCCGACGAGGTGTAACAATGAACAATTACTGGCATGGGATCATGCGCTGCAATGGAGCGAAGGGGTGCCTGGATGCGGGTGCGTCGGTCACATTTGCATAGATGAGGAGACGGGCCGGAGCATCTGGCGATGAGCAAACAGCGTTTTGCCGCCACTGGAGTGCGTAAAAGCTACGGCTATTCTCGAGAGAGCGGCCTGCGAGCGGCCAGGCGGCGCAGAGCTCATGGTCATTTGACACAGAGATATACGCGACAGCTCAAGCTGGACAATTACATTTTTAATAGGCTTTTCACTCCGCCTCTCTCTCTCTTCTCACTTGCACACCTCCCTCCCTCCTTCCCCCTTCTCTACAGCTCCTCTTATGGGATTTATCGAGGCTGTAGCAGCATTGCTGTCACAGTGTCTTTCTTGCCTGCCTGTTTATTCTATTTTCATCCTATTGATTTCATTGTATGTCTCTCTCGCTTCCTCCCTCTCTCTTTCTTCATTTATAGATAGGCTTATATATATTGATGTATAGGCGTATATATGTTATATATAATATATACATAGACATAAGATATCTTATACCTACATTTTGTATTTACATATCTCATGAGGTGTCCACATTCACACACACACACATACTTACATGCACATTCATAACAGTATACACAATGGGGGGAGGGGGAAGACAGTTGGACAGGCTACTAGGTATTACGAAAACGAACATTTCATTATCACTGCCACATGAAACTGTCTCCACTGGTGGTGTACCAGAGGCGGATGCGTTCACACTGGGCTACACTATGTGGCTTTGCCCACTGATGTTTTTTTTTTTTTTTTTTTTTTTCAAGGGTAATTCTCCCCCTGGTCATATCTCGTCAGACATTTTCAAGCCTTCATGTCAAGTCTTGACCAACATTCTGCCCAGATTATGGACATTGAAGAAGATTTACTGTGTTCACACGCGGAATCTGTTCTTCCCTTTCATTCCAGTCGTTAACGAAATTACCAGTGTAGCATATGTGTGTTTGTGTGTGTGTGTGTGTTGTGTCATGGTCACTTGCCTAGTGTCAACAATGAAGAAATGACCCAGCATGTCCCTACCGTCCCGTCCAGTTGATTTGCGAGGTGTGTAACTCGTGTGGATTATTTTCCGGTATTCTCACGGGAGAAATTTGAGACCGAACGGCATATACCCAGTAATTCTTCCCGGGGATGTGTTTACGTTTGCGCTTTTAGCGGTTCTCGCTGCCCGCGATCAACTGAGCATTCTCGCTCCCGTGCTTAGCCAGCTCAAGGTGTGTGATTTGAAGGAGGCTCATATCTATGTGCCATGTATGCTCTATGAATGACAGAGACACCCCAGGATAGACTTGTGGCAGAAAGAGGGAAAATATGAAGGAGGGGAAAAGAAAAAGACAAAAAAGAGAAAACTACAAAAAACATGCAGAGAGACAGACTGATAACAGAGAGCAAGGAAGATGAACACATTTATACTCATGGACACAAATGCATAAAAAAATACGGAAACTCGATAGAGGATGCAAATTTTTTTTTTTTATCATTTATTTTCATTCTTAAATGCATGGGCATTGATAGTTGTTTCAAACGAAACATGCCTCATCAGCCAGCCAGCTCTTTGATTGAAATTGGAGCTGAAACTACAATGACGTCTCATACCCTTATGAAAGGAGGATGAACTCTTGTATTATCTCTATCATTATTATGATTTTGTTTTATTTTTTCGTCTGCCTTTGTTTCACAGTTAGGTCCCTTGTTTCCTGGTCAATGTCATTTAAGTTCGAGAAAACAATTGCAGGTACCCAGCGTTCCTATCCTGGAAAAAAAAAAAAAAAAAATCCCCTGAAAAATCAGGGAGCGTGTGTAGACTGCTGGTGTTAACACGGCAGTAATTGAATGCCAAGGCTGTTAGAGTTGTACTGTAGCCGCCACCATTGCGCGCCTCCATGCCCATTCAGGCTCAAAGCAGCGGGGCCACTTAACGCCGCGTAATGAGAATAACGCTGACAAATTTTAAGTGGATTAATCCTATTGTGCACTTCCACTCGAATCAGCAATTGTCACATCAGGGCCTTGATTGCCCAGAGGGAGGAACGGTTTCTCAACTCCAGCGTTTCCCCAACACAGGTTTTTTTTTTTTTTTTTTTTTTTTTTTGTGATGTCTCTTCGTGTGTGTGTGTGTGTGTGTGTGTGTGCTATGTATCATTCTTTTTTTGAACTCATTTTTCTTTGCATATATTTCTATTGTTGACTATTTGTCCCTCATATTTGCAATCAGTGAAGGATTTCAGTGTAAACATAACCAACAAAAATTTAACAATTTACCAGGCTAATTTTCCTTTGAATGCCCTTATTTCCCTTATTTTGTTTGTTTGTTTGTTTGTTTAATTGTTTGTTTGTTTTTACTTTTTTCCCCTGTTGTGGTGGGCTGGGGATGGAAAAGGAGATGGGAAGATGAAGCAGTAAGGAAATTGATGAGCAGACTTACATAGATTTAGGTAGCTTGACCCAAGGTCATCATAGTGGTCAGTTTTTTTTTTTTTTTTATATCTCAGGAATTAACTGACCTTACTGTTGTTGGGCACAAGAACAAAATGCCCACTTTTAGTGCAGTTCATTTCTTAGTGCCCACAGTTTTGTATGTCAAAGGGGCAGTGGTTAATACTGTTCCCTGTCATTCTGTAGCCATTTGCCATTGGAAAGATTAAAAAAAAAAGAAGAGATGAAATAGTTACTAGAATCAGTGGTAGTTCAGTATGGGGAAAAGAAATACATGTAGCTTTGAGTATCAAAATCAACTTCAGTCAAACAAGTCACAGTTGCTACATGAAAATGGGGTTAAGTGGGTCGGCATTTCATCTGCACAATTGATTTCAGGGACAGGGAAGCTAACCAGGTTGAAATGTGAGGAGAATCGTGGAACTTTATCTCCCATGCTTGGCACGAAGGAGGAAGTGCATGTGCATTTCAAAAAAATACTCATGTAGCCAGACGGATAATCACCGCATTACTTAGAATGTTTAGGAACGAATATCGCAAGAAGTGTGTACGTGGAATGGGAGGAAACCAGTGAACAATTTCCTCAGGAAATAGCGCTGGAGTTTGATTTTTCCTCGGGGATCCTTACGACCACGTGTCAATATTTTGGACTGTGAGAGTTTTGTTCCCCCCCCGAAGTCAAAATACTCTTTGGACTTACCACACTCTTTCTGGTTTTGCACTCATGAACCGCTCTGTATACAGATCAGGATGTGGCTAAAATGATTTGAATATCCCCTACTCACAAATCCAAATCATATGCACATCCAGGTATCATTTCTGTTTATACATTTCTGTCAGTGTTGTCCTGTTATCTGCAGAACACATACAATTTTCACCATGGGGAAATACTTTTTTAAAATGTCAAAGTATAGATGGTCTGGCCCCAAGTCGTGTATATCATGTTTTGGTTGTTGATTGTTTTTTTTAAAGCAATTATGGTGGTTTTTTTCCTTCTTTCCAAAATGGATATTATTGTGAAGAAATGACGGACATACACAGAACATAATGTGTTCTAATATTTGCTTTGAGGCATGCTTATTGTGTGCAATTTTTTCCTTTTTTCAAAGAGAAGTGTGTAAGGATGGTTGCATAATTGTGTACACACGTCATATTGCTCAAGATACCAGCCAGGACATTATACAACGAGTGTGAGGTTTTCAGAACTGGTGTGATCTCTTCGATAGATGTCCCAATTTCTCTCCACCCTTTCTTCTGTTCTCTTGTTTTTTCCGTATTCCCCCCCCCCCCCCTTTCTCTCTCTGGCATATGTCACACTAGTGCAGTATGTTATTTTCCTACAAATGGCTATACATGCATCTATGGCAACATACTCAGCGAAAATGAAAAGGAAAACAAATCAAAACAACTGATTAGCAATTATGAATGAAGTAAGCCTTTGAGCATGCAACTACATGTAGTCCACAATGAAACCAGTTAGAAAGAGAGATGAGTAAAGAAGATTAATGTAAAGCAGACAATGTCACGGTGGGGGGGGGGGGGGGGGGGAGAGGAGTTGATTACTGTATATGCCATATATTTAGCAAGTCTAATTTCTCACGACTTCCCGACAATATCACAAGTGGTTAAATTCGCAATTGTGGAGTATAGCAATTAGTCAATAAATGTATGTGTGCACCTCACATTCATGTTGAGATCAGAGCTATCATTTGCGTGTGTTTTTAAATCAGCGAATAGTGCCAGACTCGCAAAATTTTGCGAAAATGAGAACCTCGCAAAGTATTCGGTGTATGCAGTATACAAGAGACTTCGGTAGGTCGTTCACACAGTTTGTCGTACAATAACTGATACGACCAGTCAGTTTAGGAAGAAAGTGAAGTGCCCTCATAATGTTGCGCCTGACTCCTATTGCTTACAAGATCCTGGTGCATTCTGTTTGATGGAATCTGGGAATCCCATGGAAAATAGGTCAATCTGATATTCCATTCCAAGTTTGAGTTGACTCAAGAAGAATAGTGACAGTCAACTTGAAAGTACAAGTGAAAGTTTCTTCAAATCCGGGAGAAATTAGAGGAAGCTGTTTCAGGCATTTCCAGAAACAGTGATGTTGATGACATACCATAGATACATTTAAGAATTAAAAAGGTACTGATGCCATGTTGTGATCACAATTTCATGCATTGCCCACAAGCCATCAATTAGATTTCCTTTTTTAAAGAACTCAAAAAAAAAGAAGTAAATTTCATGCATTGATTAAATCATTCTTTAGGAGTACTGGAAGGTGGTAGCAATGATTATTAATCTTTTTTTTTTTCTGAAGAGGGATCATAGTCGCAAAATCATTGACAAAAAAAAGAAGATTTTTTCCCCTGAAAAATGGTATTTTCATGCACATTCTTATTGGAATGTTGTAAGGCAATAACATCATCACCCCATCTGATTTAGATATGGGAGTGTGAAAAATATCGCTGTATAATGAGAACGTTTGGAAGTTTGAAAGTTTGAACGCTGATACTTTCTGTCATTTCTGAACCCATTTGAATAAAAAAAAAAAAAATTGCTGCTCCAAATGTTCCACCATACGCGCTCTACCAAAGTCAACCAAAGTCACGAGTATACTCTGGCAAGCATCTAAGGGAAATGCGTGTTGTAGCAAAATCAGTCCGTCCTCAGTGGGTTAAGTTGGCGTGGAGTCTCCCTTGAATGTCCCTGTGCTGGCTGCGATCATTCTGTGCCGTGGTGGTGCAAGACTGAGCCGTTCTCCAGAACCTCTCCACCCTCCTTCTCAGTGTCTCATATTGACCAGACCCCCCCCCCCCCCCCTGTCTCGCGCCCCAGACGGCATTCCACACCCGACGTGCAAACAGTCCCATGAATAAGGAAGCAGGCCACCCTTCTCATCCACGCTTTCTTTTATCTGCTGAAATGCCATCCCTCCTCCTCGTCTTACCAAGATTGTTGCCATTGTATGATATGCATGTTCATATCTGAGAGTGAGTGTATGTATGTGTATTTGTTTGTGTGTGTATAGAGAGAGAGAGAGATAGATAGATAGATATATGAATATGTATAAAATCATATGTATATATATATATATATATATATATATATATATATATATATATATGTGTGTGTGTGTGTGTGTGTGTGTGTGTGTGTATAATGTAAATATATTTATATGGTATATTTGTATTATAGTGAATTATACAAATTCATATTTTTATGTATGTTTGTATGTTTATACATTTTGTATATGTGTGATGTGTGATTGTATATCCCCTCTGTTTGTATAGAGAGATATCTATAGATATACATAAAAGCAAAGCTAAGTAGATGAACTTATAGGTTTGTGTATATTTATGTGTATGTGTATTTGTGTGTGTGTGTTTGTGTGTGTGTATATGAAATGTAAAGGAAGGAGGGATAGAAAGATGCACTTGATACAGGGAAAATATGAATGTGGGATGTGGGTGATTAGAGCTAATATTTCATGAGGATGATGAAGAATGAAGAAGAGGTGGGGTACAGGGTGAAGATGGACGGTATGAAATACGAGATAACGAGTAATGAATGGGAAAGATTAAACTCTTGACAACTGGACCAATTAATAGAGTGGGGTGGGATTAGAGAAAGATGGATGAATGAAGAAAGATTACAAAACAAGAAATATATACACGGGAATGATTAAACTTTTTGACAACTAAAACAGTTAAGAGACTGTGGGGGGGGGGGGGAGGAATAATAATCATTGGGCAACTGAGAGAATACAAGAGAGAGAGACAGAGACAGACAGACAGACAGACAGACAGACAAGAAGACAGAGAGAGGGGTGGGTAGGAAGGGAGAGAGA
The DNA here is from genome assembly GCF_964275005.1 of Diadema setosum. NCBI lineage: Eukaryota > Metazoa > Echinodermata > Echinoidea > Diadematoida > Diadematidae > Diadema > Diadema setosum. The sequence goes on from NC_092689.1 coordinate 33,183,761, forward strand.
AAAGGGAAAGACATGAGAAATGAATAGGGAAAGGTTCAACTTTTTTTGACGGCTGTAATTTTTATTGGGTCATTCATGCTTGTTTTCCTTGATTAAAGTGTCATTAGAGAACTGTGCCGTATTTATTGCCAGCCCCTCCGCGCAAGTCAATCGGGCCGTTTATAAACCCTTATTTCCCAGCAGTGCATTTAAACAGTGACATCGATGAATTCAGCGCCTCAAAATAGTGCGCCTGTGTCATGTTTACTTCAGTGTCACTGTCAGAACATGAAATGAAAAGTTAAAAAAAAAGACAAGAACAACTGAGTAATTACATATATTTTCCTGTTTTGTAGTCACTCTTCTGCCATAGAAAACTGCTAATGAGTACATCTTCCATTTTATGTTTTGATTTTTATCATGTTTACTTTAGTGTCAGTGCTAGAACATAAAATGCAAAGTGTGAAAAAGGCAAGAATATTTGAGTGATTATGTATTCTTCTCTTTACATGTAGTCACTTTTCTGTGTTATAAAACTGCCAATGTGTGTGGCATCCATCTTTTTTGAGTGTGTGTGTAAGAGATAGCAAAGGAAAGATAGATGAACAAAAACATGATGCCAGAAATTAATACTTTCAAGAATTCTTGCCAGGGTGGTAGTAGTGACATGAGGTATAATCTTTTGGATTCCAAAGTGTAAATACCAACAACCTGTTCATTTGTGTGTGTGTGTGTGTGTGTGTGTACACAATTATATGTCTTTGTCGGTGTACCATGTACTGTATATATATGCCATTTATTTTGCAAACTTCATGAGTCTGGTGCAATTTGCAAATTTTTCAACACGCGAATATGTCAACTCTGATTGTGACATATTGTACAATAATGCAATATGTAATGAAACATTTCTCCATTAATAGACTGTACTCCACGGTTGCAAATTTAATCACTCGCAAAATTGTTTGGAAGTCCTGATTCGTGAAAAAATAGACTTGCTGCGTATACATGTACGGCGTGTCATTATGCCCATGCTTGTGCGTATGCATGTGTGCAAAGTGTGTGCAATACCTGATTGTTATGTATTTCTCGTAGCTGTGGTTTTGGTAAGTTCACCCAGAAATTGTTGTTAGAATTTATGGCGAGGTTGTCGTTGATTGAAATCTCCAGCTTTTATCTCTATGAAAATCTTTGAATATTTCATGCGTTCCTTCAGTCAGTGACCCTGCAAGTTTGTACATAATGTGTAATTTTCTCATCGATTATAAGTCTTTTTTCTATATATAGCAACTGTTCACATGTTGATAAATCAAGTGCTTCCAGAGAAAATAGTTACTGTCTGGGTTGCAGCAGTCATAAACAGTTGATATATTCTTTCCCCCTTCACTGAGAGGGCCCTGGGAAGTTGCCATGTCTTGTGAATCACTGCATTAATATAATATGCAGTTACCACAAGAAGAGGAAAGATTTGATACTATTCCTGCTGTGTTCAATCATTTCCCCATATATCTGTGATACTGTACACCTTGGGGGAAAAATTGATTTGCGCTAGAAAAAAAAAAGTGTGGCATGAAACGGCTTTATGAAGTGCTGTGAGAAAACTGCCTAGGTAGTGAGACTTTATGCATGTTTTATACATATTTAGAAGAAAAGAAATCAGTAGCTGTCTGATGCGACATTATGTTGTTGAGAGCATTTTTCATGTCGGCAATTTCAAATCTAAAAGTTTATGACGTTTTTAGCATTAGCTTTAGGGACGGGGATTTGTCCTTAGCCAGGCCTATTCTCCCTTCAGCTTCCGCACACAGAATGAAAAAAGAAAAAAGAGTGTTGTGTGAACATCTCTTTTGCTGGGCATAAGTGCTTGGGGCATAGTTATCCTTGGTAACCGCGACACAAAAGATGTTGCTAAAGTGTTATGATCATCGATCAAATCAAGCATGTCGTACAACATGAGCCATGTATCTCTGCAGCAGTCACTTAAAGCAGCACTCGCTCTCTCTGTTTAAACTATCCATTGCATCTACACAGCGCTTTGTATGGTGGCGTTACCATGTTAAAAGACAGTAAACTGGATTTTTGTGAGCCCTCCTTTCTCTCTTTCTTTATCATATGATTGATTTAGGCATAAGAACAACATGTTGTGTGTAAAGATTACTTATTATTTAGCTCTGAGAGAGCAACATCATTCTAACTCTGTGGCTCTTTTTTTCCCCTCCTCCAGTCTCATGGCATCATTAAGTTGTTTTTGAAACAAGCAGTTTCTCCCAAATCTCATTAATTTAGACCATAAATGGAGATATTAAGTATTAATGCAGTTAAAAGTCCAAATAGGTATCATGATTATTATGTTCCATAAGGCTTTGCCACAAGGGGGTTGCTGCCAGATTAAAGCTCTATGTAATTGTATTTTTGGTTTTTTTTTTTTCAGTGAACACATTCTTCAAGAGAAACAGATGTAATTTTACTTAAAACAGTTCATCACACCCTTTTCGGTATTCAGTTATAAAGATAAGCAGAATCAAAACCCACTTTGAATACCAAAGCTTGCTGGCATTTACGTAACCTAGAAAGACCTACAAAGTTTGCAATGATGATCACTCTGATTGAAGGACACTTTGAAAGAAGAAGAATGACTTTTGAAGCAATTCTGTCTTCTTTTTGGTCTTCTGAAAACCGTATTTGCACATAGTGCATGATGTTATTGTCATATAATCGTAGGATACAAATGGGTTTGACACGCATTTTTTTTTTTGGCTTCCCCAAATCACTGCTTATGACTTTAAATGTGTCCTTCCCCAGCAAAGTCTTAAATTATTCACAGCCATATCGTCGTAGCGACAGACACGGGAGGCAGTCTAATTGATATTAACCTCCCGATGAGTGGAGGGAGATATGGACTTTGTGGTGCTGGGGCAAATCTCAGCTGCCTGGCCGGGGCCCCCACTCTTGAGCAAATAGTAGCTCTTACCTCCCTCAATTCCTCCCATCACCCCCCCCCCCCCCCTCACTCCTGTCCTCTTGGAGTACATGATAACCTCCTCAAATGGTAATGGAGTTCTGGTAAGGCCATGAGACTCAACTCAATGCAAGCTCTGGTTTTCACCAGAGCCCAGAATATTTTCAGTCATATGTAGACTGATGCCATGGAAATTGAAGAAATTGATTGTAAAGTACTGCAACGGAGGTATAAAACTTGAGCTCTTCACAAGCCCATCCACAAAATAAGTTCAATTGTAGCCTTATGTAGGTGTCTAGTTTTATTTTCAAGCATAGTTTGCTTTTGCCCAAGATTATCTCTCCCTGTTTTTGTCATTTGTCTCCCCCCTTTTTTTTATGGGGAGGGGGTTGCACTGCTTTTTGCACTTTAAAGTGTACTTACAACAGTTCCATCTTCAAAGCATAGATTGGGGGTTCCCGAAGAATTATGTTTACCTTGTGTTACTGTAGTTGGAAGGTAACTTAGCAGTACTTTCACCAATTGAAAATGGCACATTTGTCAATAATGATATATATATTTTTTTGGAAATACAATGTATCTTGTGGTTAAGGGGAAAAAAAGAACCTGATATTTTGATATTTGTGTTACACATCTAGGCCTATATTTTTTAATAGGGAGACATGATGTACACTTTGACAACCGTGCAGTATTATTCCTTTGATATAGACAGTCAGAAACAATTTGTATGTTGGCAGAGGTTACCACGAGGGCCAGATCCTTTACCAATTATTATATTTCAAATCCATCATTTGCAAAATATAGTTGTATTATCGTAACATTGTTACCAACACACCTGCTTCCAGTCTGCTACAGGGCACACCTCCAAAAGCGTGCTCTTTCTTTGTTTGTACAACATTATGTCTCCTCATCCAGTCTTTGAATTGATACCAGTTTCTTCTTCTCCCCCCCCCCCCCCCCCCCCCCCACCGTCAGTGATTGCATCACTATTTTATAACACACACACAAAGTGACTGTCAATTCTTTTGAGGACTGGAGCTGTTATGTAGGTGTAATGAAAATGCTAACACTACCCACAAGAAGAAAACGGTAGATACTCTTTTTGTTTGGCTTTCATTATCCATTCATATTCTCTATCGCCTTCATCTTCAAATCAAAGATGTAAATGCTGGAAATTTTCTGAGTAGGAAGATTTGAACAAGAGGAGAGAGTATGAAGGAGAAGGAAAAGGATTCAACAAAGGAATTCTGTCATGATAGACTGCATTATTGAAGTAGTTTGAGAACTACTACATACATGTAATATGTGGCATGACATTTCCCCACAAGATACTTAACCTGTTACACAAGGTGCATAACCAATGGAAAATTCCCATTTTCCCTGTGGAGAGTATGTCCCCCCCCCCCCCCCCTCTTGTAACATGAGATGGAGTGTTTAGACCTCAAGGTGATGCATGTTACTTAACAAATTAATCTCTCATTGATCTAGTGAATGGATTACACTACTGATACTTTGCTTTTTTTTGGGGGGGGGGGGTTGAAAGGGGTCGCAGTCACCTGTGTTTATGATAATTACTGCCATAGCATAAAGTCAGATGTCTACAGAGGTGATAAGAGATTCTGTAGGGTAACCACTCTGCGTTCACGCTAGGTCCTGCTTTGCGGGGATAGTCAGGAGAGATCTGATCTTTCTTTATGACTGACCATCTACACTAGACTACTATCTCAACTGCCCTCTAGCTGCGGTGCAGTCGCGATTTTGGGCCAGCCCTATATCACTTCACACCAAGACCTCGTGCATGCGCACATTCAATGAATACAGCTGGATGCCATCAATTATGACCTCAAAAGGTCACTCTCCACTTAAAGGTTTGTCCCAGACCAGACAAGCTTCACTGGGACACCAGAAGAAGTTCCACTGAGTGTCCACACTATGGTATTGGAGGGGAAGGTCCTGCAGCACAAGAATTTCCTCACAATGTAGGACAAACTACAAACTGCTAGCACATGTAAATCATAAATATCTTGCATATTCTGTGCTTTATTGAAGAAAAGATGGCATTCAATGCACCATTGCCTTTTGGGGGGGGGGGGGTTGTAGTTGCTTTGGGTGCAGATGGTTAGTTTGACTGTTGCAAAAAAAAATTATTTGATATTGTATACTACCCTATTCAATATCAAAGTTAACTTTTGGTAACACATTTGCTTATAAATGTAGCAATTGCTCCGGTCTTTATTTTATGCAAGGACTTAGGGTTAAGATTAGGGTTATGATAAGGTTCTAGGTTTAGTTTGATGTGAGGATTAGGATTAGGATTAGGGCTATGTTTGTGAATGGAATTCATGTTTGTCACAGCATGCAGATATTTTATGGGAGCAAATTTTGCAGGAGCAAATGTCATGGAACCGAACTTGTCATATGTGATCATTGAAATTAAGGTACACTTGTATCAAGATAATATGTCAATAGAAGGACTGACATACATGTATGTGTGCATGACAACTGTGAGAGGACCTATACGATAGTATGGAAAAGCTAGTATCCATTTAGAGCCATCTTTTGTGTGAGTGAGTGTATGTGTGTACAAATGTATGTCTCAGTGGCTTGAATAAGTATCTATTGAGCTATCTTCAGAAGATGTGTACATACTACACCCAGTTGATATACTTCTCTCTGAACTCTCTCTCTCTCTCACGCTTTCATGGTATCCAACTAATCCACCAGTTTCTTTAGGTTTTTACTTCCTTAATGATATTGTCATAAAGCTGAAACCAGATGTGTGGGATGTATTCATATGTGTGTGTGTGTGTGTGTTTACATTATTGTATATGTGTGGTATGTTTGTATGTCTGTGTCCGTGTGGGCAGTATAGCAGTGCTGCTTTTTTCTTACATTTTTAATACATCTAAGAACAGCATCTGTAGTGGTGATTACTGCAAAGATTTTATAAGAATTCAGTGTTTCAATATCTCTGGTGTGAATATGAAATTCTTTCCAGTTCACTTACGGATTTCCATTTTCGTCTATAGAATGACAGAAACTCTATGCAAGACATAATATTCGAGATGTCTTAGTGCAGCTTTAAAAGCAAGTGATATATGCGTAGGCGGTCTTGTAAAAGTAACCCCATAGAAATAGCCCTTCAGTGGTATATGACTTCTAGAAAAACACTCTTAGCCTTGAAAGAATACAATCGATTGTGCAAGAGGTATTTTTCACTTCTGTCTGCGGATGCACGTGGTTTCAGCTTTAAGAAGATTTTGCTCAAAAGGAAAATTGATGACGTATATTTCTGGCTTCCATTGAAGCGGTTTGATTTAATCTGTAGGTTGGACGAGTAATAAAATTTCTGGAGCTATCTGCTACCGCATGTTTTAGACTTTTTTATGATCTACGGGAGACTTCTTATTTATTCTATTTTTTTTATAAGGGTGTGTAATTTCGAGGAAAGCTCTGTGCTGAAATGTTAGATATTCATTGTGAGATCATGGCGACATTTTTTGCCGAGACATTGCCCGCTGGAGGAAAAGGGGCATGTTCCCAGGTAATATTAACAAACCTGACTGATCCATCACAGCAGTGCAAATATAGCCAAACAGAGGAAAGGCGAATGGATGGGCGGGCAAGGGGGGTGGGTGGGGTGGGGGTTGGGTAGGGTGGGGTGGGGTTGGGTAGGGTGGAGGGATTGGGGGTAACATTTCTGATACAGCCAGCGGTAAATATTTGTTGTGATCTCCTAAAACGGTCGGCCTTCCTCCCCGTCACATGGCTCTCAACATTGCGATGTGCATGCAGCCCGGCCTTCCCCGAGTGCAAATTTGCTGTAGTCACAATCTAAATTCCAGAGGTATATTATGCACGGCAATTTTGAACGAGTCTTCATATTTGCCCTTGCAGCATTATGAGAGATATATTGTAAAAGATGAATGTGGGCGAAAGAGTTGTGCATTAATACAAAGAAGCATATGTGCATGAATGTGTGAAGGTATGTGTGTGTGTGTGTGTATGTGTGTGTGTGTTCATTATTTAGGGTGATTTTCCTTTCTGTGTATCTTTATACTATATATAAATATACACAAACACATATACAGACACATACATGTAGTGTAACTACACATGCAGGGAAAGGTAATATTGCTGAAAGGCGAGAATACATGTATTTGTTCCTGAAGTTTTTCCTTCATGTGGAATAACAGTTTGTGCAGTTAAGATATTCGTACAGTATAATATTGTATCTAGATATAAATGTATACACTGTAGGTGCACATGTATTAGAGAAAAGGCAATGTAGATAAGATATATGAAAAATAAGATAGAGAGTATTAAGGATGGAGAGAGAGAAGAAAATGTTAAGATATTGGAGGAAAAGAAAAAAAAATCGAGATGAAAGAAAGAATGAAATAGATGAGGAAAGAAAGAAGAGGGGGAGAAAGAAGGATATAAAGGTATGCAGATGGAAGATCTATAAAAGTTACATGGTAGAACATCAGAACATCGGCAAGTATTTGTGTCTCTTTTGTGTATGCATATATTGTGTATATGTGTATGCGTGTGTGTGTGTATAATGTGTGTGTGTGTGTGTGTGTGTGTGTTTGTGTGTGTTGTGTGTATGTAGTGTGTGTTTGAGGGTCATGTGCATGTTGTTTGTCCATTTCTCCCATGGAGGGGCTTAAGGGGATGTGCACATGATTGAGAGGGGGCAAAGCCGGCCTATTTACAAGTAGAAAGCCCAGGTGGGACTGACCAGCAGATAAATATGTAAAGAAGGAAAGGCTTGGGAACTTTAGGGACGCTTTATGAATTTATTGGATTTTTTTTTTCTCTCCCTCGCTTTTACGTTCTGCAACCATTCCCATGGGGTGTGCACATGTCAAAACTTAATGGAATATGGCAGTTGATATTGCATTTTGCAGGATGCCGTTGCCAGCGCAGCCTGACACACAGCCTTTTTAGCAGACCCGAGTATTAGCCCCCCTTTGCAGTAAAGCACATCCTGTTAGACTTCATGGTACAGACCTTTTAGAATAATTGTGCAAACCCATGCAACTTGAACTGCCCATGTACAAGGTGGTACAAGTCACTTTTATTATCATTTTTTGCGTGTATCACTGTATCAAGTTGTGGTTGTGATTGTTCTGTGCAGGAATAATTTATGACCCATCATTTTTTGCATGTATCACATGTATCAAGTTGTGGTTGTGATTGTTCTGTGCAGGAATAATTTATGACCCATTAAAACAGACAACAGAAATAAATCACTTCATAAAAATACAGAAAAATACCAACATTTGTTTTCGTCTATGGCAATCATCATTGTCTGAAGAACAGAAAGAGATGTCAAACGTTTTTGTTAATACATTTCATTAATTTTCATTCCTGTCAAGCTTCAAGCATTCAGTACGTGAAACCAGAAGCGATGACTGGCCGTTAACTTCTTGATTACGTACAACCTGTCATGCCACTGCTGACACGCCATTATTGATGATACTTCTGAATCGTCAATCATTCCCCTCGCCCTTTCTGTTCATTTAAAGTGGCGTCATTAATGAGGAATAAAACCCAAACATACTTGTGAATTGAGTGAATGCAGCAATACTACTAGAGTACCTTAGTGAAAGTCTGAGGAAAAATGGACAATCCACTCAAAAGTTAGGAATTTTAAAAAATTTTGGTAATGAGATTGCTGGATCAGAAGACTACTACAGATCATGACATCAATATACACTATGATATCAAGAAAATACAAAGAAAATTCCAGAAAATATACTTCCATATGAAAAGTAGGCGTTCCCTGGACTTGCTACTGACATACATGTATGTCAAGAGTAATGATATTCCCCTGCTTTCTGAAAGAGATAAGTCTAGTGCTCTTTCATTGTACTGCAAAAGTGAAAATATATTGAATTTTCTTTGTATTTTCTTTCTATTGTAGTATTGTAGTGCACAGTGATGTCATGATCTGTAGTTGTCTTCTGATTCAGCAGTCTCGTCACCAAAATTTCAAAAACTCATGTTTTATGAACAGGTTGTCCGATTTTCCTCAAACTTTTACAGATGTGTGTTCTACTAATATTGCTGCATTCCCTCAATCAATACGGTATTTTTGGCTTTCATTCTCCTTTATTGATTGACAGAAGAAAGATGTTGTGTGTACACACTTGATCTTTAATAATTTCTTCAGTGACATTAATTGTCTGATGACATACAAGGATAACTTATATATAAAATATGTGCAATATATGTGTTGGAACAAACAGACCCTTTGTTGCATAGATGGCCCACTAACAGGATAGAATTTGCCTATCCAGTCCTTCATATGCTGCATGCATGTCTAGTTCCACCCTTACATGTACCTCTTAGGTACAGGGAGAAAAGTAAAGAAGCATTCTTGTCCTAAACTGGACAAGGTTAGGCAGGGCTAGCATTAGAAATGTTTTTGTTTTCTGTTTCATTCATCAAGTAAAAATAAAAGTGAATTGGTTAAATGAAAGAAAAAAAAATAATTTGATATTTTGACACCCATAAAAGAGTTGTCTCAGGACTTATCTTAACTAACTTCAGTCTCATTTGATGAGAAATATAAAGTATACAGTGTTGCACAGAGTTACTCCTCAAATTGTTATGAAAGATGAGCACACTTTGTATGTTTATAATGTTCGAAGTGACAATTAGAAGATGGAGATATTTGCATATCAATCTACAGGAGTCCATTTGTAAGTTGATTATAAAAGAAGGAAGCAGTTTAAAGTGGAGTAACAGTGAAGAAAAGAACTCAACTTATGTCATGTTTTTGATGTTTCAGGGATTTAACAAGAAAAAAAAAGGAGAATTAAAGTCATAATTTACCATTTGCACATGAAACAAAAACCCAACATTGGTGTTTTGAAATAGTTCTAATATGTGAGTTAGGGATAGAAACAATCACTGTAAAAATTTGAATCTGTATAATTGATCTTAATTGTTGTTAAATACACAAAATGTGAACAATAGTTATAATAAAAATGTTTCCAGACTAAACCGTCTACAGTTACGCTTTATTGAGAAAAACACTGATATCTCCTTATATTTGAGGCTTTATTGCAAAATTTTTATATGGTAGGATGTTTTGTGATACAACAGACCTACACATATGCATCAAATGTGATATCTTGAACATTTTTGAAATCACTGTTCCCAAAGGTAAACTGGACCTTTAAGTAGTTGTGAAATGTCTACATAAATATGTACTTTTGAGAATTAGGTAAAATTATATAGTGTGAGATTACTATCATATTTCAGAATAAATTCTTGCTTGAGATGAAGATACGTCACGCTGAACACCTGCCTGTATCGTCAGCATGTCTTGCCCTCTGGACGCATTTCAAGGTTGCCCACCGCCGAGTGGCGTTGTGGTCACACTTTCATTCACATCTTGATTAAATTCTTCCCAGGGGTGGATGGTGGTGGGGGGGAGGGGATTTAGGATGGTGGAGAAGGAAAGAAGAAACCAGCAGCAGAGTGAAGGAAATACTGTTCAATCAAGGGCTGGCTGTCTGCTTCAAGGGGCTTCTTTATTCACTTATTTATTTTGCTTTTTTCGATGCTCCTGAAATGGATTAGAATGATTAGAATAACAGTTCTACTCCTTATATGGATCTTTTTTTTTTTTTGCCCTTGTCATATGCAGTTGCATTTTGTTTTATGATTCATACAGACTTCAAAATTCTTCTTTCCACAAAACTCAAATTTCTTCAAAATTCTCTTTTTTGGGGGGGGGTCTATTTATGCTGATATTTCAGTATTTGAGTTTAAACATACTTTTTCTTCAGAATTTTGTGGCATATACTTGATGATAGTGCATGACCTACATGTATCTAACTACTTTTTCAGTGATTAATCTGGCAGTTTTCTGTACTCATTTACCGTTTTGGTGTACCCAAATACAGAATAAGGTAATTCCCTTTTATTCGACTTGAATCGGTCATTTTGTAAACTAATTTATGATCACTGTGCCAAATCTTGCTATTATCTGCTCGGTCATTACAGGCATAAGTGCCTTCATTTGTTGCGCATGGGACAGTTACGGAAGAATTTTAATCCAATCATTACCAAGTTCATTTAAAATTGTATTAGCCAAATCGCCGGAGAAAATACCGCCATCAATCGAACGTAATGGGCCGAATTGCCGACCTCATTGTCTCTGTCCGCCGTTGAGGAGCTGTATATATGTCGGGTAAAGTGCCCATAAAATCATTATGTCAAATGGATTGTGAATGGGACGTAAAGCTTCCCCCAAATAACTCATGAGTCACTCACCCACTGTGGCTGCAAGTGATGAAAAAACACAGGATTGGCAGCATTACACCAACACCTACCTAGATTTAAAAAAAAAAAAAAAAAAAAAAAAAGCTCGAGGGAGCTCTTACCAAATGGAGACATCAGAATTCATTAGTTTTTACTCTCTAGTAACAAATTTCCACCGAAAGAAATGGATGCGGTTCTCTACTTTATCTATGTATTTATTGCTTTCTTCTCAAGAGACTGTCTATAGCAACCACTCAAGGCTCCTGAGGTATTTTCGAGCAATGCCCGACCTTGACCCAACGATTATTTTTTCAGCCATATTTTTTTTTCCCCTGATAGAAAAGACCCAGAGACAGCCAGCCATTTTACTCCTTTCAATACAGAGGAAGAATTGATTGAAAAAAAAAAAATGAGGGGCATCACGTGGAGTTTGTTTAGTTAATATCTTATACATTGAAAGTGAGTTTGCTGTGTTTCCAAAAGACCATATTTATTTCTTCTCATAGAAAATGACCAACACACAGTCAGAGAAACAAAGCCAGCAAATGGTTGCCATTACAGTTTCAAAAAAGGGGAAAAAAAAGGAAAGAGGTCAGCAAAATTTTTATGTACAGTGTGCATAAGGGTCTGTATATATGTATGTGTGTGTGTGTGTGTTTGTGTGTGTGTTTATTCTCACTATAATGTTACTCACCTCTGTGTAACTAAAAATGTGCTAGAAGTATATCATATTGTACCTCCATGACATTTTGAGGGCTGTAGCAATGTGGCCACTGCAGACTGCAATATTTACCACACATTCAAATACTGTGGAAGCATTTCTTTCCTGTGGAGCAGAGACTCACAGGAAAGGCCAACACTTTTTTTAGGTCCAGATGGTGACTTCGCATGCCCATCGTTGGACCAGCAGGGGACGGGCGATTGATTGAGCCGTGGGAATACCACAAGCTGAAGAAAGTTTGTTTTTCGCCAAACTGACAAATATCCGACGACTGACTGAGCCCGAAAGTGAGCAGGGAGGGTGATGGAGACGGGGATATGGTAAAAGATTCTGGCTGATCATGATGTCAGGGATGACGTTAAACATTCAGTGAACAGATTTATGTTTACAATCTGGGGAAGTTTCCTACTTTCTCTAGTTTTAAGATTTTTTTTTTGTGTGTATGTGTGTGTGTATGTGTGTGTGTGTCTGTGTTTACATATCTTATCTCGATCATCGTATGATTCTGATAGAAGACAAGGTTTATGACAGGAGGACTTTTAATTGTAAACCCAATTAACATGGAGGACATGAATGCTACCATATCATTATAGGAGACTGATAAGAAGCACAGAATGCTAGATTAGTCTTAGTTATTAAAACCTTTAGGTAACCCCGTTTTGATCATCCTTTAGATTCTGTTTAAGGTTTTGATATGTATCGTGATAACCCTTGAACAGTCCTTCAAGATGCCGAGGGTCGTACCAGGCATGAGACCTAGGTTCATTGCCCTTTAAGTCCCTCCATAATTGGAAGAAAACTGCTCATATCCCGGGAACACAGGCCACCAAAGGAGTATCTTTTCATACCCTTCATCAGCTTAGTAATTTAGCATAACGTCCAGGGTAAAAAGAAAAAAGAAGAAGAAGAAGAAAAAAAAAAAGGTATTGGGCTTGCTGGTAATCATGGCCAAGGTTCCACTGAGTTATGAGGATAGGAAGGCGGTGGTGCATGACATGTTTTTTGTTGTTGTTATTGTTAAAGTAGAGGAGAATAATTTCTCGTCCTACCTCACTCTACCTGAACGAAATGCCTGCTGTTTGATGCCAATCCCCACAGTGATATTAACTTTGGTGATAGGGGATTGATTGAACAATCACCAAGTATTTTTTTGTTCCCTTTAGAATGGGAAGGTGTCATTACCAGGATTTATGGACTTTACTAATCCACTGTAGACTCACCAGCAAAACTTTAACATTATATTTTAAAACATCCCCCCCCCCAAAAAAAAAAAAGGCTGATGACCTCACGTGTACACAGTGGGTTGCATCTATGAATGGGACTTATCAAGTCCGATGAAGTGTTTGACACACTCACATACCATTAGAGGTTTTACAAATATTCCAATAGATTTTGCAGTCAACATTTGCAATGTGGCTCGTGGCAAGTCAAACAGTGTTGGCATTCAGATTAGTTGCATGGGGTCACAAGTGTGTCACTGTGATGCGTGTAGCTGTCCATAAATATTATTCAAAGATGGCAATTTCAGTACTTGTCTGGTTGTATCATTAGCCATAGATGGCGTAGCTCAGCACAGATCACTGAAATATCTCGATGAAAAAGGTGATCAGTGACTTTTTGAAAAATATGCAACGCTGTAACCACGCGACATCAAACTTACAATTGGACCCACTATATTGACTTACTATGTGTGTGTGTGTGTGTGTGTTCATGACAATTTGTGTTGATATCATGGTGGCACATGTGTTGCTTGATGAGGTAAACCACAAAACCGTAATTCTGTATAGTCATTTCAATGTGTGGCAATCACAAGAGCGATTAATCATGGTTCACATCAAATCACCTCAAACCTAGTTGCATCTTATTTTATCTCGAGGAGGGAAAAACAAAGACAGAAAGTGATAGCTGCCAACAGTGACCACTGTACAATGCACGTGATATTCTTCTCTGACGTTTTTTTTTTTTTTTTCATCTCGTTACTCAATCGGACAAGCTTCTTAAGTCCACAAATAGCAGAGTATGGAGCCAGCAATGACAGTGAAAGTCACCGACGTAATAGACCGAGGATTGATTGTGAGGCCATCATCGAAGCTGAAGTATTTTTGTGTCTTTCATTTCTTTGTTTCCTTCTTCTTCTTCTTCTTCTTTTTCTTCTTTTTTCCCCCAGGAGAAGAAGAGAAGCAATAAACCATTCAAAAAGGCAGGCGATGCTTGTCGTTCAATTTGCGAACTGGACAACCACGCCTTTTAAGAAGAAATGAAACGACTTAGGTGTCTTTTTTTTTCATCTCTTTCTCTCTCTCTCCGCATCCAGAGACTTTTTTGCTGGATTCTTGATTCATTTGGCTAGTTTTTGTCTTTGATGCATGCATTGTTGGAGTTGCCAAGGCAACGGGCAATGGAGGCTAATCAATAAAAGACAGATATTACCTGCCAGTGGTTAAGTTTATTATTGTTGTTGGGTTTTTTTTTTTTTTTTTACAGTGCTCATTTTATGACCACTAGCAGCAGTGGCTGATCAAAATTGAACAAAGTTTTGATATGTCTGCTGGTGGTGATTCTACAAGGTAGCTAGCCTGAGTTGAGAGGCAAAATGAGAAGCTACTGAAAAAAAAAGAAGTTGTGTATTATTCCATCAGAATAATACAGACATGCAGGGATAGGGAGAGAAAGATCAGAACTGAAAATGTTGAGTTCAAAACAAAAGAGACAGGCCACAACAACAACAAAAAAACAACAACAGTTTTTAACCCATTGAGGATGGGCTGACTTTGCTACAACATGCATTTCCCATAGACACTTGCCCGGGTATTCTCGGGACTCGTCCTCAATGGGTTAATGATGTATTTGATGACCTTTTTATTCAAAGTGACCTATATGTATGACAAAGTACCAGCAAATGGGTGATGCATTTTGTTGTTGTTTTTTTGTAGATTCTCTACACCGGTTTTTTGAAGCATTTTGTTCTCATTACCATAGAACATGATAGTACTATGGATGAAGAAGAGAAGATGTGTCAATATTCGTCCCTGTATTCTTGAAGGAGAGGCAAAACTTTTGCCGCGTGGAATTCAGGGACATTCTTACTAGGTTACTCGCTCTCTCGGAACGGCGACACGCGATACGTGCAGGATGCGATAGGATCTTGTTGATGTGTCTGTAGGAGATAGATGTGAGGTCAAAGATCACGGTGGCTGCTCATTTGCCCCGGCCCTCGCCAGTTTATATCTGGTTGCAGCTTCCCCGTTTGCAGAAATAGACGGATTATCTTACAACGGGATTTATCCTGAGGTGTGAGGATGGCAAATCTGTTTGCGTGTTGCGTTTGCAAAAAGTTTAATTGCCCGCATCCAGTGCCATGCCTGTCTGGCTTTTTGATGTGCCCGAAACTTGTACTCTTGGGCAACCAAGCAATCTATTGACAGCACTGATTACTCTGATGTGATATCAGTTGACAAGAACGCTCATCTTCTGGGGTCGGTGTTTCCTTTGCTTATCAAACTGAATAGGGGCAGTCAGTCCATGGTTCACTGGTGAGATTGTCGCTGTCAACTTATGAAGGAAGGGGCAAGAGATTTAGGCATACTCGCACTAGAGTTTTGCTTTTTGTTAGTTTTTTTTTTATTTCACTACCACACCCCTGAAAAAAAGTAATGACTGTCAGTGTGTATTTAAATCATACTTTGTGAATTTTTGGAGTCATATCATGATCACTGATGCAATCTCACACAATGTTCCTATTACCAAGAATATATTACAGCACATTAGAAGCCTTGAAATCGTTGAAGAACATAGTTTGTTTGTTGGAGACTGGTCCTTAGTATACTTGGGCAGGCGTCTTTGGAAAATGTGTTGAAATAAAATCAGCTCATTCTTGGTGGGTTAATTTTCCTTGACACCATATGCTGATAGTTATCAAAGACCCCCCCCCCTCCCCTTACATAAAAGCGACAGGTCACATGAATGTGCACAAATGGGACTACATTTTGAATACTCACATCACAAACTAGTCAAACACTGTTCTGCACAACAGTCTTTACAGGGGAATGCATTCTCCTTCCTCTTCTTCTTTCCCCCCCCCCCCCAAAAAAAAAAAAAAATAAAATAAAATGATACTTGTTACATCCTGTGAAGGGAAGTTATAAGCGTGAAAGATTTGATCACGCATGACCACTTTCTTTTTTTTTTTAACGTTTGTCAAACTTGTTGCCGGTACAGTTGTATGCCATACAACGTTGGCTCATGTTCTTGATGACTGATTTTGGTGTTCACTTTTGTCACCTTAAGTCCTTTTCCATTTGTGCCAAATATGATAGCTTGTAGGCTATATAAAATTACATTGTGAATGTAAACCTTGATATGAGCTCATCTTGTTTTGGAAAAGTTTGCTGAGTCTTTCCTCTGTAGTGTTTTCAGATATCCATCTTATACTTTAGGTGTTTTTGGTTTAGTTTTGAAGTAGTCCACCACACAACCCACCCCCACCAATACCCCACCTTTCCGCCACTACCACCACCACCAAGATACCTACGAATGCATCCAGTGTAAACGACGGCGGAATATTTGGAGCAGATATATTGATTTAAGATTGCTTTGCTGTGTTATTATTAATGACAGGCCAGAAACGCCGTGCTGCATGCGCGGGTCCGAGGGGAGCCGGGATAGGCACAGACGATGGTGCCAGCTAGCAAACACGGGCGTCTGACTGCCCCCGCTCAGAGCAAGTGGATAGATAGCACCCACATATTTTGACATTTTCTAGGGTCCATCTGCTCTTGGCAGGTATGATAAGACACGAAAGACACGGATGCTACACGTGGATATATTCCCCACATCCGTAGTAGTGTAGCAGCATGCTTAATTTGAAGGGGATTTGACATACATGAGGAGTATACCATGACTAGTCACTCTACATTGGTAGCTTCCCCCTCCCCCCCCCATTTTATCCTTCTATTTTAAGCATTTTTTTTTCTCGTTTGCTGCGTGGGGCAATTATTCTGTATTGGGGTTGGCTGTGCCCGTGATAAGGATTGTGTGTCTACCACCTGTGATTAAATGCAGTCTGTATTTGATTTCACCGGTTCAAGATGGTGGCGACGGTTCCCTCAATTTCTGTGAGGCGATCCCATGGATGATTGGGGGAGTGAAGGACCAGTGTATGGGAGGGGGGGGTGGGGGTTATGGGAGGGGGGCTTAGGGGATCACAGGCTCTGACGCAGACACCGTACAGGGAATCTAATCCTCTGAAGCAACGTGAATGATAAGTGTATTCTGACAGTATACCCCGGCCGCTGCGGCGTATAGTGCAAAGGTGAACCATTTGCCGATTGCTTTGAGGGAAGGATGAACAGAGCTTTATGTGGTGGGGTTCCCAATAATTAAACCCTTGTAATATTACACTACATGGCTGCACAAGCTCATACAAAAACAACAACAAAGATATATGTAAAGCCTTTGCTAAATTGAATTCACCCTCCGTATCTTCCAGCATGCATCTGTGTACAGTGCTGTCGTGAAAAATCAGCTTAGATGGGTTTAGCCGGCAACTTCATGACTGTGTTCACCCTGTTGCATTAAAAGAATTGTGTTGAACGGCAACCAGGGAACTTGATTAAATGGCAACAACAGTGAGGAGAAGTAATAAATGAGTCTCAAAATGCAAGATTCAGATTGGGTTGTATTGAGTCTTTGCTATTTTGACACACTCTCACATTTCTTTTTTCTGTGTGTTTGTGTGTATGTGTTTAATGCTAGAGTGTCCAGAAGTCAACATTTGCTTGATGAAGCATATGGACATCTTAAATCGTTGGAATGGGTGATTGTTACGACCAAAATCACTCTGAGAATGATCGCACAAAAGAAACAATCAACTGATGTTCAGGCGGTTTATTAACAGTGATATTGTGGGTACAAACTCGTAATCGGTTTTCACATCAGTACAATAATGATCAAGAGAAACAATTATAAATCAGTAATAAAATCACTTACACGCATTACAGCCCAAATCGTAATCACGATGTTATATAGTCCCTTGGTGATGTCTAACTACGATGTTCGATGCACAGATGAATGGTCCTTGATGCACCGATGAATGATTCCTCCGACGTAAATCCAGAGGCACGGGTTGCAATAATCCACGTTATAGATCCGGGGTAAAGTCCACGATATGTACGTCCACAGCGAAACGTGCGGAATCCACAGGAAACGGGCAGAATCCAAATGTTATGACGACCACGTCCAGTTGATGCGTTGAATGATGATTCACTTTATAATGTCCAGCAAGGAATCCAGCCCGTCACAGCTTTGCCGTAATAATGTCCGTTGACACTAAAATATGGAGTCTATCTCCAATGTAGGCAAATTAATTCTCTGCAGGCAAAATGTCTCCCAGGTCTTATCTCCACAAACACAGTTTGTATAGCAGGTCAGCAGGTAACACAGGACTGACTATAACTAGTCGCTTCAGAGCCAGAAGTGACGTAACTCTCAGAGCAGAGGTGTTGGGTACTCTGCCTATCTCAGAATTTCTCCAGCTTATATATTCATTTACCCCTTTCTAGTACATTCTGTAATTTTCTCCAACCTGGGGCCACATACCTGAACATACTAGCAAGTCCAAATTCCAGGAATCCTGGATGACTCACTGCCTAATATGTGCATAACATCATTGCCAAAATTAACTACCAATCACATTGGGTTACAAGGGCAGTGCCTCACTCAGCCAGCACTTCCTAGAATTTTCTGGAATGGGTTAAATCATTCTAGATTGAGTGAGCTATAATGTATTTCCTGTCACATGCATACATGTACTGTAGCTACATTGTATACCATGTAGAAAATTCTCCACTGATCTGGTCAGCCTGTATGTACTATATCTATATCATATAGAATGTTCTCCATTAATCTGGTCACCCTGTGTACATACACATTAAAACAACCATGCATACAGCCCTGATACATGTACATAACTACTTGTGTGTACATTTGTGACACCATCCCCCATGGGAAAAAGAAAGCCTTGCCGTAGCAAGGGTTTCTTTTACCTTCACAATTTCTTATTGTTATTTACAACGAATGTGAGGTAAAATCCAACTCAAACAACCATAATCACATACTATCACATGCCTTTTGAAAAGCTGCATTGATTCCATGTTCTCTTTTCATGGATACCAGTTACATTGATATTGCTTGGATCCTTGAAGCTTGTACAATCATGTCAAACTGTTTTGCATACATCTGTAATGGATAAGTTAAACACTGTATGTGTAATGTGAGGTGAAAACCTTTCACCCTTAACTTCTACTGTGCTATCCACTACCTATGTCACACCAACTGACTTTCGGTCATCGCACTTTTTCAGCATGTTGACATGACACATCCTCTGTTCTTTGCGTCTGTCTGGTGTGCTGATCACATAGTTCACATCATTGAGTTTCTTTTTGACACAGTATGGGCCACTGAACTTGGCTTTCAGTGGTTCACCTTGTATGGGCAGCAGTACAAGAACTTTGTCACCTGGTTTGAAGGTTCGGGCTTTGGCATTTTTGTCTGCCTTTCTCTTCATAAAGTCTTGTGACACTTTCAAGTGTTCCCTAGCTACCTCACAAGCCTTTGAAAGCCTTTCACGAAACTTTGACACATAGTCAAGTAGGTGGACCTCATCATCCTCAGTCATGAATTTCTCTTTGATGAGCTTCAGGGGGCCCCTAACTTCATGACCGTACACCAACTCAAATGGGCTGAAACCCGTCGACTCATTTGGGGAGTCCCTCGTTGCAAACAGGAGGAAAGGGATGCCCTTATCCCAATCCTCGGGATACTCCTCACAAAATGCCCTAATCATTGTCTTTAGGGTCTGGTGGTAGCGCTCCAACGCACCTTGGGATTGGGGATGATAAGCTGACGACTTCAGCTGCTTCACACCCAAACGATACATCACCTCTTGAAATATGCCTGACATGAAATTTGACCCTTGGTCAGACTGCACTTCCTTTGGCAAACCATACCTAGTGAAAAACTGCACTAGAGCATCTACCACAGTCTTGGCAGTGATATTTCGCAATGGGATAGCCTCTGGAAACCGTGTAGACATATCCATGATTGTCAAGAGGTACTTATGACCCGACCTAGTCCTAGGCAAAGGTCCAACACAGTCAACTAGAACCCGACTGAATGGTTCATCAAACGCAGGTATCGGAATCAATGGCGCCGGCTTCACTGAATGCTGTGGTTTACCAGCCACTTGACATGTGTGACAAGTCTTACAAAACTCAGCCACATCCACATTCAACCCTGGCCAATAGAAATGCCTCATGATCCGATCCTTTGTCTTTCTGACGCCTAAATGGCCGCCAACAGGTAACTCGTGAGCAATCCTCAAGATCTCACCGCGGTAACAGGGAGGGACAACAACTTGACGGACCACCGTCCAATCCTCATCAGCTGGCCTATGGGGAGGTCTCCACTTCCTCATCAAAATGCCATCTTTGACATAATAGCACTCAGGGACCTTTTCAGCCTCAGCCTCAGAACACGCCGTCTGAGACAAGCCTTTCAACTCAGAGTCTGCCTGCTGTGCTTCAACCAAGGAAGACTTGCTAAACAGCCCATCACTGTTAGCCTCGGAGCCTAATACAGCAACCCCATCATTCAAATCCTTGAAAAAGGTTTCTGCCAACCAAACACCGGAATTCTCCTCCACATCAACAGAATCCGCATCATCTTGAACAGCTCTACGAGCCTGAGACCTAGTCACGACACAATCTGGGAAAATCCCAGGAAACTCCTCCTGCAACTGCTCAGTTTCAGCAACCACCACTGGTTTATCCGAAACAACTGGAGACGCAACCACCTTATCCCCAGCCAAGTCATTCCCCAACAGGAAGTCAATGCCTGCCATGGGCAACTCAGGAACAACTCCAACAGTAACAGGACCAGAAACTAGGTCACACTTCAAATCCACTCTATACAGTGGTACTGACATATAACTGCCATCAACAGTCTGAATCAAGACTTTTGCATTCACTGCACTATCTGGTGGAAAAGTCATACCACCATCCACCATCAATGACTGAGAGGCCCCCGTATCCCGCAGGATGACTACTGGTTTACCTGCCTCACCAGAAGTACATGGGGTCACCTCACCATCAAACAAAAAGCTACGATAGCTCTCATCCACCTGCTTCAGCCTATCTTTGAATTTGGGAGATCGACTTTCAATGGCCTGTGTTTCACTGAAAGGGACACTATTTTCGGGTAGGACACTTTTTGACATGACAAATCCCACCTCCTTCGTTGCACCATTTTGCAACTTCCAACATTGCGACTTTATGTGCCCTTTCTTGTGACAATGAAAACATCTGATGACATTTGCACTTGTACTGGACCCTTTGTCAGATTGAGGCTGTGGTGCCGACAACATTCCTGAACCAGCATTCTGTTGGTTGCTCGACTGATTATTGTCTCTGTTATTTCCAGAGAAATTCCTGAAAGGTGGTCTGTTTTCATGTCTGTGAGTTAGCTCATACTCATCAGCCATAAAGGCTGCTTTATGCAAACTTGTCACTTTGTGATCTTCCAGATGCAACCTCACACTGAAAGCAACACTCTTTTTGAATTCTTCCAAGAGAACAACCTCACGTAGGTTATCAAAATCCTGATCCACTTTCAGGGACCTGTACCACCTATCAAACATCATTTCTTTTTCACGAGCAAACTCAACATGTGTCTGGCCTGGTTTGCGGTACGAATTTCTGAACTTGTGTCTGTACGCCTCTGGCACCAACTCATACGCATTCAACACTGCCTTCTTGACTGTAGCATAGTCACGTGATTGCTCTTTTGAGAGAGATGAGTACACATCGGCTGCTTTGCCGACAAACACACTTTGAAGGAGCATGGGCCAAAATTCCTGTGGCCAGTTCAAACTGTCAGCCACCTTCTCAAATGACACAAAATATGCATCAACTCTGTTTTCTTCAAACTTTGGCACCAATCGAATGTTCTTGGCCAAATCAAATTCAGAGGGAGCCCTTTCACGATTTTCAACAGTATGTGCATGAGTCAATTCCATCTCACGCAATTTCAGTTGTTGCTCCACTTCGAATTTCTTAATTTCCAGTTCCTTTTCTCTCAATTCCATTTCTCTAGCCCTTTGCTCTCTTTCTATTTCTAATCTCATCTTCTCTTTCTCTAGTTCTAGTTCCCTTGCTCTTTCTCTCTCCTTGATTTCCAATTTCGCAAGCTCAAGCCGTGTTTGATCTGAAATTTGAGCTTGATCTGAAGTGTCAATTTCTTCTTTGAGCTCCATGTGACCAGCTACTAAGTCAAGAATTTCTGCCTTTCTTACACCTTGTGGAACATCAACATTCAAATGCTGTGCAATAGCAGTCAAATCACATTTGCGTAACCTTTGCAAATCTTTGAGGGACAAATCTGTCCTCTGAACAAATGCCTGGACATCCATTGTACTGATTGACATTGTCACAATGTATACACACAATATGCAATTGAACAATCAACTCACTGGTATTTTGTATGTACCAATATTCTGGATTCCGGAACGTTCCAAATTCTAAGTTTTGGCTTTAAATTCACTTCCCGGACAAGCCCCCAATTTTGTTACGACCAAAATCACTCTGAGAATGATCGCACAAAAGAAACAATCAACTGATGTTCAGGCGGTTTATTAACAGTGATATTGTGGGTACAAACTCGTAATCGGTTTTCACATCAGTACAATAATGATCAAGAGAAACAATTATAAATCAGTAATAAAATCACTTACACGCATTACAGCCCAAATCGTAATCACGATGTTATATAGTCCCTTGGTGATGTCTAACTACGATGTTCGATGCACAGATGAATGGTCCTTGATGCACCGATGAATGATTCCTCCGACGTAAATCCAGAGGCACGGGTTGCAATAATCCACGTTATAGATCCGGGGTAAAGTCCACGATATGTACGTCCACAGCGAAACGTGCGGAATCCACAGGAAACGGGCAGAATCCAAATGTTATGACGACCACGTCCAGTTGATGCGTTGAATGATGATTCACTTTATAATGTCCAGCAAGGAATCCAGCCCGTCACAGCTTTGCCGTAATAATGTCCGTTGACACTAAAATATGGAGTCTATCTCCAATGTAGGCAAATTAATTCTCTGCAGGCAAAATGTCTCCCAGGTCTTATCTCCACAAACACAGTTTGTATAGCAGGTCAGCAGGTAACACAGGACTGACTATAACTAGTCGCTTCAGAGCCAGAAGTGACGTAACTCTCAGAGCAGAGGTGTTGGGTACTCTGCCTACCTCAGAATTTCTCCAGCTTATATATTCATTTACCCCTTTCTAGTACATTCTGTAATTTTCTCCAACCTGGGGCCACATACCTGAACATACTAGCAAGTCCAAATTCCAGGAATCCTGGATGACTCACTGCCTAATATGTGCATAACATCATTGCCAAAATTAACTACCAATCACATTGGGTTACAAGGGCAGTGCCTCACTCAGCCAGCACTTCCTAGAATTTTCTGGAATGGGTTAAATCATTCTAGATTGAGTGAGCTATAATGTATTTCCTGTCACATGCATACATGTACTGTAGCTACATTGTATACCATGTAGAAAATTCTCCACTGATCTGGTCAGCCTGTATGTACTATATCTATATCATATAGAATGTTCTCCATTAATCTGGTCACCCTGTGTACATACACATTAAAACAACCATGCATACAGCCCTGATACATGTACATAACTACTTGTGTGTACATTTGTGACATGATCAAGAAGGAATGTACAGATTGTATACTTGTAATTCCCAAAGTCCTGCAGAGATGAGGGAACATGCTCACCTTGGCTAATACAGATACAGTGTTTTCTCCTATCAAATTCAAGAGACATATGATCTGTTGACATTTTTGGCAGTGATATGTGTGGTTATGTTTACATATATTTGTTTTTTCTTCTTCTTCTAGTGAAGAGGAGCTTAACAATGCTGGGCTCGTAAATAAAGATTCTACACTTCCTTCTCGTGAAATATGATCCTGTGTTTCACGTTTCAATGTTATTGGAAACTTTGCCTGGTATGTGAGACTGAAGTTTCATCATTTAACCCGTTGAGGACGGACTGATTTTGCTACAACACACATTTTCCATAGGACCCCTGCCCGAGTATACTCGAGGACTCGTCCTCAATGGGTTAAGATGCCTGTACATGTAATAAAGATGTCATGCCACACTGATAATGCAAAGGGGATGTTAAGCTTCACTGCATGTTCATGTAGTCCAGCAATTAATTCTGGTAGTGTTTAACTGTGACCACCTGGATGTGTGTGTCTAATTGTGCGAAGATGTCGCTGAATTACTATAGTGTTACAGTGCCATAGAATTATCAAGTCATAGCATTACCATCGAAATTAGGTGGTGCAATTTGCGCAAGTTTGTCTGGCATCAGTATCAGCACCAAAAAAAAAAAAAAAATGCTTTGCAAGGGAGCACATCCAGTCTGTATGACAATGCCAGCCTATTCCTTGTGAGTTCAACCTCTTGTTGTAAACTAGTTTGCATGCATTCTGGGGGCACTATATAACAAAGAATTAAGTTCTTCTCTCACAGACAGAAGGATGTGTACAAGTATATACCTGTATGTTGCATTTGGAGAATACCTCATTTCTTCAGTAGATCAATAATTAGGATGGCATACGTAAGTGTGCATACATTACCCCTCCCCCCCCCCCCACTATATATCTCTCTCTATTTCTTTTTCTCTCTTTCTCCTCTGTCTTCGTTGCTGCTCAGCACTGGCAGACTCATGTCATTATGCAGTTGGTCAACATCCAAGCGCATATTGCTGTTCTATTCTTGGACCCTAACGTTGACGATAGCAGAAGCTATACTATACATCTCCACTTGTAACCCTATAGTAGTGGAGAGCACCCATGTTGTAAAGAAGTAGCAGAAAAAGGAGGAGATGGTGGTGGTGGTGGTGGTGGGGGGGGGGGGGCAAAGATTGTAAAATCAAGGACGACGTACGGTACTCTCCCGAGGGGAATGACTGAAATTTGTGATCAAGCCATCACTCCACGGCTTGCGTTGTTAGCAGAAGACTTGCGGCATGGTTGGGGGGGGGGGGGGATGGGGAGAGATGGGGAGGCTGTTTGCAGAAGGAAGAGTATCAAGTATTACATCCACTCCTTTTTAGAAGCTGCAATTTTCATCCATCTCGGTTCCCGCTCGATGCAAATAGGGTTCCGTTTCTCCCGACCGCCTGGAAGCTTGTAAGGAGGGATGGTAAACGATTGTAATTCCCTCTCATGGACTGTACTCGTTCTTGCTTCACCCCCATCCCCATTCCCATCCCCCCCCCCCCCATGGTTAGAAAAATCCAACATCTGGTCTGCAACATCTCTCCCTACCCAATCGGAGTTAATCCCTTGCATCTATTTATCCCCTACAATATACAAATACCAGTGACATGCGCATTGTTTGCGTTTTCATGTGTGCTGTTTGCGCAGCTCCCGTTTTGACATTTTAGGAGACTCGAGTGATGAAAGACAATCACCTTGTGTTTTACAGATGGGAGGAACGTTATTGTCCGGCTGTAATGTAGGAGAATGTAAGAAAATGCAATCTTCCTTGTTTGCAAGTTGCAAGGAAAAAGACCCTTTGTCGATCTGGTAGATTTGAGTTTGACATCAAACATTGTAGATGGAAATGTGTTATAGCAAGAAAGATGATATTCCAGTACTGTGTACAGTTTACACCATGTATTTAAACAAGTCTAATTTTTCGCAAATTAGGACTTCCCGACCATTTCATGGGTAGTTAAATTCGTGATCATGGGGTAGAGCAATTAACAGAGAAATGTTTGCAGGTATGCCATATTTATGTCAGGATCAGAGTTAATATTTTTGTGTGTTGTCAACTTCACAAATAGTGCGGGACTCGCAAAAGTTGCAACAATAAGAACTCGGCAAAATATATAGCATATACAATATTAAAGAAAGCATGGGAATGACACAATGAAGATCTTTAAACAGATTAAATTGTTGGAATGAACTTCGCTGATGTTGAATCCTAAAAGGTCATTAAAATATTATATTACACACCTTTACCATGTGAGATTACTGTGATTATTTAATAAAATGAAATTTGAATAATTAAAAGATAAAAAAGGTCTGAATGTTGTTGGATTTTTTTTCGCTCAACAGAAGTATTTTTCATAAATGATTCTAATGGCATCTTATGTTCTTTTTTTTTTTACATAAATACTGAACAATTTTACTTTTTGCAACAATAACAAGCATAAGATTACTGTTCTGATTGTAGGTTAATAATAAAATGAAATTTAAATGATTTCAAGAGAAAAAAAGTCCAAATGTTTGAGGTGTTTTGTGTTTCTCAACAAAAGTATTTTCCATCCATGATTTTAATGCCTTTTTAAAAAATGTAATTTCATGGCATAAATATCTGGTGCAATATCACTCGGTGGATTCCCAGCATTGACAAGCATATGATGCAAATTTGACATATATGTAAACACCACGACCTCTGTCAATATACTGGCCTGCAGTGCTGGGTGGCGTATATCCTCTCTCCCTTTGCCGACACAAAAACAGTGATTGTTGAGGCTTCCGGTTGGATGCCTCTTCGCTCATATCTGTCTCTGTCTCGGCACATACGCCAAGTCTTTCTGGCTCCTAGTGGACGATTCAGAACAAGCAGAAATTTTGTTTTCCATGGCAGCATTCTTGCAGTATTCTGGAAAAAAAGAAGAAGATTAAAAATGGAATATGAATAGGAAGACAGCTAAGCATCCCCGGAAAGATCACGGAGACCTGTTTGTGATGTATGCCAGACACAGCATAAAATCTTGTGCTGTGATGCTCGCGCATCTATAAACACGCGAGTGCGGCGGCTGTGTAGCTGTCACAGACTATTGCCGTAGCCACAAATCTTTTCTCCTTTTTATCCCCTACCCAATCGGCATCTAGCTTGCATAAAAAGTAACAAACAAATACAGATGATAACAAGCTTTACAGGCTCTCTATATAAAACAGCATTATAGTTATTATTATTATATTTTTTTTAGAGGAAGAGAATGAAAGAAGGAAGCCCCAGCTTGAGTTAGATATAGGCAGCTAGAGGTATGTTTCCAGTTAACCCTTTGCGTGCATAGCGTGCTGATTGGCACAGAAAACCCATAGCATTGTACACACTGTCCAAAGTCCCTGATACAGAAAAGGTTAATCATTGCAGTATTGCTAGGAATCCATTAGTATACTGTACACCATGACATTGACAAAGTGGGTATAAACATATTGTGAAGGAGGGATGTGTGCAGAGGGCTCGATTCAAACCTTAGAATCTGTAACCCCGAGAGTTTGGGGACTTTTCAATCATACCACTGGGTTCGAAAGATTTGTTGCGTGTTGGCATTTCACTTTTTTTTTTTGGGGGGGGGGAGAGAGGAGGGGGCCATTGTTATGTAAGATGACTTCTGTTCTTTCATTTGAAATGCCAATGTCATATTTAGTTGCTCTGATGGTGATGATAGCAATGCGGAATATGATGATGATGGTGATGAAGGTGATGATGATGATGGTGATGAAGGTGATGGAAGTGATGAAGGTGATGATGATGATGATGATGGTGATGATGACGATGGTGATGATGATGGTGATGAAGGTGATGATGATGATGGTGATGATGATGATGGTGATGATGGTGATGATGATGATGATGATGATGATGATGATGGTGATGATGATGGTGATGATGGTGATGATGATGATGATGATGATGGTGATGATGATGATGAAGATGATAAAGGTGATGATGGTGTTGATGATGATGGGAGGTTAGACTTTGTTACATAGTCCTGTAGAAAGTATAATGGTTATTTTATATGGGATATAAATACACTTATCTCTTTCACTCTTTCCCCCGATACACCAGTAGCACTCATTGCATGCTTAGAATGTATCTCCCAAGGCTGACATATTCACTTGCAGTAGAAGAGTTGTTGTTGTTTTTTAGGGCTTATGACATCATATTTTGTCCACTCCATGACAACAAGAACACAAAATCTGCCGCTGTGGTGCACTTTGCACTGGTTATAAATTGACAGAAGGCGGCTCATAACAGGTTTTAACATATGTACATTTTTTCCCCTTCCTTGTTACCAAAGGGCAGTCCAGTATGAATTGAAATCTTTATATCTCTCTTTCTGTTTTTTTTTTTTTTTCAATGCTCAAGTCAAGCGCAATTATAGTGCAAATGTGACAGGCTAGATGGTTGAAATTTTTCTGATGCCCTGGCGCAGACGCCTTTTTGGGGTTACATGTTTGATCAGTTGATGAATGGACGTCTCTCCCGCTCACATATCTTTCATGTGGAAACTCATTGTGATAGGAATTCAATTAGGGTATCCTTGGTGATAATGGTTAGTACAATGACATAGAGGTATGCCATAATTACTTCATTTGAAGCACTTGCACACAGGATTGGTTTTTTTTTTAGTGGGGGGGGGGGGCAAGAGCAAAGGGGAAAATGTTCATGTGGTATAGATGGAAGTGGTCAATACAAGTGCTTGTTTGCTACCTGTGTTTGCTTGGATATTTGGCATGAGTGCACAAACGGCAAAGCATTTGTGATTACGATTCAATTACAGTAAAATGTCTTTTTTCTCCTTCTTCCCCTCTCTCTGTTGTCTCTCATGCACTATGACTTTTTAGATTTATGTGTAATTTATGTATTTTATAATAATAAGGAGAGAAAATGTCTAGATGTAGCAGTGACTCCAATGAATGTATTGAAGGAACATTTCAGGCCTGTACCTGTGTGAAGAGTAGGAAAGTAGAAAGTTGTGCATAAAGTGTCTTGGCTGGAATAGATTGGACTGTGTGCCGAGGAAGACGTGTCTGGAGGACTTCTCCCAGCGCTAAATTGATGGGGATGGAGCGAGTTGTCGAACCCCCCTTCTCCCCGCCTCTTGCGCGCCCGTAATTAAGAGTTTGGGAATGTCTACCTTGATTAGCGTTTGGCGTTCCATCTCTCCGGCGTGTTAGATTGGATTAAAGTGGTGCATCAAATTACAAATGCCGTCCAATTGTGAGAGGTGACAAGCTGTAAGTGTTTACAGGTATGTGTGCGTGCGTGTGTGTGTTTGTGTGTGCGTGTGTGCGTGTGTGTGTGTGTGTGTGTGCGTGCGTGTGTGTGTTTGTGTGTGCGTGTGTGTGTGTGTGTGTTTGTGTATATGATCTTTGTACTTCCCAAATGTACATATAATTGTGTGTATGTATGTGTGTTGTGTGTGAGAGAGTATGGGTGCGTGTATGTGTGAATTTATCAGTGTTATGTGTTCAGTCTGTGTACTGTATGTATGTAATTGTGTGCAAGCATGTGTGTGTGTGTGTGTGTGTGTGAGGAGAGGGATACAGAGAGAGTATGAAATATGAAGCATGGACTGGCCTCATCTTCCAAATGGAATACAGTTGAACCTCTCTTATCCGGCCTCCCTTTATCCGAATCTCTCTATTATACGGACGCAATCTCGCCATGATTTTTTTTTTTTAATAATTACGGGAGGAGAGGGGGATTCCCAACTCCTTGAGAACTCCTACACAAACACACATGAATTACATATTACTTCCAACATGATTAACATACATTACATCAAATTTCCTTCCAAATTGCTTACCTTCAGATATTTTAACATCCCCAAACATCCCCAAATCATCGCAAGAACATGGACAGATTATGCGCTTGAGTCCTCTCATATCGCATTGCCACATATAGGTCCATACACAGCCGTCGATATGACTAGATAGACACGCATTGTTTCGAGTCATTGGCTGAGCAACGAATGATATTGAACACTCAAAAATTGTTCACACACAGTACACACACAAAGAGAGAGAGGGAGAGAGAGTGTGGGGAAGAGAGCAACCCAATCGCACTGCGCTATCACTTTTTACCTTGGGCCCGGTACGGTATTAGGTAATGTAGCTGTCTGTTACTGAGTGTAACAATGAAAAGGTTGCAGTATACACATTACTTCATGTGGTACTACAATGGGCTACATCAGTACAATGTACATGTGTATGTATATGTACATGTATAAAGCATTGAGTCTCCATATCCAAATCCCTTATCCGGATGAGCCCCGGTCCTGACTTGTCCGGATACGAGAGGTTCAACTGTAAATGGATAGATTTTTTTATCAGTGATGATTTATTTTGTACATGCTGTATATCATCTCATATTACTCTTTATTAGTTATTGCTACACTACTACAATGAATATTCTGTAGACAAATTGATACGGTGGATTATTATATTTTTGCATTAAATTTGACAATCATATCACCAAATGCCTCTTCTCCATGTCATGATCATATCACTTACTGCATTCTACCACAGAAAATGTACATCTACATGTATTTCATAGTTAAGAATTACCATCAACAGCTAGCATTGAGGAAAAGAGGATTGTCTGTCACAAGCATTTGGGAGGGGTGAAGGCCTTTGTGTTTTATTCCTTATTTAATTTGTGTGTTAATGTTTTTTTCTCATTTGACAAATTACTGAATTCAAGCAAGTTTCTGTCAATTTTTAGAAGTGTATACTTATTGGTGGGATTTAAAAGTCGTAAATTTAGAAATGCATTTAAAAAAAAAAGAAAAAGATATGACATGAAGTTTATGCACAGTAGTGACATGTATCCTCTGCAAAGGCTACCAAGTTCTTGCAGCTTGGGACTTTGACACTGCGTCGCGTCATCAATAAAGAGATTGTCAGTGTAAGACAGAAATCGTTGCAGCATTAAATCATACGCGGACTCTGGGGGACACGAGACATGCACAACAAGATTTAATGATGGGCCATTTGTCAAGAGTTAAAAGTCGTCTCTGTCGAATGGGTCATCTATCTGGCGCGTCGGCCGAGGTTGTCGTCACCGTCCGCTCCCGAAACAGAAACCAGCTGCTCGGCGTCACTCGAGCAGAATGACGAGTGGCTGACTGGGCACAGCATTTTCTTTTTCTTTCTTTTTTTGCCAGACGATGTTAAAATCTGGAGAAAAGGAACCATGGAGTGGAGCCCATTTTAGGGGAATGGTCTAATACACACTGATGGCATCCTCAATGGGGGAAAACCTCGCCTCTTCTCTGGTGTCGCTGGGAACGACGTTTTGTTTCCGCGAAATTTTTCGCTGTCAAGTTGCTGTCGCGCAAAATTTTTTGCTGTCAAGTTTCTGTCGCATCAACAGAGAGACGGATAACATCCTCTCTCACTTTTGTGGTCATTGCTCTCAGGTGATGTGGGGGGGGGGGGGTGAGGGGAAGCCCCCAAATGGGAGCTCTGAAGGCTGTGATCGCCCATGACCCTTCCTCTTTCAGGCGTAAGCATTCTTGACAAGAGCTTTCCAAGTTAGCTTCGACTGAGTTATGATGTCTGACAGATTCTCTCCCACAATCCTCACATTTATCGGCTTGAAGAATATTTGGCGCTTTGCTGAAAGCATATCGTTTTACATCTGACATGCATTATTTTAAGTTCCTCAACAGTTGCCAAAACAGCAAGACCGTCAATTTTGTATGTCAGCACAAATGAGGAAAATTAATTTGCAAAATAATGTCTGTCACAGGGGTCTCCATGTTTAATTCATTGTGACTATTTATATCTTTATCATTCCACTGATGATTATAAGTTTAGACATGCAGCATTCCAAAGTAATACTTGTACCTTAATTTCAACCACCTAAGCGGGCTACCCACTTGCCTAGAATGTCAAAGTCTGCTCCTATACCCACCTGCCAGAAGACGTTAAAGTGACCATAGGTGGCACCTGTAACGTCACCAAAAGCAATTCATACCAATGAAACATGTGAAGATGTCATTGCCTTTTGTGGGCTAGTGTAAGAGTTGCATGTACTGCTTATGTCAGTGATTTTGTAGAAAGCAAATGTTTACTCTTGAATGTTGGTATTGTACTGTCAAGTAACTTAATACAATAAGATATTTGATTTAATGTAGCCCACTCAATTACTCCTCCCACCCATCCCATCCTAAGAGTGGTAAAAAAGTTAAATTTCCGTAAACACGTATGGTTGATTTTGGCACGAATGTACTGTACATGACGTTGTGGGTCAAGATTTTAGGAGAGGAACCTCCTCCCCATTGTGTTTGGTGTGTTTTGAGTGGAGGGTAGAAAAAAAGGAGAGGGGGAGGGGAAGGGGTAGGGTAGGGGAAAGCCAATGCTCTAAGGGCTGTAATGTCATGTAAATTGCATACGAGGACAAATTCAGCAGGTGCAGTTGTGTGCCTGCAAAGACGGGAGCCTCATATCAAGACATACATACACACTCTCTACCCATTCAACAGACTGCCTTGACTGTATCCTCGCCAACAATAGCAGCACTGTTCATATTTCAGAAGATGCTCTCTGAATAAAACATATGCGCCGAATATTAAGGATGAGATTTGTAGACAGATGGAAAAAAAAAGAAAAGAAAAGGCGAGTCGACCGTTAATGGTTGGGAGAGAGGAAGACTAAGTATATTACCTGTCCAATGCCAGTAAGAGTTCTATTACCATAGAGCAAATGGAAATATATGTTGCATTTGACCAATAAAAAGAAGAAAACAGAGAAAAGAGGAATAAGAGAGAAGGAAACCGAAGATAATAGGAACTAGAAAGATGGTGGGTTGACACATCCACTACATTCGCTATTTTTAAAGTCTTTACAAGGGGCGGACATGAAAAAAACATGAGCAGACTAAACGACAGAAACGTGACGAATACAAGGAGACACTACGATAGAGTAGGAGGGAGATAAGGAGGGTACACCTGCTGATCACAGTGATCTTGAAATGGCATTTTACTCTTACTCTTTTACTCTTTTTTTTTTTTTGGTCCTTTCCAGGCATTCCAAGGGACCGTGATTGGAAAATTTTTCTATTTAGTATGCACCTTTTTTTGCAAACACTTTTGCTTTATGAATGCTATATTGATATGCTTGCTGGATAATATTGGTCTAGATGATTGTGGTGAGGATCACAGTGAAGTAGCAGTGACATGAGCATAGTAGTTGTGGCAATGCTACTTCTACTGCTGCTTCTTTTGCCAGTACTGCTACTTCTTCTACTACCACTACTACTACTACTACTACTACTACTACTACTACTACTACTACTACTACTACTACTACTACTACTACTACTACTACTACTACTACTACTGCTGCTGCTGCTGCTACTACTACTACTACTACTAGTACTATTACTACTACTGCTGCTGCTACAACTACTACTACCACCACCACCACTACTACCACTGCTGCTAATACTTCTACAACTACAGCTACCACTACTACTATTTCTACTACTGCTGCTACTACTACTGCTACTGCTACTACTACTACTACTACTACTACTACTGCTACTACTACTACTACTACTGCTACTACTACTATTACTTCTACTACTATTACTATACTACTACTATTACTTCTACTACTTATAACAACTGTGACGACAGAGATGATGATGATAATTAAGAGTAGTAGTAATAACAGTGATAGATGGAAGATGCCAATAAAGTGTAGCGTTTGATTCTTAAAAAGTGTGTTGACCTTCAGGAATCCTTATGCATCCATCGCAGTGCTTGCGGCACTGATGGGTGTTTTCACATCCGCTGGAGATAACACTCTCTGCAGCTGCATCTCTGTATGTATCTCTTGAATATCTCAAACCATGAATGTTGGGGTTTGCCTAGTGTCTCAAGTTTCTGGTTGAATCCTGCCCACAAGGTACAAGCAGCAACCCAATGTATCGCTCCTCTTGTCGTTGTGACTATTCTCCAGCCAATGTAAAATATTTCCATTTGATTTACACATAGTGTATATATATGTGTACACACACACGACACACACACACACACTATAAACTTTGTATTGTAT
The DNA here is from genome assembly GCF_964275005.1 of Diadema setosum. Taxonomy (NCBI): domain Eukaryota; kingdom Metazoa; phylum Echinodermata; class Echinoidea; order Diadematoida; family Diadematidae; genus Diadema; species Diadema setosum. The sequence goes on from NC_092689.1 coordinate 33,217,670, forward strand.
AGTAAAAATAGATGAATAAATATGTAAATGAATGAATGAAAAAAAAAAAATATATATATACATTTATGCCATAGATGTAGATGTAGATATGTGTGTGTATGTGTGTGTGCATTTATGTACTGTAAATATATGCACATAAATGCCATCTATAGACATACATGCATATATAATGTAACATGTTACTCTATGTATGTGCATTTATCTATATGCAGTACATATTTGCACATAAACGCCATAGACATATACAATGTACATATTCATATAATGTAACATGTTACTCTATTTTACCTCTTGTCCAAATAAAAGCAACAACAAAAGAGACTTACACAGAGAGGTGGCATATATTTGTTTATCATGCTGTTAAGCAGTCAACCTGGCCAAAGTCGAATCCACAGGGACCGGTGAAAATCATTTGACCTAATGTGAATTTCAGCATTCACAATCCAATGAACACATGTTTATAGCTATCTGACATAAAAATTTTGCTTTGATCTGGCCAGTTTTTTGACTTGTGGAAGGTTTGCCTGGGCAAGGTCAACTGTATGCACATAGTGGTTTTAGTAGCAATTTTATTAGGAGTTAACTTCTTGTTTTTAAAGGTGAAACGTATTCTGTGGATAACGTCTGGCTTAAAATACAGTGGTTTCTCTAGCTCCTCTGTGTGTTTTCGTTCAATCCATGGAAAACAGAAGAAGGAGAGGAATACAGCCACAGAGTGATACTATATCATCTGTGTTTCGTCTTCGTCTTTACTGAAGTGGAGTTTCCTGGAAGCTGTGTAATTGGGCAATGTTGCCCGTGATGGGGATATTTGGTTCTGCACCTGTTTAGAGCAGCAGAATGAAGAGCATTAAACACAGTTCCATTCTTAGATGACTGTAAACTCTATTTGTGTAATGGTAGGAGCCAGTGGGAGGCATGCCAGCATGTGAGGATTCTGGGTGAGAATGAAGTGTGGTTTGAGATTTGCGTGTAGTAGAGTGCTGGCAGACTTAACATTGCACAGCTGTTTATACAGTTTACAGTGTTTTTTAAGGGTTGTTAAAAATAGGAAGTGTTCAGCCACCACTTCTGCAGAACTCCCCCCCCCCCTTCCCCTATCCCCATCCTCACACCCAACCCCCACCCCCGTCCCTCCACTACCCTCAACCCATCCCCTTGTTCAAGTTGACTACCTACTGTCATGAATGCAAGTGAGAAAGCTTCATGTCGTACATGACAGTGTAACTCTTGTGATGATGAAAAAGGATGGGGGTCGTAGGAAGTAATCAGCCACCATTTCTGCAAAAACTCTCCCCCTCTTCCCCTATCCCCATCCTCACACCCCCATCCCAGTTCCTCCACCACCCTCAACCCATCCCCCTGTTCAAGTAGACTACCTCCCATCATGAGTGCAAGGGAGAACGCTTCATGTGGTGACAGTGTAACTCTTGCGATGATGAAAAAGAAGGACGGGGGGTCGTGGATTGACGAGGTCAAACAATGCAGGCGTCGCGCCTCGCATACGGTAAAGCCATCATGTTGCAGTTGCGGCGGGCCGCTCGGCACAGCAACAGCGCAGCAACGGTGTCCATCCACCCTCCCCTGTGAGGCCCTGTCGCGAGCAAACGGGTCAGCGTGCATTATTGCAGCCCTGGAGGAACAGTGGATACCCCTGTCCTGGCTTAAAGGGTGTTAAAGGGTACGATAACACAGGGCTGGGGGCTTGTTTTCCTCCTCCCTGTTCAGCACCTCCCCTCTGCACACCAACGGGATCCCAAACCCTGATAGAAGCTTATTGAGGGCGTCACTGATATATAAACAACAATAAGATCGGCATTTTTTTTTTTAGTGGTGATGAAATGAGAAGAGGATTTCATCTGCTAATTGGAACTGATGTGTTTGGGTCAGCAAGTTAAGGGGGGGGGGTGGTGGTGAGGAGGGGGAGGGAGGAAAATGCCATTCAACAGTCATATTACCTGTAGGTATGCAAGGTCATGCTGATATGATGCTCATATTCATAGCAAATGTGTAATATGAGTCTCAGGCATGGTTAAATTTTCTCTACAGCTAGACAAGAGAAATGAGTATATCCAATAGATAGATATAGATATAGATAGATAGATAGATAGATTGATAGATAGATAGATACACTTGTAGATAGATAGATAGATAGATAGATAGATAAATAGATAGATTGAAAGCCAGATAGATCACACTATGGAGAATTACAGATATGATAGATATACATACATTGTGTATGCACACACATGAATATTTGCCAATTTGCATTCTTAGGGTTTCATTATATATTCCACTCCTGTTATACTGCATCATTAACTAACTCTATCCATGAGGTGGAGCTTTGTGCTTCTATGTCAAAGGACATTAGAAAAGTTGGTTCTGCATGTAAATGACAATAGTTGACTTGAAAATTATGATATTGATGATGGCTGTGGTTATTATGGTAAATAACCAAGACTAATGATGTCATGGTAATAGACATCTACAGGCACCCGAATCAGACAGATTTTCCTAGATTATAGTCAGATTTTTATATTTCCATCACAGGGATTTTATTTTTCTTGACATGAGACTTAATATAGCTAGTTAGTCCTCCATTTATGCATTGGGTTTTTGATGGATACCTGTGCTACTAAAACCCCAAGTTAAATTGATTTTACCCACAATGCAGTACTTGATTGACATGATGAGATTCAATGTGATATAATTATGAGGATGATCAAGTTGGGACCAGAAAACCACAACCAGCCCGCGTACCATCTACAACAACACACATGGTAATTAGGGATTCCTGTTAGGTGGTTATTGGCCGAGAATTACATTAATGTTTCATCACGGGGGAATGATGGGAAGGAAGACGGGACGACATTCCAAAGCGTCGGTTGCTTCACCCTCGTAGTCGAGAGGAGAAGAAACAAAATATCGTAGCACGACGAACATAGCGTAGCGTGTAGCTACCGTGTTTTGGTCTGTGGGGTCTCGGGGACGAGTTAGCGGGGGGGCCTCCGCAGAGCCGGCAAATTGAACGCCCATTTTGATTCGTCTGGCGAGAGATGTGCCCACCAGTAAATTCAATTAGAGGAAAACCACTCGACCAAGGCCACCAACAAGCACGGCCAATCAATACCAAATCGGCAGAAATGTATTTCACCTCCTTTCTTGTTGATTTGTTCTGTGTAGGTATCACTGTGCTTTGAAGATAGGGGAAGGAAATGTAGGCATATATCACTAACAGGAAAGCATGGATACTTTGTGGGTAGAACAGATTCATACAGTTTGTACATTTGTACAATATGATACTGAATCATACAGTACCATACAATTTGTATGTAGGTAAATGAATAGGTAAACAGAAAAAAAGTAAATACAAAGGGAGGCATACAAAAGATAGAATGTGTGTGTGTGTGTGTGTGTGTGTGTGTGTGTGTGTTCCATTACACTTGCAACCTTCATTGGTTTGTCTATGTCAAGATTTTCATTGTTGCCAATTAGATTAATTAAATTAAATGTTTGTTCAGAGCCCAGGTATATTGACGCTCATGAAACAACTTTTTTTCTCTTTTTTTTTTTGGAGGAACTCTGAAATTGTTAAAAATGGCTGATTGTTATGATTCCTTAAATATTTGACAGTACACAGTCTGACACAAATGAAGGCTACTTTGGAAGACAAAATCTGCTTTTTGTACACCAACACAATAAACCCTGTTGTCTGAACTGATTGACTGATTTTAATGTCCTTGTAGGCATTTCCTCCTGTTTTGAACCACCGCCAAAGCCAATCATATTTGCAATAGTTTGAGGAAAATGTGCTGGGAAAGGAAACTGAGCAGTAGAGTAGTCAATCAGATAAATATCCTATCTTTTGCTCCTCTGAGCAAATAGAGTCACTTATATGACCTGGCAGTGTGCAATCAAATAAAAAAAAAAGGGAAGAGAAAGATCAGATACAAGTTTTGTATCTATAGATTTAAAAAAATAACAAAATTATATATATATATATATATATATATATATATATATATATATATATATATATATATATGTGATACAATAATTTTTTCTGATTCTCATGTATCCTTCATCTGTGGCCAAACTGTGTTTATCCGTCTCTGTGTCTGTCTTTCAGTCTGTCTGTCTGCATAGTAGATGTCTAGGTTTGTATTTTTCTCTCTCTTTGAGTGTATGTGTATTATGTGCACATGTGGGTGTGAATATACTTGAGTGTAGAAATTGTCATCAAAATTCAACCATATCCTCATGTAATTTGTTTGATGATGCGGCAGAGAAATGGCCCTTATCATCATTAAGCATAATTCTGCATTCGCTCGCTATGCAAGTCATGATTTGGCTTTCCGTGAGGCGATGCTCGAAGAAAATGTCACATGAATTCATAATCATCGAATGTATTCTTTTAAAGGACAAAGAATTCCAAATATTTTTTATATGTGGATTAAATGAATGCAGTTTAATATGAACTTGTAAAGTTTTGGTGGTCATATTGCTGGAAGACAACAAAGTTTTCTGATGTCAAAGTTGGACAACTACTAAAAAAAATATAAAGAAAATCAACGTATTTCTTTTTGTACTTTTATGTTTGATCGTGACATATATTTCATATGTGTACTTTTCATTAAAAAAATGTGGAGTTCTCTGTATACATTCGTCATATCCAATTGTGACATTACACATTTTGTATTGTCCGGTTTTTGGCACCAAAACTAAAAGAATTTGTAACTTTTGACAGGATTGCAGATTTCGCTCAAACTTCACTCTTGTGTTCTACAAATATTTCTGCATTCTCTCAATCTACATGTATATATTTGAGTTTCATTCTCCTTAAGCACTACTACAGGTGCCTTGTTACACAGTAGCAGGATCATCCAATGACATGGTAGAATAAATGACTCGGTAAAGACTGATAATTTTTCTTTCCCTGTCGACCCCCATTATGTGGTTGAGCAGAACGTTATAAATCTCTCTAGCGATCGTGCTGTGGTGGTAGCAGTTTCCATCCCTGTCGCAACTGCTCTAAGGAGAAGGGTGGATTGTGCATATATTGAATCATAAGAAGAACATTTACACCTCCTTTAAAACCCCCTCTAATGACTTAACGATGTCACCAGTAGTATCTGCTCTGTCATCCTTAATGATGAATACCTCCTGCAGAAGGCCTATTTGTCTTCCATCTGTCTGTAGTTCCTGGGTAGTTGCGACTGTGAACTGAACCGAGACTGAAGTGTCGGATGAAAGTTCCAAGAATCGGAGGACGCCTTGTCTGCTTCTCTCCTTTACATGTTTCCACAGAATACGCGCCTTCTCCCATAATCAAGTCTCTGCCGTGTACGTTCAATCGTAGAAACGGAATTTTTATTTGGTGTGAAGGTGCCATACTTTAATCACTGAGGACACTCCTGCTCCCTCCTGCATTTGTTTTCTGTTAGAGATTGTAGTTACAAGACCAAGAGATGGCTTCCATTTTCATCATTCAAAATATGGAATGACAAGAGTCGCAATGCATGCTGTTTTCATAGATGTGCAGGGATGTTTACAAACACACAGTGTGGTGCTTAGCTCTGAAACAACAGGAAAGATAACCAGACTATTCATCACTCTTCTGTTACTTACGTGTACACCCACGAATTAAGGTCAAAATGTTGTAAGACAGTTTACAGAGGCCGAGGTATCATTTATGAATAGATGCTGTTTGCCTCTGCTCTGCGTTAATAAGATTATGTGTTTTATCTGCGCGATTATAGACCGAGTCAAAAAGAAGAAACCATCCTTGGACTTTTATGCAACCGATAGTCCCTTGGTCTCGCAGAAAGCATGTTTTGAAATGAAAGAGGATTTCTGTATATCTGCTTAAGGAGAGAGCAGTAGCAAAGAACATCTGCACTCTTGCATCAAAAAGAAAAAAGAAAAAAAAAAAGGAAGAAACAATCCTCTTAATTTGTGAGTATGGTATTACCGTAATAGCGTCCTTTCAGTTGGCCTACCAAAACGTATTTTCACTTGTGAATCCAAAGAGCATCACATAAACCATGTAGAACCTTTCAAGAAAAAAACAAAACTCTCTCTTCTCAAACTCACAGTATGGTTGTAATAGCAATTTGTATCCCCACAGTAGACAATAAGAATAAACATGCAGCCCCCCCCCCCCAAAAAAAAAGAGAAATTCTTTGCGTGAGATGAAATCAACTCACAGATGTGTATTTTGAGTAGATATCTCCACCTTTGGGGTTCATATTGATCTTTATTTGATTACCCTAGCAGGTTTTCACGGGCAAGTTACTCCACTGCCACATATGTCTTTATGAGCATTTCGTGCCGCAAAAAGGGGCTGCCTCACGTCTTGATCAATCAAATGAAGGCTCGTCTCGGCTCGGATGAATTTGAATTTGTAGCCATTACGCCCGACTTGTCATCAGTCGCAGACGTTGCAGTGGCCTACCCGCAATTTTTTAGGTTCTTCGGTTGGACACAAGCATGTTCAGCACTTCCTCTTGCCTCGAAAGGCAATTTTGCCGCATACGTGAGCATGAAAATTATTGAAATGTTATCGTGTCATCAATGTAGAGATGAAGAATATAATTCACCCCAGCGCTGGTGATCCTGAAATGGTGTACAATATACACCAAATGAGAGGAGAAGGGTAAGAAGAATGAACGCTTCGGTCGAGATGAATAACATATAGTTAAAGGAGCTTTGCTAGTTTGTTACATGATGTTATTCATTCATCATGTAATAGGAAGTACCTAAAACTGAATGCTTACTGAAACTGGCTACACCATGAGAAAGTATGAATTACTGCTAAAAGTGGGAATTTTCACACAATTCATGTGACTAGAAACGAGGATGAGAATAACCGCACACAAATGTTTTTGCCTGATTAATGTACCGTTATTTAATGTTTTGATTTTGCAGAATCAGAAACTTCCAAAATTCATCGTACCCGGCCGAGCGCGAAAGAATGTTTGCGAGAAAATTCCCACTTTTACAGTAAACGGGCAATGACGCATTTCAAAGACAACAGGTTAATTCATCAGACACTGTGATGTATGAAGACCTTTGTGATTCTCTCACTTTAGTGTGCTTCTTACCAGGTGGCAGAAGAGTGTCTTTCCCATTCTATTTTGAAGGGAAAGGCAGAGGAGACATTATTATCGCAGACCCAACCCTTGACTATGTATAAGAGAATGTGACGCGTGAAGGAAATGGGCTCGCATTGGCGAGGAAACGTCACATTTGATTTTGTGGTAAATGGTTCTCTCTCTCCCTCTGCCACAGATGGCACAGGCAGTATGACATTCATGTGTGAGAGCGCTTCCAGATATCGGCTCATGGATGATTTTAGAATTAGTCTCTGCGTAAAGACAGACAAGCAAGCAAACCCAAAACAAACAGACAAACAATTTCAGTGTTTTGTTCTGTGTTTTTCGGGTTCCGTTCAAGTATTGGGAGAACACAAATGTGAACGATGCAGATCAGATCCTCACCACATTTGAGTCATCTCTTAGACTGAGAACTTACGTTTGAATCAGGCACGTGAGATCTAAAGAAGAAAAAAGCATAGGTCAGTGGAGCCCATGTGTAAGATTGTATGTTTTCTGCATATATTGTATACGTGTATAATGTTAGTGTTAGTATATGTATATATATATATATATGTATATATCATTATATATATATATGTGTACATTTGTATGTGTGTGTGTGTGTGTGTGTTTGAGCGCAGGCATTCAAAAGCAGATAAACTTGTTTTCATGGGAAATTTATCTCTTCCTCATCTTCCTCAAATGTATGCATACCTGACATTTTGGGGCCGGGCGCATTAATTGCGGGCCATTGATTGGGGATTAATTACCCACTAAACTCTCGAGAGGAGGGTACCCCGGGATTCGGGGAGAGCGGAAAACTTGCGATGCCTGCGAAAGCCATTCCTGCGACTGCTCTTTATTGTGTATCCATAATGATGATTCCATAATAATACATGCAGACAAGACTTGCAGGTATTTAGCCTCTTCTTCAGACTGTACATGTAGGTGCCATCAACGGTACTACCTCTCATCAGTCTAATGTAAGACCAATGCAGTGAATAGTATCTCTCTTATTGAATGAGACATATCTTCTTGTTATTATTTTTTAATGTTCTTACGAGCCTCTAAGCTCCTGTCTGACACATTGTAAGAGGAAATATATTTGTGATTGATTAATATGCCGTGACAGAGAAAAAAAAAGAGAAACCTAATTAGATTTTGCTTCTGTCTTCAACAGTAGCTGACAGGTTATTATCAGGAGTCGACCTGAACCAATCAGGTCCTGTGGAAATTTTGATGCAGAAATTGTCATCTTGTTCCTCATCAAATTGGCAATGCCAATTTTTACTGCATATCTTATATTGGAGAGAGAGAGATGAGATGGAACTAGTTGAATTCATTACATCCACACAAAGACAGAGATTGACACAAAAACAACAAAAATCAAATTTGAATGAGGAATAGGAACATGATTTTTTTATACTGTGTTGCCAATTTGAAAATCAGTTATGAAATCAGTGATTAAGAGGGTTTTCTTTTTTAAGGTCTGCAATGGAAGAAAAATAATTGAATGTAAGAATAGCAAAGAGATCAAATGACTAAGGGATCAAAGTAAACACTAATAGTTAATGATAAAATTGTAATAACTAGAGAAGAACTCTGAGACCATAGACCTCCTCCAAGCAGCTCATTTCCACCACTGATCATGTTCTTCCATAAAGATCAGTGATTTCCATCCATACGTATGTACAAAGGCCTATGTTGAAAATCACCCAATTTCCCAATGTAGAAGCCTCTGGGTACATCATCAACTTTCAGCAGCGCGGCGTGCCTTGCCCTAGCAGAAACTAGAGCACGCACTTTAGTGCGTGCATGCAAACCTTAAATACGCGCAGCTTGAGCTCCCAAGTTCATTGACCCTACCTGCCAAAATACTGAAAATTCTTCATAAAATCCATAAAAATTCCCAGATCACTACCAAAATTTAATTATCTGTTACTTTTGTCATTCTCAACCTTTTCCATAAGTTTCATCCAAATCCGTTCGCAACTTTTTGAGTTATTTTGCACATGGACAAACAAACAAACAAACAAACGCTGATGAAAACATAACCTCAGCCTCCCTTGGCAGAGGTACATTATAATAAGATGCACCAATCTACAGAAATGTGGTTCTGGGAATTGATGAGTTGGGGAACAATCACCATATTGGTGAGATTAGTGAGTGATCTTTTTATGTATGGAAATATGATGTATGATATGTGTGAGCAGTTGCCATATAAAAAGCAGTAGAAAATTGCATTGATATTCATCAGTGCGACCAATCGTGAATGACCGAGTGCAGTGAGAATTTCCAGGTAGCTACATACTGTATCTTAATGAAGCTTTTAAAGCGTAATGTTCAGGCAGGCAAGCCACAGAATGAAGAATGTTGCAATGGCATTAATCAAGTCTAAGAACAAAATAAAGAAGCAAGCATCCAAGGCAGATTGGCAGAGCTAAAATGTATTAGATGAAGAATGAGATGATTTCTAAGAAATTATGGGGGAAATTTCAGCCGGGGGAGGGGGTTGAATCAAGTTCGTGGCATAGCCTACCTGCAGTCGATGCAAGACAGTCCTCAGATCGTAAATCTCGTCCTGAAGTGGAATCGTGGTGCCTCGGCAAACACAATTTCGACGGGAAATGAGATGGGCGTCCTAAGTAACCAAAATATCTGATGGGTTTTCAATTTGAGGGCGGTATTAGTGTCATCGGGTTTTGAAGTAATGGGTGATTCACAGCGGATAAAAGTGCTGGCCAGATGGCTCGCTGGACAACGAACTTGTCATGGTGCATGAGGTAATTCAGAATTAAGGGAACACAGAATGAACCTTTGAACAGGCCAGGGGAAAAAAATCAAAGGTATCATTGTAAGGACCCATGAAGAGGAACAAAAACTTGGTTACTAGGATACTCATGTATTAGCTGTCGTTTCCATTGGAGCACCAAATACATACATGTCAGTAGTAATGGGTATAACCTGACTACAGATGAAATGGGGGCAAAATTTGGTGGCTGCTTGAACAACACAGTGTTTGCTAAGGTAATTGAACTGAGAAAATAGTTATGACATGTAGCTCTTATCGATGGTTTTCAAATGGAGACATCTTGTAACACAAACATGAAGCTGCCTGCACCACAGAAATTGCTTTGAGACCAAAATGTTCATCGTGAAGTATTAGAAATGCTTACACTTGTATACATAATTATACATACATATACACACATGCACACACAGACAGACATACAAAAACACACACAGGCATACACACAAACACACACACACATTCACGCATATCAATACACACAGTCACGCATATCAACACACACACACACACGTACATACTAAAATAGATTCAGTGATGTCATTTATATATTTGTCAGTAGTATCTTAAATTCACAAATTGCCACAAGTGCTTGTTCAAAACCATGTTAATGTTTTCTAGAAATCCATCTAACATTAAAATAATTTTTTTTAAAGATACATTATTTGCTGTGCAAACTCCCCTTTATGCCAACCAACCATGTTAATCATTAAATATGTTTTTTTCTTTTCTTTTTGGTGAGAATTTGAATAAGTTAGCCATGTATTTCCAAGGAGGCAAGAGCTTGAAAACAAGAATTTAAAAAAAGAGAAAGAATTGATTTCAGAAATAGATGGTTGTCTAGGCTGTCAAAATAATAGATTCTGCAGGGAGATGACTTAAAGAGGGATAAATTATCCACTTGAGGAAAAGGAAAAAAAAAAATCTGTTTTTCACATCCCGTCACTCAAGCCTTCCTTTGAGAAGAAAGAAAGAAAAGAAGAAGTGACGTCTTGATAAGCCCACGTTTGCTCGAGTTTGTTCCTGATTTATCAATACAAGATGGTTAATCATTTAAGGCGAGCCTGCAGTGGGTTTGCGGCATTGCATTCTCTCATATGTAATTAACGTCAGGGAGTTTCATCATCGAAACAAGACCAAAAACATGAATAGTCAGAGGGGAAGAAAGGCAGGGGGATGGGGATGGGGATGGGGAGGTTTATGATGTGTATTTTTTCTTTTGCCCCACTTCACCGTGCATTCCTCCTCTAAGCTGTCTCCTTGAACATTATCTTTTAATAAGTGGTGGGGGGGGGGGGAGCTCACTGGCGCACGTCCCCCCTTTAATTTTGTAAAGGCGCCCATGCTTTATGATATTCCTGGATCTGCCCCTGTTTTATAATGGATGTTGCTCTTCATGTTCCCCATTGTTTGGCAACAAGGAATGAATTTAGAAACCAGCTGGCTGCAGCCCTGCAGCAATGAATGTAATGCTGCCAAGGCAGATGGAGAATGCCACCAACTGATACAATGGACAGAAGCAAATACACGCACACACACCCACACACACACACACACACACACACACACACACACACACACATACAGAAGTAGACAATAGGATAAGATAGACCAGCAGTGTCCTCTGCCCAAGTGATTACAAAGAACTGTCATAAATCAATAATTCTTCTCCCGACAAGAGAACCACCACTCGGGCCGCAGCTATGGTGAGCCCATCAGTTGCCATGGCGATGGGCTGTCATCTTTCAGTTTGTCTCCACTGGAGTAGATAGACGATCCTCAATTTTGTAATTTGCCCATTCTGCGTGTGTGTGTGTGTGTGTGTGTGTGTGTGTGTGTGTGTGGGTGTGTGTCTGCTTTGAAGCTACCATTACTCACACTTCACTCATCTTTGGAGGAGATGTGATATATACAGGGAAGAATGATGGAGAAAATACACACACACACACACACACACACACACACACACACACACACCCATATGTGCATACACAAAGGGTAACACTCAAGTAAATTGATTTTATTTAGTGATATCCTAGCAACAAATGTAATGATCTGTCCACACTGAACACATTTCATCATTGCCTCTGGACCAGTCATAACAAGTTGGTTGCAAGTATGTGGAAATATCAGCAACCATCATGGTATACATCTAGGAGGAATGCATCCTCAACTCTGTCCTTGGTACATGAACAGCGTATCGAAGGACAAATGATTTCATCAAACGCTACACATTTTGTAGTTTAATAGACAGGGGAATGTTTCTTTAATTTCTTTACTGATGTGTGTATCATGCTTTGATTTGAAAAGTAAAAGAGTCTAGTCAAATTCAAGATAAAATGTGCCACTAAAATCAGCAGGATTGAAAAGATGCTTGGTTTGTTTGTTTGTTGGTTTGTTTTTTGTTCTCCCAGTCAATGTTCCAAACAATTCCTCTTACCATCACTGAATTTTGCTGTTGTCCCATATGATATACAATTTGTACATATTTCAATTCTATATACTGTATGTCTCTTGTTCGTTTGAAGGTGGATCCGATAGCAACACACTGATCTTTTTTGAAGTTTTATTCACATACAATTATACACACAGTATTTTTGTGTGTAAACACACATTCTCACACTTGCACACACTCACCTTGAAAACACACACAGACACACACACTCACACATATGGTTATGCACTTGAGTACGCATTGTTGTTTCTTTATACCAGCCGAACTGTGATTTATTCTGGTGCACGTCTGTCTAGTTATATCACAAAAGATTATATCTGAAAACTCTATAGGCTTAAAACATGAACTGTTGGAGTCATGCAGTAACCTCATTGAGATCACAACTCCCTAACCTTTTCTGTGTCAGGGACTATTGGCAGTATACGTTATGTATATAATGCTATGGAGTTTTCTGTGCCAATCAGCACTCAACCACACAATGGGTTAATGAAACACCTTTGGCATTGCATGCTGTGTGGTCACCAAGGGGCATTTGATTAAGTGTTTTGTCAGATTTTTTTTTTCTGACAAACTGTTATAAGCTACTGAAATCCTTTCATCTGACTGGCTGAGAGCAAATTTGTCTGCCAAGTTTGTCGGGACAAAACGCTTCATGAAATGCCCCCCAGAAGTCATAGCAAGGTTGATCCCTTTATCATTGTCCTTTGTTTGTTTATCATTTGTTATTATCATATCTGTTTTGTTGTTTCTTTTGCTTATCACAGACACATCGTGGTCTGCGGTCACATCACGTTGGACAGCGTCTCAAACTTCCTCAAGGACTTCCTCCACAAGGACCGGGACGATGTGAATGTTGAGATCGTCATCCTGGACACGTGAGTTTGACACATTTCGTACGTTTTAAGCTTCTTCCCCCTGAACCGCCGTCAGTCCGCTTCGCGCTTTGGATCTGTTGCCATGGAAATCCAGATCAACAGTGGCATCATTAGTTTGTGTTTTTTTCCCCACCTGCTGGGTTTTTTCTTCTTTGTGATTTTTTTTTTTTTCCAATTTGTGTACGATTCTCTGGCTCGTGAGTGCATCCACCGTAGCGAGGTCATTGTTCGACAAGTGTACGGACACGATTATGGTTCTGCCCTAGAAGGGAGCAGTATCACGCATGCAAATTAATGCAAACATATGGATCTCTTCGCTCCTGTCGATGCGCTGTATCGCATTCCCAAAAGCTGACGGATGATATGTAGCCCGTTACCATGGAAACACTTGTGCACTGTGGTCAGAAGATATCAAATGATCCTATCGACTTTTGTTGTCATTATTTTCTTGCATGGTCAGCTTGAAATTTCACACATTTTTGGGTGTACCTTTTAACACATGAGCATCGCCATTCCAAAGATGGCTGAAGGCATATGTGATCTGATGTAGTTCTGCTTACATTCAGCACGATCACCAACTCACACAAATTGGTTTCCGCAAAATTTTCTCTGAATTCCTCTCTCTCTGTTTCGAATTAGTTTGGGTTTCATTATAAGGAGTTTGAAAACAAGAGCATTTTTTGTTTTTTTTCTCCAGTGCAATATTGTGATGCTATGAATGAATTGGTTTAATGTTGCTGCTTGCCTTCTGCTCACAAGTTTAAAATCCAATGACAGTTTGGAAAAGGTAAGGGTTACTGCCTGCGATCAGACTTTGCAATATTTGCCCGACCAATAAGGCAGAGATATTAACTCTGTAGTAGAGACGGTCGTCACCTGCCACAAAATGATTAAAAATAAATTCTTCTGTCTGTGCTTGCCTTTTTTTTTTCTTTTGTAAACATTACATTATTCCAACACACTTTGATTTCTATTATAATTTTAGAAGTGTTTTGATGTAAGCCAGCCACCTAGTCGTAAAGAAATAGAAAAAGAAACTTCCCTGTATGATATAGGAATAGCCCAAGGCATCCGGTACCGAACAAGAAAATACACATGCGTGTGCATGCAGACGTAATAAATCAATCTGCTGTGATGCAGATTGGAAAAGATAGGATAGGAACGGAAAGTGATATTGAAGAGCAAATAGGTATTGAACGTACGCGGGCCAACTGCCGTACCGCGTAACAACGTTACCCCCCAAGAATGATATTACAACCATGACCTTTCCAGGGAGCATTCCACATAACTATGTGTTCATGTATGTATTCGTGCATTGCCATTTTGACGAGACGATGTGGCCCTCTCGGCAGTATAACTTACCTGCAGACAGGGCCTTGCACAGTAATTTGAGGAAAAGGAAAACTACAAGGTATATAATCTCGAGGGAATCTAGATTCACTTTTCAGATACTCGGCAGAAACCCAGAGGTCTCATGAAAAATGTAGGAGATGGGTACAATTTCTTGACGGGGGAATTAATATGTTGCGCATTTAGGGTGAAACAGACAGAAATGCCATAGGTGCGAGGTGTATGATATTATGATGATTAATGATGCAATTCATATTCCAGGAATCATAAGCTTGCCCCGCAAGGGTGACAAAAGGTCGATGTTTCAGAGGAGACTAGCTGCATTTTCACTATTAAAAGATGTAGTCTTTGAGCTAAAGCCATAATCACCAAATCTTCCAAACTATGGACTTTCAGCCCCCAATCATGTGATTTTGGTATTGGCATTCACAATGTAATCTTATGCAGCATCTTTGAAAAAGTCATGAAATATGGAAAATACAGAATCTTGTGTATTTCCAAAAATTTACAGAAACCTCCCAGGGTACATTTTATAGATGGCTGAGGAGCAAATTAGAATTGCCTTCTTCTGCCACAATGTTTTTCTCCAGTTACTTTGCGTATGTTCAGAAGATACTGCAACAAATATGCTCCAAAAAAAAAAAAATCAAAATTGTTTTAAGCTTTTATGATGTTGTCACCCTTTTCTAGGTGCTCTCACATACACCAAGTTCAAAATATGACATTAACTCAGTGCTCAATTTAGATATTTCAGCGAGGGTTCAGACTAGCCATATGAGTGAACACGAGAGTTTCATTTCTGAACTCCCCCCCCCCCCCTCCCCCATATAAAGTATTGATCATGTGATCATGTTTTTGGTATGATATTTTCCTCTCCTATCTTTCCCTCCCCCCATCCATCCATTTTTGAAGCCCCACTTTGTGTAATTTAGATATAGATGATTGAATATTGACGCTGGAAATGTGATTAAACATCGCTTCACAATGACGGGATGTAGTCGTTATCCTTGAGCGAAAGTACTCTTCAGATGGGGAAGCCAGAGTGAACATCACTCGCATCACTCAACCATAAATGTTTCTACACCATGAGCAATGGAAAGCTCCTTCCCATTTCCCTCATCTTTTTCCTTTTTATTTTCTTCTTCTTTAGCTCATTGATGTCGGTAACATTACAGGAGTAGGGTCGTACTTTGCTGGGGTTTTGCCTCTCTTCAAGGTCAACCAAACCAGGGGCGTGGTGTGGGAGTTAAAGGGGTTAATCGCGGTCGTCATAAAGGGAGGCTTGATTGTGGCATGTGCCTGGTTGCAGAGTGATGACATTTTCTGTTTGAAAGTCATTTCCCTGAAAATCTTTTTGTTAGGGCAGTTTGCTTTATGTTTTTTTGTGTTGTTGTTTTAAACATTTCACCTCGAGCTTTTTACACTCCAACATATTTTGGTCATATTATTCTTTGATAGTTTCTTGTAGTAAGGTAATTCCACTGCTTTTCAGTCGTTACGACTTCTTCTTTTCCAGTTTCAACAATGAAAAGGTACATGTACTTTCCTTGTATCCAGTGACTAACTTCATTCCATAGTGCAATCTTGAAGATCGCTTAAAATCTTTTAATCTTTAAAGTAAGGAAGGAGGACCCAAATAAAATGGTGGGGGATTTTGATATTTTAGTAAAGAGAAGAGTCAAGAAATGGATGTTATTCGAGGAAATGTAGTAAAACTTGGCCTTGTGTCACCTGACAAACTGACAATATTGATCAGTATGGACCAATATCTTTTGATATTCTTGCTTGGCATTTTTATTCTGTAGCTTACTGAAAGGATTACAATCTGTCATTTACTTAATAGAGGAGAGTGCCCTCTCCTCTGTTTCAGATGTTTGAGTTATCAGGCAAGCTGAGTAAATGACATTTGTTGGGTATACTTCCAAGTGACAAACTTGATATCTGTTACATAGCTGGTGTGGTTCATTCCATTTCTGTTCAATTTCTACAGCATTGCCATAGATTTTGATTTGATAGAAATTAATGTATGTTACATTTCTTTAATGATGACTAAGTTGACATGATTTACTGACTTTTCCAAGCTATTCTTGCTTGCAAATA
Source organism: Diadema setosum (assembly GCF_964275005.1). Lineage (NCBI taxonomy): Eukaryota > Metazoa > Echinodermata > Echinoidea > Diadematoida > Diadematidae > Diadema > Diadema setosum. Next base: position 33,234,356 of record NC_092689.1, read on the forward strand.
CAAAGTTTAATCAGTTTTTTTTTTTAAAAACATGACATAATTTGCAGCAAATAGAAGAGACTAATAGCTTGATCTCTGCAAACGAGTTGACAAAGTTAGAGCCACCTTCTCTTGACGTAGGAGAAGCATTTAGTGAAAGATTTAATGAAGAGACTGCCTTGTCTCATCAAGACTTAGCAGAGCCTGTCAGGTTGACCCCGGTCAAACCTTGTCCGGAATGCGGCTCGAATGGATAGAGAAGTTCGAACGGACGGAGTCAAACCCCGCCAGGCCATTAAGATCCCCGAGGGGAGTATAGAACTGACCTGGCTGTATTCGTTTGAGATGAGAGGTTCGGAGGGTTTTCCCTTTTCAATGCCATCAGTGGTTATCTACTTAAAAGGCCTTGATTCTCGAACCAACCTCCTTACACATTAACATGTTACCATTTGACTAACCAAGGAGGTGGGACTGGACTGCCCCATACTGATGCTGTGAAAATGTTTTAATCAGGGGGAAAATTGTGACACTTGGTTGTTTATGAAGTTCATCATAGTATGATTCCAAAATTCACACTGTCAAGATTCAGAGTTTGGGAGGCACCTTTACATCATTTCTGCCTGTAAAACAAGTTCTCTGTCATCAAAAGTTTACTAAGTAGAAGCCAAAGGAACATACATGTCTGACCCCAGTTGCAATGTTCTTCCTCAACATTGCAGATGATGTACCAAAATGGTTTTTTTTTTTTTCTCCATAGGCTTCTTATGCACCACAAGAGAGAGATTGTTGTGTGTGTGTTATGATAGAAAACTGGTGCAAGCAAATTATGGGAATTGTGTGTGTGTGTATACGCACGCGCACATATTTGTTTGCCCAGAAGAATAACTACATTATTGGTGTCAAAAGGTACTCCCTCTCATTATTTTAATCTAATTCAGATGACATTGGCATTTCAAATCATTAGATTTTGCAGAGGGTGTTAAAAGTCAACAATATTTTGTCTTTATCATGGAACTTGGATACAAAGGGGGGGGGGGGGGGGTTAATGCGGTATTGGCTGAGTTATTGATAAGGTACCGTATAAGCTGTTATTTTTGCGTACAGATATTTTCGCGAGATGTTGTTTTCTTGAATTGACACCAAGGCTATTGAAGTGCACTATTACCCTAGCGCATGGCAACATTTTCGCATATTGTTAAATCCACGGTCCAACATTGATTCTCAAAATGCACAAAAATTAAACTGTCACGAAAATAGCAGCTTATACGGTAGTCAAATGTGTATGTGTTCCTTCTTCCATTAGCATCCAGTGTAATTTAAGAAGAGCGGTATTTCCTGTCATGGGGGACACTCCTGAGATGTTCTTTTCATACCACGAGGATGACACTCGAGGTGAAAATGTAGTCCCTAAAGTGGCACATGAGATGATGCGGGCTCTCTTTACAACCCTACGTCTGTCTGTCTCTGCCTGTCTGTCTGTGTGTGTGTCTCTCTCTCTCTCTCCCGCTCAACATCGTTTTTGCCTGTGGCCTGTTGAATTCCTGCCTGTCGTCAATGCAGTGTTTGTATAATGGAATGCTTGGATGAGAAGTGGTTTGGAGGGGGGGGGAGAGATTGGGGTGAGCTGGGGTAAGGGAGGAGGTGGATGGGACAGAAGAAGGATCGAGCAGAAGAAGAAGAAGATTGAAGCAAGTGACGATCAGTCAGTCCAGATCGAGTGAATTTGACTGGCAACGTTAGCGTGTGTCTGTCTGTCTGTGCATCTGTGTGTGCGCGTGTATGTGCGCATACATCTACAATGTATGTGTGGGTGTCTGTATGTGTGTGTGTGTGTGTCTGTCTGTGTGTAGGTGCTTGGGGTTCCTCTCTTCATCTCGCGATGTTGTCCTAATGACGAGGGAAATTTACCCCCGAGCACTGAAGCACTTACAGATTGAAGCGATGGATAACTGTTACAGCATATTGCTTGGACGGGAGGGATTCACAGAGGAAGGGGTTAGCCGTGAACTAGATTTGTTAAATGAGCACTTATCAAAGAATGCCCAGATACACGTGTATCTATATTTATCTAATCCCATCTATCTCATTATACACACACAGGTGTGTATAAAGTCACAACTAGCTTTTAACTAATTCACGTCAAGTGACAGGAATTAAGGGGGTAAATGCCTTACACATTTTTAGGGGGAATTCCAGAGCAGTTAAAAGTTAATCTGAAAACAAAGTAAATTTTATAAGCCAACAATAAAAAACTTATAAAGATTGGATAAGAATTAGGGAAGTTCTAAAGTTGTTAAGGTTTTGTTAATTCTCACAAAACTGTTTTTAAGAAAAGTCAAGATGAATATGCAAAATAAGAGGTTATGATGTCATCACCTCACAACTTTCCATGTGGTTTGTATATAAAATTTTGAAGTTTCCATTGTTCAATGCATTTATGCCCTCATCTCAAATCCTGATATATCTGAGTGATCAATATTTGAAGTTATTCAGCTGGGAGTAACATTGTTTTATACACATTGTACTTTTATAGCACAAGAATTTAATTTCCATCATTTTCTTGGGGGGTACACGATGAATGGAAAATTGTGAGGCGATGACATCATAAGTGTACTCATTTGCAAAATTATATCAACTGTTTGAGAACTGTTTAGCAAAAATGAACAAATCTTTAAAATGTTATAACTGCCTTACTTTTAATCCAATTTTGATCAAATTTCACCATTGTGCTCATAAAATTTTACTCTCTCTTTTTGGTGTAACTTTTGACTGGACTAAATTCCCCTCTAAGGGAGATCCCCCGTAGTCATTCTTTGTCGGTTAGTCGGGAATGACTCTGTTTCGTGTTCAGTGGTGACACCACGCTTTAGGGCAGAGATCTTGTCATCCATGTTTGATATTATATCCTCTTTGTTTTGCCCGATGCCTGCCAATAGAACGTCAATGAAGGGCTGACCTATCTGATTTGATAAACACTATAACATGCTTTTGAGATAGGTGGAGGTGTAGTTATCATCTGTGTGTATTTGTGTTGTATCTACAGTGCAGACTGAGCCTACATAGCTGCACAGCTACAATGTATGTTGGTCTATGGGTTACAGGGGGACATTGGGTTGGTCCAACTTTGTTTCATTCTGATCTGTCTGATTTCTGATCTGTGTACTTAACATTTTATGACAATCTATCTCTATGTCTATGTCTCTGCTTACAACACATTATGTTGTCATTTAGTCTTCAAGACCTTTTTTTTTTTTTTAAGTATATTCCGACAGAAAGAAATACACATAATTATATAGTGTATTTGCCAAAGATACTGTAAATATTAGAAGAAAAAAAAAATTCAAGAATATTTTGTCAGGAAATCACAGTCATATGATGCAGATGGCAAAATTTAGATTCCTGTCAGACAGACACCATATCTTAACACATTTAATGTGCTTTAGAAATGCTACAGTGTATTTGAAATGAAAATATGAATTTTTTTTAAATTTAATATATATTGTGCATTTTATGTATCAGTATCATTCTATTGCCTTGAGAATATGTTTTTGTTTTGTTTTTTTTTTTAGTTTACATCAGAATTTTTTTTTCTTTGTTTTGTCATATCCTTTTTTTTTCTTTTTTTTTTCTTTTTTGGTCTGCAGAGGTTGCCAGCCCTGATATTTTATTGTCACTGATGTGAACACAATTAACAACTAATCAAATGTATGACCTTGGCTCAGATTTTCACCCAGTCTCTCGCTACAGTTCTTCAATAGCAATCTGCACAAATTTGTGGAAAATGACAAAACATAATTCGCCTGGAAATGAGATTTTGTCCGCTCGAAGGGGTGACAGAGCACAAACCCCAAACAAACAAACACGCGTCACGCCACACGGAACCATTCTGACTTGTCGAAAAATAATTGAGTTGCATGACAGGGCTCAGGCCTTTTCTACGTATCTCCGCAGCCCTGTGCCACTTGAATATCTCTCTCCGTGAGTGCTCTCTGAGTGACATATGAATGACAGTTATCAAATAGCAGAAATTCACAACCTCAGATTTGAAGGGGGGCAGGGGGCTTATTGTCTGAATATGTTTCATTCCTACAAAACCTCTCTTATGTGCTTATATTTTGATTGACAGATGACCTAAATTTCATTCACTCATGAAGATGGAATTCAAGTGATACATTTAGATGCAACACGCAACAGTCCTCACTATGGAAACAATGAAAATTCCATGATTTTTTTTTTTCTTCAAAAGTCTATTTACTGCAAACCTTTGCAAGTTGATTCTTTTTTGAGGGGGGAGAGGGAGGGGTGGGTAGTTTTCTGGCCTCACACAAATTTGTGCTTACTCTTATTGTGATTAAATCTATATGCTATCTTCAGCAGATGTGAATATAGAGTAGTGTGCAGCAGTCTGTCTGTTTGTTTATCTGTTTGTTTGTTTGTTTGTCTGTCTGTCTGTCTGTCTGTCTGTCTTTCTATCTTTTTTTTTTCCTTCCTCAATCTCTCTTGCTATTGTACCAAGCTACAGTTCCCCAATTTATCCCTGGCATTAACCTGTTGAGGACAAGCTGATATTGCTTTTAACACACATCACATTTCCTATAGACACCTGCCTGAGTAAACTCTGGACTGCTAGTAGTCTTCAACGGGTTAAGGCAGTTTAGTTTGTTCATATCACAATTTGTAAAGTCAAAAACGTATTGCCTTTCATGCATTGGAATGGTACACTGTATTGGTATAATTGCAACACGCACATTTTGAAATGAAAATCTTAGTTATTTCATTTCACATCCCCACTGGAGCATATGATTAATTTCTGAGTTTGTTGGTAATAATGAAAGTTTTTTCTCTGTATATTTTAGTCTCATTCTTAAGACAGAGAAAAGGGATGATTAAGTCGAGCTGCAAACGTATCTCTGAGATATCCGTCTGTTCGATTTGATTCCCATCCATTTCACTTTTTTTTTTCACCACCTCGGTTATCTGAAATGCATTTATGACATACATATAAGATATTAAGCATTGATTCCCAGACAGTGGTAAACTAGGTTGCCCGCCCCATTTCAGCCATCGGAGTTGCTTGGATGCACAGGGCATAACATTACACTGTCATTAATCAAAGTTTAGGGGAATAAAAAAGTAAGCCTGCCTTTGCAAGGTAACAGGAAATTGACCTGAAGGAATGGTAAAAAGTATTGATGGCCTTCTCTTTGTAGCTGTGCAAATGGCATATATCCATGGCATGTGTTGGTAAATGGGAAAAAAAAATGAAGAAGAAGTTAACATGTGTGAATGTACGGATAAGGTTTGTTTGGGTAGTTGTCATGGTATCCAGTTTTAAATACTTAGCTGTGCTTGGGCATTACCTGTGTACATTGTGCATCGATTTATGCTGGTAGGCATTTTTCCTGAAATGATCTGCTATGGAAAGTGTTGTAGTTGTCTGATGGGGCAGGGATAGGCACATGCCCTTGAATAAATACCAGAAAACCATTGCTCAGGTGGCTCCACATTTGGAAATACTGCCACCATCGATGAGTGTGACTAAGCAGTGTTTCTGAAAAGTGTCTTGAGTGTAAGAGCGAGGCTGTGACAGTATGCGCTGACGTTGAGGTGCTTATAATACCCCCCCCCATCCCCTGGGCTTAATGTGTTCCGTCTTCCTTCATACATTGTTTTGCTCTGATAGCCATGCAATGAAGAAGCCAAGTGGAAACAAGACAGTTTTTGGACCCTGCGGTCTCCAGTCCCCTTCCCCCCCCCCCCCCCCCCACTGACCAACGAGCATGGGCAGTATATGTGTGTGAAATTGTGTTTTCTCATCTCTTATCAACCCCCAAAGCAGTCATGAGGCCCTCCCCAGGGTGTGACTGTGAAAGAGAGAGAGAGAGAGATGAAGATCCCCGAGTGTTCGAGTTGCGAGCAATTTGTTGCGTCTGTTAACATTTGCCACTTGTGTCAATGACTCGGAGCTATGGTGGGCGTCGCGTGAAAATAGCAAATGAGATAAATGGAGAGTGGAGGAGAAGTCGAAAGGGAGGAAAGTGCCCGGGCAGCTGCTCGTTTCGGAAACCCTCCAAAAAAAAAAAAATCCCTCGGCTTTTTTGTCCCCCCTCTTCGCCAAAGTCCCCGAGTGCTCATCCGTCATTCAAGATGTCGCCCCCGTACCAATTGGTGGTGATGCTCCCGTAAAACGCAGTTGCATTGCTATTCGCCCATCGGTCTTGAAGAGTGAGCTCGTCGGGCATGTGGACAAGTTATGCATGGAGTCGCTCCCGGCAAGCCCAGAGAAGGGATCCTGAGCAACGTGTCTGGGTCTTCTTCATCTCCACTATCTCTCTCTCTCTCTCTCTCTCTCTCTCTCTCACTCTCTCTCTCGCTCTCTCTCTTTCTCTCCCCCAACCCCATCCCCATGCCCCCCCCCCCCCCAAAGTGATTTTGGTCATTTACATTTGATGAAGAGCCCATGCTGCATCATGGCCTCGGACGGTTGGTCCTTGCCAAGAGGATCTTATCACTCATGTTTGTTTACGACGTCATACACGGCCTAAACACGATCCGACTATTATCTCAGACCTCCAGAGTGTGTGTGTGTGTTTAGGTATTGCGTGGGAACTTTTATGATTTGAGTACAATCTTGTAATGAAAGATAATTGCAGGATATGTAGAGAGCGAGACGGAAATAGAATGAAGAAAGGGGTAAAAAAACTATTCCTTCTTCCTCCTGTCGCCCCCTCCCTAACGTTACAAGCACCCGTGGGTGTGGAGTGCGTCACTAGATCTTCAATATTCCTTACCACTAGTAGCTTCGCTGCAGCAGTTGACACGGCCCCATTGCTATCTACGGGGACTTGGACATCAACTCCTCGTCTCCGTGCATCCCAGATAAATCGCAGAGAGAAGGAGAGGCGTGTTCACACTTGCAAGCTTGTTCACATTCGTACAAGTTGTCAGCTGCCTAGCCTCATCACAGCTCGCGTTACCCTTGTCTCCCAGACCCAGTGCTAAAACCATCTGCATGGATTTGGTACATATACTATATATAAAAAATGCAATATCTCAAAGTCTGTTGGTGTGGTGTAAAGGATAATGCTCACATGTTCCCAGAGCTTGTTTACACTAACACAACTACCATCCACACGTCTGTGTGTGGTCATGAGATGCAATAAATAACAAGAGAGTAAAGCATTAAATGAATTAAAGAAGCTGCATTGGATCAGTGATATCACACATTTGAAGGTGATGTTATTATTCCAGATGAACTTTGACATTCCCTCAGGATGCTAGGGGTTTAGGAACCCCAACAGCATAAAATCTTTAGACTCTCTTCTATCCATGTCTTTCTTATCATGAACAAACGGGAGGTGTTTTAACTAGAGGGAAAAAATGACAATCAAAAAATGTTCTTTGACTTCATTTGGTCTGATATTGTACATTTCAGAAATCCTGGTGAAAATTGATATCAGTGGAAAAGCTTGGAAGAGGCTTTGAAAGGCTGTAGATATGCGATCCACTCTTCTTTTAGATGTACTCCAGTTTGTAATCTGTGTATTTACAGCACACTTTCTGTGCATTTGGAGAGGGCTGGTGTGAACGCTCTGTCTGAGATGTGCGGAGGAATAGTAAGAAGAGACCGGGCTGCTTGTCGCATTATGTGCGTCATGATATGGCGCACCGACCTTTGGTTCCCAGCACTGTTTTCACAGCCACGTCCGTGGATTCGTGATACATAATCATGTGTATACATCATCAATGTATGTGTGCAAGCAGTCATAGAAATGTCTCACCAAAAGTGGGTTTGCCAAGATATCAATCTTATTTTTTTTTTCCCTCTGTGTGTGTGTGTGTATGTGTCAGTGACAAAAAAAAAGAGAGAAAAAGAGACGAGTGTGAACGACATTCCATATCCAGGGCATCTTTGATTAGTAAGGAGGAGGCACGGCTGGCTGCATCACATCTTGCGATGAAGATCTGTGTTCTTGCTTCATCGTATGATACTTCTTCCCACACAATTTGGCTGTCTTTTACAGCCTATATGTTATATGTCAGATCCACTCACACAGTTTTAAAGCAAAAATCCATTCAATGTACGTGTATGCGTTGACTTTGATTGTTGGGAGAAAAAAAAAAAGAAATAAAACGAACAGAATAGGTTTCATTGGAAAGGGACGACTGTAAGAGTTTGGTATGTTTGTGACAGAATACATCTCATTTTGATTGGTTAAAAAAAACAACAACCTATACTCCTACTGCTAGATGTGCAAGAGTGAAAATGCCTCAGAAAACAGTTGTTTTATCAGCTTTTTCCATTGATGGCAATATGCACTTTGTTTTATTGTTGTTTTGCTGGTCTACCCTCCTGGCTTTGTAGTACATTCTTGCACTGGCACCCAGGGTCTGACAAAAGTACAAAAAACGTGGGATGGGTCATGTACCTTGAGAAAAGTAAAAACCTGCAAGACTTTTCCGAATTTGACAAAATTTCAAAGAGTCGCATCTGCACTCCCATGTTTGTGAGTGTGGGTCTTTTTATGGCGGTAGGATACACCCAATCTAGCATGCGTGCATGACTGCAAATCTAATGTGGGCATCACGCGGCAAATTCTAGCGCCAGCACTTTCATATATCTGGGTAGCGAGGATTACAGGAGTGCAGAGATTAGGGTTATCGGAGGAAGGGGCCAGGGGAGTCGGGGAGGGAGGGGGGGGGGAGATGGGAGACGATGTTAGGAAGGGAGGAGATTAGTGAATGTGAGGAGGAAAGAGGGGAGGGGGTGGTGGGAGGGTAGGGTGAGGGGGAAGAGTGGTACAGAATCTGGCTGACTGGCATCGGATGGGATCCAACTGTGGCATGAGCAGTCACACATCGATTCACTCCCTAACCCAATTCCTGGCGCCGACGAGGAAGAAAGGGTGCTCTCCTGCCGCGTGCCACCAGCAGCTGGTTGACAAACGGTTGGTTTGGGGGTAACTCAAAATCTGCTGAGGCTTTGCTCTTTTTTGCTGACTTTTCAGTAAACAACCTGAGCTGGGGAGTTTAAACCTTACAGTCTTTGTGGTTTAGCCCTTCATATTGCTGAAAAAGTATTAACAATAATTATGATGAAGACAATAGTGGTAATGATGATAGCAAAAGTAGTGGTAATATGATTCATAATAGTGGTAATGGTGATTTTGATAATGATAATAATGATACTAATATTAGTATTACTGATGATAATAATGATAATGATGATAATGATAACAATGATAATAATTACAAGGATGATGGTGCTGATAATAATAATAGTAATAATAATAATAATAATGATAATGATAAAACGAATAAGAATAAGAAGTAGAATTAGAATAATGATAATTAAAACAAAGAACAAAGATCATCAGTACTGTTTTCTGAGTTTTCTTGAAGGTCCAAAGGACATTGCCTCAAATGGAGAAGTAAGTAATGTGGCACCCTCTGGATTGGCACTGAGCTGATTGTCTTATACTGATTGGCTTACACTGATTCACTGCTAGTGATAGGCTCAATGCTGATTGGCTGCTGTTGATTGACAGGAGGAATATTTGCGGAGATCCGCCGACTACAAACATACGTGGTGGCATTGAAGAGCTGGATTCATGCTGTAATTTTGCTCGGATGTTTGTTTGGGTTGTTTGTTGTTCATTTTCTTTCTTTTTTTTTTTGGGGGGGGGGGGAGGGGAATTTTCCTTTTCCCTCTCAAACTGCACCCATGCATCTCCCAATCATGTGAAACATTTATAAGTACATTGTAATTGCACCTGTAACAAAGTGTGCTATAATGTGTTGATGAAATGGAATAAACAGATGGGATTGGCAAAGGTGATAGAGAGGAAGCAGAAGGGATGGAGGATAAGAAGAAGAGGAGGAAAGAGGTGGAAAAGTAACAGAAGGAGGATAGATGGAAGGAAGAGAGAAACAACAGTTACATTCTACTTGTGCATTCACAGATAATTTTTGAGTCCACGCCATGCTTTAAACTGAGTGCGTTCACTGAATAACAATTTGGGTGTGGTGCATGTTTTCTTGCCCGAATTGAAACGCGGCGATGTGTTCGAAATGTCAGCCCTTTGTTTAGAGAGAGACTGTACTTCCTAGCAACCGTACCATCGGCTCATAGAGGCATCCAGTGCCGGTCCACGACTAGGAGCTGCTGTTGAGATACGTCAGCCCCGTTTGGTCGGCATTGCTCTCGTACGAACTCATGATTATACATTCATGCACTGAAACGCGTATGATATAAATAGCCGCACATCTGCTGTGCGCCGTATGCATATCTGGAAACTGATGGAAAGTTACTCCAAGGATGACATACATGTAGCTAAACCAGGACATACAGTATCACAAATCCACAGTCCATCTTCCTGTAGCAGTTACCCCACTGTTCATATCTTCAGAACAAATTTGTTGTAAATGCATACATACATACATACATACATGTACATACATACATGTATTTGATTATCATTATCATTATCTTTTTTTTCTTTTTATTTTTTGAGTGGAGTATATGGCTTGCAGGGGTGTTTTTACTTCAATGTCTGTGTTCTATGATTTCTGCCATCAATTTTGTTTACACTGAAAACATCAGTATAGGAAAAAAAAATCAACACATGATTGCATTAAAGCAATGGTCTATCCATGCAATATTAACCCATTGAGGACGGATTGATTTTGCTACAACACGCATTTCCAATAGACGCCTGCCCGAGTATACTCGGGACTCGTCCTCAACGGGTTAAGCCATGCGAATAATGTTGTTATATCATTAACGTTGTTCCAAGTGTCCTTGATTTTTTGTTTTTCATATCTCTTCATTATTCATGACTGTCGAATGGATGGTATAGGATATGTTCAAGAATTTTTTTCTGCATGAAGCATATCAGCATATCCTTTATCTCTGCGTTGAGCAAGAGATGTGGAGTATGCTTATTGCATCTCTGCAGCAGGAATTTCTCGTTCATTCAGATTCACCAAAGTGTCCCATTGTCTACAAATGTTAAATTCAGAGATGAATTCCCAGTTTTAATCACCATTCTTTGTGCATCTATTTTTTTCTATAATCCCCCCTCCTACAGAGCTGTACCAGACCTCGAGCTTCAGGCCCTCTTCAAGCGGCATTTCACCCAGCTCCAATATTTTCAGGGATCTGTTCTTAACTCTGTCGACCTAGAGAGGGTCAAGGTACAGTACCATGTGCAGTTGAGATGGAAATTTGTCGAGTTCACGCCTGCTCCCGAAACAGTAGCAGGCTTAGTTTTTATCTCTGAACGGGGTCATTGGTATTGCATGTCCCCAGATGTACTGTACAGTAGAATGCTACAGCCTGTACCTGCTGTGTTCACACGGCCAGGTGCCAGACTGTCACTGTAGGATATGAGAGTGAAACCTACTGCAGTCTACCTGTAGATCAATATGAAGAGAGAGAGGTTGAGAAATGCAGAATCAAATGCCCATTTGGAAGTCTATGGTTTTACTTTCTTGCTTGTTAAGAACACTCTAATCCATGTTGTGGAGTATACATACCAAAAATGTTTGTGCACTGTACAGTCCAAGTTTCAGAAAGCCCGGAAGAAATGCATTATTATTCATACTTTTTCTTGTTTGAATGTGTATATTTGTTTAATCCACACTTAACACTGTATCATAGAGAATCTGTGAAACAAAGATTTATAAAGACAGTTTTCTCAATAGTGCAATCCTAGTCTGTGAGACTTCATTAAAGGTATTGCTTACCATTGGGAGCAGTGATTTTAAAAATGTTCGAGTTATCACATTTGATGCACCATGTGTAGATGTGCATATGTGTAGATCATAAAACCTCCTTCTGTATAAACATTTCACATTTAAACCTAAAATACAGTATAAGGAGATATCACTTTTTTTTTTCAATAAACGCTATTAGCAAACTGTAGATGGTTTGTTGAAGAAACAATTTTATTATAACTACAATGTATTGCTCACATTTTGTATATTCAACAATACTTAACATTTACTATATACTGATTAACATTTTTTGCATTGTTTGGTTCCATCCCTAACTCACATTTTAGAACTATTTTGAAGCATTATAGCTGGGTTTTTGTTTCATCAAATGGTAAATAACGCCTTTGATATTTAAATTCCTGGTAGAAAGGATGTTTTTTAGGTATTTTTCATTCTCCCTTCCCTAGATGAAAGATGCTGATGGATGTCTGGTTCTATGTGACAAGTACTGCCCCGATCCAGACGCTGAGGACGCTGCCAACATCATGAGGGTCATCTCCGTCAAGAACTACCACCCCCACATCAGGGTCATCGTACAGCTCATGCAATACCACAACAAGGTGAGCTGGGGGATTCTATTGCCTTGATAGGGGAGGGGAGGAAGAAAGAAAAACATTGTAGGAATGGGAGGGGAAATTTTGTAGCTGATTGGCCCATGCAGTGAATGCTGGGAAAATTTAGTTGCATATAAAATATGCATTTCAAAACAAAATTAGATAAAACAGCATAAAAATTAGAATCTGAGACTATCGGCATACAAGTCTAGAAATTATCTTGAAATTTAACGGATTTCTAGACTATTTTGCATAGTGCAAAGTGACATTTTTCATTAAAGGTAATGTCTGTTTAATCAGAAAATGGCTTTTTAAAAAATTGCAATGTTCTGCTGCAGGTAATGCTGAAGCCATACCCGCAAAATATACGAAGGAAGGTAAAAATATATAATTTTGCTGTGAATGCATTACAGATGATCAGTGTCATTGGATATTTCCTTCGAGAGTTGACCATACTGAATAGCCTGTGTGTGATTGTATCTTGGCAAGACTTTCCATATCACAGTTTTTTGCCACACATTGACCATTACTTAGTGGTGGGGGTTGACGGGAGTTCATTGTTCTTCTTTGACATGAGGCTTCTTTTGTTTTTGTTGCTGTTTACTTGTGGCCCTGGCTTGTCATTTGCAATTTCGGGTGCATTCATAACGCCACCCGCCCGGATGACTTTTCCGGTCCTGGCTGGCCCTCGGACTAGCAGGCGCATTCCCAGAGAATCAATCAGTGTTACGTTCCCTTTGCCGAACAAGGCATTATCATTGTGCCTCTCAGATGACCGACGGGTAATTCAAAGTGTCGACATCCCTTTGGTGTTCATCAGATTCGTCCAGAGAGGGGTTTGTTGTTGTTGTTGTTTCATTCATCATTATCAAGACAAGCTGTGCAAGGTTGGAGGAAATTTGGGCTTGATGACCTGTTTGATTGTCCACGTGACTGCATTTGAAGGCTTGTCCTAAAGCTGGTGTTCTGAAATGAGATCAGGGGAGTGAAACTGGGATTTTATTTTCTCTGGACACCTTCATTCACTGTGCGTGGATTGCTGTTGCTTTCTGGATTATATAGCTTCACCTATGACTCGCTTTTGTAATTTATTCTTCGTATTATTGTTTCAGTACAGGTGACTCGCGTTTTAATGAAGGCCTCGGGGCTGGCAATTATCATTCGATATATCGAAATGTTGTTACAGTCAAACAAATCACGTATATTAAGATAATGTCAATAATAATTTGGGGGAAATTTTGTTATAACCATGTTTGTCATAATGGGAACACACTGTAATGCTTCTTTTAGCGTTTGTTTTACTCTCACTATTGAATACTATTACTGCATTTCGTCCCTTACCCCGCTTGTGTACAAACTGAATTGAGAGCCTGCTCAACACCTAGAACACACAGAGTTGCTGATTTGTCTCACCCTCTGAATTCTAAGGCCCGAATTCACGAAGGTGGTGGTACAATTGAAACCATGGTTTAAACCATGAACAAAGAACGTAGTTTTTTTTTTTAATGGATCGCCATGTGTCGCATGGCCTATTTCATAATGAAATCAGTCATTTCGTTGACGAAATGGTCATTTCATTAATTTTGTTGACGAAATGATCATTTCGTTAATTTCGTCGACGAAATGACTGATTTCGTTTGTATACGAAATAGGCCATGTGACACTTGGCGCCCCGTAGAAAAAATATGGTCTTTGTCCATGGTTTAAACCATGGTTTCAATTGTACCACCTTTGTGAATTCGGGCCTAAGAGCTCAAAACTTTTTCAAAAAATTTCACTTTTTATTTTTTCATATTTAAAGGAACATCAAACGTCAGGATAGAATTTCCCTTTGAAATGATTATTATGTGACTGTAGGTTTGATTTTTATCTTTTGCTTGTTTGTTTGTTTATTTTTTTCTGTTTCTTTTTTTTTACTGTCTTTTTTGTTGATTGCCATCAGGCTCACCTGTTGAACATTCCCAGCTGGAACTGGCGAGAGGGTGATGATGTCATCTGTATCGCCGAGCTCAAGTTGGGTTTCATCGCCCAGAGCTGCCTTGCTCCCGGCTTCTCTTCCATAATGGCAAACCTTTTCGCCATGCGCTCCAACAGCGAGGTAAATATACACCGCTTGGTGTCCGCCCATATATGCATTGCCATAGAAACGATTGAACCACGTAACATCAGAAAGCTTTCGATTGATTTGATTTGGTTTGTAGAATATTGCGTAAACAAAAGAAAAAAATACATCTTTGATGCCTGTCCTCTAGGCTTGTTAGTACATTCCACTTTACTCTCTTTCTCTCTTTTATATCAGAGCAAAACAGATTTGAATATCTCCATATTCAGGGACAAAAGCAGTTAACATATCTCGTTCAGTTTGGTGCATTCATCTGCAAGGATATCATAATTTTCTGCAAGCCCTGTTCGAGTATCGTAGTTACTGAATAGATGCCTGGGTTTTCTTTAATAGGCATGTCTGATGCGTACATCTTCTACCACAGGCTAGGGCATCGCTCCCAGATCTTGGGAACATGCCATGTGAAGTGAGTTATGGCATGTAAGCAAGGTTTCGATCCAGAAAATCAGGATAACATTCTATAAAGTAGGTTTTGTCTGTACTTCAGACTTATGATGCTCACATTTAGAAGAATTCTAACTATAATCCTGTACATGATGAGGCTGGTGTTTTGGACCAAAGTGTTTCTAGATTTGTGTTTGTGGAACCAGGGGCTTGCTGGGAGAGCACTAGCAGTTGCCACCTGTATAATTGTGCTCTTTGGTGGTTAAAGTTATTGCTGTTCCACCTAACCTGTTAAAGGGTGTGTACAGTTGTGGTTGAGGTGAGGATATAGCTTTTAACGTTTTGCAAGATATTCAGAAATCACTCTATGAGATGTCAAAGAGCATGCAATTCTAAGGGGTATCAAAAGTTTATTCGATGAAAATCGGTTTTGAAATGGCTGAGATATCCAAAAACAAGGTGAAACAAAGAGATCCTAATAAAAGGCGTGGCCCGTCACCTTTTATTATTATCACTTTTTTTTGATATCTCAGCCATTTAAAAACCAATTTTCATCAAATAAACATTGAATCTTTCTTAAAATGATTTGCTCTTTCATATTTCATTAGAGGTTTCTCATTATCTCACTTAGGAATGTTCAAAACATGAATCCCCACCTCGACCAGTACTGTACAGTCCCTTTAAGAATCTTTTTTTTTCTTTTTTTTTTTAGAAATGACCACAATATGCACTTAGAATTTCTTCCCATTTTGTAAATCCCCTAGTTTTTAAATTCTATGAGATAGTCTTATATATCTTGTCCATGTATGTCAATGATGTGTAATGAATTACTTCATATATAAATGTATGTAATATATGTATATATATATATACACACATGTATATACATGTTTATATAAATCTTATTTAAGCATGCACTTCATATTTCGTAGTCTGGTAGGCCTGTTTGTTAAGAAATAGAGCGAATGCCATCAATTCATGTACAATGTATATGCACGATTCAGATCAAGAGATAAACTGTGTCGGTGATTTCCCACAATCTGTCCATACTTTCTCTATGTTTATTCAAGTATCCATGTCTTCCTTTTCAGCTTTGAAGAATATTAGATCTAACGCCAAACCTTTTTTCTTTCCAGCAGCCAATCCAATCGTCGTGGAAGTTGGAGTTTCTCTCTTCTTTTCTTTATTTTTTTTTTCAAGTGTGAAAAGATTTTTAAAAAAGGAGAAGAGGAGATTTGCAAGCAATGCAATCACAAGAAGTGTTTGCGGAATGTCTAATGCAAGTGTTATTACCGTGTGCCCTTCTATAGTGAATCTGTGTCTAGTTGTGTAAGGGGAGGATGCCGCATAATGCACGGCTACCGTGGCGACGAAATCAACCTGTCGACTGGGGAGGAATTGTCCGAGGGCGGCTTTTTGCTTCGATGTGTGGAGACGACCATTGCTTCTCCCGTGTGCTTTAAAATGCCTGTGTTTTGTTGAGTTCTTGATAAAGCGAATGCAGCAAACAAACAAACATACCCAAAGAGATGGGCTGACATGCACAAATATGACTTTTTATTGATACAGGCACATACTCAATACACATGCACATACATACACACCTCCATTAAAAGAAAACCAACTGCTTTCAATATGGATGGAGATAAAAAAAAAAATATCAGTCAGCATGTATGCATGCTGGCACATCAGCAAAATATGATTGTTTGCCATCATGTCTTTATTAGCTTAAACTTGTTTACATCAGATCATCAGGTCCTTTGCCTCTTCCTGTAGCTGGTGTGCAAAGGTATGTTATGCAAAAAAGCACAGTGTATAGTGGATATACAACGTATGACATATTACTGGTCACATTAATGCCATTCAGTGTATCATATGATATCAAAATATATAGCATCAGATGGTGTGATAAACCAATTAATATCCACAGGATTATATTCCTCAGATGGGAATGTGGAGCTATGAATTTATACCACACTGTGTATTATACTTCATATCTTAATTTTTCAATATTTGCGAAATATAGCAAACATGAATCAAATTATTCTCACTCTAGTGCTTGCAGTCTGGAATTGCTTGAGACTGTGAGCACATGATTGCCAGGTTTTTTAATCATGTAAATATTCGTCGATAAGGTTTTTTTTCAAAATGATATAGGATTTTTTTTTTTTAACTTCTTTAGCTGCACACCAAGCCTCTGCCATCTTCCCCGTCAAGGTCACTGCGCTAGTCTCCTGAATCTAATTAATTGATTCTGTGGCGCTTGTATGTGTACTTAAAATGTCATCAGCGATGCGAGCCATAAAAACTGTTATCGGACCGATGTAGCCACGGACCAAAGCACACATGATACTGCGAGCAAAAGATATCCGCCCATAAGTTTTCTATTTATCTCTCTCTCTCTCTCTCTCCTCGTCATTCTGCTTGTCTGCCTATCTATGTATTTATGTATAAATCTGACTATCTGTCTATCAATCTCCTTTCTCTTTCATTCTCTTCCTGTATTCATCATGCTATCTTTCGATCTATCAATTTTCATTCTCCCTCCCCCCCCCCATCTCTTTCTATTCCCCTCCCTGACACATGGATTTTATATTGAATTAGTTAGTGTAGTGCTTTCTGATAAGGTTATAAGAGATATCATTCCTACCCAACCTCACCTGTAAATGAAGACATCACACGGTCAGTTACAATCACTCGCATAGTGCTAATGAAATTCTGCACCTTTTTGGGAATGGATTTTGCCCACAATTACTAGCACATCAGACATCATTCATCTACTCAATGACAAGATTCATATAACTTATACACAAAATGTATCTTCTTGCCAAGAGTGCAGTGTTACATTCAGGTAAATTGATTATCAGTGAATGAATGAAAGATTCACTGCATTAACATGTAGAATATGATAATTTGAATTACAGAGTACATAAGTTTATCAAATGATTGAATAAGGGAAAAAATAATAACGATGATAGAACAAAAGTTTAAAAGCAAGAAATAAGTAAAGAAAAAAAGAAATACTACAACAAAAGCACATGTAAATATTGGAAAATCAAAACAAAATCGTACGCTTCTGTGTCAAGTTACGTAATTGAAACACGACCATTCTTTCAGAAGCGTTCTTGCCAGATACTTCATATACCGTTTATTTCAAGCAGTGTGTATTGTGCTTAACCCTTTTTTCTGCTGTTTGTAGAGGAAACCTCATAGCAATGTGCGCACTGTTCAAAGTTCCTGGCACGAAAAGGGTTCAGTGCACACTTCACCCAAAACCCTCGCTGACCATAACCCCTCCCTTCCCAAACAGATCACTGCCCCCTTTGAAATCTCAGTGAAGCAAGGCCATCGCCTGTGTGATATGTATAGTTCTCATTTCATCAAGTCCTAAACTCATTCGTATCTGCAGCAGAGAAATTTCTGTTATCCTGTCAGTTGAGAAAGAACTTAACACACACACACACACAAAAAAAAAAATGTTATCACATTTTTAAGTACATGAAAATGGCTTGAAGTGTACGTTGCAAAGCATTTCTATTTTGTATGAAACTGACAGAACATTGAAATATCTGTAGTCTTTGAAACCGCTCTGTCAAGATTATGTGTATATCTCTTTTTTTGTGTGTGTATTGGTCTTGCTTTGATGTGAATGCATAGTAGATTGTGAAATGAATGCATGTCTTTGAATCACCATCCCCCCCCCCCACCCCATTCATCAACAGTTTGAATTAGTGCAAGTCTATTCTATTTGCAGGTGTGTTTTTTTTTTCTCCAAAGCTTGTCTTTTTCAATGTAGCTTTCTCTTGTTTCTGTGGCTAGATACTAGCAATTTCCAACAAGCGTAAGTAAGACATGGTAATTCTTGTCAGGCATCAATCTGTAGATGCTCTGTTGCATTTGCATGACGTGTTCCAGGCAACTGTAAATGGAAGTTGGATTAAGGCTGTTCAGCTGTGCACACATCATGTCCAAGCTAAGAAGCTACATAGTAATGTACGAGTTTGAAACTGAACACCATTCTGATATGAATCCAAGCATGCCTTTTTTTTTTCTCCCTCCAACCCCCCCCCCCCCCACAAAAAAAAAAAGAGATAAATGCATAATATTCCCTTGCAAAGGCCATGGGATTTCCAGGAAATAGCACAAATTGTAGTCAGTGACAAGCAAGAAAAATGCCTCATCGCCGATGACAAAATGATAAGATACAGTATGTCAGGCCTGTGCACTCTCTGTGCCATTGTCATGGGTAAATTACATTGTCTGCCACCATGACCTAGGCTCAAACTTACATTAACTGCAAAAACAAGAAGGATTTCCTTTTCCAAGAATTGTACCCTTGTGTATCCTTGTCCTTAGCCATCAGGGATAGTTCAGGGAAGGTCATTGTTATTTTTTTGACAAATTGAGCATCGCTCTGAAGTTCACCCGAGGCTATCAAATTAATGACGGGACGCATTCAGTGAAACTCATGGTATATAGATATGTATCGCCGAGGCTGGTGGAAAAGGATTAACATGCAATGCACAAGGGGGCAAATTAAAGGAGGAACCATGCTCCCACATTCAAATTGGACTTGAATATGCAAGGTAAACTCGAACAAAGTGAAACAAGTAAATTTTTGATCAAAATTGCTCAGGGAAAAAAGGGTTAGAATCTGAAAGTTTGAAGATATTCTCAGCAGTCAGTGATATGAGTCACAATCATGTTATATGCAATTCAGATGAGGTAATAATATTTGCACCTCACAACTTTCCAAATAGTTTGAACATGTGAAAAAAGATTTACACCTCACAACTTTACATGGTTTGAACATGTGAAGAAAAAAAAAAGATTTTTTTTTTTTTCCACCGGTAATTGTACCATGAGCAGCTTGAACTCTTGTCTTTCAGAAAATAATCTTTGATAAATAATTGCAACTGTAAGAATAATGAGACAAGGGAAATATGATTTTATCCTTTTCCGTTCTATTGAAGAGGTTTCTGTGCAAACCATGGGATTTACATGTACTTAAGATAGATGTAAAAAAGAAATTCAAAGATATATATGCCCCATATTAGAAAATTGTATCACAGGGGAATTAAGGATGTATTCAAAGGAGGTGGATTTTCATTCTGTTTGAAAGACACAAAAAAAAGGACTTCCTATGCATTCTCAAAACTGCTGAGGGTTCAATGTAATTTTGGAAGCATGTGAGTGTTTGGCACAGGATTATGTACTTCATCAAGCAAATGGCATATCAAAACCACAAGTTTGAAAGGATTCCTATGAGAATTGACTTTAGCCAGAAAAAAAAAAACAAAGGGGGAGGAGGGGGGAGGGGATTGATAGCACCATCGATGACAAATATAACTGAAGGCTGCGGATATCATGGTGGCGGGATCCAGTCTGAAGTAAAAAGAACATGCCAAAATCCAACTTTCATTGTTTGACAGATGCGCCAATGTACATGTGTCCAGCATGAAGACGTTATATCTGAGACTCCACGATTTGTATGCATGATACTATGATTCTTCTACCTTTTTTTTTTCCCTTCTTCCTTCCTCCTCCTTGTACTCTTCCTTTGATGTGTTCTTCACAGATCGAGTCTGCCGCTAAGTCTATCTCACCAACTCCACTACCTGCTCCCCCTACTTTGAAATACAAAGTGGTCAATGTATGTAGCATGATAGTCGTCTTCTTGATCTTACCATCTTTTTTTTTCTTTTGGCATCCTTTCGTTAGCTCGAGTCATGATGCGAGACCGCCGGGTCTCAAAAAAATGCCACGCTCAAGATCACCGTCGTACTGTACATGCCACCGCATTTCAGTCCACCTACAGTACAGAAGGCAGACACTAACTCATCAGCCGCTAATGAAATGCATGTGCGTGCCACATTGTGGCCATGCAGAGTATTAAATCTCTGTCACAGCATACCACGACAAATTGAGTTTTTCAGTCTCTACGATGTTTTCATATTGTTCATTTCAACACCACAACATGTCAAATTTATATATACACTAGTATACACACAAGTAAACATTACGTGACATTCCTATACACGTACTGCTATTGTACCGTGCTCATATTGTCATCGATTTTCAATTTTCGACAATCCATGTGTGCCCCATTTTCTTCCGCCATCAGTGCTGGGAGTAATATTTACCTGCTACGTATTTCAAATTTAACAGAAAAGTAACATTCAAATGTTCCATCTGTTTGTAAAGCATATCCATATTTAATAATACACTCAGTCCATAACACTTCCATGCCTTTATGGACAGAGCATGATGATTGGGGGTACATTTCTAGCAAGAAAAAAAAAGAAGAAAAAAAAGAAAGAATTCAATAGATGAGAGGAATATGTTTGAATAGCAGGAATTCTGTTATTCAATTCAAGCAGCAACTGTTGGAGTTCTTTACTATTTCTTTACAATATACCTGAAAGTGCACGGAGTGACTATCCCATTGTTCAAATATCATTTCTTTACAATATACCTGAAAGTGCACGAAGTTACCATCCCATTGTTCAAATATCATTTCTTTACAATATACCTGAAAGTGCACGGAGTTACTATCCCATTGTTCAAATGTCATTATTTCACATGCCTTTTTTATAACAATATCAAATATTTGTCGCCACAATTGCACACTCGGCAACGGGAGGCGCTATATGTGCACTCTGTGCCTGAAAAGCATGGCATGCCAGTCTCCTCAGATCAAGTTAATCAAATCATATCAAATCACGTGGAAGAAAAAAAGAGAGATTCACTCTAGTCCAAATGATTCACCCTCAGAATCTAATCTCATTCATCATGAAGATTCTTTTTTTTAAATTTCATTTACGATACTTCATCCATCATGTACAGGTATTGACATTCAGTGTGTCCATCTGATAACCATATACAATACTAATTGTATGTGATATTGAACAGTCAATATTATTCATAGAAGAAAAAAAAAAATCATATCAGTGTTTGCAATCATGGAATTCATACTTCATCTTCACACAATCAATCAAGTGCTCAGATGAATGAGGAGATGATTGCACTTGCATTTGATTTACTTTTTACCTTTGCTCCACAAGAGAATTCACTTCAGGAATAATGTTTGTTTTGAAAGCACTCTTTGGAATCATAGCGATGCAGCAGAGATATTTTGGAGTGAATTTTGATTGGAAGCAAGAAATAAGTGAGATAAAGTTTAAGTTTTACTTAACTAACAAACTGTGAACCTTTCAATACCTGTTATGGCTAGTTGAGTTTGATATCACTTTCACAAAAATCATTAGCCTGGTACACACAAATATAAAAGTATGATTTCTCCTCACTTTTATCTGAAGAAGTCAACATGTCTACCTTTGCTGGATGCTCAAAGAGAGAATAACCTTCACATTTTGATCTCAGTCCAAATAAATAAAAGTGCATCTTGGCAATGCAAGCTAATTTAGTGGCACATCATGCACAAAGCAAATGGCAGTTGTTGTGCATGTGATCTCTCATTCATGTAAGCATGATCACAGTTTTTTAGGTGGCTACACAATGCCACGTAAAAAGACGCAACTTTCAGATGATTGTTAGTTTCATTTTATGCATTCAACGATGATCAGATTTTTTTTGCATCAATTTGTCGCTTTTGATTTTTATGTCAGAAATATGACATCACTTGTATCATAAGAATGATTGGGATCACCTCCAAGCATGATTTCAAACCTACTGTTTTGACAGCTTCAAACATTGCACTGCGGCTTTAACTGCAATGATTGCAATGAAACTGTGATTGTGTTCATGGCATGATTGCCACCAGTTGCACCGAAATCCATGAAATAAAACTGCAGTGATTGCATTAAAAAGCTGTGATTGTATCCTACACAGCAAGTAACATTGACTGCTTCAAAGGATGATTTTATTGATTGCTTCAATAACTACAATACATCATATCATTAACTCCCTGATGAATGGTTTAATTGCTTTAAAGCTACAAAAATGATTGCGCTTAAACTCAAAAGACTGGTTGATTGCATTACAGCTCTGACTGTGTTGATTGCATTAAAGCTACACTGCATGTTCCCTCGTGAAAGAAGGCCCAGATTGATAATAATCCATCCACAAACAGCACCCAAAGATTATTATTTGTAGTGACAGCAGAAGCTCATGTCAGCCCCTACATTGTTTTGTTAAATTATTTTTTACTGACTTCCATCACAGTTGAAATGCACGTCTTGAACAAATGCATGCTCAAGCAAGTATAATGCAAACTTCTTCTTTTTTTCAAAATTTGTCCTATGTGACATGCATTTGTCAACGTTTTGGAGGCAAATTTGATTATTATTTGGAGGCAAATTTAAGTATTTGCTGTTTTGCAGCTGTAAAGTAACTAAAACTTCAATCCCCTCAAAAAAGAAACAAAAATCATTTTAAGCAGAAAAATCATGCACATAATCATACAAAATGCTCACCTTAAATGCAAATACAGGAGTGCAATGTCCACTTCCTAGACCGAGCAGAAGCATGCAAGTGCAGTCGTGTCATAGAAAATAAAAGCATGGCAAAAGGAGAAAGGTTTTTCCGAGTGATTTTGTTTCAAATCTGACATGGAATTTTAATGTGGAATGCATCCTCGGATGAGATGCTAATTCGCCTTCAAACCAAACTGCATGATTTTATGAGTATTTAGTTTGTGATTGACAAGCATGGTTTCATGTGCAAGCGTGTGTTTCTCCAGCATTACTCAAGTTAGATGTAAGCAAATCAACTTGTTCTCTGAAAGGAAAATGATAAAAAACTAATTTCTTACCCTATGAACTGACACGAAATAGACAAATATTTCTCTTTTCTATTGTGTAAGACATACAGCATTACACTGTAAAAGAATGAGTTTGTAAGGAAATACGACAATAAATTCAAATAAGTAATATATGCTTGTCACCTTAATACACCTTTCTTTTAGTTACTTTTTTTTCTAACACATTTTAATATTTTGAAATCATGAAATGATTCAAGTTCATCTCATGATTTTGCATCTATTTCATGCTACATGTATTTACAGACATTAATTTGTGTCACATCTGAGTGCAAATTTGAATGTAACACCTCTGTGCAAATTCTTTTACACTGGTTGCAGTTCTCGACCATTTTCACCTGATCGTATCAAGAAACCTGAATAACGCCGTGACCATCATTGGTGAAAAAAAACGACAAAATGAACGGCCTGACAGCTGTCACTCACATCACCTTTCACCCTTGTAGCCACAGTGTTGGTCTGTCAGCTACTCTCACAGTCCCACAACACACTATTCAAGACATATCACACATGCCTCTTGAATCCAGACCATTAAGAGTTGTTTTTCCATTATAATTTTGGATTCAAAAGGGGCCTGAGTTCAGGCCCCTCTTTGACTCCATTTTACATTGTTGGCTCACCACCATTAGATAAGGAATTTTCAGCAGCTTCTTGTTTTTCGCTACATCATAATTTGTCATATGATTTTTTTTTTTAATTGAAAAATAAATTACAGCTGCTGAGTCTCTTCACTTTACATTGCACAGTGTCAAATATACAACCTCCTAGATGGTTGTGGTATTAACTGCATCTGTAACCATAGCAACCATGAAAAAAAGAAGAAAGAAAAACCACATCCAATTACGACCTGCATTGACAGCAGGGACTACAGGCAGTCGACCTGTGCCCGACTATTTGACTCTTTCACGCGTAATGTGCGTAGCTTGCCGTACCAGTGTAATGTAATAACTCCCATTTTTTATCTCACCCACAGCATCGTCATCATCCGTAAATTTGCACTGGGTCATGATCTAACAAGCTCCGTTTCACTTTTTGCTCCCCCACATTTTATCTCGCAGTCACATCATCCCAGTGGTAGCCATGGCGACCACAACCAGAATCTCAAATTTGTTCTTTTTGTTGTTGTTTTTTTGTGTGTGTGTGTCGCCTTCATGCCTATGTATACAGTGTAGCCGTCAAAAAAACATGCATTTTTTTATTGTTGTTTTTCACGTATCAGATCATGTGAGACGAGCTAAATACATGGAAATGCTGGAGTACTGTGAATATTTATGCATTTGGCGTGTGACTCAGCAGTGTTTTGTACCAAAATGTCTACGCTACTGAAATCACACTAAAAGGGTGGTGTACGAATTGCAGCTTTGATAGTTGCCCACAGGGCTCACTCAAGTGCATGAAAATCTTGAAAAACACAATGACCTATATTTGTGGAAACAGTTCTACATTGGAACCATATTTCAAACCTCAGATTTAGAAAATGTTTTATTCCCAAAACTCCTCTCGCGAAAGTGGTCTAATCAAATCATCGACTGAAAGCCAGGCGTGCAGTTTTGTATGACAATTCCAAGCAATATTATTTTGTGAGTTATTGAAACTGTGGTTGAGATTCCAGCCATATTCAAGAATTCCCAACAAGATGATGGGCTATAAATTTAGCATGGGTAATTTTCCGTTTATTGTAGATGATTGTGATTACTTAGCTGAAAGTGAGCCAAACATGCCCACCCTGAATTTTAAGGTCTCTCTTTTGGGCCATCTGTACCTGGGAGTTTCATTTTTGACACTCTTGAATGGTATAAATCTTCACAGTATGCCATGCCAGCACTCGCATAAGCATGGGTTTTCACACATCTTCAGAAGGTCTTTATGTACCAATGGAAAGAGACAATACTTATCAAATGCTTCACACACACACACACACACACATGTAGTACACGATTTGCGATCTTCGTGTCGATCAACATTTCATACGTATAGCGGTTCTACCATCTGATCACGATTATAATGATGATATACATGTCACATACATTCATCAGAAGAGACCATCTTCTCATTAAGAGTTATAGTACATATTGCATTTTGTACATGAAAAGAGGTGTTGAATAAGTAATGTGTTTATTTTAAAATGGCTTGTAATGCTTTGGTTCTCTTGAAGTCAATTATTGATGTGCATTGTGAAATATTCCAGAGAGAAATATCGGGTTAAAGGGGTAGATCTGACAAGTCTGAACAAACCATTTCCTTTGTGTGGAATTGTCCACTGCCTTGTGTATAGCAGGTACTGTAGCATCAAATGGAGGACTGTAAATGAAAGTTGTTGAAATTCTGAAGTGAATGCTTTTTATGTTCAAGTTCTCTTTTAAATGACACAGCACCATAGACTTTAAATGTGGTACAAAAAACAAAAAAAAAAACGTAGGTGCATCAAAGCTTGATTTCTCATGTAACCTGCATAAGGTATGGTCCATGTACTGTGGAACAAACTTACAGTACCAGTGGACAATAAGTAGAGTTCTGTGTGTGAGAAGTTACGATGAAAGACTTGTGCATCCTTCTTTTATTACAGATCTATGTGAAACACAGGTGATACCATCTGTCCGATGTTTGAATAGAAAGATTTGTTGTATCGTATCATACGGAATACACTGTACAATCTTGTACTTGTATTTATAAAGTTTGGATTTTATCATCATGCAATGTTGTATTAAAGATACTGATCATTTCTTACTCTGTATAATTGTGACCTCCTTGGTTTTTCTTTTTTTTCTTCTCTCTTTAAAATATGTTGAATGTATGTTCCTTTCAATTACTATCATTTGTAATTTATCTATATTTCTGAATTTCTTTCCATTTTCTTTTCCCTTTATTTTTTTAATTTTTGCTGTTTTTGCTTATTTTTGGTCAACATTCTGGACTGTCTTCCTCCTACCCCCCCCCACCCACCTCTATTTCTCTTTCTTCTGTCACTCTTTCCTCTAAACTCTCTTTCTGTTCTTGATCTGAACCTCCTCCACCCTTTCCCCTCCCTTCCTGCCCCATGGTAATTTGACTTCTCACTGTCCCTCCCACCCCGTTGACCTGTCCACTCCTCTATCAGACTGAAGATGACTCCAGCCTATTGGGTGTACCTGCTGATGAATCACAGGTGTGTGGTTTAGTCCACTCTCAAATCGGGTGAGATTGGGACAGTTTGTTGACATGTGGGTGTTTCATACCACTCCCAAGATTTGTTCGAGCTTTTTTTTTTTTTTTTCCTTCTTCTTCTTCTTCTACCACAGTTTAGCTCCCATTGCATGCATTTCAAACAAGTTGATATTAATAGTGTTCTTTTTTTTTTTAGATTTTGTTCACACAAAGTTTTAACCAATAAGTGTCAGAGCAGCCGTGCTTACAAGTATTCAAAGCAGAGTTAACACGCACTATTTGGGATCATACTTTGACAGACCTCGCCACTAACGTTGCATCCAAACCATTGAGTTCATTCAGTATTTATGCCGCATATATATGGAAAAAAAAATAAAGATATATGCCATTTGTATATCATATCGTCCTCCCATTCCGTGATTTCCATTTCAAATTTTGCTGCTGGTTTGAACCATAACCAAGTATACACCCCCTAATCGAACCATGCTCAACGCATTCATATTTATCCATTATGTGTGTATCAGCTGTCGGTGGAACTAAATCTGTAACTAGACCAAAAGGAACAACAGCATCTGCATATTCATTTCAGTTCAGCTCTGCCCAGCTTTTATTTTCAAACGATACCCGTATCCAAAAACGCGTTTGCATACCGAAAATTCCCCGTTACGTGCAGTTGCAAACAATTTCCTTTTTCGTATTTGAATACTAATTTCAAGAAAAAAAAAAGTCTTGTGTTGTTATACTTCTTTATTTTTTTTTTTTGGTAAAAGCATGAGTTTTATTTCATTTATTAATCCATCCCCCCTCACAAGAAATGTGTGACAAAGCTGCTGCTGACGGTAAAAGCTCAAATTCCTTTTCCCCTCCTGTCAGAAAACTTGAGTATAGTAGCTGAAACCATCACCCGAAAAAATGGACAAAAAGAAGAGAAAATTCCCATCCGGTCATCCTCCCTCTGGCCTGCTGTCCTTCCTATGTCTCCTGTGCATCGCTCAAACTTCAGTCGCGTCTATTGAACTCATATCTCGAGAAGTTGCATCTCTGATTTGTCAAGCATCCCAACGAAACTAACTTGCATGTCTCAAAGACATTTGATAGCCTTTTTAGAATGATAAAGACGGTTTTCTTTCCAAACAATCCCTTTAAAGTATACCATATCATATGCAAGCAGCTATTAAAAACAAAAAGGTTACTAAAAAGCATGATGAAGGGAGCGCAAATTTTGGCACTTTGGAAATGTGTCATATTGTACACATCTATACATTTGTGTACTTCAAGAATTTAAAAAAAAAAAAGATATTTAGAAGAAAGATCAAGATATCGTTATGGTAGGACATTTATTTCTTTTTCAATTACATTGACTTAGGAGCGAATAATTCATACTGATATATCTTCAGTCTTATAACATTCGCAAAGCTCCTTAAATGTGAGTAGTCAAAGACAAAGAAAATGCTATTTTTGTATAATCATAATTTCAGAGGAGGTTGTTTAAAACCAGAATGCAATGCCATAGTAAGTCATAGCTGATAAAAAAAGGTAGTGTGTACATGTGGCAACTGAGATTTTGCTTTTGATAAAAGTTTAAAGAGTTGGACGCATCACCAAAACATAGGCCGTAGCTCTCCAAAGCAAGATTTGCTGAAAATAATGAATATTATCCTGTACCCGAAAGTCTCAGTGTATTATTGTGGGGGTAAAAAATAGAAACAACAACTAAAAAAGTATTCACCACCTTGTAGTGTAGATCGAGTCATCACTGCTGTATTGGACCAATCAAAATGCAGGATTGGTGAATCCGCACTTCTCACGTCCTTTCGTAGTTTCTCTCACCCACACCTCACCTTGCCCCACCTTGTACTGTACCTTCAACTCACCCCGCTTTCTTCTTAGGCATTTCATTTGCATTTCTTTTTTTTTTTTCTTTTTTTTTTCCTCCAGTATTTGTATGTTCTCAGTTCCTGTTTGAATTATTCAGTTGTTTTTTATTTTATTTTATTTGAAAAAAAAATTGTTCTCAATGTCTTATCTGGTATAGAGAAATCTGTAGTCATGCAAATTATATGTCTCGTTCTCGTGTGTTCTTCTTTATGTAGAGTAATTTATTTGTGAATGTGTAGAGTCCATAGCTGAAACACCACTTTTCATCTTTGCAAGTGAACATGTAGCTACTAACCTATTCAGATCCATTTGTTTTCTAGGTACTGCTGCTACAGATACGATCCGATACGCTTTTTTTCCCCCCCTAAGCAAAGCAACATCCATTTGAAAATGTGCTCTTTTCCCCCTTTTTCAGTCAGACGACAGGCTCATTTCAAAATTAGGCAAACTTAAATTGAATAGAGCAGTTAGAAATAACAATAATGATAATAATCTAGAGGATGAGTAGATTTATTGAAGTTGCTCTTTCGAAGAACAGTGCATTAGAAAGCAAGAAAGGCGTACGTAGCATGGCAGGAGGGTAGCATCTTGATATCAAAAGCCTCTTTAAAGTTTGCTATAATTTTCCAGTGGGAATGCACTACTATTCATGTAGGTATATAAGGGGAGTGCAGTTTAGAAGCCCTCTCGCTCAAAGCTCTCAAATTCTGCCTCATAGAACTATGAAGCAATAATCTAGAGAGTGTCAAATCTTTAAACTTTGACCCACCTACTGATTTAGTAGTTACTAGAAGTATGACGATCTTTTGATCTTTTACTGCCCAAGCTGTCTGCCAGTCTCTTCAAGTTTAACCATGCTGCCACAGTAGTTGGATGCCGCTATGTGAGCATGGACTTGGCGTTGCTGTAATATGGTGTGTTTAGCATGCGATTTGTCATTCCAAGATTGCAAAGAGCTAACACTGCCTTTAACAATAACCCTGCGATAATCATGTGTTACATGGTGGATCGCTCGGTACCGCAGTCCACATAAATTGTAAAGAGTTTCTTCATTCTGATTCTCCGTAATTCCTCACACATTTTTAAAAAAGGAAGAACATGCTGAAGCGTGTTTTCTCTGGATGTTGATCTGCTCTTGGTAACATGTTTATCCATCCTCATTACCCTTAAAGTCGGCTCAGCCCTTACAACCTGCCCCCTATTTTTTTTTTGAACATCTTGCGTCTCCAAAGGCAGCATACTCTGTGCCAACCGTTGTGTGTTGCAGATCCCTCGAAAAAACAAAAGCCCAAAAGAAAAAAGAAAATTGTCGTACGACAGGTTGTGTGTGTGTGTGTGTGTGTGTGTGTCTAGAAGGTGGACATAGGATAAGACGAAAGAATCACAAATTGATAAGCAGCATTTCATGTCCATCCCAGCATCGCAATGCAAGTCATCTCATTCTGACATCACTTTTTATCATTGTTTGGTCACCTCACAAAGAGGAAGAGGTTTATTCAGGTCTACGCCACTCCATTTCTTCAATCACAATCCAAACCGAGCCTGGTAAATATCATTCCTTGATGGTTTGGCACTTGTCTTGGTTCTGGTCCTTTCTTTTTTTTACTTCTTTCATTCTTCTCTTTTTTTTTCTTTTTTTTTTTTTTTTTTTGCTCAGAGTGGTTCCATGTTTATCATTCTTTCCCATCAGCACATTTTTTTTTTTTTCTTGGTCTATGCAGCATCGTTCTTAAAGTCGTATGCACTCAGCGCAAGTAAGCAATAGACATGGCTGCCCAGTGAATTTCAGAGAGCAAAACGTTACACTGGCAGTAGACAAATTGTATATTTCTGATGCCTTTATTCATTATCAATCAATGTGGTTGCCATCATTGGAAGTGGAGGTTGGACATCAATACCTTCCCCCTCCCCCCCCCCCCCAAAAAAAAAGAAATTAAAAAATGACAAAATTGATGAAAGTATCAAACTCTGTTAATGTCACTTCTCCCTGTCATGACACCGCACCGTATGCCAAATTCACCCGCCAGTCAGCCACCGAATATCGTTTGTCCGTCGGTCACATGTTTTACTCGTTGTCGGTCGTGGTCTACTGTGGACGAGTACCCGTTGTGTGTCAGTGCAGTGAGCATGGTGTTACAGGTCGGACCCAGCATGCTGTGTTTGCGTGGCCCGCCGGTACAAGTGTTTGTTTTTGATTGGAATGCGTGTTGAGCACAATTTGGCATGAGGCGTCCCAGTCGACACATCCCAAGAACATTACACTGCTATGCCCCTTATGTTCCCCTCCTACCAACAAAAAAAAAACAAAACAAAACTCATGATGAACCTGACTTAATTCAGTCATACCAATAACAAAACTGTAATATTATATATCCAAGCTCATTTGCATTTGTGGTTTTGAACTTTTCCAATTCTCTTTTTATCTAGGAGCCCCTATTTGCAATTTCTGTTCAGGTTTGATCTTGTAGCACTGCTTTACAGCAGCTAATTTTTGAGAAAGATACGAAATTTCTGAAATTTGACCACATATTTTTGCTTGTTTTCGTAAAACAAAAGTCTGCACTTGTGAGCTCTTCTGTTTGATCTAAAGCTGTATCCACATATCACAGCTTCCTGAAAAAGAGTGATTTTTTTTTCTTTGTGTGTTTTACAAAATCTTGCACCATTTTCTCTCATGCTTTGCAGTGTTTGAATTTCTCATTGGTCTATCAGAATTTTGCTAAATTACTTTGTATGTAAGAGCACATTTCACTATTCAATTCTGTTCAATTGTTCTTCATGTCACCAATGACGTCTCAAAAGTTACACGTGCAAACCTGATTGGGGATTTCTTAATTTTGACAATAAGAACGTTTATTAGTACAATAAAACCTTGAACATAAAAGCTCACTCAAGCTGAACTAAAATTGTTTTAAATTGCAGCATTTCAGAGAATTTTTGGTCCAAACCACCATGTAACGTTCTACAGTAATTCTACAATTTAGGACTAACCTTTGCAGATTTTGCAAAGATACACTACACTTTGCTTACAAACACATTTTTATTTTTTTATTTATTTATTTATTTATTTTTTTTTTTTGGGGGGGGGGGGTGTGTGTTAGCTTATAGACCTGTACAGCACCAAACACACCAGACGCTTTTAGTGTTGGTTAGAAGTGACAAGCGACCGAGAAAAATTTAGCAGTTTTCAAATCAGTCTGTCTTCAGTATAGACAAAAATGCTATAATCTCCCCATAATGCACACAGCCATTTTGTGTTTTTTGTTGTTTGGACTGTTAAGTAAACATTAATAGACATTGATAGATTGTCGCTAGGTCAATGCACTCCATGGCCATCCCCTCTAGCGAGAATGGAATATCCCAACAGACACCAAGGTCATGTGCCCAACACATACACTTTGTACAGTCCATCATGTGGTATAAAGATAATTATTTTGCTGTCTATAAAAGCCGTATGTGCTGAGAATGAATAGTCAGAAAGAAATCATGGCATCGACATTTCTGGGTGGCAAAATGGCACATGGTGAATATGCAGGGCATTTCTATGATTTGAAAAATGATGGTTGCATGCTTGTATTAAATACTTCAATGAAAAATATATCTTTGGCAGTGATGTTCAAGCTCTACAAGGATGATAGTTTTAAAAGAAATAACATTTGTCATGATAGTCGCAGAGGAATGAAGGCATTATAAAGCTTGAAAAGGCATAATAGTTGTAAGTTCTGGAAGGCTGGTGAGAAAAGGGGACCCGTATCGCTTGAGAATGTATGGAAGGATTTCTCTTTGTGACCAAACATCACGAAATTCCTTATAAAGCTCCCAAACGGTGCCACGATTTTTGGATTTGTACTTTCTCTGGACTGTAAAGCTTTGTAACGATGCATCAGTCATCTCACTTAATTTCCACAGATCTACCACCACAGGAGGGGAAAGAGATAGACAGTTTGCAGACGAAAAAAAAAAAAAAAAAAGTTTTGGGCAAAATCAGCTTCAATGTTAGCAGTGCTGGTTAGTTATATAATAGAAAACACGAAGCCAATTGAAAAGCCCACAACAGACATGTTTCACAATATTCGGTAGTTTCATAGTCCAAAGCGCTTGTAGTCGTGTAAGTTCTCAGACAGGAGTTAGTCAAGATGTCGAACTTTCGACTCTGACAAACATTGAATTTCACATTCCTAAACCACACTACCTTTTAGTCTATTCAGCTTTGATGGCTTTGATTTTTGTAACTTCAATACCGCACTGAAGGTAACATGGTATTGGGTCACACTTATACAGGTGTATATTGAATTCAGCTCATTTATTCCATTCCATAACAGAGAGTATATGCAATGTATAAATATAAATACTTGTATATAGGATGCAAAATGGTCATCTTTTACTCACTTCCCAATATTTTATTGGTGTGTGTGTGTCTCCCCATTTCGTGTCCCAAGTTTAAGACACCCCAAGTTCCATTCCATATGCAAAACTCATCATGCAACATATTAGCCTTGGTTTCCTGGTGTACCTCCGATCCCCACCTCCCCTCCCCACCACCTTCCATTGCAAATAATATGAGACTATATCAAAGGGCTTTCATATACCACCTCTATAGCAAGGATCACTAGCCTACACATAGTACCTGCCATGCTCAGCTGTTTGGTAGCCACCCGTAGCATTCTAGTGTAGATGCTAAAAAATACCACTGATTTGTGCGTGTTGAGTGAGTGCTTGAACAAACCAGTATCGTTCCCGTGTAGCCTGTGTTGCCTCAAGTTGTCACAAAGTGTTGCCTCAAGTTGTATCAAAGTGTTGCCTCAAGTTCAAATGTTACCCACAAGTTCAAATGTTTGTCCACGTGAAAAGCCATGCCGTTGTTTTCATTTTTTTCTCACCACACAACCGTCGGCTTCCACGACCCCCTGCCCCAAGCATCCCACTCACAAGTTTAGCACAGTGTTACTAGCAACTTAGTAACTGCTGGGCGCAAATATGCCACAACCCCTCATTGCTTGAGTCTCAATCATTTTGCTACTGCCAAGAGTGGCTACCACTCGGGGGCTTACCACCCCAGCCCTGCTGGCTACATGTGCTTCTGGATTCCCAAAGGGACCGTCTTGAAGGAACACTGCTGTCGGGCAACCGCTACCAGATACCTTCTGTGGCAGCCACTGGTGTCGGATTTTAATCGCAACTTGTATATGATTACATATTTTTGGTTGCCGGGATACATTAAACCTCAACTACTTTCTACGGTCATTGTAGCACCCCCCACCAGTGATGTTAATCCATACCCGAACTTTGCTGCCACGTAGGCTGCAGCGTGTCAACATCAGGGCTGCCTGGCCGTTGATCCAGACTGCAATGCAGCAACACACACATCGTGGCTGCCACAGAAGGGTACCACTAGATGGCTTCCGCTCACACCTGCCACATGTGGCTGCAATGTCGATCTCGACCACCTCCTGCTCAAGGCTTGTAATGTGTAGTGCCACGAGTTCATGTGTAGTTGCTAACTATTTCACGACATCCCATTAGGGCTTGCATACAACACCGAAAACTAACAATTCTTGATACTCGGGAGAGAGACATCTATGAAATGAGAGCATATTATCGCCTCTTGAATAATAGGGCATCACTACACTGCATTGCTACGTATGTTTATGTCTTTCGTATTTTACCAGTATTTGACACCATTCATTTGACACTTGACGTATGTTGATCATCTTTTTTTTTTTCTTTTTTTCTTTTTTAAATGTCATTGTTTCATGCAGAATTTTCTTTGAATTTTGTCGATATGACTGCTGTTATGTTCACTCGAGTCTGGATTGGATGTTTGATGTAACAGTTTGTGAATGCGTTTTAGTTGTTTTGTTTTTGTTTGTTTTTTTGACAGTGACAAAGTGATAACAATCAGTTCTTGTTGTGTTCTATTTTCCCTGCCATTTTTTTTTTTTTTTTGGTTATATATAGGGACAATCAAGAAAGTTAGATGGATTTACAGCATTAGGTTAAATCACGAAAGTTTCTTGATATTGCATATTAATCAAGAAACCCTGTGGTAATGGAGAAACGTGGCGTGATGAGCACAATTTATTAGGGATGTTGAGTGACATGCCATACTTAAAAGATCAAGAGGACGAAGAGATAGAATGAAGGTCGAGTTTAAGAGAACAGTTATCACAACTTTTGTTTAACCTAAAGAATGGAAAAGGGCCCAGTGTCATTGTTAGTGATGCGTGTGTTCCACAAATATTTTGTATTGTTCAAGATTGAATTATGTCAGATTTATTATTTGTTTATAAACCCAGAAACAGCTTGCATTTTGTTCGTCTTGAGAAGCAGTACATTGTTATTCTTGGCAAGGGGAAATAGTCATAATTGTATGAAGAGAAAAGATTATTCTTATTATGATGAGAATTACTTTGATAAAAAGGATGGTAATTATGATAATATAAACAATGTTTGCAAAAGTGATAAATGTAAAAAAAAAAAAGATGAATGAAAAGAATCATAACGATTATAAGCAAAGGACTCTTAAAATTTTTTTTTTTTTTTTTTTTTTTTTACTGATGATCATTATCTCAAGAAGGATTATTTTTCATGTTACTATTACTATCACATACAGTATCATCATTTGATTGTATATGCAGAGTACAGTCAGATTATGTTGGCATCTTCAGATATTAGTCATGGTTCTAACTAACCGAAACGCCACCCAAATACTGTACTAATGAATGAGGGATAGCAGATTTGGCATTGCACATGCACAAAGCGCATGGTCAGTGTATGAAACCGGTGCTGCATGTGAATGTTGATAAATGAGCACGCGCTGTTCCGGACGGCCGCCCCAGCGCGCAGATTTTTCGACTAACACGGCCTCGTCTCGTGGTATGCCTACCCAGCAGGTGCAGAGGGGCTCGTGGCAGAGCAACTATCTGGAGGGATGCGGCAACGAGATGTACACGGAGTACCTGTCCAAGTCCTTCTCCGGACTTGGTTTTCCGGAAGTGGCGCAGTGAGTACCCAGTGAATACCGCCCAACCATTCTGAATTTGGAGGAGAGAATCTGAAGTTTGACCGTTCCCAGCCCTTGTTTCAATAGGAGTTTCCTAAATTTCTTGATAATTTTACTACATGCTCCGATGGGTACTGCTCTTTCTCCCCTACTTTTGAGCCAAATCGTCCTTATTTTTCAGTCAGAGATGTTGGGGGGTCTGTCCTCGTATGTATGAGGGGGGAATGCTGTGGCATAGTGGATATAAAAGACTCGACTTTCAATTTAACCAACCCAAGTGCTTTGCCTTATTGTGATTGCAGACAATGTTCTTGCAAACTCTTGCACAAGGTCGCCCCATTTGCATGGAGGGGTATTAATAACCTCCTGTAATTTTTCAATTCAGTGCAATTCAATAGTTTGTTTTATTTCCATCAAAAAAAGAAATACATGATACCAAGTGGTGAACGTGTCATTTTGACTTTCATTCAGCTGGGAAGGACAGTTCATTGAACACAATATAAGATATTTGCACTTTCAATACCTTCCATATCGCCAACCCCCTTTCCCCCCCCCCCCCCCCCCCCCCCCGGCCAAAAAAAAAAAAAAGAAAAAAGAAAAAGAGAAGATAATGGGTTAATCCTACACTTTCCCCTGATCTTGATACTTCAGTGATTTAATAGTCATCATCTTTTTGTTCTGATTCTCACAGGATCTGTTTCCAGAAGCTGAAGCTGCTGATCATTGCAGTGGAAGCAAACATAGATACAGTGGAGAGTGTGTAAGTATAATTGACCACGTCTTACAATGTAGTTTGATATGATAATATCTTTCACTTTGATCAATCGTGCAGGGTTTATGTCAGCATGGGTGAATTCGATCAGCAACTTTAAACCCCTGCTTTTTCTTAACCAATGACCCCATGTGTCCGTGGTCCCATAGAGTCTTTTGAGTTTTCAGAAACTTGTATGTAGATCACAGACACACCGTTGCTTGTTGTAATTGTTGTAGAGGTGCAATGCACTTGTATCTTTGAGAAAGACATGCCACCTAGAAGGATAGTATTTGATGTGAGTATAATGATAGTTATTATTATTTCAATACTATCATCGCATCAAGTCACTTTGTGACACAGTGGCCAGAGATGATGCAATATTTGTCAGTGTAGTATCATTCCTGAAAATTAAATGCTCATGTCATTTTTCGTAGAATTACTTTTATCTTGATTGAAAGTTCACTCCACTTTGTTTTTGGGGTTTGTGTGTTTTTTCCAGGATTGCCATCAACCCAGGTCCCCACGTCCGGATCCAAGAGGGAACTTTGGGGTTCTTCGTTGCCCCTTCAGCCCAAGAGGTCAAGAGGTCAGTGGAATATTACATCACTTTTTCTTCTCGTCTTTCTTCTCACATGCTCACTGCATTGAAGTCCCTCGGCTCTTTAAATGATCTTTGATATTGTAAAAGTGGATATTTTAGCACGACTGATTTTTCGTGCCTGGCCAGGTAAGAAGAGTTTCGCATGTTTTTAATTCCATGGAATCAAGACATCGGCTGCTGGAACATATGACACGCAAAAGTATTCGCGTGCTTTCATTTTCTCGCTAGCTTCTGGTTGCGCGAAATGTGCGAAAATTTCAACACTAAAAAATGTCCACTTTTACAGTAAATGATCATTTCATGTAGCCTTTTCAAAATGTTTTGTTGGATTCCAGTTTGTGTACTGCTCCATTTGTAACTATTTTGAACATGGTGGAGATGTTACACTGAAAGAGCATTTTGAGTGTGGTAGAAAAACTTGGAAACACAAAGTTGTATGTAGATTTTATCATTTATTTGAATCATCACAAAGAAAGATAGAGATCCGTACTACGTGGTAGACTTTTAAAGATGGTTTGGTTAAAAACAATGTTTCACAGAGCCACACAAATTTCACATTTCATGTCTTCAGATTCGTACAACTCAACTTTTCAACGAATCATCCAATTTTCCCCAAGCTGCGCCGATGTGTTCTACTAATATTGCTGCAGTCACTCACTCAACATATCCAATATTTAAGATCTCATTTCCCTTGAAAACAAGTAATTCATTGGCATCTCAGTCAGTTTAACATGGTTTTACTTTCTTACCAGGGCGTACTTCTACTGTAAATCCTGCCACGAAGACGTCATCGATGTAGACAAAATAAAGCAATGCACCTGTGACAATGGTATGTACACTGTATCACCCTACCCCATATCTACCCCCACAAAATAAATTCCTCCAGTTCCTCATACAGGGACCCTAGACTGCATGCATTTTATTAGTTGACCATGATGTTGTCAGCCTGTAACGGGCAAGGGAATTGTTAACAGGTGACGTGCCAATCAACTGTCTCCCCCCTCCCCCTTGATTCATTGCATATAGT
The DNA here is from genome assembly GCF_964275005.1 of Diadema setosum. Taxonomy (NCBI): domain Eukaryota; kingdom Metazoa; phylum Echinodermata; class Echinoidea; order Diadematoida; family Diadematidae; genus Diadema; species Diadema setosum. Next base: position 33,272,359 of record NC_092689.1, read on the forward strand.
GCAGTTTCCTTTCCATGATAACCTATGCCACACATCTCACAGCAGTAACAAGCTCTTTTATACTTTTATTGGCCAGACTGGTCAATATCAACGCTGTTATCGCTGATGATGATTATGAGCTGGGTTGTCACGATGTTCGTCATTGTTTATATTGGTGGCGGTGGTGGTATGACTGTGTTGATGATGTTGACTGACATTCAGTGTTAAATGAATTCTTCTTATAATATTGTATTCAAGAATTCATCTCAAACGTGATGTTTGAGATAATGTAGAGCAAAGGGCAACTTTAAAGAACAGAGAGAGAGAGAGAAAAAAAAAGGGAGCATCGATTCTTGTCAATATTAATGACAGGAGCTCTTGAATGCAAGAGATCAAAGTGTCTGCGAGATAAGATTTGTATGCCATTATGTTGTCCGAGTAATAATGAGAGAATCTTTGTAAAGCATTATTTCTTCAAATACCAGAGAGAATCAATCATGTTACTATGCATGTTCCTTTCCTCCCCCCCCCCCCATGAAGTAGACATAATTTAAGTGTCTTTTGAAGTGATAGATTTATCGAACGTTGAAGGACATTTCAAACAGACCATGTGACCTTAAATTGTGTGCTACCTTCATGCTACTGCTCTAAGTTTCAATACGGGATGCTCATCTTTTGCTGCAATAAACTTTTGATGAATCACTCCAAAATTTGTTCCAACAGTAGTGAGTGTAAGGCTTCTGATGTCAAAGTGTCTTGATGTCAGTCACTCTAATGTTGTCATCATGGCAGATCCCATGTGGGGCAATTTATAATGTGTAGTTGAGTCTTTTTTCCTCATGAAATTCATCAGTGGCAACGATCACTGTTTGAGTTAAAGAAAAAGAATGTGTGCATCCCAATTCATAAAGTGCCATTCTATGGCTACTACTTTGTGGAGAGCAATGATATTATTATCGCAATTTCTTCTGTTCGTTGGGAAGAGTAAGCAAATCTTTGTGAACGGTCATTATGTCACCCTAATAAGAGTCACCTACCCCACAGCAAGTTAAGATTGATATATGGTGATCATTGCAAAGAAAGTGAAAAAACCCCATTTTTTCAAAGATCAATGGTTTTAGTTTTTCCTTCTTCCTCTCCAAATTACAAAATTATAAAATGTCTCCAAATATATTTTCATTCTGAAGACTGATTTTAGCACTCGTCAAAAGTTTAACCTGAAAATGGAACATACAAAATCATACTATCGAATATTGCCTGAATCATAATCAAGTCATGTGATATGACAAATTCCATTTCAAAAAAGAAAAGAAAACGGAGAAATGGACATCTATGTGTACATTTATGAGCATTGCCAGAAAGATTTTACAAAAAAACTGCTTTTGTTTCTTATCACCCCAAAGATGTTTGTAGACTATTTGAAGGGAACTGATCTGTTGTCTTTGTCAAGTCAGTCTTACACTCAATAGCATCTGAACTAAAAAGCTGACTTTCTTTATAAAACAACAACAACAACAACAACAACAAAAATGGGCTTACAGTTTTTGGCATTGCTGTAGTTGGTTTTCACCAAGGAAGTGAGAAAGCTTCTTGGAATTTGAATAACCAAGTGTCTGGAGAATTGTGAAATACCCAACTCTAAAAATTTTTTATCGTTGACCATATTCAGGTTTTCATGATGACCAATTGCGTATCCTAGCCCATGCCATAAAAGGGTTATTGTCATCAATGCCAACCATGATATGTACATATGTGCTATTGCAGTCCTCTCACACATGACACTGTTTTAACTTAAGATTTCTTGCTCTGAGGTTTAACGATTTGCTTCAATATTGTGAAGCGTAGAGTTTGTATGATACCTATTCTCCCTTAGCCCCCTTCTCTTCTTGTTCTCTTTTGCAAGTTTCATGTTTTTATATTTGTTTTTTTATTACCATGCCAGCAAACATTTGTTCACGCTAGAATAGGCCTAAAGTGCACCACATGTAGCTAGCTGCATGTACATTGTATTTATCACACCTTTTTATTTTGGCATCGTCATTGTAGTTGTTCATTATAATTTCCAGCTGGCTGTTGGAAGAGAGTGCACATTGTAACATAAGATGCCTCATGTTGAAATGATGTCCTTAATTTAGTGCATGAGACCCTTCACTGTTGCTGCCAACCTTGATGACCAGACATTTGTTCATACTCAAGGTAATTTAGAATGCTGATTGTGTTAAATGGACTGGAAATAAACTTCATCCTTGAAACTGACACCACTACAATGTACACTGAACATATATGTATACAGGTGTACAGTGCATGTACCTTAATTTGTGGGTGGGCCGCTTGGAAACTTTCCAGCCCACTCCGTAATATAATTCTTTATGTCTCGTGCCTTCAGATATTTTAATGCTGAAATGAGGCGTAATTAACGTTCCCCACACGCCCCTATCTTGCGGGAGATGAATTTCTGTTCAGTCATACCAGGTATCTACTTGAGTTCTATCAAGTTCCACTTGGCCACACATTTGTACATGATTTCGATACTCTCTTTGTAAGTTTGTGGTTTTGAAAGGGTCAATGTCTTAAACTGGTCCATATAATCCAAGTGAGATGTGCATTGTACACAGCATACACCTGTAAATCAGTTTCAGGTGAGATTGTATGGTTGGGCTGTATAATTTAATTCAAATTTGACCACAGAAAAAAAAAATCAAAATACTCCCACCCCCTTTTTTTAAAGGTACTTATAGATGAAAGATGTTAAGCTTTATTAAAGCAAATCAGAGTTTACATTTGAGAAGTTAGAGTGGATAAAATGTTTGATATTAAAGATTTTATACTCTTGATACAGTACACCTCAGCAAGCAAAGGCTTTGAATGGCCCTGAACAGGTGTATATAATCAATGTGACCTACAGCCTGTAGTTGTTTTATGGCTGTGACATGGCATGAATTAAAAGTAATGGATGATCCTCAGTACCAGTAAGTGTTCCAAAGCTGGGCATAAATCTTTATCGGAACTCCCACTTTTTTTAACACAAGACCCTGGTATACAGGTACAAGCTTGATGTGTAGACATCTTAATTGCCACTTAGAATATAGGGGTACATTGTATATACATATGTAGTGGTATTTTGTCTCTGTTAAAGTTTGGAATATGAGAATCGGGTGACAATTTAGCTGAGAGACTTCCACTTTTCTTGAAAGTTCAGCAGAAACAAAACAAAACAAAAGGTCAGCCTATTAGCAAACCAGGACTCGAGCAAACATTGAAACTTTTTTTTTGTCATGTCTTTTAAGATTACTGCATTCCTTAGACTACATGTATGTGTAATATGCCAATAATACCAGTCTGCTTATTAGATATGAAAAAAGCTAACATAAGCATACAAAGTATAATAGCACTTTTTCTTGATTTCTGTGTAGAAGACATATATCACTGTAAAGGCCTGAAATGTTTCATTATGAAATCTAATGAAAACGGGAATCTTGAAAAAACATTGCCCATTTAACCTCTGTTGGCAACTGTGGCTCTTTAAATTGTATGTTGAAAGCGAGAAGAAGACTTTCATTAAACTGAATCCTGATGTGCCTTTTCATGTATTCCTGAATAGACTCATTTAGATATAAAATGTTAAAGCCTGAACGTCATGGAGGCAGCATTTTATCAATGTTCAATTAATATGCATAATACAGTCATCCATGATATAGGGTCAGCTTGATTAAAAGGAAGCACACGTAAGAATATTTTTGAAAGTAGCAAGAAGTAATTGGAAGTGCATGCTTAGTCTTGGTTCAGACAAGAGTGACAGTGAACTGCGTGTGTTTTGAAGCTTCCAGAAATCCACCTTTGTGCTGAGTAGTTTTCCAATGAAATTAATCACATGAGTTCATATTTTGCTGACCAGTCCCCAGCTCCCTAATGCAGAGTATGTTTTTATAAACGCTGAGCTAGAGACTAGTATTTTGTATCATTGTGCATGTATACAGTGAGATGAGAATGAGTAGAGTGATTAGACTACATACTATATATGCAGTCTTTATGGAGTTGTGCCTCTCTGCTGTTAAACAGTTTGTGTCTGTGAGTGAGGTACCCTCCTTAATTCATCCAGACACTTAATTGTATCAACTATTCAGTATTGTTGATGTAGATGGAATGTGTTGTGAAGTGCACCCGCATTTTTTTCTTTACCCCAAACGAATAAGAAACAAATGATTAGTTGTGCATCGTTTCATTTTTAGCAAGCATGGACGCAACCCCGTTTTAGCAGCATGGATGCACCGTGTGACGACAGAATTCTCCTCCTCCTCTTCTGCATGCTACCAGAGCCCCCGCCCGGCCCGGCCCGGCCCAGCCGCACCTTTTCGTACCCTCACCAGACACCCAAATGCATGGCTGTCCCAGGCACCACTCACTGTTAACGTCATGTCATGTCTTGTGATTAGTTGCTACCTGTAATGTGTTTCAAGTGCTTCTATCAACTTGTGTGTGTGTGTGTGTTTCCTTTCCTTCCTACCCTTCATCTCTGTATATGTCTTCTCTCTCTCGATTAACGAAAAAGAAACAAAACGATTGTGCCGTTATTTCCTCCCATATCTTACAGCCGACTACCTAGGCAGACGACGCGTCTCGTCGATGAAAAAAGGTCGAATATTCGGCCAGAAGAAGAAGAAGAAACGCCCCACGTCTTCATCAACAGGTTTCTCTCACTTCTCTCTTGTTGCTTCTTGTTTTCAAGGTGTTTTATTATTTTCATATTTTTTAGAAAGAGAAAAAGATCTTTCCTTCCTCGCTTTCATCGTCATTCACACATATATATGATTTTTTTCTTTTTTTGTCATATCATTATGCTTTTGCTGCTCTGCAGAATATATATCTTCGGTCAGGGATTACAGCTTGCTTTGTATCAGTTCTCATGATCACATACTACATTGTATAGCAATGGGGTATCACATGCATTGCATTGGACCGCACTAGTTCAGCGCTGTAACCTCTGAGAGGCTACTAAAAGTGTGAGGTACATGTATGCTACAGAATGTGGACATGTATTGCTATTAAAGAATACGTTGTTGTGAATATTAAGTGGTGCTTCAGTAAATCTTCAGAGGATATTTCTAAGGTTGTCCGTGCTGGCTCTGTAAAATGCAGCAGCCTGTAGACCCAATGTCTATCTCACCCTTCATGATTCTAGTCGATGAAGAGCATCTTATTTCATACCATGCTGCAATGTTCACTAAAAGGAAATGAAACACCCGGCTCTCAAAATAGACTTTTACACAAATAATGCACCTGGTAAAGTTGCACATATCACATATGACTTATAACTGGTTCGTATTTCCTGATGCAACTCAATAGTAAACTGCATAAATAAATTGTTTGGATTCACTATGATAATGAACACCGCATTTCCTTAATATCTGTCTCCAGGATGATCTAATTTCATGCCAATGAAAAGTAGTAGTCTCCTATACATTGTAGATTCATACATGCCTCTGTGTATTAACCATGACAGTTTTGTAGCGCTTCCACAGGAGGTTGATCTGAAAGCTAGCTTACAATTTCCTGTGCCTCTTTAGCTTTGAAATATGTTTCTGCTGCCGATGGTCTCTATCTCTCTCTGTTTTTCTTTTTAATTTTTCGGCCTCTGCTTCCAATGCATGTCCACTTTTTTCGGCTGCGAAAAAAAAAAATGATGCATGCCTCAGCATCTTGTTTTGTATGTCGTACTCTGTTTCACAATGGCTGGCAAACTTTGTTCGTCAAAGATCCACCAAGCAGTCTTCAGCAAAATCAGGTGCCCTATTAAAATACTTGAGCAGACCCGTCGTATACTTGAGGAAACTCAATTAAGTCCGCAATGCTCGAGCACTTTGCTCAAATACTTGAGCGGTCTCTCAAATCCTTGAACAGGCTCCAAAACACTTGGATAGACTCTGAAGAACTTTTAAAGACCAAAAGCAAAAAAAACAGAACAAAAAACAAACAAAACGTGACATACAGATGTATCTGTTCTATTTCCAAAATACTCAAGTTGGTTCCCAAATACTCAATGGCTCTCAAGTTACTTGAGGTAGACTCTCTAATCCTTGAGTACACTCCCAATTGTACTCGTACTAGCTCTCGAGTGGAAAGTATGTAATCGAGCTGGCATCTTTAATAGATATGTGAGTGAACTCCCAAATGCCTGAGCTGGCTTCCAACATTACATCAACTTCAGCAAGATCCCAAGTTTACTGAGCCAAATTCTGATTTTTCTTTTTAAAGGAAGCTTGTGAATATACTCGAGCTGCTTCTCAAGTGCAAGAACCTACTCCAAAAATTACCATGTTTACCCGTTGAAGACTTGTCCTGAGTATACCCGGGCAGGTGTCAATGGGAAATGCGTGTTGTAGCAAAACCAGTCCATTCTCAACAGGTTAAGGAACATTCCAAATCATTTGAGTAGACTTCCAGTTTTACTCGAGCTGTCTCCCAAAATACTTGAGAAGACTCAATGATGTTGAGTGTGTAGGCCCCCAAATATATGTGAGCGAGTTCCCAAACTTTCCAAACTGAAACACAGCTGAACAGCTTCCCAGAGAGCTATTAAGCAAGGTTCTTGTCATTAAAGATAGTTAAAACAGGCCCCCTTCCCCAAAAGTCTGGCAAGTATTGAAACAAAGGCGTAGGCACAAATACGTGTACTCCATGATCGGGTTGGTTTCTTCCATATACTGGTATAGACTCTCAGACGCTATTCATATACTGGTATAGATTCTCAGACGCTATGGAATACTCGAGTATAAAATGCCTAAAAGACAGGAGGAGGTCCTTTAAATGTTTCAGTCTCAGATTGCTCGAGCCACTGCAATTTTGTCTGATTTTTATTTGCAGTTCTGTAGGGCAGTCCATCCTCATTTTAAACCCCAAGTAATTTTGATGGAATTTTGTCAAGGAAGTGAGTGAGTCATACAGTTTATTCAAAGCACAAATTGAAAAAAAAAAAGTACACAATTTAAATACATAAATACTACACTATGCAAGTGAAATGAAGAGGCGTATGTCTCGGGCGAAATGCCCATACAATTGTATGTTCAGCAGATATTTTATCAGCTGGTATCCATTTTTTGATGTAAAGTATATGACAAAAGCTGAATTATTGCAGACTTTTATAAAAACCTATTCCCTTCCAGATGTGAGAATACTCATACTGTAGCTTTTAGACGTAAACCGCACCCAGTAATGAGTTAATGTATTGGTTAAGTCAGGGTTACGCTCTGCTCAAGCTTTTTTTAGGTGCACTTCTTGCTGGAAGACTGGTTGATATACAATGCCTTTATATATATTAGCACTCTCCACGCATCACAATACTGCAGACAGTACTTTCGCACGTCTCGTATACGTGTAGTTTGGGTATACTGGCCGCATTAACTCAGGCGTAGCCAATGGCAAGAGTATCACGTGCAGTAGCGGTGACTGTGTTGAGACAGTGGTGTTCCATGAGTTAACCAAACAGTCTGAAGGCTAATACAAGTACTAGTACAAGTACTAGGAGGAGCGAAATGCACAATCTAAGCACTGCTGCCACGAGTACAATGCATTCAACATCTTTAACAGTGGATGTACTTTTCATGGCGTAGAGGGCAGTATCTATTGGTAGTGAATTCAATGACGCAGCAGATTAATCTCTCTGAAACTTGCGGTCAACCGTTAGCATTCATGCTTTAACTCGTAGATTGCCTGTCTATAAGATCGATGCGAAAAATCTGCAGCACGTAGTTTGCGACCGATAGTATCTCAGTCAAGCCATTAATTCTCACTGCGCAGACATAGGCGGTCAGTCAGCGGGCAGGCAGCATTTATATATGCATTACTTGTCACGTTATGCTGATGTTATGCTGACACATATCCCTCATTCACCTTGCACATTACACACAAGCCCATGCTACAAGGACATCTAAAATTCAGTCTTCTTCATCCTGCCATGGTTATCTATTGAGAGATACATGGGGGAACCGGTCCCTTTCCTGGGAGAACATTGCACATGAATGCGTACATCGAATACACATACAGTCATACACGATTCCCTTCCACTTTTGCCGCACATCGAGAAACCCCATGTCATCACTCTCTCTCACACATTCAAATGTTACATGATGCATTCACTGTGCATTAAAGCCAAGCAAATTGATTAAATATTTGTAGTATGGAAGCATAATGTACTTTGTGAGCAAGATATCCAATTCTTGTCATTGTCCTTAAAAATGAATATAATATTACCAATATGTAATCGGCTCTATCATGTGCACTCAAGGCAATGCATTCTTGAGTAAATAGATCATGACATTGCAGAGTTTAAAGGCAAATGGAGCACAAACGTGTGAATTGTTTAAAATTTGCCGTTGTATAAACTATAATAAAGTTATATGTTTTCATTTCATGCAACAAATGCATGCAACCCCCCCCCCCCCGAAAAAAAAAAATATATATATATATATTATGTACATGTATATGTATAAGAACTTGCATAAAATCCATATTTCAAACCAGTTTGACCAGTTTTTCATTTGTTGTTGGAATGGATTTTCTCAAACACATTTATGATAGGTTTTAAAAACCTTCAGTTTCTAAAAGCCAAGCTAGTGCTGCAGTATAAAAAAAAGAATCAACAACATCATCTATAGATGTCAATAGAAAAGATTTACAAAGCAGATGAATCGAATTGCGTATTAGACAGTGAAAGACATGGTTAGGTGATGGTACCATTAAGGCAAACATAGCTTCACTTTTTAATCGAGGACAAGTACGACAGTCACAGGAAGCGCTTTCGCTTAATAATGATGATAATAATAATAATAGTAATGATGATGACAATAATAATAATAATAATAAATAATAATAATAATAATAATAAAAGGCATTTATATCATGCAGCTACTATAATAATAAACCCTACTGTGCATTACAAAGTAATAATCACAACATACATGTACATGATTCACACATAGAATGCATTGTTCAAAAGATTAGTTTTTAAAATATTGAATGAAATTTATTTCATTCAAAGTTCTTGAAAATATTTGACGACTTCGTAGAACTCTTCCTCAAACTACAAGTAAATAGAAGTATTTACTTGCATTTTAAGGTAGACTTCTATCAAGTCATCAAGTCAGGACTTTCAAAGTCATCATTTTTTTTCAAAAATAGAAAAGAAAAGAGATAATTAAATATAGTTCTGATTCCATCGTATTTCCTTCCCATTTGGTCTGGAATATGTTGAGGCTTTCTCATTATGTACATGCCACAGTAGAAAAATATGGACCTTTTTCCAATGTTTACGTTCATAGTTGGCATTTTATTTTGCATGGCTGTAAAATGCAATGTCCAAACAAAGTCTGGTGTTTTGTGTCTTGAACTCGTGCGTTTCAATTCATGTGAAAAATATATATATCAATCATCATAGCGCAATAAGTTTTTTTTTTTTTTTTTTTTTTAAATGGCAATTACCATATATCTATATACATATATATCAGGAATGCCAAAAAAAAAAAGCAAAAGAAATATAAGTTGAAATTCTATCAGATACTTTTATTTCATTCAAGCTTTGCAACAGCAATCCTTGCATTTATACCATTAATGGTCTTTTCTTTCTTTTTTTTTTTTTGTATGCCTTTTCATAATATATATTTGTATTTTGTTCAATGCACAAATTTTAGAACAGTGACACTTTGGTTCATTTGATATTTTGTCTTTAGATACCAAAATTCGTTCATGGCAGTCCATTTGCTGCATAATTTGTCGTAAAAATTTTTGAAAGCATACAATGTATACGTACAATACATACAGTATCTGATTGACTCTTTAGGGATGATTTCGTTACATTTTCGTAGTCATGTTGTGTACCAAATTACTATTAGTTATATAAGTTCAGGATAACATGATGTGTTTTAGATTGTACCATGTGATGAGACTTTATGGCTGACCGATAACCACTTTTTATACCTTCTCTAATAACCTGTAGATGGATTCCGAATATCGTTTTGATTATGTGTTAATGCAGTTGCTGTTAGGCCATCTTTTTCTAAAGAACTCGCAGTTTTATGAATCCAAATGGAACTGCTCCATCTTATAGAGATTGTAAAGAAGCTGTGGATACAATTAAGATGAACTGCTGCCAGTATTTGAATTCAAAGAATAAGCAAAACCTTTTTTCAGAGAGACCAGATTTCCAAAGCTTGACCTGAAGTGGACTTCAAAGAAAGAAAACAAAAAAGAGTAGAGAAAATATATAGATGGATTTTTTCAGTTGGCCATAAGGTTTGATCGTGGTTCCGTCTTGTTAATCGATTTACCGATTGATTGACCAATCTCATTTGTGAGTTTTTGTCTTTTATTGTGATGTCAGTCACATGGAGTTTGAAAAACAGTTGTGCATGCCTCACCAATCTAAAGGAGAAAAGAGAGAGAAAAAAAAAAAGACGTAGGAAAACCACAAGCTTTGTCGTCACCTTACGTACATCACAAAGCACACGACATACGATTCTGCAAAAGATACCATTGTTTGAGGATTCATGCAACCATCACATTTGTCAAAAAAAAAAAATGCTGTTTGCGAAGTCCAGCCAAGTCTTGTTTTAATTTCTCCCTTTCATTGCCCCCTCCCCTTCTCTTCTTGTTTTTTTCCTTTGGTTTCTATTCACTTTTTTCCCTCTTTCCCCGTCGAAACCGTCATTGCGTCTGTGTGTGTGTTTATATGTGGTGTTGCTATGTTCCTTTTCTATTATCTGTTATCTGAATATTCAGTGTCCCCTACTAATGGTACCCCTTCCCCACCGTCTCTCCACGTGTCCTATTCTGCCTCTCAATCTACCGTAGTCACTACTACTGTACCGTCTGCCAACAACGGGGAGAACATACCTATGCAAGAACAGTCTCAAAATCTGGATGGTAAGATCTTCGTCTGGAGGGAAGAGGGGGCGGGGGTCCGCCTCCCCTCCCCCTCGCCCCTTATCTCGCACATTGCGCGCCCCCCTCAGCTCCGTTTCTATTATATCCCCCCATTGTCACAGTTTCTTTGGCACACTCTTTGTTCGTTCTTTCTGTCCATGCCTCTACACACCTCAGTAATAATTGTAATGGGGTTAACGCCCTTCCCATCCGGAGGCTTCCTCTGGCTCCGCCCACTTTTGCCATGTCTCGCAAGAAGAAGCATCTGCATTTTGATAAAAGAATGCAGTAGCTTTTCATCTTCTAGTTGATGCGACATAAACTTCCTGGTATTTTACCCAGTGCATTTTTGACCTCTCATTCAACTCTTTGATACCTTTTTTTTTTTCCTGCCTTACTAGCCATTCACATTATATATTTCATCAATCTTTAAGCAAATTCATGGACATCATTTTGATCATTATCCAACCACGTCCACTACAAACCTCAAAAAATTCATTTGAACAATATACACACATATTTTAATTGTATTGCAGTACTTAAGATGTCTATGGGAAGATTTTGCTGTATTTGCAACTATCTTGCCTGATATTAAGATATTAAGAAATATCAAGTGATGGTAGCCACACATTCTAGTTTTTTGTTTTTTTGTTTTGTTTTTTCCTGATGTTACAAGAAATTTAGACATTTATTCAACTCCTAATATACCATGTATGTCCATGTTTGAGGGAAAAAAAGTCATAATTATGTTGTCACTCATTCGTGATGAAAACACACACATACTTCACACCAATGATTTCATTGCAGTCACAAATAGTTCCAAAAAAAAAAAAGAAAACCAACCAATATTGTAAAACTCTCAATCTAACATGCAGTGAAAACTGCCTGAAAAATTTTTGAATTTGGTCTTATGGGTTGAATGAACTTTGGTTGTGTAAGCAAATAAAAAGATAGAGAGAAAAAGACAAGAGAAATTTGGAATGTAACACAGAAAATTTTTAGCAGACAAATGCAAGGAAAAGTAGCATTTAAGACAAGGAGAAACAGTATGAGTTTTTCACAATTTTTGTTTAAATTTGTTTGTATGATTTATAGCAGTAATTATTTTGTTTGAATTTCTGTTTGCATAAGTTATCTAGTGGTACTTCAGCTGCACGCAAATCATATCAAAGTCCTTGTATTTGTTTAATAGAAACGGTTGAAAAACAGGATAACAGTACTCAACATATGAAGGGATTGAAAAACTATGGACAACAAAATGTGAGGGAACATTTTCTGATTAAATTTAAGTAAGTGTCATAAAGAGAATAAAAACTTATTTAAGGAGAGGATGCCTGGGGTTGTCATTGTTGTTTTGTAGAAATTAAAGAATAGTGAATAGATAGAAAAAAATAAATGAGGAAAATAGATTAAAGGCCCTGTAAGATCCCACCTTGCCCTAATTCTTCTGTCGTCTCGGTTTGAAACACATCAGAGAAATCGCCTCCCGAGCCCGAGACGAACACAGGTAAGGGTTGAACTCGCCTTGCGTCGAATGAAGGCATGTCTCGACAAAAGCACGTAGTTGGTTTGAAGTTGCATCAATTTGAAGTTTTTTTTTGTGACAGGAGAAAAATAATGATAATGCACTTGCCCATCTCCCGCCCCCTCCGTCTCTCTCCTTACCCCCTCTCTCCATTCACAGAAGTTTATGAAAAAAAGCACTAACTGTGTTGTGTCCGTATCCCACAGAGCATGGCGTAGACCGAACGTGGTGTCAAAGTCAAAATGCACTGTGTGAGGGCGCTAGAATATATTGAGGATGAGAAGTGTAAAATCTTCCTTGAATTCGTCAAATGCCAGTCAGACTGCCTGGGGGAGTCAATAAAAAAATGGACAATAGTTCTCTGTATTGTCCATATAGCCATCAGAAAAAGACAGCTATTCGTTTTGTCAGAACTTGTAATCCATTCCAATTACGGAGAAGAAGGAGAACTATTTTGAGGTCCAACCTGTCTGACATACCAATCCCTTGTTATCAGAACAAGCAGAGCAAGAATTCCTTCTATAAGGCCTTTGTAAATTATTTTGTGAAAAACAAAACAAAACAAAAACTTCCTTTTAAAACTTCGGGACCGAGTGTTGGTTATGTCATACCAGTTAAGCCGATTGATTATTCTATCAAGGGCGTCAGAGATGTTCAGCGTTAGGGACAAACTGATCATTTTTTTTTTTTTTTTGCTCTTTACTCTCATCCATAATGTATTCTTCTTTGTATTATTTATTTGTTGATATTTTTTCCCCTGTTGTTATTGTTGTTTTGAATGCTTGCCGGAACACCGCGCTCTTCTGCACTTGTGTTAAAAGATGAAAGCGTGACTAGCATGAGTCAGCTAGGTATTGTTGGCCGAGATGTTAAAGTGCAAGTTTTCGTAACCCCAGTCTACACTGGCTTCCAGGGTGCTTCCCCCTCCTCCGCCCCCCCCCCCCCCCCCATGGGTGGATGGATGACTGATTTGAATTTTAAAGAAATATTTCAATAATGGTTCATCTGTATGCACATCAGATTATGATGTTGTCTGAAAGGTTTCACAAAGCTTGAAATCACCAACGCAAAAACTCAGTCTCTGAACTTGAAGTCCCAATTTTTTGAAACAGCAGCAGCAGCATCATCTCATACATAGATCATCCTTAATGAATTGTCCAAAGTAAAATATGATTGGCTTGATTTTCCATGGAATGCCTTGATTTTTTTTTTTCCTTTTTTTTTTTCAACCTGACAAGTGTGCAAAGGGGGGTGGGGGACAGCTTTGAAACCTGGAAGTCAGATCAATCCTGCCTGTACCATTTGTTTCACCCAGTAGCATGCGTTGTTCAATATTTTTTTTTCCCCCAAACTGTCCAAAGCGTCCGATCATGAAGCCGTGTCACATTTTGACAAAACCCAACTGACCGGAAATATCAGAGGAGGGTTTTTTTTTTCCTCCATCTAGTCTCAATACAAGTCATGGTTCGAATCATCCAACTTCAAAAGATGGACGGAATAAGAGTGTTTCCCTTTGTTTTCCCTGTGCTTACTCAGCTATCATTACTTGAAAGAATCTATTTGCAAACTATGCTCCATAGACCACAGTTTAGTCTTCACATGTCAAAAAAAAAAGGATAAAATCTGTAAGCCTCATCTGAGTTTTCATTGCCAAGAACTCGGTCTATGTGTTCTTTACTTCCAGCATAAAATACATCACTACACTTTCAGAGACGGTGATTTCATGACTCATGGAAAAAGAAACAAATTATCTCCTACTAATTCCAGTTTGTGGTCTTGCAAGGTCTTGCGAGTAGTCCCACGTTACTGATCTTGTGATAGCAGTCAATAGTGATTAGTGTAGACTTTTTCGCTGGTCACACTGAATGTCGGGGAAAACCAGTATTGAAAAGGACCAGCCAAAATGCATCGTAAAATGTGGTGTGTAGACACCAGTTTTGCATCCGCAGTTGAGCTGGCACCAGAGGCTGTTGATGTGTTTTCTTATTCCCCCCCCCCCCTTCTGTATTTGATATTGTTTTTTTTACTCCCATTTTTTTTTACCAGTTTATCCAGTTCTACCCAGTTCCACCCAGTTCTACCCAGTTCTCTGCTTGTTTGAATAGTGATTGTACAATGTAATCATTTTGTTCTTTAATAATGAAACAGCTCCACACCCATCCATTTTATTTTTATGTAAATTCCCCAGTCTTCCGTTGCAAACAGTCACTGTTCTTCGTGTAAATGTGTTGCTTTAGGATATCACTTCAAAAAGCTAGTACCGATATTTCTTCAGTAGCCTTTAGTTTTGGGATCCTCCTTTATAATTGTAGTCTAATTTTACCAGATGGGATTACATGTATCTTTGACAACTTTATTTACATTGTATATGCTTTATTAAACAAAAATAAACGTTGATTTTGTATTGCAGTGGTTTGTTTCAATGTGAAACTTCAGTTTCACTCTAATCTTTATTAGTCTTCAATGTCAACATCCCATCATCTGTTATGGAACCAGGAGTCCTTCAGATAAAATGATATGATATGACATCAAAGATCCCATAAAACTTTACTGCAGTCATTGTACCGAGATGCGTGCTCGGTGCTCTTTTTTTCTTTTTCTTTTTCTTTTTTCACTGCTTGGCCAATAAATTGAAGATGGCACGAAAGTGCCAGTATAAAGCAGCCAATGCTCTTGCTGTTCTGGGCACTAGATTGTCAGTCAGTACTTACATGTACCATTTCTTGACTTGACTATAGACACTTTTTTTTATTCCTTGCTGTAACCAGATCAGTCCATTTCTACTCTAATGCCTTCTGAGCTGGAGATTTGATGTGTCACCAGCTCTTTGATTATAAAAGCCACTTTGTAATGAATAATCAGCTTTTAGCCCCTGGCAAAGTTCCCATGGTGAATTTTACAGAGCAGTCGAGTATTACCAGTGTTCGTGTAAATGTATATCTATATATAGATGTATATTATACCTTTGAAAAGTGTGCTGGATACGGTACATGTGATATTGTATATTACAGTAGCACTATTCGAAAGCAGTTTCGTGTTATCGTTCGTCAAGAAATATTTTACTAACTATGATTTGTCTTTATTTCACAGTCACCCTATAATGTTACTATTTCATAGGGTATACACTGTGTAAATGTTATCTGTACAAACAAATGGACGTAATCATTCAGTGTGATATTGATAAGAGTTGTAATTTTATAACGGCTTATGTTACAGTTATGTTCTTGTTGAGTACGTTATGCCTTTGAAATGTTGACAGATGACACATTGCATGTGAATGTTTTGTTTTCACTTGTAAGAATGTAACATCACTACAATATGATTTTGATCATGTGGCATTTATTTTGTACCATTCATTTCTACCTTTGTGTTATTCCCAAGCATGATCGAGACGTTTTATTTTGACATCACATCACATCACTTCTTCTTCTTTTTTTTTTACACATGCTATCCAATTTGTTCTTCTTTTCATGCATGTTTAAGACTATAACCATGATCTTTTGTCAACCGTCCCATCTTACATGGACATACCTTTATTTGAATTCGACGATGTCCTGAGTTGTCTTATGATTTTTTTAATTGAAGTTCTTTCCATTGTCATCCCTACCCCCAGATACTGAAACATCACTTTTCATCTTGTTGCTGTTGTTCTAATTCAAATTTAGCAGTTGGCGTATAGAAAGAAAAACGATAGAATAGAGAAGTGCTGAAGTTATTGAAAAGACGGAAGAAAGAAATACAAATCTGTAGTCAGAGCTTGCTTGAATATAGATATGTTTACAGTCTGTATGTGTAAGTAGATGTCATACATCTGCAGTAGAGAGAATTGTATAGAATCAGATGTATCTGAATCTGCTAGTTGTTCTGGATTTCCAAATGCTAGCAATTATAGTTTAGAAAGCCAATTCAAGGATTAGGTTCGAGTGAGTATGTTTTCAGAAATCTGTAGATGCAGTATGCAAAACAGTGCCTGCATATGCCTCCGGGTAAGTTTTGAATTGATGAGCTTTTGTGATGATCAACTTTTGCTTTTTATATATTAAACCACATACATGTATGGTTCTTGATTTCCATTGTCTCTGTAGTGGTCTTAAAATACTTAGTTTTCAACAAATATTTTGCTTTTTAGAGAACTTTGTAAGTTTTAATAGGGTCTATGCCAGAGTTACAGCCTGTTAATTGGTGATGCTTCTACATTGATATTTGACTTTGATGCGTTGCTCATTAATGATCGCCACTCTCTCTCCTCTCATACAGCTCTCGCTGTCCCGCCATCGTCAGGAGCAGGAGCTAAATCAAACACGTTGCAGTTGCAAGAGAGGTACGTATTCACTGTGTGCAGAAACAGAAAAGTACTACTGTTATTGCTACTATTGCTGCTGCTACTTCTACTACTATTACTACAAGAAGAAGTACATTGTACATCTCTGTACAGGTAGTTCCGGTAGAAGTAGTACAATAGTTGTACTAGAAATAGTTGTAGTTGTACAGGGGACTCCTGATATAATGAAGTCCTAGGGACCAGCTTTTTTCTTTTGTTATATCAAAATTGTATAATAGCCGAGTATATAAAGATGATTATACAGATCGTGATTTTGGGACCTTGATTTTCTTCATTGTACTAGGAATTTCGTTATAACAGGAGTACACTGTAGTAGTAATTGTAAGTAGTAGTTTGAGTAGTCTTATGGTAAGTAGTGATAGTTGTAATAAGACTACTACTACTACCACTACTACTACTACTGTAGTAGTAGTAGTAGTAGTAGTAGTAGTAATAGTAGTAGTGGTAGTAGTAGTAGTAGTGGTAGTAGTAGTAGTAGTAGTAGTAGTAGTAGTAGTAGTAGTAGTAGTAGTAGTAGTAGTAGTAGTAGTAGTAGTAGTAGTAGCAGTAGTAGTGTTAATTGTAGTAGTGGTAGTAGTAGTTGTAGTAAAAGTAGTAGTAGTAGTAGTTGATTAAAGTAGTAGTAGTATTTATATCAATAGTAGTGTAGGTAGAAGAAGTGGTGATAGAAGTAGAAGTAGCAGCAGCTATAATGGTGGGAGAATAAGCTGTGACGATACAGTGATATTTGCACAAGAAGTACAGAATTCAGTTGCAGTAACCTATTAAATATGGTAAATATCTTGAGGAAATACTGTGTTATCCAGCAAGAAAAATACAATGTAGTAAAGTGTCAGCAAACATGTACGGTATTTATGCTGAAAGATGCCAGTGGTGTAAAGATGTGGACCGTGTTACAGTGATTGAAATTGTAGTCAATGCATGTTTAGAGACTTCTTAAAACAGAAAAAAAAAGTTAGAGCTATCAACACAGTTTCTAATCCTGTATTTTGGTCAAATGGAAACACATTGCAATGATGTTTTTTGAAGACTCCCAAGATAAAATGATATATCGGCAGGATTTAGAACAAGGGCTGGATGCTATAAAAGATGGCATCATATCAAAAAGTGCTTTCAGAAAAAAAAAAAAATTGACATTCTATGTCGTAGGTTGTATTCCACACAGGTTTCAACGTTAGAGCAAGGACCACACTACCATGTTAAAGTCGCTTGGAAGTGTAGTACTGAGTATAGTGACCGTACAATTGCAGTTGTCATGTCCTGGGGGTACAACACCAAACAGAAGAAAAATCATGCTGTCATTACATTGTATTACATACGATGCTCTGAGGCTTGTTACCATCAGAAAGCAGACTGTCAATTCATACCATGCCACTTTATTATAAATATCCTCACAATTCCTCCATATACATTGTACTTTTTGTTAGGGGAGCTTCATAATACATTTGTTATACTTTTGTAGCACTTCAATTATGTATCCAACATTATCCACGATCAGTATTATCAGGTACCAAGGTACATGTACAAGTCACACATAGAATAGTCCTCCCCCAAGTACTACATGTACCATACCTCGTATACGTCATTTGAATACTCATTTGTCTGCTACTTGCATTATCATTTTGTCATTGCAAGTCATTTTTATGAGACAGTGTATACCAATTCATGGGTATGGTGGGTTGTTCACGTTGGGTTTTGGTGTATTTTTTTTTTCCATTATCCAAAACATAAATTGAAAGTGTCAGTTGTTCAATGCTTCGTGTACATGTCAACTGCAGACACAATCATAATGCTTTGTTTTCATACTTGCTTTCTTCTGTGTATAGGCATAAGGTTGGTATATGAATGACATGTGAAATATTTCTCTTATATTCCCCTTCCCGTAAAAAAAAAAGAAAAAAAAAGAAAAAGAAATGTTAAAAGAGTGTCAGTCGGGTTGAGACAATTTCAGAAAAGTTAATCGCATCGCATAATATAGTCTTAATAATGATGTTGATTCCTCTGATACAATTGTAGTAGACGTGTAGATGAAAAATGGTCACATTCTGAATGCCAAATCTGCATATACGATGTATTGGTGCTATTACATGTATATCCTAGAGGCAACTCATGTCTTCTGTGAAACACGAACTGGAAGCAAAGAAATGAAACCAAATAACCAGAAGAGGCTCATTATAAGAAGAAAAATCGCCCTTCATTTGCTCAATGCTTTGCTATTAAAGGAGACTACATGTACAACTATGTACATGTACATGTACATGTCTTCAATGGGGCAGACATCCACTTTCAGCTGACAGACAATATGTGACCCTGCACCACAAAACCAACAAAAAGTCGTCAGACATGGATTTTTAATTAAGGGCAGATTCTGAAAGAGCAGACTCTAAGCCTTAAGATGATATATAACTCAATTCAAATGGATTCTCCTAACCTATATAAATACATGTATTAATTGGAAAGTAGGCACACACTCTGGAAAAGCTTGAACTGAGAAAAGAGGCTCTGAAGTACAGGGTCTATTCAAGTGCATAATCTTTACCAAGCCGTGCTACCTGTGCTATGAATGGGACAAAAACATGATGTAAGCCACTGTAGCAATGACAATAAAGGGATTATAAGATTAAGCTGCAATTGAGCATGCTCCATTAACAAATTCTGTTCATGATAAATGTCAACTTTCAAAGCAGTGGCATCATCCTTTCAAAAGTTATTAGAGTCGAAAGTGAAGAGTATGCAAAGGATTTTCAAGAAATGAAAAGGGGCCTCTAAGAAATACCTGATCACACTACTCTACCAAAAAAGGGGTTGTAAAAAAAAAAAAAAAACTGCTGAAAACCCACTTTCCCATTCAATTTATGATCCCAAACTCAAGAATAATGTGAGAAGAAGAATAACTCTTTCAGAAAATATGGAAAACTCCAAATTGACTCGGTTGACCCGTTTCACCTTTCTTGAGCCCTCACATAAAATCAAGGGGTGTGACTTTTTGTTTGTTTTGTGATGCAGGGTCACATATATAACTGTTTTCAAACACACCAAGACATTGCGAGGATTCCCCTCAAGATATATTGAGTGAGGTCAACTTTTTGTCCATCTTATTAGCCTGTCTCGATGCCATGGGTGAAATTGTTGCTTTTTATTTGCAGCTTGCAAATACACCTTAAAATTTGGTTTGAATCAAGCAATGTCAGGACCAGAACAGCCGTTATGATTTTGGCTGCGAAAAATCTTATCAGCCCCCTCTGCCGTACAAGAAGTGGGTGCGTCAGAGGGTGGAGATATGCGTGTCGTAATTGTTCTATCTGTTTTTTTAATCTCCATATGAGTATTAGCTCCAGAACCACTGCGTTCCCCATCGTAAATGTGCGTGTAACAATTTTGTCCCTCAACAGGGTCTAATCTTCTGTCATTGTTGTCTGTCTGTGTATCTGTCTGTCTTTCTGTCTGTCTTTTCTTACTTCCCCTTTATTTTCCTCCTCCCCCCACTGTCCCATCCCTCCCTCCCCCTCCTCTTGTGTGTGTGTGTGTGTGTGTGTGTGTGTACGTGCCCCGCCCCCAATGTAACAGGAAATATAGGCCGATGCGACTGTGTATTGGTGGCCTTGTATCTGGTCCCCAAATGTTTAATATGACTCAGTGGCACAGACGCAACTCCACCATGCTACGAAGGTACTCTGCTATACTACTATTATCACTTCCATTCTTCGCCCTCTGCTTCTCCTTTTTTCTTTTTCTTTTTTTTGTGCCACTCGTTTGGGAGCTGTTGCAATGTGCTAGAAAACAAAAAAGATATAGAACGTACGATACATGCATTATTTCTTTATTTTTGCATGACGGGATCATGGACTGACAAAACTACGATACGTGCATAACTTCATTCAAGGATATTATTATCTCCCTGGCATTTTGCACATTTATACCAATTTTCTATACTGTGCTAGCTTTCCTTTGAATTGACATGAATGAAAACATCTGCTCAGACAAGAATTATGAGCTTGTCCTAGCCTTTCGGTCAGTGATCATCCATCATAATCTCTTTTGCCTGAATCTTACCGGTCATGACTGGATTGAGGGTGAATTTCCACGTTCCAAACCCAGAGGTGATAGACCCGTAGATGGCCCAGCCAAGACCAGGAAGGGAAGGAAGTGGGAGGGGCAAATTAGCCCCCTCTCCACAACCTCCTGGAAGCAGCATGGAGGGTTCCAATCATCCCCCTGCTTCTCCCTTTCTGGCCTTGAGAGGGCGCTCCAGCAGTCTTTTAAAGCATGGTGGTGTCATCTAGTTGATTTTGTTTATTTTTGTTTAGTTGTTCCATTCCTCTCTCTTCCCCAGACCTTCCTCCCATGGAAGTGTTCCTTGTTTTGGGGTGCTTTCTTTTTTTGTATATTGAGCTGAGAAATTTTAACGCCTCTGTGAATGCATGACATAATGTGGTGTGGAGATGAGAGCAGGAAAAAAAAAATTGACTTTTAACTTTGTAGATATGACATTGGCAAAATAAATCTTTGCTGTTCTGGTTTGGGTTGGATGTGGAACTTACCGCATGGATTCTGTATCATCTTCACCAGTCATCCTCTTATCCCTCCCCCCCCCCCCCCCAGTTTGTTGTGTAAACTAAACACACAGTAACGGGGGGTTTTCTCTGCATATGTAGACGTGCTGTATCTTGAATGGCATGGTAGAAGTTTGTTGTTGAACTTTCTAGAGATGAGATGGGTCCGTGGGTCAATGGCATCATGAAAAAAAATAATTTATACAAGAAAAGAGAAAAGACATTCTGTTGCTCTGATTCTTATATCGCATAACTGCATGAGGGAGATTATATATTATATCATCCAGTAGCAACAGCAGTGATTTCTGAGGCATCAGTCATCTTTTTTTCTTTTTTAAAAAAATCATTTTATCATGATCATCTTTTTGTGTTGTTGCTGTGCTATGGTACATCCAATATGCTATGATGCAGTACAAAGGCCTAGAAATGCTAAGCTTCATACATAGGAAAAGAAAACTGAAAAAAAAAGAGGGAAAACTTTGAAATTGTAGAACTGTCTCGGTCATTGTGGGATGGCATTGCTTCTGAAAGTATGTTCTTTCAGTATTATTGAAACTCACATTACGCTATTCCCGATACCTGCTAACTGGCCAGAAATAGCCTCATCGTGTCAAGCTCTTTCTTTATCTGGTCACAAGAATTATTAGAATAACTGATAAGTTACCATGGTAATGTTATTAACATCGTTGTATATACTCGTCATGGGGGGAGGGGATAAGATATCAGGTTTTGCGTCACTTTATATGACAAGGTGTGAGTTTTTTGGCTATTTGACCACAAGTATGAGCTTTTTGCCAAGTTTCATCGCTCTGCCACATCACACACACACACACACACACGCTGTTCACTTTAACCCATCGCTTCCCAGGTATATTACAATTTCGCATGTGTTTAATTCATGGCTAGCATTCCTGATTCCCATGAGCAGATTGTTGACTGCATCAATTTTGAGATTCATGGTACATTGATAGAACTATTGTATTTCCCTCTTCTTTCACTGATTGAAGGACAA
Organism: Diadema setosum; assembly: GCF_964275005.1. Taxonomy (NCBI): domain Eukaryota; kingdom Metazoa; phylum Echinodermata; class Echinoidea; order Diadematoida; family Diadematidae; genus Diadema; species Diadema setosum. The sequence goes on from NC_092689.1 coordinate 33,294,684, forward strand.
GTTCACCTTCATAAACATAAGGATTGAGAGAATGCAGCAATATTAGTAGAACACATCAGTAAAAGTTAGAGGAAAATTGGAAAATCGATGCAAAAATTATGAATTTTTTAAATTTTTGTGTTGGAACCGCTGGATGAGGAGACTACTAAGGCTCGTGATGTCATATGAGTACAACAGTATAAAGAAAATGTAAAGAACATTCAACATATTTTCACTTTTTTTTTTGCATAATAAAAGAGCACTTGACTTGCCTCTTTCTAAAGGCAATGGGAATAATATTACCCATAACATATGTCAGTAACGAGTCAAGGGAATGTGTACTTTTTTCAAAAGATGAAATTTTGTGAAATTCTCTTTATATTTTCCTTATATTGTTGTACGCATGTGATATCATACACTGCAGTAGTCTTCTCATCCAGCGGTGACTGCGCAAAAACTTCAAAAATTCATAACTTTTGAACGGATTGTCCGATTTTCCTCAAACTTTCACTGGTGTGTTCTACTAATGTTGCTACATTCTCTCAATCCTTATGTTAATGAAGGTGAACTTGTCCTTTAAGAGTACAGTAACGGCTGTGATTAAAGGCTTGTCTGCACCTCTGTAGGACAAGCAGTATCCCAATACACAAAGATTGCACTTCAAAGACACAGTGAATAATGAAGAAGTTGATAATAACTGACCAGAAATAACTAATTTTTCTTTTTCGCAAACTCTATGTAAGATTATTGTAGATGTACTGTATGTACATAATTGTAGGGTACAGTGTACATATACAGTCAACCTTGCTAAAGTCAACCTCGCATAAGTCGAATAATCGCCTAAGTCAAAGGTCTTTTCAAGTCCTCCTCTTTATATTCTGTCGATTTTAATCCCTCATAAGTCAAATTTTCTCTTTAGTCGAAGCTATTTCTTCGGTCCAAATAGATTCGACTTAGGCAAGGTTGACTGTGTATGTATGTATATTAGTATACACTATGTTATATAAGTAAAGTAAGCAGGGCACTACCTTTGTAAGATAGTTTAATATGAAAATTAGTTTGCCTTTTGAATTTATTGTAGCATATTGAAAATACTGTACCAGATCTGTCATGCATTATTCACTTGCTCATATTCATATAAGGAATAATAGTCTTGTACTCGTAGACTGTATCCACAAGTGACATGCATTAACAAGGATGTAGACGGTGTGATTCCGCAAAACTTTGGAGGACCCTCTCTCTCTCTCTTACTCTTATCATAAAGCCTTTATGGTTTAATACTTTTGTAAGTATGTTGTTTTTGCATATGCTCAAAGAAACAATGTTTGTAGATCATAAAGGTATCTTGAACCTCTGCACCAATCACCCTGGGTCTGGCTGACAAAATCAATCACAAATGCAAACCAGTCAACAACAAAAAAAAAAAATGCATGGATAAAACAGACTTTCAAAAGATGTTTTTATACTAATTGTTGCAAAATTGTTATATGGTTTTGGAAAGTTGTTGGCAAATTGTATATTCCTGACATTCTTTTTTTTTTTTTAGAAATGTGAAGAGAAAAAAAATGATTTTGCAACTTCTATTTATCAAGCAGAATTGTCTTATCTGCTCTGTTCCAACTTTGATGAAACTATTCCAAATTAATCAAATGCATTTCCAAAGATAAATATATATGTACATTCATAACTCTTTGCCTTGCCTGTGGAGAGGTGGTTTCCTTTTGACTACAGAAAGTATGTGTAATTGCAAAAGAATTTTAAACTAGAGTTAGTACAGAGTGGTTGGTGGATTTCTAGTGGATTTCTTGCTTGCTCATCTATGAAGCACACTTTAACTAATGCGTAAGCCTTGATTCCAAAGGTACAAATTTTTGGTAAGTGATTGCACTGTTTATACTGAGTGATCATGTGCTATTACACTGTTGATTGTGTCTTTTCCACCAATTGATGGTCACTTTTATGAAGTGGAAATGTGAAGCTGTCCTATTGTGCCTTGAATTCTTGTTTGTTATTTAAAAAGAAACAAAATCCAAAGTAAGCACCGGTAGATACTTGTCGTGTTTGCCGAATACCTGTGGTCTCATACTGACTCATTCACAAATAACTTCCATATGCCTCGATTCATTCACCGTTGTATCTTATACGGACACAGCTTTAGAATGTGCAAAAGTGTTGATTTCTGCCGTGCAAGATACTTTTTAAATGTCGCTCAAACCTAATCAAAACCCGGGTTTATCTTCAGAGTTTTGCGAAGAGGGAGTCTAATGTTGCATTTAGTCACAGCTGGCCGGTGTCCTGGAAGAGCCAACTTCATTTTCACATGTATATTGCATTCTTCCCATTTTTTTTTCTCCTGATTTGTTCTTACGAATTTGTCATGTGCGTCTGGTGTATGTTTTATATATTTATATATTTATATTTTTCCCCCCATTTCATCACACATTTCTCATCGTACTTGTTGCCACTTTTTTTTCGTTGTTTTGTTCACGCCCCCCGCCCACATCTCCACCCAGGACTGGATGCCCCCGCCCAAGCGTGGGTTCCCTAGGTCAACTCGTTCTTAAGCTGAAATATGCAAACGGAAACCTAGACAGGACCAAAAAGCTGATCCAGCATTGGTGGGTGCTTTGCCATGTGACCTAACACTCACACACTTACACACACACACACACACACACACAAACACACACTCACTCTCACACACACGAACACGGAGTTAAAGGTCGCCTCCTATAAAAATAAAAAACCAAGTGTGCATATCATAGTGTGGCTGGTAATCTGTCAGTCTCTGTCCTTTCACTCTTCCTCCTCCTCGTCTGTGTGTGTGTGTGTGTGTGTGTTTCTGTTTGTCTGTCTCTTTCTGTGTCTTGTTCTGTTTCAAAAAAAAAAAGAAAAGAAAAAAGGCCTCAAACAGTGTGTGTCAACTGTCAAATGCACATCGCCTGAAGTTAGCTGGGGAAGAAATGCTGTTGCACTTTTACACATCTATCAAGGGCACAATTTGTCTTTTCCTCGACCAATGGGCCCCCCCCCCCCCCCCAAAAAAAAAAAAAAAAAATCTTGCTTTCCTCTTTCTCTCTTCCCCTCCTTCTATCTCTCTTTCGTTCTGTCCTTCTCTTTGTTTCTTGCTAACACTTAGCCAAATCTAATAGTTGCATGTTTCTCTCAAAAAAAAAAGAAAAAAAAAAAGAAGAAAAATGCAACCTATCAAAAGCATAGTGCGTCCCTCCCCATTACCTACCCCAGGTTTGAGAATCCTTTGACAGGTGACACACTCTTGTCGGGGGTAAGCCCGTCCGCCTCTAGACGCAGTCTGCAGGCCTTGTTGGAACCTCCTACTTACTTTCTGGGTCACCCCGACCGAAAAATCGCCCCACAAGAGCAGATCAGCCGATGTCTAGGCTTGCTGTCCAGGAGTTTGGAGGTAAGTGCAGCACACTGTGGGAAGAGATGCAGGAAGCGGTTTTGCTCCCGCCTTAAAGCAGCCACGTCGCTCCAGACACCAAGCCTAGACCTCGACGATCTGCAAGTGATGCGGGAGACATTGACCCTCTCGTTGTGCCTAACAACTCATGGTGTAAAACACTCCTCAAAACAAAACGGAACCAACAACTAAAAACTAACTTCTGAAATTAATCTAAAATGTTAGACTTTCAAATACACTACCAAAACTGCATCATTTGGATTTATATCTTAATTGTCTTCTTTGTATTATTATCTTATCTAATTTTCCTTATTTTGGTGTTAACTGTTCATTTATTGGAGTTGTGCACTTTGTGGTTTCGTCTTGAGTTGATTAACCATGACAGTAACAACAAGACCTGTATTCTGTTTACATCTCACTGAAATTTAAAAAAAAAAAAATGACATCAACAAGAAAAATGGCTGTCTACCTGTATTGCCCATCATGCCTATTGGTTTTGCATAATCAGCTTTGGGTGCACTGCAGACGTTTCCTATCAATTTGCCAGACCAGGTGCTGTGGTCATACTTCAAACGCATTCCCAATTTGGTGCAAGATGATTTCTCACTCTTTTCATCCTCGTTCAAACACTCTACTTGGTAGCTACTGCTGTGCACTAGTGAGGTGTTCTGCATATTAGCTCAATTCTTCGGCATCTCTCAAAATTATATTCACATTTTTTATCTAAAAACAAAAACAAAAAACAAAGAAGCATCATTTACCATGGGAGTTGTGGTTTATTTATTGCATGCAGGGAAAGATTGGCTTTCTGGGAAAAAGAAATTTCAGAAAAGAGATGATGCGAACGGGATAGAAACTGCTTGTGAACCAATTAACATGCCAAAATGAATACGAATTGAATAATCTACTCTAGCAATGCCTATCGTAGATGAATACGCATAAGATCTGGCTTTGCAGCATTGCGTTGAATGACGGGAAGCAGCAGAGTAGGTGACAATGACAACAATGAACACATACTGTAAATAATGTTCGCAGTTGATGTTGTCAAGTATTAAAAAAAAACACAACTGCTCGCTCTGCAAATATTTAAGTAGATAACAATGAACACAAAATGTTCGCAAATTGATGTTGTTCAGTATTTTTTTTTTTTTAATTTAAGAATGGACTTCTTCCTTCTTCCGATGCATATCACTGGGCAAGATGGGTGATGCTATCCCTGGTCGTAGACAAGTCATTCCAACTAACCACTCTTGCTCCCGACTCTGTACCCTCTCTGTTGCAGGTGCTAGAATAGCCGTTGAAATAGTTTCATCCCGCTGCCTATGTGAATCCACATTATCCGTAGCTGTTTGTTGTTTTATTTTTTTTCTTTAATCCCACCTCTTTTGTCCTTTATATCGCCATTATCTATAGATATGATATATATACCAAATAAGCTGCTAGTAAATTAAAAAAAAAAGAAGAAGAAAAGTGAGGAAACCCCAGATTTAAAGTTCACCCTTTATGTTGCAGAATGCTCACACGCCATTTATTTCTCTCAAACCCCCCCCCCCCACATGTTGCTGCCACTTTCATTGTTTTTGATTTTTTTTTTTTTTGTTCACCCACCATTGCTGCACCCCTCACTCCCCTCCTCCACAAAAAAATTAATAAATAGATAAATAAAAAATGAAATAATATAAAGTAAAATCTTTGGAATGGTTGTTCCTGCTTTGGTAGTGTCTTACTTGTACCTTGGGCTGGGGGTCACGCTGTAGCATACCTGGGGCATGTAATAGAAGAATGTTGATGCGAGGCGCACACTGCCACTTAAGCAATGAATTCACAGCGATTGTCATGAGCATGCATGAGAACTGTTTGCGCCATGCTTCATACCATGATCACAAATGCAAAGTCGCCCAATCCTTGATCTGAGTGTCTGGGTCAAAGGTCATTTTCCATTGACAACCTCTGTAGACTGAAATCCTGGTGTGTATAGCTCCATGAGATTTTCAGACGTCTTTCCCTATGTAAACAAATGACATGTACACTGTAGGAGAGGAAGGTATTAAAAATGAGCTTTTTATTCTGCCAAGAAGTAAAGGTCAAAGGTGAAGGTCAAAGGTGAATTCGTGATGGCACATGCACATTGACATGCATGGGGCTTTGCTGGCTAGACCCATTCATTCTTCTCATAAGAAAGTGCCAGCTTCATGTACAATGCCTTTATGTATTTTGTGGGTATGCCTTGGTAAATCATTTGCTGTGAAGGTGAAGAAGAAAGTGTGATCACCTTACTTGGTGGTGGGTGTGCATGCTTGAAGAAACAAATGAAAATACAACCATGAGTTCACGTCATCGGAGTAATAGAGACGCTACTTACGCCTTCGTGCCAAGTCCGTAGAATACCTACTCAGTGCATTATAGCAGTGCATGGCCCCTTCTAATTTATCAGAGAACTTTCCCCCCTCCCCTTCATCCTACCTCTCTCATCCATCCATCCATCCATCCATCCATCCATCCATTCATCCATCCATCCATTCATCCATCCATTCACCCACCCACCCCCAATTAAACCCTCCTCTTCTCCCCCTCCCCACCCCCTTTACAACCTTGCGACAGTAGTTAGAGAGTGATCCGTTGACGTGCCGGGGCAGAATCTGTTTTTCTTCTTCTTCGTCTTCTTTTGCCAAGAGCGTGTGCAGTCCCGTACCTAGCTTTCTGTGTGGTGTGCCTACTCTTAACCCCAACAGGCTCGCTGCCTTCCGCCTGTGATGATGGTGGTACTCCCTCCTGGTCGCATCAATGAATCCTACTAACCTCCACATGCATTGTTTTTGAAAGCCTACTTTAATATCATCCGTTGCATTAACAGTAGTGGACATCATGAGTTTTCTTCTTTTTTTTTTTTTTTTTAGTTTGGACCATCTGCATAATTTCCATATTTATACATATAATCATATATCAACATGTAAATGCTGTGAGTACCGGTATATCATATATATATATATCTGTGTGTATATCTATATTTATTATATCTAAGTAGAGTTGAGTGCACAACAGCGTGTATTAACCAGCTTGTGTTTATTTTACATGTCTCCCTAATTTCCATTACCTCTGTACCTCAAACCTGGTTAAATTACCTGATTGCTACCCCCCTAGGTAAGTGTTAAGATTCTATCTCTCCCAACCCTCCCTCCCGACCCCCCTCGTTCACCAGTTTTGTGATTGCGCTTGTCATCCGCAAAGTCAACCCCAGTGTTTGTGTGTGCGTACGTGCATCCGGTGTCTCACGTTGTGCAGGAGCTCACGCATTGTTTCTCAATCCACGTCAAGCCACCACGCCAACCCCAACCTCCCCCACCCCACTCCTCCTTCATCTTGTGGTCACCACAGCGCTGATTACTGTTGATGAAAAATGCACCAAATGTTTTGTATCATTTAGCTATTATCACCGCACAATGTCGCCCCCGCCCTTTCTGCCAAAAGACATTCAATGATAAAATTTGCTCAGGGCACATTTGATTTTGTGGCTATGTACATGCACTCTCATGAAAATAGCTTTGACCTTTTTTTATTTTGTAGATATGAGCTTATTTATTCACTTTTTTGGTATTGTCTATGCTTTTATCTACTTTAGAAAGATTCCCATGTCTTTCAAAAGGAGTGAGCCTTATTAGGAACTTATCAAGTGCCGGATTAGATTAAAACATGCCAATGCTATTTAAACCGTCAAAGAAAGAGTGAACTCACACACATGGAATGGTAGATGTTTCCACTGCAAATTGTTCACAGCGTAAGAAAGAGAATTCCAATGTTGCGTTTTCACATAACAGCGATATTTGTAATCATTGCACAATATGCAAATGAGTTGGAGAGATTAAATCACTTCACAAGATTCCTGTTGGCGTGGGCGCAATTCACAGCTCAATTTCCCTACCTGAAATTATTACAAGTCCCGAAAAAAAAAATATTTGCCCTTCTCGTCAAAGGATTCCAGAATTTCTATAGATGCAGCCGTGCCAACTGTCAAGCGATAGAGTGGTGCAGCTGCTTGACTATCTACCAAAGATGTGAAATTTATCATAGTTTTACTTACAAAAGTGATAGGTGAAGCTCAAGGGGATGATGTAATGTGATAATACGACATATCACTGCATAGTGATCCTGCGAAACTAGACAAAGGTACAGCTGTAGGAGGAAGAATTTTGATTGAAATTGGCTCAAAAATATATGTGCCTTATTTGAGCTTTTTGAGATATTTTTTGAGTGTCTTTTGGCAGACTTTACAGAACGCACAACCTCATAAGCAAGAAAAAAAAGATGCCCCCCCCCCCCTTAAAAAAAAAGAAAAAAAAAGAAGAAGCAAAGAACCATTTCGTGTTACCTGGCTGTAAATAGTGAGCACATGCTTGCCAATCACAGTGCTGGAATGCCGTGGTCAATTCTGGAACATGACTGCCACATGAGATTTTGCAGTCATCACCACCGTATCACTTCTTGCCGACAATCCAATGTTCTAGAGCTTAAGAGAGTTATATGAAATACATATTAATATTCTTGCTTAGAATTAAATCTCACGTTATTCTGTAGGAAGTTAAATGATACATGATCAAATATAGTTATAGTATTTAAAGGGATGTGCTATAGAACATACATTTTTTGGCAGTTCTGTTTTGTTTATATTGAGCTCACTTTTCTTCAGCTATCACAAGTATAATTTTGTTTAGTCTTGTCATTTTTGTGCAAGTTTCATGGGTTTGGTCAGTTTGGATCAAAATATTTTGTTGGACAGTGTGGTTACAACTTAGTCTCATTGTTGATTTTTAGTTTTTTAATTACTCAATTTTGGTTATACAGTTTGACCTTTTCTTATCTTTTTTTTTTTCCTTCAGTTTCCCTGTCAAGCTTATCAATATTGTTCCAACATTCAATTGAAAGTTCACATGCACCATGTTGTGTTGATCAAGTTAGTCTGCATGATTCTTTTACATAGGCAGTTGTTGTTGTTTTTTTCCATCTTCATCAAAGCTGACCTTGAAATGCTGAGACATTTGAAATCATAACAGAGTCATTTACTTTCAAAGACATTGCAATGGTTACATGTAGGTATGATGTGATTTGAATTGTTTGGATGAACAATTTTCAACAAATCGACCCCTTTTTTCAATGAAAGATTTGTCCCACTCTGTTTGCGCAATCCTATTTTGATAGTTATTCTGATGTTAAGTTCTGATATATGATGTCTAACAAAATTTCAGTAGTTCCAAAAGATAATGGGATCTCAAGGTTAACAACCTGACCAAGTGTCATGATGAACCTGTATATTGAATAACAGCGATGTTTGCCCATTATCATTACTGCGATCAGATTCAGTCGCTGTAAAATTCTGCCAATGTTCCCTTTAATTTCCGAGCTTATGAAATAAAAAAACAAACAAACAAACAAATTAATTCTTGAAACTATGTCTTGTGAGGGACATCACAGAACTTGAAACCACAGCAAAATCTGATTTTTTTTTTCATTGTTATCATTTTTGATTGCATAATTTTAATTTGTAGTTACAGTTAGATATTGGATTTGAATAGATTATGTCTAGATGTAGAGTTTGCAAATTAGAAGGTAGGAGAGATTTGAATAGCCTTTGATTTTAATAGTGTTTGGGACATTTTTGTTTACAAATCGATTAGAAGTGAAAGAAGTACATCAAGTTTTTCTCGTGTTTGTAGTGAGACTGCAAATAAAAAGCAGTGTGTTTGCACGAGCCCGTCCAGTGCCTCTTTGATATAAAGATCGAAAATAGCGTGGTGAACAATCGTCGCTTTAATATGGACTTTGACCTCTGACCTGTTATAGGGTTGGTCCCCACCAGCGGCGCCGAGAGGCGGCTGCCAACGTTCTTCCTGAAACCGAAGATGCCATTGAGTTCGACTGCACCGGCATGTTCCACTGGAGTCCGGAGAAGAGTTTAGAGGAAGCCCTCCTGGTGAGTCCTTAATACGGAGACTGCCAGTCGACTTTCTCGTACATCTATTTCCAGCTTTTTGAAACAAAATTTCCCTCATTTGCCTTCCTACTTTTTGTAAAAGTTAAAGAATACTGTATAGGGCATGTATTTGGGGGAGTTTTCATTTTCACGAATTTCACAAGTCATGTGGTATTGGCGAATCTAACAACGCACAATAATATGACGTGCATGTGTACATTTCTCAATTCATTACTGTACTCAATGGTCGCGAATTTGATACCACTCGCAAAATTATCTCGAAGTCCCGATTTGCAAAAATTAGACACGATTGATATGTACTGTAGTGTGTACCACAGTGAAAGCAGAAAACTAAAATGGAAGATTTATATGATTATTGCTATATAAGTAAATGTTGGGACATTCATATGATTGTGATAACACCCCTTGTTTCATGGGAAAAAATGACATTGATTGTGCTGCGTCACACAATCTACAAATGAATTTGTGTTGGTGTGATTTTAGAGACTGAAATCTTCCATAAGATTTAGTATCTTGGTTGACATGAACACATTGCGACCCATCAAATATTTCCTGCAGCTGAAAATATCAGTTATCACATCAATGATTTTTTTTTTTCAAGTCAAGAGAACGAAGGCAAAAATAAGTGAATAGATCCTTGATGTTAAGGGCCCACCTACCAAAATCTGCACTGATATTATCGTTTGAGATTTTAAAGTCTTGTTCACAAACTTTTGGGGCTTGTTCACTTATCTCACTGTGCATAATGCAATACGCAATAGGAGTAGTACATAGTCGGTGGGATCAAGTTTCTAATGATGATAAAGATGATAACATGTTGCTGCAAAATTCTCCCTGAACTAGATGGATGAAACGAACATTCTGTCTTGTGACCAAAATCCTCTCTCCGCAGGACCGCAACCAGGCGCAGAAGAGCGCACTGACCTCGCACGTGGTGGCCTGCCTGTTCGGGGACAAGAACTCGCCCATCATCGGGCTGCGGAACTTCGTGATGCCGCTGCGGGCGAGCAACTTCCACTTCGAGGAGCTGAAAACGATCGTCCTCCTCGGCAGCAAGGAGTACATCAAGCGGGAGTGGGACACCCTGAAGAACTTCCCCAAAGTCTACATACTCAATGTGAGTCCCTGGGGCCTGATCCTCGGCTCTTCTCCTTTTTAAAGGACAATATGAAACCCCGAATGTATAATATGTGGATGGAAGGAATGCAGCAATATTAGTAGAATACATCACTCAGTGAAGTTAATGAGGGAAATCAGAAAGTCCGTTGTAGAGTTATAAATTTTTAACATTTCATTTCTGCCATCGCTAGGTGAGAAGACTACAACATTCTGTGGCGCTGCGTCACACATGGACCATGATTTAAAGAAAATATAAAAAGCAAATTCAGCATAGTTTCACTCTTCTAGCATAATGAGAGAGCACTTGACCTACCTCTTTCAGAAAGTAGGGGGAATGATATTTGTTGTATATCGTTAATCCCTCGCACTTTGTACTGTATACATGCTTATGATGGATTTTCTGATTTACCTCGTGTTATGTTTTGTTGGAAAGAAAATGAGAATGAAATAAATGAATTGAATTGAATTGAATATTACCCTCTAAATATATCAGACCAAGTCAAGGGAATGTGTCCTTGTCATTTAAAAAAAAAGATGAAATTTTGTTTTATGAAACCCTGCCTGCCCAGATCCTCCTCTTGTAAGTGAAAGGAGAAAATGGGAGTGATTGAAATGAGATGCTCCAATATATTCTCCTCTGCTAGAAAATTCAGTTGTTGTACAACTGTAAGTTTTTGTGATTTTTTTTTAAAAGACAAAATTAATAGAAGTGATATATGTACTTTTGGATGTTTGCATTAATACATGCTCAAAGAAAGTAGAAGCCTTAGTTATACCAGTCATGATAATGTGACCTTAGGAACTTTTATTTTTTTTTTCATGGAATGGCATGTTTTAATAATAATAATAATAATAATAGTGGCTACTTGTATAGCGCACGGGTCCACTTTTCAGTGCTCATGCCGCTTCAAAAATGAAAAAATATCATATATTTACATGCATATACATATTCAAACATTTCAACAAAGAAGAAAATGGTAAACAAAAGCAAATATATACCAAATAAAGAATACAACATATATCAATTGAAAAAACAATATAATTTAAGCAGTTTTCAGACTTCTACTCGAGCATTATGCCAATATTCTATTTACCCTCTTGTGTAAATAAATTAGACCTTTCAGTTGCATGGTTTCAGGAAATATGTGAGTTTCTTTTCCTTGTCTGTGTGCCTGTGCGTTCACCAGGGTTCGCCGCTGAGCCGCGCCGACCTGCGGGCGGTCAATGTGAACCAGTGTGACATGTGCGTCATCCTGTCGTCCAACCGCAACAGCCAGGACGACCAGTCGCTGCAGGACAAGGAGACCATCCTCGCATCGCTCAACATCAAGGCCATGACGTTCGACGACTCCGTGGGCCTCACCAAGTCCGGCTTCCAAGGTCTGGGCGGCAGCCGCCACCGCTCCGGCCGCCCGCCCCTGGTCCGGCCGGAGGACCCGGACTCGCACGCGGACAAGGACAGAGATGAATTTGATGATGATGAGGAAGATGATTATAGTGATGAGGAGGAGGAAGAGGGTGATGGTGAAAATGGTATCCAGGGTGTGTTCACAAGACAATTTGACCTTCAACCCCATATTCTTTGTTCAAGCCTTTACACGTTTTATGCATTATTTGATTTTTTTTTTAAAGAAATGCATTTTGTATTTTGTCATATCCCTTTATGCAACCCCACCATATGCCTCTTCAAAATGAATGTCTTCACAGTGCAAGTCATTTCAGTACACATGCTAGTTTTTTTTTTTTTGGTTTATTTTTACCCACATTCCGATTTTTCAATAGATGTTCGTGTGACATTTGTTGTTTGATGAGGAAGAAATTAATTTACTCGGTTTAAGTCAAGTCTCAGCTCCACCAATCATGTCATAAGGGGGGGGGGGGGACGTGATGCATGGTCATAATGTTCTGTTGTGCAGATATAATTCCATTATGCCTTGCCTGTAGACACCTCATGACATCATGCAAAATGCTGTCGTACAAATATTTCTTTGTCAAAAAAAAAAAAAAAAAAAAATTGACTCCATTTACCTGTAATTAAATTCTTAACCAGAAATTAAGACATTTAGAGAGATCAAGCATTTCCCATGATGCTCGCAGTAGTGATTGGAAAAGACTATGTTAATGATATATTTGCATATTATGCATGACCACCTTACGGCTTGCCTGAATTGGCAAGAGGCAATTCATGTAAATCACAAGCCTTGTTTGGAAATGCGATAAAAGACTGAAAACAGGTCGATATCAATAGCTCAGAAGTAAACTTTTCTTGGACAGAAATGACATGATGCCTCCAAAATTTTACAACTATAATGTGACTTGATGAAGTAGCCTTCGAAGAATCCATGTAGAAAAAGATGCTATGCAAACTAAATAATCAATATGGAATGGTATGCAGGAATGCACACTAACATTTATATGTAACTGTAGCATGATGTACAGGTTTTCTTATCGATTTCTTTTTTTTTCTTTTTTTTTTCAAAGCCCAGCATACACTTAACACAAATTTGACACCATTATTCATTTTAATAGATTCTGCAAGCAAGTAAATTGCATGCCCCAGCTTGAATGGTTCTGATCTGCATACCAAGTCTGATTACTAACGAAACTTGATTAAATTTGATATAAATGTCCATTGACTGGCCACCAGTAGAGTAGATGGTCTTGATATTCATTTTATTTATTTTTTTGTCTCTCCAAAATGCAGTCAGAGATTTCACACATTCATGCTTTTGCTATCAGGCATAGTATTATTATCACACTCAGTGCACCATCTGCATATCTTAGTGCGACTTCTTCATTGCGCTTGAAATCTTTCACCAAAATGGTAAGTTTTTCTTCTTTTTATTCATAAGGACAAAGTCTTGTTTCACGGCGCTGAGTTCAGCTGAATCATGACAGACCTCCAAGCTTGACTCTTTGCTTAGAGTCACTGACGTCAAGCAGTAGCTGAAGTGCAACAATATATTCTAAGAGCAGTATTTATACTTAAAAGATGATACCCAGGTGCACATATTACTCATCCATTTTGTTTTTCATAAACTATGGCCAATTGCAAAGTCGTCCAAGGGGGATGTTTAAGGCCAAGCCCTATGATAACCTGTGATTGTCAGAGATTTGATCCATGAATATACACTTTCACTGCATTTGTGAAGAAGTTCCAAGGACGAACAGTCCCTGTTCGATATAAATTCAGTCGACCATCAGGGAGGATGAGGAATGCGGTGAATGAGGGCACTTTACATGTCCAGCTTGCATGAAGGATTAGATTTGAATCGCCAGTGGCCGTTGAAGGTTTGATTTGATACTGTTGGATAGAGGAGTTGGGTAGTTAAAGCAACATGTTTTCTCATGTCTTCAGGATAATTGGCAACTCCAAACATTATGTTTGCAGCATAAGTTGTATATGGGGTGTGCGAGGGACTTATAGGGCATGGGGGTGTTCCCTCCTCCCTCCCCCTTTTCAAATGGAGGGGTTGGGAGGGGAGCTGAAGAAGATTTGGGTAAATTGGGGTTGGAGAGGAACAAGTTTGTTGAATCACCATTAGATGATACCTCACCCATATCATCATGACCTCACCGTCAATTCATCTCTGTCTTGTGCCCGTTGTGCGAATGTCACATGAAACAAACACGCAGCCATGCAGGGGGTAGTCAAAGGCCATAAAAGTAATCTATTTCATGCAGAATAGATTATTATAATGGACAACATTTAGGAGGAAAAGGGAAAACAATTTGATTTCCCATGTAGGTATTTCATTTTTTTTCTCCCTTTTTTAAGTTTACAAAATCGTTTGGCATCGTAAGTTTTCATTGACTACCTCGTGCATATCCGTTTGTGTTTGTTTCATGTTAAAAAAAGACCAACTAATAATATGAAGATATGATGTATTACTATGCATTGCAGCATGTAGCATGTCTCTCACTCTCATTTTAACTCTCATTCTAACTTGTCAATTCACAGTGCAATTCTCCTCTTATTTTTTCTTTTTTTTTCACACTTGCGGACAATTTTTGCAATCCTTTGGAAGAAAAAAAGTAAAGAAATGGAAAATGCCGTGTCTTTATTTATGAAACACTTTTTTAGGATTTACACGCAGTGTGCAAGGTCAATCCGCTCACTTCCATCATGTGAGTTTCATGTATGCATACGTGTCAGTTGCTTCACAGACTTTCCAGCAGAATTTTGCAGCATTCTCCATTTTCACCATGTGCGATTTAATACACTTGATTTGAAAATCCCTATGTTTCTCAGCTTGAAATTGAAGTTTTCCTCTAAAAATTAATATGTCACCAACAGACAGATACATTGTAGTACTGCTCAGAATTGAGGTGTCTAGTTTCAGTCCACTGGTGAAACTGTTGTGTCCTACAGTATGCTTTTTGTCTTTGAATATCAACATGCATTGCATTACCAGCGGAATATGTACCCCTCAATTTACTTTGTTTGATTTTATTGTAATGAGTCAGAAATTGAAAACAATTTTTGTGATTGCCTGCTCAATACAAGTATAGCATCATGAGCATAAAATGTTAAGTTAAAACAATGACCGAAATATATCTCTCAAACCAGGTGTCTTCATAGTAAATCCAAACTTACTATAAAATAATGCATATTGTATACACTGATTGAACTCTATAAAGGGTATAGGATAAATTCTACTGTCTGTCTCCCTCCATTTCCTGTCTATTTTATGTATCTACCTTTGCATCTATTTTTCTCCATCTCGTAACATCTACCTGCGTGTCTTTCCATCTAAATATCTTTTTCTTCTTAATTTGGTCCATTTGTATAGAACACTATTTTATATTTAAATTGCACAACAGAGTCTACTTTGTGTCTTATATATTTTTTTTAAAGTATTGAGTGAGTCTTATAGTCTTTCTTCTCATTGATATTTATTCAACAAAATGGAACAAACTGAAAGAGAACTTGAAGAAAGACAAATCAAATTTTGAGCTAAATCTTAATCCCTCCTAGACTAATCACAGGTATATTAGGTTCAAATGTGCTTGCGAACCTTCACGAATCATGCAAAAATAGTGCTTTCTGAGGGGAGATATCAAAAGCAATATGACCTGATAGTCTTTGATTATCTGTTTTGTTAAAATGGTGATTACAATGTATCCTTTTTTAATGATGGATTGCTCTATTTTATCAGTTTTTATAAAAATATGTCTGTTTTCAGTTGAATATGTGATGAAGTTTTGAGACTAGTCTGAAACATGATTTAGTCCCGAATGTGCCAAGAGCTGTGATATATTACTGTGTACGCTGAATATTTTGCGAGGTTTTTATTTTCGCGAATCAGGTGCTATTTGCAGAATCAAAGACACACGAAAATATTGACTCTGAATCCAATGTGAATGTGATGTGGGCATGTACACTTCTCCGTTCATTACAGGACTCGTCGGGAATTCCCATTTCGCGAAAATTTAGACTCGCGAAATATATGGCGTATACTGTATACCATAAATGATGGAAGAATAAGAATGTGTGACATGTTGTACGATTTTGTAATAATCTGATGCAAGTAAAGGTTGTGTTGCCAATTTTGTGCCATGTATTCATATATCGTCCTCTGGCTCGGTTTGCTTCCCAAACTAGGCATCATGCCCATGAGTCTATCCCCTCTCCACTCCACGAAGACGAACGAGGTGACGAGACGCGGGTCGGCTGTCGGAGCAAACGTGCCGATGATCACGGAGTTGGGTACGTCACGTGCCATGGCTTTTATCTCCTATGTACACAGTAGATCATACATGTACATGAAGATCCGTTGCTACTCCTGCTACCTGTTTAGACCACTTTCTTCTAAGGCTTTCAACACCAAGTCATTTATCTCTTTTTCTGTCACTTTTGGACAGTTGAAAAATCATAATTTCAGAATTGAAACATTGAAGCTAAAAGTGCATCAAAAGGCTGATAGGAATAATCTCCAAAGGGGGGGTTTGTCGTGATTGTGTGTGTGTGCATTCATTTACCATTGTTACCTTAGATGTACCATTAAGTGTGTACACAAGTTAAAACACCACTAGACTATGGAGTATAAATGATATACTGAAGAAAGATAGATAAAGTTTAATACACCATCAACACATGGTGCTGATTTGACTTTAGCAATTGAATGTGTTCAAGTGATTTAAATGGAAAAAAAAATGATTTTGTTGCAGGGGCAGAATTCTTCTGTTGCAGGATGTTTATCATGACTACTCAGTGCATGTGTACCTTTTTAGGATGTAGCACATGGTAATTAGTCTGAAATATTGATTCTAAGAGTGTCAGTTTGCTGCTCTGTCACTATTATTGTTATTGATAAAGTTTTGTTATACTTACAAAATTGTCATTTTTTGTGGTTGTTGTCGACATCATTATTATCTTTGACCTTTTTTGTTTGTGTGTGTGTGTGTGTGCAGTGAACGACTCCAACGTGCAGTTCCTTGATCAGGATGATGACGATGACCCCGACACAGAGCTCTACTTGACGCAGCCGTTTGCGTGCGGCACGGCGTTTGCCGTCAGTGTGCTGGATTCCCTCATGAGCGCTGTGAGTCTATTGTAATGTAGTGTATCTCTAGAGGTACTTGTAGAAAAAAGGATGAGCTCGTACACAAGGTTCTCCGTTCAAAAGAGCTATTGCTCCTTTATTGACAACAACGACGAACAGGCAAATGGTAATGTGTACAGCCGGTGTATGAGAATCGAGCAACTTAAGGATTGGTCTTTACTCAATGACCGTCTGACCAGCTCTCTTCATGAGTGTCCAGTCTGATCTTATTGCCAGTGTGCTTCTGGACACATCAGCAAAATTGGTAGAGAAGTGGGTGTGGTACTTGGACCAATCATAAGAGGGGAAAGTCATTTTTGGAGGGAAAGTTAGCTTGGGGGAGGGTCATGTTTAAAGGGTGTGTACAGTTCTGGTCAAGGTGAGGATTTTAATAGCTTTTAACGTTTTGCGAGATATTCAGAAACCACTCTGTGAGATGTCAAAGAGCATGCAGTTCTAAGGGGTATCAAAAGTTTATTCGATGAAAATCGGTTTTGAAATGGCTGAGATATGCAAAAACAAGGTGAAACAAAGAGATCCTAATAAATTTGTGGCATGTCGCCTTTTATTATTAGCACTTTTTGGGATATCTCAGCCATTTGAAAACCAATTTTCATCAAATAAACGTTGAATCCTTCTTAAAATTGCATGCTCTTTCATATTTCATAAGAGGCTTTTCATTATCTCACTTAGGAATGTTCAAAACATAAATTCCCACCTCAATCAGTACTGTACAGTCCCTTTAAGATGGGACTGGCCTGGATGTTTGAAACCAGTGGGGGAGCCGAATGAACCTTGAAGCTGAGTGGGTCATAAGTGGTCTGAATGAATTATCAAAATGTCCTAAATACACATTACACTGTGGTCCAAATTCACAAAGACAATTTCAAAATACACTGTAGACCCTATTTTGTGAAAATTTAGATTTCTACATTTTTCAGTGTGACTCTCCCAAATGCATACTGAGGTCTAATAATGAATGGTATGCAGAAATACACATGGTCATAATATGCCCATATTGTCCATGTTTTAGTCCATGGACTGAATTGAAATGATGGATTTGATTAGAACTACCTTCATGAAGTGATTTTGGCCAAAGAGTTTCTGGATATTATGTCAGGTCTGTTCAGAAACATTCTGTCCATGATTAAAGAAGATTGGAAACACTCTTGTTTCACTTCAGTACTAGTTTATTGAATATATGAAATAATGAAATATTTTACTCTTTTTTTTATCTCAAAATGCTCCAAAGCAACTTATTATCGTGTTTCTTGGTAGAACCTTTCGTTGCATTGCAAGGAAATACCAAATGGTGGAAGATGAATTTTGAGCCCTTCTGAGAACTATTTTTTACCTTTAAAGGTAATCCCTTTTTGCAAATGTCATGAAATTTTTGTTTGGTTAAAGAGCAGCATCTCCCATCTTAGTATATGAAATGTGATGGTATTAATACACCTCAGAGTTTATGAAAAGAAAAGAAAAAAAAAAGGAATCTAATTCCTGGAATTGCAAAAGGGACACACGAACTTTCAGGATGTCTCCATAAATCAGATTAGTTATAAACATTTCTCCTTCCAACCACCACCTTTTCTTACAGACGTACTTCAACGACAATGCCCTGACGCTCATCCGCACCCTGATCACCGGTGGGGCCACGCCCGAGCTGGAGCAGATTCTGGCAGAGGGTGGGGGCATGAAGCCGGGCCACAACAACCCCGAGCTCCTGGCCAACAGGGACAGGTGCAAGGCGGCCCAGCTGCCCCTCTTTGAGGGTCCCTTCTCACAGTATGGGGTGAGTGTGCCCGCCCATTAGTATTCACTCCTACATACAGCATCATTAATTCTCTCTGTGAGAAATGAGACACCAGTCTATTGTTGTTTGTCTTTTGCCTCTGCCACAAAGTGTCGCTGGAGGCATAACGCTTTCAGGGCCCGTCGATAATCGATTTTATGGATGGTATAATTTGACAATCATATGAGGTATCCTCATGAAATGCATACCAGTCACCATAGTGACAGTTCTAGTTTTGTTTTGTGGCTGGAAAAAAATGAAAAAGCTCTATTGAATAGAGAATGATAGGATAATTGAAATAAGTGGTTACTTATGCAAAATTATACAAATATGCGAGGTAGTGTACATAGGTAGGCTTGCTGTTAGAATGAGAGTGTATATTTTTGATTCACTGTTGAATACCTGGCCAATCAAGAAATGTATTATCTTTTGTGGCATTCCATGGAAATCTGAAATAAGATTTACATAACATGCATATGCCCGTGCATTTGCCTTTCTTGTGTACCTGTACCAGAAATATTGATGTATTGCTAACTGATTGTTGGTAAGTTAAGATTTTCTCGTGACAGATGAATATAATGGATTAATTTTCACACATTTGTTGTAGTGTCCTCCATTGTCATTGCTCTGTGCATAATTTAGGAAAATTTCTTTCATGTTTTTTTACAGACTGGTGGAATGTATGGAGACCTGTTTGTTGACGCCATCAAGAACTACGGCATCCTGTGCTTCGGCATCTACCGCTTCCGGGACAGCACCGCCTCCACCAGCACGCCGTCCTCCAAGCGCTACACCATCACCAACCCGCCCTACGAGTTTCCGCTCATGTCCACGGACCTCATCTTCTGCCTGGTCCACTACAACCCCACGCCGCCGTCGTCAAAGAACATCTTCAAGAAGAAGAAGCCGCGGAGGCCCAAGGAGGAGAAGAAGGAGCCGGAGAAGCTGCGCGAGTCGGAGAAGCCCGAGCGGCTGACGGCGGCCATGTCCCAGCTGCCCGTGGGCCC
The DNA here is from genome assembly GCF_964275005.1 of Diadema setosum. NCBI lineage: Eukaryota > Metazoa > Echinodermata > Echinoidea > Diadematoida > Diadematidae > Diadema > Diadema setosum. Next base: position 33,314,536 of record NC_092689.1, read on the forward strand.
CGTCCCGAGCCCCGCCCCGGTGCCGGCGCCAGTATTCACCATCCTCCCGCCCAGCAACGAGCAGCAGCCCAAGAACGGGTCGTACCCGCCGGCGGACAACCGGGAGGCGGAGATGGCCGCCGCCCCGGCCAACGGCAACGGGCACGGCACGCCCATCGTGGTCGCGTCGACCACCTCGTCGTGTTAGCCACGGCCCCACAGCTTCCCGTCACAAGACGGGCGGGAGGGATAGAGAGTGAGACCAAAGAACTGGTTTCTAGGAAGCATACTCACTCTAGTGGCTCTTATCACTTCCATGTTTTTCTTTTTTATTTTGTAATCATAGGCCATTCGTCCGATTTTTGTCATCAACAAATAATGGCAAGTCATTGTATGGGTAGGACTTAAGAAAATGCACTATCATTCTCATTCATGCAAATTTAAACAAAAAAAGTTAAACCACTTATTCCGAGTCGTGTGTATACGCATCTCTCATGTTGAAGATTCATGGCAGTCATTTTGCTGTTTTTGTTGGAAAATCTGCCAAGGTCGCTGCATCAGAGATAGCCAGTTTTGAGCTGTAAACTAGCTATTTCCACTGTCTGACATAGCAATAAGTACTCCAATGAGTGTCCATTTCTCCAGCATCTGCATATTCATCATTTGTATCGATTCAGAATAATGCCATTCACTATTCATTGCAATGATTGCACCATAGTAGTGTCTACAGTCGTTGCAAGATGATTAATGTTAGTGGGATGGAAGTAGTGAAAAAAAAAAAAGAATGCAATCAAAGTTATTATGATAATATTATCTATTAATCACTCTCAATCCCCTATCTTACATAACAACAGTATATCAAAATTTGTGTATCTACAGTTGCAATTGCGGAAGCATGGTATTTACGTGTGGGTAATGTGTCAGCAACATAGAGTACATTATGACATCGAAGATATATAACCCACCATTTGCTGTCGTGTATAATCGCCTTGATAGTACAACTTTCCTTTCGCGAGCGAGAAGAGGTACTCGTGTTTTACCCGTTTTCCTGCTCAGCAGAGCCAAACACTTCCGTAAAAGAAACCCAACAAACTCACTGATATTGTTCAAGTTTAATATTCATGCGTAGATCAAGTTGGTTCACCTTGCATTTTGTGAGAGCAGCGTTTAAGAAAATTCCGCCAGGAGAGGCTCGGCTCGGCTCGCGAGTGAATATTATTCAGGATGCTATTGCCAGAGAGATTATAATCACGTGCTTATTGTGTATGTACAAGAACATCTAAAAGTGAAGACCTAACAGTCGTATTGTGTGAAAAAAACATGTGTAATTGTGTACATAAGTATATAGAAAGGTGTTTTTGCACATTTATCCTTTTCTAATCAAATACGAAAACTTTCTATTCAAAAAAAAAAATCATATATCAATATGTCTTTTTCTCATAATAAGCTGACACATGGTATTTTTCCTCAACCGAAAATAATAAATATGATCTATAAAATGCTTCTTACTCTCGTTATTACTCAGTGTATACTTTTTAGCAGAAAATAAGGCACCTCAGAAGAAGACAGTGAAGGACAGGTAATGAGGAAAGGGGCGCTGAACAAGAGGTATTTGGGTATTTCTCCGGTTAAGATGCTCAAATTCGGTAATCATTGCAATGACTGAAATGCAGTTCGAATGCGTAGGATAGGTTACGGTGTAGGTCTGCGTGATGTTGTGAGATAGATTGCAGGCCTTGGGCGTTGCCAGCAGAGGTCTTCCTGCAGCGCATTTGTCCAGCATCTCTCCGACGCGCCCAACAGCTCCCGAGGAGAGACATGTTTTGTTTGCCCCAGTTTCAGTCAATTTAACCGTGCCGCATGTAAGTTTGAGGGACGCATCTGTACCCTGATCTCAAAGCTGATTCTATTTTACGAGGGTTTGGGGGGCGTTTGAATTCACCTTGCCAGCGTTAAATGAAAGTGTCAGTTCGGCATATTTTTGTAGTGCATGTGGCCGCGAGGTTTCTCCCAGTAGAGTAGAATCATACTGTAGCGGAGGGGGGAATTCAAATTATCGCAGCCAGTGGCTGTAAACTCTCAAAAAATTTGCAAAAGCAGAGCACCTTTTATTTTTCCCGAGACGGAACCATACGACGATCGCACCAGGAAACGATGACAAGAGCTCACATACGGATAACCCGAGCAGAATGTGTCACGAGGTGTTCGATAGTGACTACCGTTGTTTCAACAGCAGCTGTCAATGACATTGCAGTAATTCTACAGATTTATAGACCTTGAATGAAAAATTCTGATATCAATATCTATGGTGATGGGTTTTTGGTGAACCATGTCACTGCTCGATAGTTTCACAGACGGGCCAGTGGCAGTGGAGGATCGTAGTAGTGGGGGGGAAGTGGAAGAAATCCTGTTATTATAACCTTATACTTCACTTGCTATTCGTGAGCACTATGTTTTCCTCTATTTTGCATATTTCAAGCTGCCAGGCTTATAAACGATGTTGATGCGAGTGTGTAGTGGACAAGAGCAGCTTACCAACCAATACATGAACAGCCTCTGCGATGCCCACAATTGAACGCGATGAAACAAATTAGAGCAGGTCCGCAGATTCAGACCACACTGGGAGCAACGTGGCCGAGTGGTCGCGTCTCCTGGCATGGCATCTCTTCCGCCGTTTCAAGAAAAGTGACCAGTCGTGAGCTCGTGAGCACGTAGTAGCGGGCGTCCGCCTGTCCCCCAAGTAGTACTAAACCAAATTTGACGCCTGCGCTGTCGTGTATCTATCCAAACAGTGACTGCCACTTTTCAAGCCAGACCAAAGATTAATTTATGATATTCTTAAATGGCTACTAGTATGTTGTAGAGTTCGACTTGGTGACAATATTTAGTAAATGGTGGAGGGAAGCGTGGGCATTAATCTTATGAGGTGTATGTCAGCATGATGTTCCATCATCGTCACATCTTCATACAGAGGTAATGTCAGATATTGAATGCCAGACATATATGTGGCAAAGAAAGTCTGCTAGGATGCATTATACTTGTAGAGACAATTTTTCTCTCTCTCTCTTCATATGACATCCATTTTTTTCTTCAATGCATGTAAGTATTTTTCTTTATTCTCCCTGATATGCTCTCTAAAGCAAAATACCTCGTGGAACTCTTAACTTCTCTATCATTCATAATCATTTGTAATTATTCTTTCTGTTTGTTGTTTGTACAAGCAACTTGTTATCTTCTGTTGTGGAGCTTGCTTCAAAGACCGAAATGAGAGGCGACTCAGACTGGTTGCAGTGACACAATTGTTTTTGTAAGAAGATGAAAATTACTCACAACGTTATCACAAACAAACAAACAAACAAACAAACAAACAAAAACTTCTGCATGTTACAACTCCTTGATTTCTCTGGTGTGATTAAAGAAATATATATATGTACACGTATGCATGATAGCTGGGTACTCACTGCTATGCTTACATTGTATTCCATGAAGGACATTAACCATATGCGAGGTATTTCGTGGAGAGCAAAGCGAGTAAGTGCAAATTCATGATCGAATACTGATGTGTGCAAGATATATATATATTTTCTTTTTGGTCTTTCCCTTTTCTCCTTGCAATTTGATTGAAGTCTTTGAATGAACTTGTGTGCATTACGTTATACTTTATTTCTACTTCTCAGACTTGGTGCGAAAGCATTGCTAAAGTCTGTATATATTTCGCTGCGCGATTGGCTCACACCAACGCCGTGTATCAAAGGATGAAACTGATTTGCATATTTATGTAAAGCATGTGATTAAAGATGATATTATTTCTGATATTGATGTATGATAAGTTGTATCATTTGTACAAACACAGAAAACAAAAAAACAAAGATATATATTGATTTATTTTTCAGTTTTCTTTGCTTCTTGAGTTTTTCAGTGTTGATGGCCAATGGCACAAGGAGATTTATGATAATGTTATGAAGATGACGAACTGAGAATGGAGGCAACATTGCAGTGCTAAGAATGTGAATGTCTATATGTAAATACTAGATTGATATGATTGAGAGAAACAAATATGTATCACAGAAATATGCAGCAAGACTATGTATTTGATAATATCCCCCTGAATTTTGCATGGTATTAATAGTTAGGTCGTAAATACAATCACCCTGAAATACTAGTCCACACGAGTCTGTATGTAATCTCATACTTATCATGAAAGCTTGTCGGTTGTAACAAAAACGAAAAAAAAAAAAGTAACATATTTACATTGGTATTTGTGCAATTCTGCATTTACACACATATAATTGTATATGTACAGGGAAAATGTATGTATATCTATTATCAAAAAAACAAATATCAGTATTTGAGAATATACTTAATCATTTCAGGTGAGTAATATCTGAGCAGCTAGCAGATGTAATCACATTATTTAGAAGATATTATACCTCTTTTCTTTTTTTTTCTGACACTGATGACTCCATGGAAACTAGAAGCAACTAGAAACTAGTTTTGTCATACAGAGAAGTCATATTTCCACACTTTCTGTGTTCAAGTTATGAAATATGTATGACAGCATGTGTTCTTGCTGTTTTTCCTGCCAAGATGTTAGGAAAACTTCCACCCACCCACACCCCCCCCCCCACACACACACACACTGCAAAAGAAGTAATGCTAAGTTGAATACATCTGTCAGACTAATGACCATCAAAATATTTGTTGGTCGTATATCGTATGGCTTGGCTTGTGCACTGTAAACTTTGCAAAGTGGAACAAAAGACATCCCCAAGAAAAAAAGAAAAGAAAAAAATGGTGTGGCCAGTAGGATCCATGCAGTCATAAACCTGAGGGAATTTCCCTTTTACACTAGATCGCATTTTGAATTTCCAGTCCTGTCCCAAGTTTCTCTTTGTAATAAAGAAAAGGAAAGCAGCACCTCTCTGGGTTACATTAATGGCAAACGAATCTATAAAAGTGGGTGGAAATTTTTACATTCCTAAGATTTTCACAGATTTATAGGGTCCTTTCTCTCTCCCCCCCCCCCCCCAAAAAAAAAAAAAATGAAAATATGCATTGCATCAACATGGCAACAGGAGCATAAAGTGCAAAGTGTCGCAGGATGTTGCTGTTCATCACTATTTAAAGCAAGAGCCGAATGTATTCATATCCACTAGGACTTCTTCGTAATCTCTACATTTTGGTCTACATGAAAAATATATATATCTATATAAATATATACATATATATACATATCTTATGTATACATATTCAGCGATATTTCAAATCTATAATCAACCAATGACATCACGTCTGTAATTTGGGAATCCCCTAGGAATGACAGTTTTGTAGATAATGAAATGATGCTATCGCAGTAGCCACATATATATTTATCTTCGAATGGTAAGAAGTGAACTTTTATGGTGTCGTACTGCTCACAATCCTACAGGGTTCAAGCTATCCAATCTCTGAAATGTGTAGCTCTTTGGAGTGTAGCATCATCCAGTATCATGGAAGATGGAACAGCATTCACAGAAACTTTCTTGCAACTAGTAGTGTGGCAAGCTTGCAGCAGTCGATACGTATCCACTGTACTTACGACGTACATATACCTCTCCAGGGACTTTTAGCCGTAGTGTTCATTTCCACTCCCGACGCGTTGCCATAGTGTATCATAGGACACGCAGTGATATTTGGTATGAACTGTATTCACGCCAAACCGACAATGCACAGTTGGACCAGACGATTTAATCTATAGTAGGCGTACATATATATATTATACGAGTGTAAAATAGCGCATTTAACATTGACAGGTTCTTTTTTTTCATGGATAGTTAATGCTTCTCTAAAGTGCATATTCACTTATACAGTACATTAGGTCTTGCTATTAGCATTGATCTCTTATTATCAATATGCAGGCAGATTGGCCCATCAAGTTTAGTATGTTACATTTTGACTTGGCACTTTGCAGGTAACCATGACAATACTTTTTGAAAGATTTGGATCTCACTGTGGACAGTAGCTAGCATCCACTATCTATTAAATCTAAGGGAAGAGGGGTAAGGTGTATTAGGATTATTTGAATTAAGGCATTGGCACCTATTCATTTCCAGTCTGATAATCACATTTCAATTGTTTGGGCCCAATTCACTAAATTTTTATGCTTCAGATTTTTGCACTATTGATGAGGAACCCAACTCTACAGATCAAATGAAATGAATGGAGTATTTGCCAGAACGAAGTTTTATGATGAAATAATTTTGTGTTTAGATTCTTATTTTTACTGCTTCCATGTTGTGTGCTGTGTACTCTTCTTCTCTTTGTTTTTAAAAGGTGAATTTGTGTTTTAGCCACTTCTATCATTTGCAAGCAAGAATTGTCTGTCCTGTGTGTCTGTGGTTTGTGTACATGTAGTTGTTTTGTTTTCTTCTCAATTCCATCTCATATTTCTCTGTTACTTGAAGATACAATGTATGCAATTTGCAGAGAAGTCGTGCAAGCTGTGTGGAAAACTCATGAGGAGAAGCCCATTTTCAAGTGAGAAGTAATTATTTTACAAGTGTGCTTTTTAAGATTTTGGTCATGCACCACACTAGATTTTTAAGACAAGAAGAGAGAGAATAGGTGACATGTTAGTGATGACACTTTGACAAGATAGGTATCTATCAGGGATAGTATTAACCAAATCATGTCACATTTGGAATTTTTTTTTTCATGGGATTATCAGCAACTTCATCTGTTTTTGCAGGCAGTTTTTGCAGTTGTCGGTGAATTCGTAGACATACTTTGTGTATTGTACCTCATAATGATGCATGTATCTTGTGTTTATGTGTTGGGCGATATGTTTATACAGTTTGGTAGCTTACATATTCATCTCGTTTCATCCTCTCTCTCTCTCTTTTTTTAATGATTGCTCACTAATTATTGTATGTTGAATGCTACCAATTTTGATTTTAATATGAGACCCACCTTTTGTCATGTTCATTATTTTTCCTCCTCTGTCTGTACTGTTTAAATGTGGGCACCTTACTTTTTTGATGCTCACACGTTTGTGATCGTCCGTACGATTTGTTGGACAAATTGTGCCCACTTATACAACTGAGTTGCAGACATTTTGCTTTAATATTCTGTTTTGATGAAGTATTAACACTAATCAGTCATATCATGTTTGTTAAAATCAAGCAGTTGGGAGAAGCTTTGATCTGGTAGATCGGCTTCAGGAATTGGTTCTTTTTGTCGCACCGTAGGGACCGACAGTAATATCAGAGTTAACTATTGAGACCAATGATAATACAATGATAATGATATTCTACGTGTTTTAGCTGTCATGTTAAAAGTTGAGAGACGAAAGTTCATGACCCTCATGAAGAAGAACTTTGATTTGTATTTAAATGAAATCCTTACATGGATGTCTCGTACTTTTTGCCAAAACTGGATTTTTACGCAGACATGATTCTGGTATTGATGTGTACATATGTTACAGTGTTTTAATCATACCAATTCTTGCTAGTACATGCTATATGTTCAGCAATAAAAGCACATATTGACAATGAAATATCCAAGCTTCTCTGGATGTTTGTTTGTTGGTTGATTGTTTGAAGATATTTAGGCTGCTATCAGGTTTCTTAACACTATGGACATCATGATACATTGTAATGCATAAGAACTTGACCTAGTTGTAAAGTTTAGCAAGCTCACTCGGGTCTTACACTGCCCCTCAGTTTCAACAGAATGGCCATGGTGACACAATATGGATTAGGAGATTAGATAATCTCTATTCATTTTATGATTAGATTCCAGACATCTGTGCCAGTGATGGAAGAAAGCTCTCCAGAAAGCACTCCAAAGTCAAGACACCAACACTGCATGCTAAAATTACTAGAGAATATGATAGTATTGTAATGGTGATGATGGTGATGATGGTGTGATGGTGATGATAGTGATGATGGTGATGGTGATGGTGGTAATGATGGCGATGATGGCTATGATGATGGTGATGGTGTCGATGATGATGATGATGATGAGTGATGGTGATGATGATGATGATAATAATAATGGTTATGTGGAGATGATGTGGTAATGATGAGATACATTGTGAGAAAGACATGCTGTAAGAAACCAATCTAAAATGCTTCTGATTGATATATAAACTTGACCACAATATCCTGATGTGCAATGTATAATGGGATCGATCCATCAGGTAAACTTTCTAATTACATTGTATTCAACAATCAATCGGCTGAATGAAGACTATTTATGTGTACTCTTAAAATTACCTGGGACATTGTCAAAATGGGTGCGCTGACAATTCCCTTCCACCCCAACCGAAAGACATACCGGTACGTCAAATTTACACCCAGACAGCTGCACTCACAAAATCATGCACACAATTCAATGCTGCACAAACTATCATTGTACAGGCAAAGCACAAGAAACTGCACATGCGGTCATTTTATCACAAATGTTTCACACACTTAGAAAGTGTAACATTCATGTTTCTGTTTTATTTCAATCCAATACACTCATTTTGCCAGTGCAGTATAGTATATACACAAAGGGATGCATTCAGTTCCAAATTTCCAAAACATTCCAGAGCGGTCTAGAGTGTACCTCTGGTTGGGACTGAAATGCTTCCAGAGCGAACCTACCAGAATGAACCGTGCCCAGAAGAGTACAATGCAGGACCACCTCATGATGTGGTCCAGAACATGCCAGAGTGAACCATGTTGGGCCAGAAAATGGGACTGAATGCAACTGTGCCAGAGCGAACTGTGCCATATCGACTTCGTATGTATTCACATTGAAATACCTACCGGTAAATGTTTTAGCGTAAAATTTTGAAGTATAAACGCATATATTTTCATAGAGAATTATTACAGCTGCTGTCTTGATAACTATTATTTATCTTGCCTGAAATGAAATAATATCTACTTGAATATTCATCAAAATATTTTACTCTTACACTAGTCATATACTTTGTCACCTAGTGTTAAATTTGACCTAATAAACTATGAGCACACACAAATTCTTTTGCACAAGTAGGTACACTACAGTACCATCCAACAACAAGGGCCCACATGTAGCTTACAATACAAGTACCTAAATTGACAAAATAATTACTGTATAAACACACTGTATATTCAGAGAGTCTAATATTTCATGAATAGGGATTACCAGACAATTTCATTAGTGGTTAATTCACGATCATGGAGTGCAGTACTAAACGAAGAATGGATGTGTGCACTTCAAAATCATGTCAGGATCAGAGTCAATATTTTCATGTTTTTAAATTTGTGAATCAGCATGCAGGTCATGAAATTCACGAATATGAAAACTTTACAAAATATATAAGGCGTATACAGTACCCAGTATGGGCTTACATTCCATCTTTTCTTATGAATGCTCCATAAGCTTGCACGAAATTTCACTTATAAGAGCGAAGCGTGCTTCGGAGGTACCCTTGTGGTGCATGGGACTTGACACTCCATGAACCATTCCAAGCCATGCCACCATCTTAGTTGTACCATCTGGATTGCTCTGGTTCACTTTGGCACAGAATGTTCTGGCACGGTCCACTGCAGTTAGGATTAAACACATTCATAGATGACACTGAGGATCACACTGCAATTTTTTTCCTTTTCCTTTCTTTTCTTTTCTTTTTTGTTGTTGTTGTTGTTGCAACAATTACTCTTGCACATATGCCATGGCCTAGGTAAATCAAGAATCACAGACTGATGATTATGACGATGATTTGTAATCTACATTGTACCTTGAACGATAGTGGCAGTCATTTATTTGTTTAACACACTGCACATACTGCACATACCTGAGATCTCGAGGAGATAGTACATGTGTAGTAGAATTCTACAGCAACCACCTATGACAAAAATATGTGACACATTGTCACAAACATACTTCCTGATGGACAAGACACTGTTTTCAACAAACAGTGGCCTGCTCAAAAGAAAACATATAAATTGTCTGCAGACTGTTTAATTAGTGGAATGTGCTTTTTGTAGGACGAGAATATTCTAACTAACATACCAAACATGAAAGGAAACATGCATTTATCCATATTATATGATACATGTACCATATCATAGTCCCAGCCTGCACCAGTGTCACAGTGGGGTTCCATATATCAACACCTCAGCTGCAACTATTCATGCAGAGAACTACATAAACTGCTGATGAAAAATTTCTAGCACTTTATTCTTGTTAGCAATATTACAAATAAGAGTTGAAAGAAATGTGGCAAAGCCATACAACTGAACATCTGATTCTGATGTGCACAAGATGTTACATGCAACTTAAAGCTACAATGTATTATATCCATATTTCATTCCAGTCAGCCCTAAAATTCACTATATCAGAATTAAAGGGAGAAAATATTTCCAAAAGAAGAAATTTCACTAACATCCTTCATATTTCTGCTGGCAGGTGTTCACAAAAATAGGAACACAATTTTGAAATTAGTAAAAAAAAAAAGAATTAATTAGACAAGGTTGGTATGAACTGTATAAGCTGTTATTTTCGCAAGGGTTTAATTTTTGTGAATTTCACAAATCATCGTTGCACCGCAAATTTAACAACACATGAAAATGTTTCCATGAGCTGGGCTAATACTGCACTTACGACAGTTTTGGTGTCAATTCACGAAAACAACATCTCGCAAAAATGTATGTGACCTCCTCATCAGCAAAAATAACAGCTTTTACAGTACCGGTACACTACTCATCCTGGTAACATTCAAACACACCACCCTGTACTTCGCAATTCTTGTAAAATGTTTCTTGTCGTTTCCCTAAAAGTCATCATTTATAACTAAAAGGAAATCAAAATCTTTGGCATTTTGACTGTCAGGCATTTTCTTCAACCATCCATTCTTGGTGTCTCTGGGCGGCAGTGCAGAAATTCAATGTGCACACATGAAGCACAGTCAGACTTGTGATATCTGGTCCACAGCACGGCTTTGCGGTGTCCACTCTAGCATGCACTGTACAGGTGTATGTCTGATTTTACAGATTGCTCTAAACAAGAGCCTGCAACTGACATGACGGGTAACACAAAATGAAAAGGAAATTCCCATGTTGATATTATGTTGCTTTGTACTCTACTTGTGCTTTGCTTAGTGTAAATTTACCTGATTTTCATTTTTGTCAAATATTTGGGCACGGACAGAACTCTTTTTGCCAAGAAGGACATGCATAAACCTATTACTCTTTATATGCCCAAGAGCATGTTTGGGGGAAAAAAGGGAGAAAAATCAAATTTGGTGACTTATTGTGTACAAAGAAACAGAAAGCTGCTGAGCTCCTTCATCACACAAAGATGCCAATTTGTCTTGCTCTCTATATTTTATAACAGTTCATAACTTTTATGTGCCTAATTTTTTTTTTTCTAAAATCTTTAATTAGTCACTTCCCTGATTTTTCTTTTGTCATACAAAGCAGTATGATATCAGGGTGGAATTTCCCTTTAACCCCTTCCCTGCACAATTCTGCATTCCGAACAGATTTTGCACATGATCCAGCAGGTTCTCACAGGCAATAGATTTAGTGATCATCACGATTTGACTGGAATCCACTCGGCAGTCTTGCTCCGCAGTAATTTGCCGCTTCATCTCCTACCACCCAGGGTTCTTCCCCCAGTAGTCCTTCCACCCACTGTGCGACCACCGCTGCTGCCACCACCACCACCACCACCGCCTCCAACGGCTCCCCCTCCCGAACCACCACTTCCCCCTCGTCCGCTGAACTTGACAGCAGCGAGGAGTATTGCACCGAGCAGAAGTCCCCTCATACCGAGCAGGAGTCCGGCCAGGATGAAACCGACGGTGACGATGGGCTCGATGGTGGTGGAGCCGAGGTTCCATCGAGGAATGCCCGCATCGAGAAGCTTCTGGTTCAAAACCTGGAAGATAGACACCTGCTGTCCTCCTCCTCCTCCTCCTCCTTCTCCTCCTTGGTAACCGTATCCCTCCGGCCCCTGGTCTTCATCATGACGGATACGTCCCTGAGAGAATTGAAACAAACAGGAGTAAACCACAACTTGTAATGAGGATGGGTGGAAAGGCATAGAGTACTTTCCACATGGTAAAAAGCTAACTGAATATACTGTCTGAATGGCATTTCTGCAAATTAGGTTCATACAGGACTGCCTTGATATGAATTATTTTAATTTTTATGGAATTTTCTTTACACATCAAGATATTTGAATCAAGTCAGTTGTAAATTAGTCCAAAAGTAAAGAGTGAGAGGAATTCATGTGCAATAGCAAGGGTAGTGCAGTCATGCTCTCCTAATAAATGTAAATACAAATTGCAATAATTTAAATCCTTTATCCACGTCATCTTGATCCTGGATGTGTTGTTTTGTTTTTTCTCACCTGCTCAACAACACTGTCAAATTTTACCACGGTGTTTACTGTCAACATACACATATACACACACACACACACACACACACAGATTCATCTTTAGAGAAACCACAACTACTGTCCGTTTGTTTGTTTTTGTTTCTTTGTGTGTATTTGTGTTTTAGAAACTAGTGTTAGAGTCAAGAGAGAATGGACTCGTGATCCTACCATTGGCATTCGTCTTGATGAAGACGAGGACGATTCGTTTCTTCGGGCTGCTTGAGCACGAGGATCATCATCAGCAACGATTTCTCCACTGGCTAGGATCCGAACCATCGTTCCATATGTTGTGCCTTTCAAACACTTCTACGTTCCTCAGGAGCGCACTTTGTAACACGAACAACCTGACGAAGTTCAACGGTACTAACAGTGTTAATTCTGCTCACATCAATTACAACTACTGGGACTACACACTAGAAGACAGGTGGAAAGGGCAGTTTTTCGTTCGTGCTAGTAATGTCTAGCGTCCAACTCACATTTATGACAGTGTGCTTAACAAGATGTAACAAGGGTCCATTTCCCCGTCGTGTCACACAAAAATGCAAAAATGATTGTTTCCCTGAATCAAAGTAAAACCATCAACTAACAGTACACGAAGTTGATTGGATTAGTTGATTAATCTGACGCGTACGTGTACATGTTACCGGTACCTCAAGCACCAAAATAGTCTCCTTCGCAGCCTGCAGTGTCTTATGGTCGGTAATTTGCTGAAGACTAGCTACAAGTATCTCCTCCTCCTCCTCCTCCTCCTCCTCCTCCTCCTCCTCCTCCTCCTCCTCCTCCTCCTCCTCCTCCTCCTCCTCCTCCTCCTCCTCCTCCTCCTCCTCCTCCTCCTCCTCCTCCTCCTCCTCCTCCTCCTCCTCCTCCTCCTCCTCCTCCTCCTCCTCCAACCTCCTCCGCCTCCTCCTCCTCCTCCCCCTCCGCCTCCTCCTCCTCCTCCTTCTTCTTCCTATGTTCTTCTGATCTTCCCTTCTTCTTTCTCCTCCTTCGTGTCTCAAGTTCCCCCTCTTTCTTCTCTGTCAATACGAACCGACAGCACAAACGTGTGGTTAAAAGGTCCTACGGTATCGGTGGTTGCTTTATTTAGTATGAATGGTTCGAAACAACTGATGTGACAATCTCTTCGAAAAGATTTTCCTTTATTTTCTTATTAGACCTGGAGGGTTTATGGTTAGTTTTCCTCTTTTTTCAAAAAATCTTAGATCATGTATTCTTATACTTGCGTGGAAATCACACTCAGTTTCTATTTTTTCATACTTTCAGTAGGCCTATAACATTCCCTGATCATGCCATGATCAATTGCAGTTTGCTCGAGTGAATCTGTGGTGGCTGGCAATCACACTGTCAGTCTTCGACCATGGTCTCTTGAATAACGTCATCGTTGGTTTATGACCTTTGAGTCGTATCCGGGCACTTACCCCCTGGGCAACCACCCTCCGGATAACTGCCACCCGGATAATTACCCACCAGGTCTATTCCCCCTTAGGGCAACTACCCCCCGGACAACTACCCTCCTAGGGCAATCACCCTCCAGGGCCATTACCCCCTAGGACAACTACCACCCGGTCATCTACCCTCCTAGGGCAACTACCCCCAATGACAATTACCCCTAGGACATCTACCCCCCAGATAATTACCCCCTTGGTAACTACCCTCTGGATGACTACCCCCCGGATAACTACCCCCCAGATAACTACCACCCGGATAGCTACCCCCTGGATAACTACCCCCCGGATAACTACCCCCTGGATAACTACCCCCCGGATAACTACCCCCTGGGTAACTACCCCCCGGATAACTACCCCCTGGATAACTACCACCCGGATAACAACTCCCCGGATAACTACCCCCCGGATAACTACCCCCGGATAACTACCCCCCGGATAACTACCACCCGGATAATTACTCCCCGGATAACTACCCCCAGGATAACTACCACCCGGATTACTACCCTCCCCTTAACCATACCCCGAACCCCCCCCCCCCCGCCCCCGAAAGTTACCACCCGTTGTAATTTTTCCATAAGTTCATAACACCATATCAGAAGATGCACCTTTCTCTTACACTGTCATCATTTACTCTTTTGGCTTGTCATTTTCTACCGTTATAACACATTAGACGATAAACATAAGAAAAGGAGAGTTGATTGCACTGCAATTCATATTCCCTTAACATTAGCGAGTCTGATAGGATCCGGGCACGGTTTTATAAAAGTTATCAGTCCTGATAAGTTGTCAGTTCCACACAATTACCAATCGTTGTAGGTCGATCAAAGCAGGTCCATGGTAACAAGTCAGTGACTCGAACTTATCAATCAAGCAGAACCCATGGTTTTATTGAAATTATTAGAGACTAACAAGATGTCATAACTGGCAACTTTTATCAAACGGTGCCCTAATCTGTCATAAGAGTAAAATTACAGCTTGTTTTACATACAAGTAGAATTGTGCTAGTTTTCAAATTAAATGTTCTCGACACTGAAATCAAGTTCAAATATAAGTTAGTCTGATTAGAAAGAGTAAAATATTACGAGTTTAACGGTATTTCTTTTTTTCTTTTTTTTTTCTTTTTTTTTTTTTTACAAAACACCCCTAGTTGTTAACGAAGTCTTTTGTCCTCCACCCTCTTTTTGAATAGATCTATAGAGAGTTGTAGTTGACAGAATCCTTTTTGCATTATAGGGCTGCTCTGTTTTATCCCGGCCATTTCAAGAGTATTTTTTTTCACAAAAATTTGAAACCTTCTTGGAATAACATGCTCTTTAATATTTCGTAAGGGGTTTCTAATTATCTCATCCAAAAGATGTTTAAAACCTGAAGTTAGGTATCGACTAAAACCAGACGATATGAAAAAATGTTGGGTTTTTTTTCCAATTCAAATAGCAAACGTTGTTCGAAAATAAAAATTTTCTGGGGGAGAGTTACTGTAAGAGGGGTGATTGGTTGGAGCCTAATTTTAATAAGGAGTAATTGTCAAGGGAGGTAATGCTCCGCGGTGATCATACCAAGGAGGTGACAATCTCTTCCCACATCCTTGATAAGTACTAGTTGTTAATGCCCAATGATGCAGTAGGGCAATTCTGAAATGAGCGTTAACGGTATAACAGTAAAATAGTTACAAAATTGATGAAACAATGCAAAGAAAGCAAATTAAGACAGAGACGAAGTACACAAATAAAGATACAGTGAACTCCCGTTACAACGAACACGGTTATAACGAAGTTTCGTTATAACGAAGCAAAACTTCTGGTCCCAAAATTATCGCCATTAAAGTCTATTGTACAAAATTCGCTTATAACGAAGACGGTTATAACAAAATTTTCGTTACCACGCAGTCTTTTCTGAGCGCCACTGACAAAGAAAAACAAAAGAAATGTGCTTCTTTACAACGAAATGCGGATCGCATTCGAAAATGCGTAGCGGAACAAGCATTTTTATAGCGTCTCTGCATGCATGAGCGAACGCTTCACATCATTGTATGTTCACTCCGTGTATCACGCACAGTTTCCGAGGGGAACTTGCGTTATTGTAATACAATAATCTGAATTCAGATAAGGTTTGTTTCATTGTTCCGAAGTCCTTTGATACAAAACACACAGATTTTGATACAACTAAATGTCCGTAATAGTTCGGAAATGAAATATTAAGCACATTTTGGCGTTATTCCAAAGGTTCGTTAATCCCATGATAAAATATGATTCTTATTCTTATTCTTATACGGTTCGTTAGTCCGAAAATGATAGGAATTCAAAACGTTCGTTAATCGGAACATTACAAAAAGAATCGTTAATCCATGGTGGAAAAAGGTGAGTACACTAACAAAACTTAAGAATTAAAATCCTTATAATCGTCTTACGATAAATAAATCTTCGAAATAACTAACCTGTCTATTTTTTTTTTCATTAACAAACTTTCTTCGGAATAACGAACCTTATTTCATTTCGGATGAAAAAGCCTTCGGAACAACGAACTTTCTGAATAGTGAACCTTTCTCATTTTTTTTTTTTTTTTTGATCTATAGTTAACCTTCAGAATGACGAACCTCATTTCATTTTCAGATCAACGAACCTTCGGAAAATGAACAATATATCATTTTAACTTAAATTATGAACTTTCGGAATAATGATTCTTCGGAAATGCGAACCTTCAGATAAACAAACCATCGGAATCCCGGGAATGGCAAAACTTCGGAACAAGGAGCCTTCGGAGTAACGTAGTTAAGTTAAAAAAAAAAATAAAATAAAAAAATAAAAAAAATAACCTTTGGAATATCGAACTGTAACCAAATCCTACACCGTCATTTTCTACACATGTGTGACAACACAAACAACTTTATGCTCTTTTTAAAATGTAATATTTAAACGAAATTAAAAAGGTACTCTCCCATTTCACATAGCTTTCCAGCGTATGATGACGATTCAACAAACAGACATTTATTCTTATGCGTGGTTTCCTTCTTTTCGTTATACATTGCATATTATTATAACGACATTTCGCTAAAACGAAAAAACAAACAAACAAACAAACAAACAACTGTCGGTCCTGGGCATTTCGTCCTAACGGGAGTGCACTGCACATAAACACACACGAGATAAATCCCTTGTAATGAGAGAAAGAGGAAAGGTGAGTAATGAATGACAGGAATAGACTACCTTCACGGTACATGGTCAGAGAAAAGCGAGAGGGAAGAGGAAGATGATGGGTCAAAACCAGGGCACGTGAGGTATGAGATATAAGCTCCTCAAAATAAAGAAGTGTTACATGGAGTTGTGGTAAACGATAGACGATTGTGGTTTTAAAAAATGCTAAAAGTGAAGTGTAACATTTCTTCAAAATGTCTTTAGTTCAATTGTAAAGGCATTCAAACTTAAAACTTCTTTTATACTACTATCAAGAGAAATCCGAAATTTCGGAACAGTAAAAGAAAATACAGATTTAGCGAAAATAGTTTTGGTTAAAGACATTGACATTTACTGGATTACCGGGTAGGATATGCAGGGACAGTTTCCTTTTTGATGAACATAGAGTCAAAATACAGAAGGGAGGAATTAAGCTTGTACATAAATCGTCCTAAATGCAAACGATACATATCGTAAATCCTTAAGATGTTGTTTTCATAAGATGAAGTATCAGTATGGCATCTCCGTGATTCCTGGCAAATGATACAAAGAACTTCGTTTCCTGTAGTAATAATATTCTTTTTATTAAAAGTAAAAGTTGGGGGGGGGGGGGGGGGGCAATGACCCGGGAGGTAGTTATCGAGGGGGTAATTGATTGGTGCACTGTCCTGGGGGTAATTTTCCTTTTGATAGTTATATAGGGGAGGGGGAGTTATAGGCCTACTTATCCGGGGTAATCATCCACGGGAAGTTATCGGAGGGGGTAGTTATCGGGTGGAAGTTATATGGGGTCTAGTTATCGGAGGAAGGGGTAGTTAACCTGGGGATAATTATACTGGTGGTAATCATCTGGGGGGTAGTTATCCGGAGGGTAATTATCCGGAGGGTAATTATCCGGGGGGTAGTTATCCGGGGGGTAGTTATCCGGGGGGTAGTTACCCAGGGGGTAGTTCTCCGGGGGGTAGTTACCCAGGGGGTAGTTCTCCGGGGGGTAGTTACCCAGGGGGTAGTTCTCCGGGGGGTAGTTACCCAGGGGGTAGTACTCCGGGGGGTAGTTATCCAGAGGGTAGTTCTCCGAGGGGTAGTTACCCAGGGGGTAGTTCTCCGGGGGGTAGTTATCCAGGAGGTAGTTATCCGAGGGGGTAGTTATCCAGGGGTAGTTATCCGAGGGGTTGTTATCCAGGGGGTAGTTTTCCTAAGGGGGAATAGCCCTGGAGGGTGATTGCCCTAGGAGGGTAGTTGTCAGGGGGGTAGTTGTCCTAGGGGGTAATTACCCTGGAGGGTAATTGCCCTTGGAGGGTAGCTGTCCGGGGGGTAGTTGCCCTAGGGGGGAATTTTCCTGGGGGGTAATTATCCGGGTGGTAGTTATCCGGAGGGTGGTTTTCCAGGGGGTACTGTTCCTAGAACCCCTTTGAGTACATCTTTTTAGTTTGTTTACATTTCTTTCTCTCTCCATTTTTGAGAGGAGCAAATTTCATAGGTTTTATCTGTAACTTTGATACTTGAATGAGAAAACATCCAAATCTGCAGGAAAAGATGATATCTATGATATGCAAGTGCAAAGTACCAGTACATTGCGTTTGTTTATCTGATTGTAATCTCAACCAGCACGGCTATAGTCGGACATATTAGTTTTAAATGCTACACGTTTTCCACACTATTTTCTCAATACATGCGCAAAGCATTTCATGTTTCCTTCTGCAAACTCATACTTGTGTCAGACATGTATCTCTAGCATCCATGAAAACGTTTTGGGTTTTTTTTTCACAAAATTAATGACTGAACCTAATACGCTGATCTGAGCCCATTGGGTCATGACATGTGTTTGTCAGTAAGAATGTTATTTTGTTATGTTTGTTGTTCAGAATGTTGACTGTGAAGCACGTAAACCGAGCACCCCCATTTGATCGTATTATATATACAATTGGCAGATATATAATTATGTACATAAGATATGATGTAATATATATATATATATATATATATATATATATATATATATATATATATATATATATATATATATATATATATATATATATGTATATATATATATGTATATATATATATATATATATATATATATATATATATATATATATATGTATATATATATATATATATATATATATATATAAAATGTGTGTGTGTGTCCCTTTATATACTTAAAGCACAATGCATGTTCTCAGCAAAATGGTCTCTTATGATACGAATTTTTTCCACCCATCCTACATCCCATCTTTACCCGTATTACATTCACATACACACACACGCGCACGCACGCAAACTCGTTTTCCTTTAAACGATATTAATTAAATTCCATTCATAATACCAAAGACATAAATTCAAACTGATATTACTGTACACAGTTGTAACATTTCATCATTTGGTCACAATGGGCAAAAATATTTCCACACGCACACACACGCACACGCACACAAACATACTCACGCACACACACACACACAAATGTCATGCATGCGCACTTTTTTTTAAACAGAAATACAAGACTCGAATAAAATTATATTCGTAGGAATGTCAGCGAACCTTTTAATAAGGCGGCTTCCAGTGCATCGGTTTCATCGAGATTTTTCAGGAAAGACATTGGTCGTCTGGCATTTTAATTAAAAAAAAAGTTGTATATCATGCAAATCAGATAAATTGATAATGACATCGCCTCACTGCTATCAAACTGGTTTATAGCGGAAATTACATAAAATGGTAATTTTTAGTCAATGGCTGTAATTCTAACTCCAGGAAAACCATAGTTTCTTAATGTTTACAACTCTTCAATAACTTTATGCGTTAGAATAAGCCTGTATCCAGATCAATGAGAGACTTGGAGGGAAATGGCATGATCACTTTTTCTCATTTACATAAATATGGACATGACATAATCGAATAACTGCGTATAGATAAAAGTGCACGAGACATGTAAATATTCCACAGCGTTATGTTACATCCTAAAATGTGATAAAATTATTTCTTCTGTTCCTTTTTGCATGATTTAACGTTCACACTATAGTGATCTAAAATTTGATCACCATCATCGGATCATTGAAGAGCTGAAAACAAGCTTTCAAAGTGAACAAATTGATAGAGAATTCAAATGCATCATACACACAAGATTGAAATGTTCCACATGACGTATCGCAGTTTAAAACATCTTCTATATATTAAAAGAACAGCTGACAAATAGATACAATTTTGTGTGTGTGTGTGTGTGTGTTGTTGCTGTTTTCTTTTGTTTTTTCAGGCCGTTCATCGTGATCTACTTTGAAGGCTTGCTAGTCCTGATCGGAATTTAGGAGAAACAAGAAATAAACATTAAAAACAAACAAACAAAACAGAATATTGATCACAGCTATAGCACCGACACTGTAGTTATACAGTATAGAGTCTTCATACTTACTGTCATACTCGTTCTATACATGACACAAAACACCGACAACAAAATTACAAAGAGTCTTTTTTTTTTTTTTTTTTTTTTGGTGTTACATCTCAATTGAATATGGACAGTGGAATTTCCAAATCATTAGATATCGATCATGATAATAATGAAAATGATAATGTAAATGATTAATGATAATGATCTGACTACGGTGATCAATTATGATAATGATAACGATAGATGAAATAAGCATTACATGAAATCTATACACAAGACTGCAAAACATACTGTTGAGTATCGTGGTTAACGGTGAATCACATATCACTGCGTCAACGATCGATGTCACTGAAGTAAAATCGCATCTTCAAGTGAAAGACAGTGGAAATATCTATTCGCCGAGTTTTTCCAACATGTCCATGTAACTTTTGCTCCATCGAATATATCTGCATTCTCTCATAGACAGGATAAACTCAGACAAATCCTGCCTCTCTACCTGAGGGAGCGGAGTGACAGACCGAGATGTGTTCGTTGAATCAGAGGTTTCATTCCAAACCACGCACTTGGTCACGAAGGCGCCTCCTTTCGTGTCGTCGTCGCTCGATTCACTGTGCTCGCGTTCTTTCGACACCATTTCGCCATCGTTCGCATGAACTCGAGCGGATTCGGGAGACGAGTCGCTAGCACGATCTCTAACGACAGGCTCTCGATCAAAGATGCTTTTTATCCGATGGCCGAGTTGGGCAACCGTTACATGTCCATCCCCTTCTTCGAGAACTATGTCTTCGTACAGACGACCGTGTTCTTGCGGGTCGAGTAGAAGGGCGGGAACTTCTTTTAATTCTGGACTGGAAGTAAGCGGAATGTCACTTGAATCGTCTGATGGTGCATTATATAGTGTGCTGGATTCTGAGGTTTTGTCAATATCGCTATTGTCAAGTTCGCTACTGACAGAACTGACATCTTTTCTCTCTGCGTTGAGCTTGTTGTCGGATGACTTGGTGCGTTCTTCTGTAGATGGATCGCCTTCTTTCACACAATCTTCATCACGTGTTGCAGTTTGGGAACCGCAGTCACCGTCTATCTTAGTGGCGGACGACGTTTCGCCGGCCATCAGCTCTAAGCCTTTGTACGCAGCTTTATTCCTCCTTGCGAGAATAGCAGCTCTCCGCTGCCGCCTTTTCATGTCTTGCTGTTTTAGTCGTTCCCGGCGCTCTTCATCCTCGTACCGTTTCATGTTCTCGTTGCGAATAGCTAGGGGTGTGATGAGTCGCACATCCTCCAGACCGTCCTGCTGGAAGCTCACGTTCTTGTTGCTTTTTGCGGAACCGCTAGGGCGTTGCCGTGGTGACAGAATAGACTTGAGAGGCCTCGGTTGTGTTTTCGGCACTTCGGAAGTCATTCCCAGACAGTAATCGCACAGACATTCTTCATCCGATTCAGAATCCGTGTCTAAACCCATTTTTAAGAACGGATAGTCAGCGAGGTTGTCGTCGTCTGGGACCCTCTTGCACGTGATCTTTGGTCGGTGTGTTCTCTTCTTTTTGACCTTGGTAATCTCGGACAATTTCTCTGTTACTTCGTCGAGTTTCGGCGACGCGATATTGTCTGTCTCTGAGTTCGACGTAACTTCCACAATTTTTTCGTCCCCTTTTGACTTCTCTGCACAATCTGTTTTGTCCGAGGACGTTCGCTTAAGCTGTTCTCGGCCTTTCTTTCTCTTCTTTTTCTCCTGTCGCGATCTCTTGCAGTTGCCAAGTTGTGGAAGTTTGGGGGTCTTTTCGATGGGAATGTTGGTCCTGTCTTTGATCGGCACGGCGTTCAGCTTCGGCAAGCGGTAATCTATGGTGTTGCTTTTGACCACGCCAGACTTCTTTATTTTGGAGAATGCGATTTTCTGTTTGTCGATGAAGGTCGTCACCGTTCTTCCGTTGCTCTCTGAGCGTGTCTGTTCCAGTGTTATCTCGACGTCGTTTTCATGAGCATTGTCCTCGCAGCTCGTTTCGTCCTCGGTCGACGATGAGAGTGAACGAACTTTTTGCCTTGTCTGTCGTCTGATCAGAACGCTCCCGCACTTGCCCTTCGTCAACCTCTGGTTGGTTTGCTGCCGAATCTCCTCCTGCATCACTCGCCACACCTTGGCGCTGTCGCGACTGTATTCGAGTCTAGTTCGGTCTTGGTCGACGACGTAGTCATCTCTGAGGTCGTAGCACTGCACCCTGGCCAACGGATGGGGCAACTTACAGACCTTGTCCTTCTTGTCTTCCCACAGGCTGCAGTCCAGGGCCGATTTGATTTTCTCATCGGAGATGCCGAGGGGACGGCACTTACTTGACAACTTCGAGGGTCGGGTCTTTTTCGAAGACGGTTGCGATCGGCGATGTTTCATCTCGTCTTTCCTTCCGCTCTTTCGCGCCCATTCTTCGTAGTCATGGACGGTAGTCAAGTGAGCTGGTTTCGACAGCGAGGAGAGGTAAATTCGATCGAGCGTTGTTTTTGTCTCCCGAATCTTCTGGAAGAATTCCCCGGTGAAACTTTCCCTGTCACGAAGGCAGCCACAGCTCGATGTTGACGGGTTCCAATTGAAAGTAACCGGTTCTGCGGCGAGAGGCATCTATGAGGAGAAAATTGGACACCACAAAATGAACATAAGTGAAAATGAACGAGTTACCTAATCTTGGGCAAGGCTGCACACTAACCCATTTCTTCTACTGGTCTGACATGTCCGTCGGTCCAGTATGTACCTAGTTTGTTTGTTTGTTTGTTTGTTTTCCCGCCATTTTTACTAGTAAATTCCCGAAAAAAAAAGTTACTGGTCTGACAGTGATTGTTATGTACTGGCCGGGGACCGTCGGACCAGTGCCAGTTTTTAGGGAATAGAATTATTTTCAATTTTTACTGCATAATCACCTGTTCTAATGACACCCTTGACAGTAAGCGGGGAGGTGTTATGATAGAAGAAACCAGAATTTCTCCTTTGTACCCATGCTCTGTGCCGCGGCGAAGCTTTGTGTGATCCATTACAGGTGTTAATTGCTATGACAAAGGAGGACAGCTCAGTTTAATAAGTATGCATCACTCCTAAATCATAACAAAGACTGCAAGCAGCAGTTCGTTGCCCTTTTCAGTACTTTCGGCAGCAATCTTTTTCAGTGTGCAAAGGCCAGGACACACGAAGAAAATCAGTAAACAAGAAGAAGGGACTGCGTTAAAAGTAAAATGCTTACAAACATTACAGCCAATTACTTTAATCCGAAATATCTAACATTCAAGCGCTGAACTTCCCGAATAAAACTATGACAAATGTGCCACAGATGGTTAAATGTAAACTTTTTATGAGATAAGCCCTATCTATATTTTATCTGTCTGTCATGGGGCATTTATAACAAGAAGATAAGAATTCGCTCCCTACAATATCACCAGCAAGCTCCGTACTGGATTTAAATAATAATGTCCTCTGCGGAGGTATGGCTTGCAACTGTTAAAATTAAACGCCATTTCTTTTTCCCAATATCAAACCTCTATGAAAGAGTGGCTTGGAGCATGGAACATTAAAGCCAGTGGAATAGTAAGGGTGCAATACTTAGTACTTGTCAGACTATATAGAACATACGGGATAGGCACAGACATGCAAGAAGAAACGGTGCAAGCTATTGTCTTTGTGAGAGAAACAAAAAGAGAAGAAAGTAGGACAGAAGAATGGAAGATCCAGACAGACCTACGGGGAAGTTTTTAAGCATTAGTAACCCATTACCAATGAATGCATTGTGAACGCTGTATAGGCAGACCGCGATTTCATTTCAAGTTCCTTGAGTTTTTCTGATTGTTAATACATCAATCGCTGTCAATTTCATTCAATTCAATTCGATTTGTGTCCATATAAAATTAAATGAATACAAGTGATGCATAAAAATTTGATATTTTGCATATTTCATGAATTGGAAATATATACAGTATGAAGAACAATGTTATATAGTACGTGGATATACGCCAAATATAGATCGACAGACACGATTTGAAATACACACACACACACACACACACACACACACACACAAAAAAAAAAACTTACTGAAATACAATTAATAGATTTTGGAAATATTTCTGCCGAATTCTCATGACCATTATCCTTGGCTCTGAAACGTTATCATGGGCATTCCATCAACTTTATTGTTCTCCTTCTTGTTTTTCTTTTTTTTTAATCTGGTTATTTGCTTCCTTCTGGCAGTCGCGTTTGTACAGTGCACTCCCGTTATAACGAACACGGTTATAACAAATTCCGGTTACAACGAAGTTAAAAATCAGGCCGCAACATTGTCCGCTTTGTATTTTGTTCGGTTATAACGAAATTTCGATACACGTATAACGAAAGAAAACTGCCGGTTCCGAGGACTTCGTTATGAAAGAACGGGAGTCTGCTGTACCTTCTAAGCGTTTTGACTTTGTTGATAGATTTACTATTACATGAATGAAATGAATCAACCATGGATAGCAGTATGCACCATGTTTTACCTGGAAACAGAATGATGTCTTTGTAATAGGAGTCAACGTAAAGTCGATTGACTTACATTAAAGTCACGTCCATAGAATGTTAGAATGTTTGAATAGTTAGATATCAGCATCCTGAATGTGATACTGCGAACTAAAAAGAGAAACGAGTGGAAAAAAAAGTCTTGTATCGTGGCAATTTGCATACTGTAGTTGGCAGAAAATTGTATTGAAAACAAATCATGGAATCAAATAAGTTTGTTTCAACAAGTGGTGAAACAGTTTATACGGAGAACATCGTCTTACCTTGATGATAGTCCAGTGGAAACTCTTCTAGTTTCGTTCCTAAGATCAACGAAGGTGGAAAAACAAATATTTCCGGGATTTCTACATCTCTGTATAATTTCTATGTGAGTTTTTAATGATTGCAGTGTGCAGAGGGAAGAAGTTGAACACACTCTCTCTGTGTCTCTCCAGGGTAACTGCAACTCGCCAGGGAGAGAATGCGCGCGGTCCTTCCAACATTCATCGACATCTCCGTAGGTTGTGTCATCGTTGCTAGGTGCACAAGTTCCTTGACTTCCACTTTTCAGAAACGCACTTCACCTTAAGCTGCCCATCTCGTCCATCAGGAGGAGGATACAATGGAATGTCAAGGATGAGGAGACACTTCAATAGGATCACGGTCATTAACATCGCAAGACAAAAGATCACCGACACTGCCGTGATTAAGACTATTGAAAGCGCGACAATTGCTTGACGAGCAGACGACCGCCGACACAGATTGACTGACTTGCGGGGACAATGGGATCAAGAACTCAATCAAGGAAGGAACAACGACCCTGTCTCTAAAGATCAGGAGGAGGTAGATCACCTAATCACCGGCCGCATACTTCAAGTAGAAAATCGCGTTCGATTCTTTCCTATAATAGGATCATTAGTGATCACTCTGCTTTATAATGTACAGTGTTTCAATTGATTCACTTCGGATATAAAACGGTGTGACAGGTATTGTTATACTTGATTGAGGATCAGTGACAAAAGCTGTGTAAGGCAATTATTCTGTGCTTACACAGGATTGGAGTGGACAAATTGACGGACAGGAAATGCGAGGTATGGTTTGACTCGCTCAACTTGTTTAAAGGATACCACGGCTTACAGTTGTCTAACATTTGGCCGAAAATCATGGATTTCAGGGGTGGGGATGCCGTCAGTCAGAAAAAAAAAGTTGATATGATAGTAACTCTTGCTGGAATGGCAATTGTCATGATAATGACAAGAATCCAGCTTCCTGATTGGCTGTTGTTATTGGAAGTTGCCACTTAAGCAAGAGTTGCCATCCTAAACCTCTTTATGAAATGGGGCCCAGTCTTTCGGTAGAGATCTGTCAGACGATTGTCTTTATGCACGGGCGCCCTCTGTGTTCATTTTTTTTTTATTTTTTTTTTTTTATACGCGCTTGGTAAAGCGTTGTTGTTAAAAAAAAAATGATCAAAATAAAACTCTAGTCTAAACAACGACGGGCAGCACAAAACATACAAAAGTGACTCAAGAAGTAGAAAAAAGAGAAATGCAGAATCGAGTAAATGAAACCAAAAGTTTGCACAGCTATACCCTGCACATTAAACATTACTATCGAGGTACTTGTGTGGAAACAAGCACTTGAAATTATCCTTGAATCTCTGAATCAGTGACAGATTTAGATTTAGGATGTTTTATAACTTCTTTTCTCCCTACTTACTAAGTGAACCCTCCCCCATTTAGGAGATCAAATTGGCGTTGATCTTTCCATATATAAGCTATCATCATGACAAATGCTCATAAGCTTTTCATCGTGGCTTTGGTCATAATTTTGGTGTCCATTCGTCCTACGAGACACATCATTTTTACTTAAATGATAATTATGAGAGAGAGAGAGAGAGAGAGAGTGAGAGATAAATATATATATAGGGAGAGAGAGTACTAATATCACCACTATGATAGGCCTACTGCAACAACGAAAGTCTCTACAACAGTACATTATATCAAGTATAGGAAATGCCGAGCGTTTCCTCAATACAATTAAGTGTACTGCTAAGTCGGATCATCAGTGCATGACGCACGAGAATTTTCCAGTTCCTACAATGGACACATTGCTTTTTTAAGTGTGCGAAATGATATCAAGGAAGTGATCAAATGCACATTTATTAACAACAGCATCAATCAAACAAACAAACAAACAAACAAACAAACAAACTATGTGAAAGTTATCTCGCTCATATCTGTACACATTATACATTCACGACGAAATGCGTGTTAAGGGTGCTATAAAAAGTGTGTGAAAATGATAAGGACGGTGGTGATATAATCAAAGATCCTCAATATAATACATTGCATGTAAACGAATGATGCTTATTCTGATGCGCAGGGTAAATAATGACATCTAGTTCAGCCTCGTCTGTGAAGTGAACTTTCGAAACTGACTTATGACCTGAACTAAAGTTATCCGACAGCATTAAAAATGAAATTTTATTTCATTTTACCAAACAACAAAGTCACATCTGTCACTCATCTTGCAAGCACCAATATCTATAAGTCTCCAACAATCACCTGTTCTTATTGTTGTTTTTATCACGCAATATTATTATTATTATCACAATCATACTATTGTTGTTGCTTTTCTCACGGTAGTTTCGATAAGAAAGGTACATCTCGATAGAATGGACGATCCATCTTTTAAAGTGAACAACCGTTCATACAACTTTTACTGAGTGCCAAAATTGACTTTAGAAAATTTGTGTATAGGCATGTAAATAAAGTAGTGTAAGATGACTATGTGTAAACCAATTGGAGAAATGTGAAGGTTTCATTAGAATTGAAAAAAAAAATGGAGTTAGATTATTGATGTCATCGTCTCACAAGCCTTCAATTAACATTCAGTCAACAGTTTGCTGATTTTCTTTTTTTTTTGTTCTTTGAGTTTCTTTAAAGGAATAGTATAGTTTTGATTGAGACCTAATTTCGGGTTTGTAACTTTTTTTTTGGTGAGTTAATGAGAAACCTCTTATGAAATATGAAAAACATGTAATTCTATAAGGAATTCAACGTTTATTTGATGAAAATTGGTTTTGAAATGGCTGAGATATATAAAAAAAAAGAGCAATTCTAATAAAGTGTGGGACCCACACTTTATTACGATCGCTTTGCTTTACTTTGTTTTTGGATGTTTCAGTCATTCCATACCCGATTTTCATCAAATAAACTTTGAATTCCTCTTAAAATGGTATGCTCTGTACTATATATCATAAGTGTTTTCTGGGCATCTCGCAAAAAGTTAAAAGCCCAATTTTCATCTCCACCAATACTGTATCATCCCTTTAAATTACAAGAAGGTTAAGTTTCTCTCGTCGGTTAATTAGTCTGGGCTGATAATTCAAGAGTGAAAATGAATTGCAGCATACACTGAAATCATTGTTTCTATTTATATAGGACTATAATTAACGCAAACCATGGCACCCAGCATGATGGTAAATCAAAAACGATGAAATCAATACTAAAACCAACACGCCTTAAAGCGGTTTAAAAACAAATGCAAAAGAAACGTGGGAAAAAAACAGGGAAAATGTCTTTTTGCTCTGTATGATAACTAATTCTCTAAGTGAATAAAGTTATAAATCATTTGGTCGTCTCTAGAGATGTTTTAACTGCTCAAAATATCAGGTATGGGATGTGGGTCATGCAGTGTTACATCATAAGGATTTTAAGATGTGGACATTATTGACGACCCCATTCCTCACTATATGCGATTTTAGTTGAAAATGATTTGAAATGTATCTTTCAAAATGGAATGATAACCACACACATTACTAATCACACGAATCGTAAGAAATTTTACGAAATAAATCGTACATTCACTTCTCATAATCGTGAAGGAACATTGGTTCTTCATTTCTACGCAGGTCAGAATTATGACAAAAATAAGATACTTTTCTAGGTTTTACAGGCCACTATATACGATTGTGTGGACATAAAAAAAACCCAACAGTTTTTTTTTTCTATACAGATCAATAGGGCCTAACTGCAAGAATATAGGCCTACTGTGCCTGAACATAAACTGTCGTTTGCCTGCTTGTTTGTTTGTTTTCTTCTCATAATCTAATTGATCTTAAACACCATAATGGTATCGCGGCTTGTTTACCTTACTGTTATAAATATTCACGCCATATAGGCGGACTGTATAAGCATAACGTGATACGAAGATCAATCTCGGAAATTCCCTGGATGTGATCATGATATAAGTTGCGATTGAATTGTTATTGAACAACAACACACGGCATGCGATTCATGGATCGAAAGTTTATATCAGTATCGCAGCGACATTATACTGGAAGCATAATGACGTATTTACCATCCTGATTCGACTATTGCAGTGCATAGATTAATAAGTGCTACATTTGTATATTTTATTGTCTATTTCTTGGTCGGTCTGTCTGTGTCTAGAAATATGCATGTAGCTATAGGCCTATGTAAGCAGATAATCTATCCACCTATCTATTAAATCTATCCGACTTATATTTCTGCCGTGTTTACCTCTCTGATGTGTCTCCAAGAGATATTGGCATGTTTATTAAGCTTGGATGATAGTCAGACTTTGTCCATGTTGCTGTGAATTTTCTTTCTTTCTTTCTTTGTGATTTCTTTCTTTTTTCTTTTCTTTTTAATCCGAGAAGGTCAGCTTAATGCGCTCACATGTGGGAGGGCATAGATCTACTTTTTTGATTGGTAGATTTTTTTTTTCTGAAGCCTCATCTTCACGTGACAAGTCTAACAACAGTGAGTTCTAGGACTGATTCTAGCAGAGATAACAATGTTATTGCAATATTTCTGTAACTGACACTGGCAATAAAGTATTTTTATTGCGGAAGTGCCAACTCACAGAAGACTCAATTCCTCTCGTCACTTCCCTATTACATACATCTCACATTTATTATGATGCTACACGTGCACGCCTCCTAGATCCTACACGCATGCGTACACTTTTAATAACATTCGGCCAATATGGCTGCTGTGCAGTGAATCAGTCAGTGAATGAATCGGTGTACGGAAACTTGGAATAATACAATTGTGTGCTGATTTTGCCCGTGTTTTCAAGGTATGTGCATAGATTTCTAGTAATGCAGTTATGCGTGATAACCTGCTTGCTTATTTTCACGTACGAGTTGTATTAAGTCGTAACAATTGACAGTTTTTCGTTCCTCGTAGAGTGCGAGAGTGTGAAGTAGGGAGGGAGTAACGTTGTCTGGTTGTTGCGGATGTCTTTTTTTCTTTTTCTTCCCTTTATATTTTTGGCCATACTCGGTACGCTGGTGTAGGCCCTACTGCTGTACACGGTACAAATTTGTACGGCATCCCGTAAAGCCGGCTCCTTCACGGCAAGTGTACTGAAGCCACACTGGCACTGTGCAATTGCACTGCGCTGCTGCGGTCAACGCAGTGCATTGGCCATGTCAATAATGCATATCATGTCCATGATATGTTAACTGGTGCATTTCTGGAGTCTAAATCTGGGTAGCTAGAGTGTCAAGTGCCAGTCAGTGCACGGCAGAAGGTGGCAGTGGTATAAAGGGCCTCCTCTCTCTAACGTTAGGCCTACTTTATGTAGAACAGTCCGGGAAATCCGCTCATGAGGGAGGCTCCCCTGCGGCTCAAGTGATATGGTATTATATTGGTATAAAAAAAAAGGTTTAAGGATCCCTCCTCGTGAGCATGGCCAGGGTGCTCATCTGAGGCCTCAGAGTGAGATGTTCATGAGGCCCCTTGTTCATTCATCATCCATCTCACATCTATTGATCTAAATTGTCACAAGTTCGCATGGTGATTTTTAGTTACACACACATGACCACTCTCTAGATCTATCATGATCAAAAGGATGAAAAAATATCTGCCTGCGCTTTTTGACATAAATCGAGTTTCAATCAGCCGATGTACAGTGACCCACCGAAACATGGGTGCCAGCTGGTTTGCTCAATGCATGCAGGGCTGCTGCACCTAGTATTGGCCTGATCCGACTTGAAATTTTTGGTGCTTTTTTTCTGCTGCTCTCGCCTCTTCATGCACAAATCAACCCCATGCATGAGAGTGAAGTCTGACGTCATTTTACAAATATTTGTAAAGAGAAAAATAAAATGAGAACTAACCTGATCTTGTGCATATAGGGTAAGAGCACCAGTATTCGGTCAGCTACCGTTATTCGGTCACTTATCACTAGTCACCAGCCAGTAAGTTCAACTGTTACAACACACGCAAATCACATCAATTCACAAATCTCCTCCCACACATGCGCAAGCTCAGTTGGCTCTGAAAATCTCACCACAGCTTGCATGGCTGGGCTTGCGTGCTGTCCCGACGTCCTGAGACGTCGTATCTTTGCGATTGATTCTCAATTCGATCAGAAGTCCCCCAATCAATTGTAAGAATGAGAATGGAGTGGGAAAAAAAAGAGGAAAAATTAAGCTGTCTAAAGGTCTGGTTTTGATAAACTAGAAAAGCACTTGGAGAGTACACACCTCTGCCAAGCAGCTCATTTCCATCCATACCTGCATGCTGAAAATTGCCCAATTTCCCAAGATAAAGACGCCTTGTGTTTACCTTATCGTTTATTTCTGCTGCAAAAAAAAAAAAAAAAAAAAAAAATCATAGAATATACCTGGATCACTTCCAAAATTTAATAATCTGTTTCTTGTGTCATCATTTTCTGGTCTGTAAGTTTCATCAAAATCTTTTCACAACTTACTGAGTTATTGGTAAAGACACACATGTGTGGTTGTACATGTACTGCCTACTGAAAAAGTGACACTAATGTAATTTACTCAATATCCATGTACACTGTATAAGCTGTTATTTTTGCGAGGGAATCACAGTTGGACCGCAAATTTAACAACACGCAAAAATGTCACCATGCGCCAAGGTGATAGTTCGCTTATAAAGGCCTCTGTGTCAATACGCAATCAACATCTCGCGAAGATATCCGTGACCTCCTCATTCTCAAAAATGGTACGCGAAAATAGCAGTGTATACAGTATATCTCAAGTTCAACGTAAAGAGTGCAGCGAATGATTATGGCAAGCCAAGTGTGTGTGTGTGTGTGTGTTTGTGTGTGTGTG
Organism: Diadema setosum; assembly: GCF_964275005.1. Taxonomy (NCBI): domain Eukaryota; kingdom Metazoa; phylum Echinodermata; class Echinoidea; order Diadematoida; family Diadematidae; genus Diadema; species Diadema setosum. Next base: position 33,346,547 of record NC_092689.1, read on the forward strand.
TGTTAATTTATGTGTGCATGTGTTCATGTCGTGTGCAACTTCGAAATTTGTCTAATGCAAGCCACTGACACAGTGGTAAGTAACTGCAGTACTCCTGGAAACAAAATAAAAAGGATGGGAGGACAGCTACAGTACAATAGGGCCTGCTGCGTGATGGTACTACAGGGTTTCAGTCAGACTACAATAACAGGTGCTTTGACCAAAGGTCAGTATCAGTGTGAGTGGTCATTGAGCACTTTTTCATGCCAGCTGGCTGTGGTCAGATTTTGATGGTGATGACAGTACACATTAACACATTATGTCAGGCGTGTAGACATCATTGTGTCATGCATCAGCAAAAACAAAATCTAATCTGTGACCTCTTGGTAATAACTAATATTTCTCTCTTTTTTTCGGGGGGGGGGGGGTGGTTGCACTGACTCTGCTTTCGGTTGATATCAATTGATCAACAAAAATCATCATACACATACTGTTTTACATTGATCTCTGTGACTTTAAGTGCACACCACATTTTGTTCTGGTCTTCCAACATTGTGGCATTCAAAATTGAGCATGATTCATAGACTTGTGAATCACTGGAACAACATCTTATTTCCCTTTCACCGGTAGTACTGCTTCACTCTCAGTGTGCACAGTCTGTAATATAGTCACCTCTGTGGAAATAGTGCACACATTCATTTGTACTGTCGTGCTGAATTAAGAGAAAAGTTGATTATTAATATTGTAATGAAGTAATGTCAGTGGACAACTTGCAGAGTGCCAGCTGTTACTTATTTTGTTTTGCAGTATTTTGACCTATGTATTTCCCACCACATACTTCATGTTTCATGGGAATTACTATTTTTCCCAAATTATGGATGTCTAGTGCATAAAAGGTAAAAGTACAGTGTACTGAATTCCCCCGGGATACAGTATTATTATGCCTTTGCAGTCCACAGAATACTGCAGTGCTGTTTATAAATACAAGGTTGGCATCCCTGAAGTTCGTTACATATTTCTGATGCTGAAATATCAGGTATGAAGAATTTGAGTACAGTGGCATTGAAACACTGTAGTGGGACAATAATTTGGATGACATGAAAAGGGCCCCACTGTAGAGAAATGATGCAGCTATTTACCAATGACCCTAGAGCCTCGATGAGTATATTGAGTCATCACCTGTTCAAGGATATGACACGTTCAAATTGTGTGTGCAACTTTTCAGGGGCAGGTTTGGAGGTCATGTTGAATCAACTCTCGACCTGCGGGCTCTACATGTCAGACCACTAAACCTCAACCATGGCTTAAAGGAACAAGCAGTTCTTCATTCTACACTGCATGTGAAACAAATGTGAATAACCATAATAACCCATTGATGTACCCATACGGAAAGCCCAAATTTGCATTTGAAAAAAAAAAAAAAAAAAAATCATTTTTATCCATTGGATGAATCCCCTTGATATTAGTAGGCGTATTATGTATTTGAAGAAAAATCCCAGAAAAACCCAAAGTATCCATTAAGCAGTCACATCACATATAAAGACTACACTGTGATATGACCCTTTGGATGCCCACACAGATAGCCAAAACTTGCATTGTTTTTTAAATCATTTCTATCTATTGGATGAATCCTATTGATATTTCATGTAATTTTCTTTTTTAAAAATACCAAACCCCCCCAAAATATCCATACAAAGCAAAACACATCACATGAAGACTATACTGTGAAATATATAGATCTAGAAGGGATTAGGCAAGTTTTGTAATTTCAAATTTCACTTAAATGTCTGGGGGGATCAGGAACATTCTGGAATCCCAATAATGATTTATTGTCATAGGACACCTGTTACAACCGCGTGGACAAGAGCACATTAGGTCTGCATCTCAAGTGTAGAAGTGTTTGTGAGTGTGTGTGAGTAGATATTATAGTATTAATGTGATGGGCAAAGTGGAAAGAAAAATGTTGACTGATACAGCTGAATTAACAAATAGATTTTGTAGGGTGAAAACGCAATTGAAGTGCCAAGGGAGTACTGGGCTCGCCTAGTAATCTCCTTGGCAGAACTGGCATACCAGAAATTGTCATTCCTTTTGTTGTGGGCCACTTACAATGTACCTGGGTATCATGCAAACTTGTTTTTGTGATGAAATCATATTTTCTTCATCTAGGCTTATTTGCACCCTATTTGTAGTCTCCCAAAACATGGCACAACCTCTGGAAGTTGTGTTAAACCTCTGATGATGGGGACTATAAACGGACATGGCACAACAGCACAAAGCACAAGTCTGGAGTGAGTCTGGTGTGAGTTTGAGGTAAAAGATCGTGCTAGACAGTCTGAGGTAACCGGTAGGGGTTGTGCCATGTTTACTGCATAGACAAGGGGACTCTATAAAATGGTCTTGGCGTGAACACTGGACTCACTTTTGTTGACCTGCGCTTTTCTTGGAGGAGTGCGCATACGAGAAACTGCCCACCTCTCGAGAAAATAAATGCTCACCCACTGGTTTCCAAGGAAATGTAGTTTTGTACATATATGCCAACCTCATGCTAGATGACCAGGGAACTCTAAATGGGGGTCTTGAAATAGCATTAAAAAAAATAGTTTTTGTCTAGCAAAGCTAATCACAACTGCCATAAAAGTACACTGTAAAGTCTCCTACAAAGATTGAGGCAAGTGTACAAACAAAAGTACCTGGTAGTCAAAATAGGACCAGGGAGGTGTTCCACCTCCCTGATAGGACTGTATGTCCCATTCGATACATTTGTTGTTACTTGTATCAAGCATTTCTATGCGCAGTTTGTGACAACAGAGCTCATGTGCTAGAGTATCAACTATATTTTAGCCAGTGTGTCCTAATTTCAAGCATCTTCGTAGGATAACAGTTTGATTACAGTTTGCACTGAAGGTCTATAGAATTTACAAACACAACAGAACACACAGTCAACATTGCTGTCAAGGATGTGTTTGGCTTGAAGCTGGGATGGTATTGGGCAAACCTTGGCTTTCTGACTGAACATGTCCTCTCTCTCTCTCTCTCTGGGTGTAAACTTGTTTACTCATCTGTGACTTCCATCAGTGTCATGATAATGTGACACAGAAGATGTCTCGTAGTATATTTCATCCGTCCTTCGGAGGAATGAGTGTGTATCGGAATAGGTCATCACATAATACATGAGGAGACTGCTACGTAGAATACGTAGTTACTACATGTATTATCTGTTCAACTGTGTGTGCTGGATTGATGTCGCAAATTCACTGTAGACTTCTTTTTGGTTGTACCTGTAGATGTGTTGTATATTTGTGCAATTTTTTGCCCATGTCAGTCTGACATTTAAAGGGATTACTAAATGCCTGAGCAGATCTTAGATGCAGGATTTTTCTGGTATGGTATTACAACAACCCACCTTGCCCTTTAAAAGGAAGCTGGTGCAGAGTGTATAGCTTCACAGGCATAACTGTGGTAAGTATTCTGAGATGTATATGTACAAGTAATACTTACTGTACATTATAAGTATTAAATGTTTTGCATTGGAGTATTTTTTTTTTCTTTTAAAATGCAGTTTTGGCAATGTGATCCCAGCAAAACAGAAAACAAACAAACAAGCAAAAATAAGACTTGTTCAAGTACTATAGTATGGTCGCTATATATTTTGTTCATGTGACTGTGTACATTGCAATTTGAAAAAATGATGTGAAATTCATTGATCTGGATTTAGTGTGAAAATATCATCTTTCCTATACTGAGTACATGTAATAATGTAATGTATGTGTCTGTTTAATACAATCTTGCTGTGAAAATGTTGGTTGCATTATTTAAGGAGGAAGTAAGTTTGAATTGTCAGCATACTTGTAGTTTTTAAAATCAGTTGCAATAATGTGCTTGATTAGGTAACTAGCACATATTCTAGAATATTGGTTATCTTCTTTCCTTGTAATAATAGTGACAACATTGTTCTCTAGCTATGGTAAAATATGCCCTCTTCCTTTAATATCCAGTACCAGAGTAACACAGACAAATCCATGACGAAAATTGCCTCCATCAGCTGCTCTTGATGACTGTCACAGAAACTTTTGCTCAATCAATCTATTGTGATGTGCTGATTTAAGTGAACTTCATCCATAAATTTATAATTTTGCAGTGAGGGTAGTTCTGCACAAAATGTGATAATTCCTCTAAATATTCACTAGTTCTTATTTCTCTGCTAATTCAGTTGACCAATAAATATCAGTGAATGTGTAGCACCTACAATGTACATCAACACTGCATACTGGCACTAGTCTGACGGTCCCTGACCAGTAAAAATTACTGTCGGACCAGTAACTTTTTCAGAAATGGACCAGTAATGCTGTACATGGAAAAAGTGTGTACCTACATGTACTGGTCCAACAGACAGGTTGGACCAGTAAAAAAAAAAAAAAATGGTTTAGTGTGCAGCCCTGCCCATATTTTGTTTTATGTTGCAATTAATTTTCATAGTTGTTCATTCCTCTGAAAGTTCTGCATATTATCTTAGGATGCAGGGATCTAACATTGAGTGTGTACATTGTACTACTGTACCAGTGATGGTTTGCCCCATCCTTTTTATTTTTTTTTTTTCACTGATTATTATGGTTTGTGCTGCTGATGATATGAACTAATACAGAAGATGAATCAGATGTTATTTGCATAATTCCCATAGTGTGATGGCACCAGTATATGTTTTATAACATGTATATTCAGTGTTATTTTTTCTAATGTTTTATAATTTTTGATGATGATGATGACTCTAGAAGAAGTATTGATGCTGCTATAGGATCACTTTAGTGGCCTTTAACCCGTTGAGGACGAGTACCGAGTATACTTGGGCAATTGTCTATGGGAAATGCGTGTTGTAGCAAAATCAGCCTGTCTTTGATGGGTTAGAATGCATCTTCTGCAGATAAAGTTGATAACTTAAACCAGTTGCAAGTGTCCCATTTTATTCAGTGTGTGTTTTTGCCAGTGTTTCGGGTCAACAGCCCCTATGGCTAGGATGTGTTTTTTTTTTCCATTTCATTTGTGTTTGATAACTGACTGTCGCTTCCTAGCTGGCCGAGTTCACCGGCAGTCTGACAGAACAGAGCAAAGGCGTGTGCACACACACAAACATGCACATGGCGTCTGTCTGTGTTGCCTCTCCTGATAATGCCTGTTCAGCATGCATATCAAAATGCAATCAGATGCTTCGATTTGCAGGAGGAAGAGGGAAAGGGGAGGGGGGGGGGGTGGGGGTGGGGTGGGGCAAGGGAGTTGTTCAAATGTGCTGTAATGAAATGAAAGCTGTCCGGCCAGTTGGATGTTGCCCGATGTCAGCCAATAGTGGAAACTGCCTGCTTGGCAGTCAGATATTTTCGACGATACTTTTCCTGGAAGTGGGCTGTTTATTGCCAAATAAAGACGAGGAGGAGAAGGAGGACGAGAGAAGCATGATGGGAAACTACAGGAATTTGACACGGAGTGGAATTTAGCAAGATGAAGAACACAACAAGGCTTCGAATTGCACCTTGCCTGGATACTTTGAACTGCAGTGCTGGTGTATGGTGCAGTCTGTGCAAATATTTATTTTGATGATGACAAGCAAAAAATGCATGAAGTAGTGGCCAAATTTTTATATGGGGCCAATGGAATCTAGTGGCTTTTCAGCTAGTGCTAGTATAATTTGAGATGTTTTAATATGACCATTGTGGGCGAAAAAGGAGGGGTGAGGTGGGGGAGGGGATTTGGGTCAGAGACAGGAATTTTAGCAGAACTACACTGTACATGTAGGTACAAATAGTAGGTCTCGGCACATTGTATGAGGAGAGTGTACAGTAGTGTACTGTAGTTGTAGATCATCATCAGCTCACTCATTTGCGTACAAATGTATATTCATACCAACTGTACGAGAACTGTTCTGCAGAAATTAGCAAAACTTTACAATTTCATTTAGCTTTCCTTATTTTTGTCTGATTTTGATCAAAGGGCAAGTCCAAGATAACGTGCACGTTACGTATGGGACATTCAGAGACTTTTATGACCTGAAAAATGGTGTTAATGGCCTTTGATCATATTGAACTTTATCATGGTGATTGATATCTAGGAGAAGTATAATCATGTAAAAGATGGAGAAAAATGACCTTCACAATTATATTCTATAAGAGAAAATATGTGCTGTTACGTATGGGACCAGAAAAATTTTGTTTTTTTTAACATTTTTTTCAACCTCAAAACTCTCTGAAAGTATTTCATTCTACAACTTGTAACTCACTGTGATGAAAGTCACAACACTCAAGATTATCAGAGGTAAGTTTCATGTCATGAGGCAAAAAGCTGTAATTACAGGTTCGAATTAAAGACAGACATGACGTGTTACGTATGGGACAGTTACGTATGGGACACTTTGTCCCCCATTCGTTTAGTGTGTGGAGAACCATGTTTATGGGTATTTTGCAAATTAATTTTGTAAAATACCCATAAACAAATTTTTGCATTATTATTGAGGTGGAATCAGTTGAAATTACTCAAATACTGATCCAGATTGTCAAGGGAACAATATGCCCCAAATACTTACCATCATTTCATAATCTTTAATCATATTCTATATTTTTATGACCAACCTGAGTATAATGTATGCCCCGTATTTTTATCAGGATAGTTACTACTAAAAAATTGAATAGTTAAGTGTTTACTTCCATTGATGAAGGACAGTTTGCCATTCAGTTTCAATAGAAAAAAAACTGGACACAAGAAATATTAAATTTAATAAATATGCAATACCTGCTGCGTGGAACCCCAGTAATCGAGTGAATATATGATGTCTGTGTAGCAATCAGGTCATTGATTCGAGTCACACCTCGATATGTACATTGTATACCCATGATTTTTGTCATGGTTACTACTAAAAACTTAGGACAATTTGTTTATCACTTGCAATAAAAAAAAATGATACAAAAAACAGTAATTTGAAGTAACATCTCCATTATCATCACATACATGTGTTATACAATGTAGCTAGAGCTCTACATTGTGTGGTGAACAGTACCCACTATACTTGTAGTTGAACTGCAATTTTTCAATATGCTTGTGTATTTGGTTTCAGTACCCTTAAAATCAGAGGTCTCTACTTAAAGGGACTGTACAGTTCTGGTTCAGATGGGAATTCTGATTTCAACTTTTACAAGATAATTAGCACTTCTTTTATGAAATATTTAAATAGCATACAATTCTAAGAGGAATTCAAAGTTAACATGACAAAAATCCGTTTTGAAATGGCTGAGATATCCAGAAACGTGGTGTCCTAACAAAAGGTGGGTCACATTTTTTATTAGGACCACTTCATTTTACTTTTTATTTGTTTTTTGTTGTTGTTGATATCTCAGCCATTTCAAATTGGATCTCCATCAAATAAACTTTGAATTCCTCTAGTCTTAGAATTGTAATGCTCTTTGATAATTCATATAATTGGTTTCCAATAATCTCGTAAAATGTTGAAAACTGAATCCCCATTTCTACAAAAACTATACCATCCCTTTAATGCTGATTTTCATCGTGTATTTTGCCATCTCCCCCTCCCCCTTTCTGAAAATTATTCAGTCAAGTACATGTATTGTTTCAAGTGTCTATAACTCAAGAGTAGCTGCAAAGTTGGGATGCTTTCTTCAGGATGATTGACCATTTGTGTACTGAGAGACCCTCCCAGCTAGCTACATGCATTCACATGCAATATGTATGAGGATGTCCCATACGTAATGCATTTGTCCCATACGAAACATTATTTAATTGCCTAATAAAAAATATTTCTTTTACTGTTTTTTCTTTTTTCTATGGTATTTAACTTCTCTAAACAATAAATTAGAACTTTCCAAAAGGGCATTCAAATAACCTTAGAAATTTCGGAGAAAACCTAAAAAAATGACCTCAATTTGTTACGTATGGGACATCTCATGATAAGACACGAGCTAATTTGCATAATCATTTGCATAATCCCTAAATTTTCATACCATGTTAAACTATTTGATGAACTTCTTATGTCCACATATTAATCAAATATCATTTGCTTTCCTTTGATTAAATATGAATTTTTATAAATGTCCCATATGTAACGCTGTACTTCACATTTATGCAAATGAAGCCCTTGAAATTTGCATAAATTTACATGATATCCATGGAAATCAAAGCTTCAACTCATAAGCTTCAAAATGATACCAAACATGTCAATATTGAGCAAAGATGAAATGTTGCCTTCTGAGGGGACCTTATCTTGGACTTGCCCCAAATTTTCACTGTTATACTCATAAAGGTACTTGTATTACACTTCTAATCAGACTAAATTATAAATGGTCTCACCTCCCTGGTAATATGATGCCTAAGGGAGCATTAACCACCTGGGAAATTTCCAGTGGAAGGCAAGCTTCACTGTTCACTCCTTGCGAATTGTACTCTGTAGAGTCATGTCCCACACCACACATAATTTTCCTTTAACTTATCATCTTATAATAGAAAAGTGCATTGTAGAAATCCAAAGCGCTGAAGCCGAATTCCAGTACAACTATTCCACAGCACCTTATTTATATCAAGAGTATCCCTAGTATTTCAGCTCGTGCTCAAAATGTCCTCGCCAAGCTGGTATATCTAATGCAGACTGACACTTTGAGCCAGTTTTTCCTGTCGATGACATGTCCCATGTCCACTACTGTATGATGAGATTTCATGTTCAAGTAACGAGCACATTAGTATGTGTGGCACTGCACAGAGATGTGCCTGTGCACTTCCCTAGCTCTGACCCATGCACAGACATATTACCGGCTGACAGGCGTGATATGAATATTCTGTGGATTTTTTGATATTCCGAAATGTTCGGAATTTTAGCATACTGTGGATATGGTAGGAATTTCTTTTACGGTGACACGACATTTACTCAGTGCGACAATTGCTCTGGCCTTATTTTGTCGAAGAACTAAAGGGTTAGGGTCTTGGGTTGTGATAGGGTTTTAGGTTTAGTTTCAAGGATTAGGATTAGGATTGGGGTTACGTTTGTGGGTACTAGAATTTATGTTTAGCTTTTAATATGCAGATATTTCATGGAGGCAATTGTCACAGGAGTGAATGTCATGGAACCTTCTTTTACGTATGTGTAGGAGTTGGTACTGCCAAATATCCTGTGTTCATTGTGAATGAGACTCGGGTTAAAATTCTGCTTGAAAACTAATTCTACTAATAGCGTGAAATGTAATTTGTTTATCCTTTGTCATGTTATTCTTTGTCATACAATTATTCCTACAATGGTATACATTGTATATCGCAGGCTTGCTGTGTGTGTACAAATACGTATGGGGGGGGGGGGGGGAGGGATGTGAATAATACCTGCACGTACTAGTGTATTTCTCGAGGAGGTCAATCTTTTGCTATTTTTACACATTGGCATGATTTACTCATTGGAGCAATACCTCTTTATCTGTCGAATACAGTGTTCAACAAAAAAGGAGCCAGTTGTTACAATAAAGTCTCAAGATTTTGTTACATTTCAGCATTCCCTATGAGAAATCTCCCCTCAGTCCCACACAAACAACCATTGCACAACAAGAATGTAGGCCTACATGGCTCTTGATCAACAACCTGCAGTGCACTATGTTGGAGCTTTAACAGCCAAATATATTCCCTGCATTGATCTTCATTGCAAGGCTTAGCCTAGTGTGGCTGAGGTACAATGTACTACAGTGTAGATAAGCTGCATGAAAATCCTCAAGACATATAAATTATAATTCAACTGCTGCAATTTATTTGGATGTAAGATTCATCACTCCTTGCAATATCATATTTTTGGACTGGATCTGCATAATCCATCAGTAGAAGATAAATGATATGAAATACGAGTGCGCAAGAGCACACATTACTATATATAGCACATTGACTAAGCGTGGGTACATGTATTATCGTTAATTAACGAGCAGAGTGGACACGATGCATACACACTTTTGACAAGGGTATATGAGTCATTCCGTGAGAATGATGTCTGTCAGCTGTCAGTATATGATATCTACACCATAAACATGTAGTGTGTGTACTGTACATGTCAACTTTGTGCTTTTGTAAAATTTCTGTTACATTATGAACTATGATATTCAAGTGCTTCATTTTGTTGATGGATTACACAAATTCTATGCAGGTGGCATGTATCAATGTGCAATGTAAAGTTATTGCAGGGAATAATTATTATTTTTGTCTTGAGCTGACTTACAGTGTACTATACAGTAAGGACTGTCATATTGATCATAATGTCAAGAAGTAAACTGCCCGTGTGTTGAAGCACTTCGTGGAAAGTCACAAAGTGTTCATATGTCTACACTGTATCTCAATGTGAGATCCTTCTTGTGTACATTATACATTTGTAACAGAAAGGGAATAGACATCTTTGCGGTTGTTGAGTTTGATTGTGTATTAGCATGTCGTGTTTCAGGGCGTCGTGTCATCGTTCTCACTATAGTCCAGAGTATGCATATTTGCGGGCAATTTTTGTATGTGCAGAATTTTTATTTGGAGCGATGCATTCCGTCCTCTATTATGAGATGGGCGAGACAACATCTCTTTGTATGGAACAAGTGTTCACGCGGCAGACCGTGCATGATGTGCATTATCATTGCGCAGGATTTTGTAAACAATCATCGCAGACAAAGGAAATGAATGGGGATGCATTTCCCCCTCCCAAAAGTCCTGCCTGTTCCCCCCCCCCCCCCGTTAACCCCTTCTGTTTGCGTACGTACATTTATGGAGTGTCTGCCACTCCAGCCAGAATGGAATACATTCTGCACACGCCACACTGTGCGTTTGTACACCCATCTAAGATGCACATCTTCTACTGTACATGTACACCATGTATGTCTCATGCGGCCACTACGTACATGTGCATAAATGTAGCACCCTCTATTTGCTTTCAGAGTCAACTAGTTGGGGTTAGAACTGCGCATCGCCAAAATTGCAGTTGGTGATTCATTTGCTTCGTCTGTACCTCGACATTGGTTGAGTGTGTGTGTGTGTGTGTGTGTGTGTGTGTGTGTGTCAGGCTGTCTTGTCTCCAGTGCTCAACTTGTTTCATGCAGCCATATATGCCTCTTTTTGCTTTTGATTGGATTTTACGAGTTCTGTAAAGTTTACAATCGTTTGTTAGAGACTTTGCCTCGCGAAGAGTTTTGAATGAAGTGCAGTTTAGTGTTACACCAAGTAGCAGATCAGTCGAGATGGTGGCATAATGGGGCAGGTGATTTGTGAGAAACTGTGACTGAATGCATTCCGGTACATGTAGATGTACATGTATCATGACGGTAGCGTTATAAATAGCTGTTACTGAACTGGTTAATCTTATCGACATGGCATCTCCTGTTACTGTGTAGTGCATACACCCCACTCACATTGTCCATAAAACAAGAGACGACAAAACATGATTTCCTTGTAGTGGTGTAGAGCATTATATAAATTTTATAGAATACTATAATTACTCCATATACAGCTCATATATAGGCTCATACCCATAAGAGACCTCCATTCTAAAGCATAATTTACTTTGTACCAGTTTAATCCACCTGTTCATTTGAAGATTGTTTATTTACCATTGCAGAGCCTATTCTGTGGAGTACATTAGGTTGCCAAACAGACACTACCCGGTAAATTAATGAAGGAATTTATAAAATTGTTGAAAACTTTATGTTCCTCTTTTATGATGTTAAAAATGGAAGATATGTAAAGCGCATGTATAGCAAATCTTTTAGATTATTATGCACTATGTAAATATTATGCAAGCTGTCATTATCAAATGAACTCTCTTGCCTCAAGAAATGTGTGAGCACATGTACACATACATGTAATGTATCCCTGATATGTCATGAGCAGAGTCAATATAGACATATTTGACGTCCCTTTTTTTATTTCTCAAACTTCATTTGGTACATAAGCAATCTTATATAGAGTGCTTATGTAACAATCTGTGGTAATTTGTGCTTTTAGTATTGATTTGTGTTTTATGTGCTCGCTTATAAGGCTACATGGCTGAATTCATGACATTATTTTATTTGAACATTATAGCATTGCTTTCTTTCAGGGCATGGTTCCTCATTTCCTCTGTTGAGTTATTCGAAGTAACATGAGGCGCATACAAGGAAGATTACTTCAGCACTTGTAGTGTTTTGTCAGGATCTCATTACTGAAAATATATGACACTGAAACATTTGAAATTACAGTTGTATGCTAACAGTTAAGTCTATCGAATCAGCACAAAAATGTTTCGATATGAGAGTCATCAACTAAGCATTTGTTGATAAAGTAAATAGAGATTGCCATAAAAACAAAGAAGAAGATGTTTTGTCAAAGAAGTTTAAAGAACCTACATACTACACATGTGTAGTGACCTTCACTTTTTTGGCTTCCTGTACAGATGAAGTGTTGTCAAGTGCATATTTTGGAAAGTGGGGCTGTCAGCATGCACTCCAGCAAATAGGCTGTGAAAGTAGTTCAACATTGCCTTCTGTATTGTGTGCGTACAAGTGTACAGTCATGTGCATGTGTGATGTTGATTGCGTGATATGTAGGCCTACTTGTTGTAAGTGTTAAAGTTACTCTCTTCTCGTGTTTGTCCCCCAACTCAACAAGTCCCTTGTGGATTGGGGAAGTTTTCTATAAAGGAGTGTTCACACATGTGTGCATATTGGACGAGAAAACCATGCAGGGCCTTTATGTTGCGGAATTTTCCTAGCCAAATATTCTAAAACTCAGAGACCGCTGCTGAAATGTTAGACTGGTGAAGTTCTCACTGCTTGTTTTTGACCATGTTGCTTTCAAATATTTTATTTACTACACTTCTACGTGTATGTGATTGCAACTTGGCCATTTGAAGTGCAGTTAGCACATATGGTTGTTGTATCAAGATTCATAGTTCTTGTTTGACCTGAAACCATATTCCATTCTGATAGGCCAGTATGTTTTTAACATTTGAACTCATTTATAGGGTTGAAAGTACATATTGACTGTTCCGATGGAAGTACAAAACACCATGGTTCGATGTGTGCGAATGGTATTCAAGCAGAATATGGGTTGATACAAATTAATACACACACACACATGTACACACACACACACACATACACACAGACAGACAGACACACAGATGCAATGATCTTGTTTTTTTCTTAATAATGTCTCTTTCCAATGCTTCAAAGCCAGGTGCGTAGCCCAGCATGCATTCCTTCCCTGTAGACCCCCTCTCTTCCTTCCCATCTTTCTCATCAATACCGGGGGAGAAAGTGGGTACAAATCACGCTGCCAGTTGTATGAGATGTAAACAGCCTCCCATTTCCTGCTGCCAGTGTTCTCCAAGGAATACCACTCCGCTCTCCAGGTTGTCATGCCCTACCTCCCTCAGGTTCACTCGTCAGCATCGCACCTTGCGTGCGTCCTGATTCATGCATACAGATGTATTCAGATGCCGAGATCCTTGCTAGACTACATACTGTAGACTTTATTGATATTATATTTTCCATCATTTTTTTTTAAAGGTTGTACTCTTAGTTTTTTGTTGTTGTTGTTGTATTTTGACAGGTTTCCATAGTTTCATACTTATAAAGAAGAGTTTTATATTTTACTTCAAACTGTGAATATTATGGAACTCGGCCATGACAGGCCATGACAGCCCATTACACAGTGATGGTGTATACACTCGAATTGTGCACGCACAGCGGAATAATGAGGAAATGCATCGGAAATGTAAAACAGCAGTTTTCAGCGTGCAGCCGATGTAGGGCCTACAGTATAGGGTATACATGCAGTGGTTGAAATGTAGTATCAAAGGGGTCCGTACAAGGAGACTAGGCCTTGGGCTGTATTCATTGCCAGGGCGGTCAATGCCCCAACATTGGGCACTTGAGTTACATTGGGATTCAGTGAAAGCGTCACTTGTGGGAGAAATATATACAAGAGGAAGCATGTCGTAAAACTCTCCAACAATTCTAGTCGTGGAAATGTCCTGAAGTATGTAATTTGAATTCATTTCAGTGAAATGAAAAATAATCTTCTCAAATTCAAGTTTTTGCATTGATAAAGGAAGTCACATGATGATGTTACATTGATTTTATATCTCTTTACATCAATTGGTAAACGGTATAAATGTTATTGTACAAATAATACTGTATAAATATTATTGTAAGTTTATTGTCAGGAGCAACTCTTGCACCGAGCGAGCCCTTATTACAAAGTTTTGAAATGAAATATTGTCAAGTTGACTGTAATATATAGTAAATATACAAATTGTAGTAAGTATAATAAAAAAAAGTGGTAAAAGTATAATAGAGAGAGTAGTAGGGCCCTACAAGCTTCAGTAACATTGAACTTGCATTTGTGGTATCAAGTTTCACGTACATAGTGGTGTACATGTACAATGTACGTTGTATGCCCTAAATGCTTTAAACTCGGTATTGGTTGCAGCCGCATACTGCAGTAATATTTTCATGTACAGGTATTTTCATCTGTCAGTCATTGCTTTAAAGTACTATTAAATATGATGAACAAAAGACTCTGGGATGCACCTTCCCCTAGATTGAGCATAACTTGCATGTTTCCACATTATGATTAATAAAAGATAAGGAAAACATGCAAGTTATGTTTGTGGTACATTCCAATGTCTTTTGTTCATAGCCGGATTCACACGTACAGTTAATAGCGGGATGACGATCGCGCTCCATATCTCGAGTTTTTTTGCGAGTATCCACACGTACCAAATTAGCGGGATAGCGATTGCGATGAGTATCCCGCTAATTTGGAGAGCGTCCACACGTACAGAATTATCCCGCTAATTGCCGATAGAGATAACAGCAAAGCCTGCAAACTGGGCCACACAGCGCCCTTCTCTATCAATGCCTGCGCGCACTTCCCTTTGTCCTTCGCAGAGGCCTCGCTGTTGTGATGTGCGCATTGCATGATGGGATATAAAAACTCGAGATTCTAATCCCGACCGTTCACACGTACCAGCGCGTGGCCAATTATCCCGCTAATTGACGAACTAGCGCAAGATTTCTTGGGATTAGCATCGCGATGCTTATCCCGCCAATTTTCGGGTTTTTTCTGTCCACACGTGCAAAAAACTCGAGATACTGATCGCGATGCAAATCTTGAGATTTGTATCCCGCTAATTGGTGTACGTGTGAACTCCCTAGTGAGTACTTTATGGTATAGTGCAGTGATTGACAGATGATGTCATTGACATAATTTTGGTTTGGAAGGTTTTTTGTGGGCACATATACAGTATTAGTATACTGAAGAAGATTAGTAGAAAAATTATTAAAGATTTGATACATATTTAGGTACATTCTTTTGGCCACATACCAGTAGTGATCAGGGTATTATAAATCATGTATACATGCAAACTTTGCATTTCGTATTCCCTGTTTAACTGGAATCTGAATGGTGCGTGGACGATTGTGATCAAAATCACCATGTCATGAAAACATGAGATTTTTTTGTTCTCTGCTGTTCAATGAAATGCATGTGTCTTGGATACATGTACATTGTAATGGAGTGAGCTTTAAAGGGTGTGTACAGTTCTGGTCAAGGTGAGGATTTAGCTTTGAATATTTTGCGAGATATTCAGAAACCACTCTATGAGATGTCAAAGAGCATGCAGTTCTAAGGGGTATCAAAAGTTTATTCGATGAAAATCGGTTTTGAAATAGCTGAGATATCCAAAAACAAGGTGAAACAAAGAGATCCTAATATAGTTGTGACATGTCGCCTTTTATTATTAGCACTTTTTTTGATATCTCAGCCATTTGAAAACCAATTTCCATCAAATAAACGTTGAATCCTTCTTAAAATTACATACTCTTTCATACAATGTATTTCATAAGAGGCTTTTCATTATCTCACTTAGGAATGTTCAAAACATGAATCCCGACCTCAACCAGTACTGTACAGTCCCTTTAATGTGAGCACTGGAATAGATGGTGTGCAATACAGTCATGTAGGGCCTACACCATGCACAGTGTGTGCTACTATGGAGTGGTGGCAGCACGTGAATATTTGACATTCTCTGTACATATTATGGCAATATTGCAAGCGTGTGCAGGTATGTCATTCAAGTTCGACTGAATGGGCCAACACACAAAAGCTCCCTTGTTGAAGATTGATCTGGGAACCACATTGCGTGCATCTCTGCGAAAAGAACTGAGTGTGAGAACTCCGACCTATGCATGGATGTAAAGTATGGTGTCTTTCAAAAGTCAGATGAAAATGAAATACAGACTGAAGTACTCAAGTACCCGTATTCTGATGGAGCGATATTACCTTGGAATTGATGAGACAAGGCAATGAAGATTACCTTTTATTGAAATCCAGATTTAGCATGACATATGATCTCAAAGAAATTGAAGGAAAACAAAAGAAATAAATCTGTGTAGGCTGTCAGTTTGAACAATGCCAGCAACATTTGCAGTACCCGCAAGTATGTAGTTTTTAACTGACTGTTTGCTGTTTGATACATACAGTCATTATAAATATGGCAAACTTCTAGGCCCTTTTCCAAAAGGGTGTCCAAATCTTGTAAGCAGTTTATCACAACTTGTAGAAACCAAAAGTCCTTTGTGTGATCAGAGGCTACCATAACAATGTGTACTTCATTACAGTGTCTTGGATGAATGAAAGGAAAAGCTGAAGTTCAGTTAAAAAGAAGAAGAAGAAGAAAGAAATGTATTAGTGCTTTGCATTAAATAGAGGCCTAAAATCATGTTGATATAGGAATAAGAATATCTTTAATATCAAAGAGAACCTGCATTTTTTGTTTTTGTTTTGTTACTCTACTCAGTCATTTACATGAATTTACAGTTTTGTACTCATTACATAAATTCATACTCATTTGGTTTCATATGCAGGTTATTAACTTGGATGCATAATGAGAACAAAATTGACTAGAACTTGCAGAAGACTGTGTATGTACAGTGTAGGAGGTTACAACATGAATTTGTTGAATACTGTAGTATGTACTGTAAAACGAGGAATGTTCGCGTGCATTTTAATTTCGTGAATTTTGCGAGCGCCAAGATTGGCGAAATTAAAATGCACGCGAAAGTTCTTGTCCACACTATATATACATTGAATGCCAGTGGCAGTTTGCGAAAATTTTATGCCGCAAAAAAGGCCGTCGGCTCCAATTCGCGAAAAATTCATGCCGCGAATATATCGTGTTTTACATTATATTCAGGACTGAATGATAATTAAACAAGAAAAAACAAGATTCCAGAGAATATGTACATTTTGTATGAGAAATACTGAAATGTATCAGATCTCCTGAGGTGTACATTCTATAATGATAATGAACAAAACTGGATTTTCTTTTTCATGTATTGTTATGGTGCTAATTTATATGGGAATAATCAATTGATACAATTTGTAGACCTACAAGTTTCTGTTTCTGTTCATGATAGCAGATGCACTGTAACATGTGTATTTTGATAGGTCATTATTGTGGATACCGAGGTACCATAGTTTCATTTGAGTCATGCATTGCATACAACCTCAATGTGGTGTACACTGCCATTGTGTAAAGGTTATCAGTGGTCAGCACACAACAGAAATATTGCACAGTAGGCATGTTACAGCATAGACAGAAAGATCCGTCTGTGCGGAGGAGTCTTAAATATTTTTCATGTTATCGCTCTCCTCTGTAGACAGACGGAAGGTATTAGTACCCATTGCTGTGTGGATGTTCTTAACCACTGTCTCTATGGAAAATTGGGTGAGGTACCTCACCCTTCTCAATTGTGTCTAATTCACGGCCCTAGGTCAGCAAATTTAAGCCTGTACATAGCAAAATCAACATTTCAAGAATGCACTACACTCACCAGATTAATGAATAATCCAACATTTTGGTAGAATTTTCAATGTAAAACACACATCAACCAGCCCGTCGCGTCGTCACGTTCAAACTGCAGAAACATACAGTATAAATCTATTAGCCAATCACATGCGAGGTAGTTTCTACGTGTTTTTTTTTTACTAAAGCACGTACCTCGCATGTGATTGGCTTACAGATTCAAAATGGCGACTTACAGCTAACGAACGGCGATGTTGTGATATGGATAAAATTTCTGCATTATAACCTAGTTACTGTGAGTATTTCGATTGCACAATGTGAGAAATTAACCCCAAATATTGCTGCATAATGTGTCATGTCATGTCAAACTTGTTTGAATGTAAAAAAGCTGTCTGAAATTTGGTTTATCGTAACGTTTGATCTGTGCGCGACTGCTCCACACAGGAGCGGGAATCATTGACTTCGGTCTGTATACGGAGGGGATCCGTGAAGCCAGATGCAGTCTCCGCGGAACATTCCCCGACGGCCAGATACAGACTGATCTTTCGGTCAAGTTACAGTAGTGCAGTTTGTATCATAATTACATGTATTTCAACAAAACTTCAATATACTGTTACTTCTTGTATTTGTGTATCTTCGTTACTAAAATACTGTGAAAAAGACTGCCCATGTCTTGTATGAATGTCGAGCAATCATACACGATGTACAGAAGAGTAGTGTAAAAGATGGGATAGAGAAGTGTATTACCAGGTATCCAAAGTTGAAACCTCTTGGTGCTGAGCTATATCACAGGATTTCAAGCCCCCTCTGACATAAAAATGTTCCACAATTCATTTTATGCATAGATTGATGATAGTAATTTGTTGCTAGGAAATTTCAAGACAAGAGAATTGATCAAACAAAGGAAAGAACATGGTTGCGTGTGATATGATTTGGCACGCCGTACCCAGGGGTACTGTCGTAACCCGGGGATACGGCATTGTGTAGCGCCATCTGGTGACTATTGTTGTCATGGTGACCTTTTCTCATCATCAGCGCCAGAATAAATTGGCGCGGCAATAACGTTCCCAATGCTTATTTTCCTTCTTTGTCAACTTGTGTAATCTGATCACAGTGATAATACTTAATGTAGCTTCACTGAGTAACTATTCAAGAATTTATTAATTTTTATTATTTTTTACCATTACAGCTGTACATGTTTACAGAATGTATTATACAATCATGAACAATAATATTACAGTGAAGATTACAACTGAACATGTACATGTACATTTGTAAATAAGAAAAAAAGTAATATTTGCATGTATTCATTGTTGCATAATCATAAATAAGAAAACATTTTTGTGCATAATAATAACAAAAATTATTTTTACAAATTTTTTGGTAACACAGGGTACAGCACTGAAGAAAAAAAAAAAAATTCAACGAAATGGTGAATTTTCATTTGGTACCCCAGGGTACCAAACATGGCATCATATAGTCCCTGTGTATCTGAACACTTTAAAATACTCTTTGTACCTGATAAGATTATTTTGACCATTGTTGAGAGTCCCTGCTGCTATGATTTGACACTGCTCTTGCATGTGGAGCCACTCAAAAACTATTTCAGTATTCCAGCCTGAATTCTCCTCGTGCCGCGAGTTGCGTGATGCCAATGACCCGGCTGTTGCATGCTCAGCATGGAGTAATATTTTGTGGAACATCTACTGTATGGACGGGCCATAGCTGGAGTCCCACACATGTGTAGTTGAGCTCATTGCATGCGGTGGCCCTTGACGGCGTGAAACTGGATTCTTTCAATCAATTGATGCGTCCGTCCAGGCTGGTGCCTGAGATGGTAGGCTGTGCAGTTCAGTCAAGACCGAGCGAAATCTGGCGGCATGCCTGACCCGCACATAATTTGGCACTATATCTGGCACTCGATATCAATTGTACATAGTGAATGCGGCGTCCGAAGTACTTTGGGTTGGAAACTTGGGGGAGAGATAGAATAAAAGCTGCCCCCGTAGTCCATTCAAGTGTATTCTGTGTGTCTGTGTCTTGCCATTCACCGTGAATGTGCTGCGTACGGTCGCATCATCGTCATGTTCATGTGCAGACAGTGGGATCACATGCTTTTGATTACTGCTCATCTTCCTGCATGGGCGAGTACACTATGCACATCAAATTGTATTCCATGATGTGCTCAAAATCGTACATGTCCTACTGTACAAACTATATGAGATTTTACATTGCCTTATAGATCTGATTACCGGTAGCACATTTTGTCTGTCTTTTACATTTGGATTTCTCGGGCACTGTAGTTGGCAGTTGTAAAGTGTTGCTGTCTGATGTTTGCTTTAATTCTGGTTGTAGACGAGTGTGGGCGAGCTCGCATTCAGAATCTGGCATGTTTGATGCACGACATGCGCGTGTATTACAGAGATTGGGAAGTCTTCAACAGGGTTGCATCTGTGAGAGCCATGTAGAGCAAAGGATAACGACAATGGACATTTGTTATGACTACAATATGAAAGAGTAGAAGGGACTACCCAGTTTAGAGTAAGAAGCACTGCTCTAGGAATGGAACATCTGATAAATAGTGAATTAAAATTACACAACTGTTCTTGAATTGTATCAATGCTATGTTTGCAATTGGTGGACTTGTCTATTATTCTAAAACTATGTGCCAGTACTTTGATGCGTACAGTGTCGATGCATGTTTCATAGTCATTGGAAGGTTATGTTTTGTTTTGATACACACTTGTGTATGGAGAGGGTAGTAGAAGTGGTACTTACTGAACATTGTATGCGTTTATTTATTCTTTTTTTTTTTTTATAGTAGACACTGAACAGTTGTAAGTACACAACTCTGCACTTCAGATGCATTAATCAGCGAAAGACGTGTCGTCACTAATGATTAAATCAAAGTGTGTGTCCGATAGAAGCTGGAAGTGATGTACATTTATGTGCATGTAAAACAAGAGGAGCATTTGTCAATGACATGTATCCATGGTGTTAATCTATTAGTAGTCTACTGCGTTCTCTTATATGGTAAAGACTGCATTACTGCATAGATTGCTTTTTATACAGTGATGCACATTCAGTTCTTATTATTAATCAAAGCATTTTATAAGTGAAAGGGACAGAGAAAGAGAGATTGAAAGAAAGTGAGAGAGAAGAGAGTGAGATGGGCTGTTGAAGGAAATCATTGATGAGAGTGTCTTTCAGGGAGAAAGGACAGCATTATATCTTTCTCAACTGATTGCAGCAAAACACAAGTTTGATATAT
Organism: Diadema setosum; assembly: GCF_964275005.1. Classification (NCBI taxonomy): domain Eukaryota; kingdom Metazoa; phylum Echinodermata; class Echinoidea; order Diadematoida; family Diadematidae; genus Diadema; species Diadema setosum. Next base: position 33,367,642 of record NC_092689.1, read on the forward strand.
AATCCACGTATAATGCAGAAAGAGTATTATTGGAGCTATAAATGCTGTGATTGTACATGAACACAGTAAACTTGATAGTCTACTATTTATATCCTCTCCTCACACTTTACATCTCTGTGTATGCCTCTCAGATGGAGTAGTGTGCAGGTGCGTGGGACGTTAAACGGAAGGTCACACCGCACGACGACGACGCAGCCGCCATGTGGAGGTTCATGACAGGGGGGCGGAGCCTGCGATCTCCGCCCTCCCCGAACACCCAGGACAGCGCCCTGGGACTGATGCACCTCCGTAAACTCTACGTGGAGCTGTGCTGCACCGCCCAGCCCCTCTCACAGAAGGAGCAGGAGGACAAGTTGTACATGATGCTTCCGCTATTTTGCAAGGTACGATAAAACGCTAAAAATGTTCCTCACCTGAATGTCAGGTTAGAAATTTGTTCCAGCGAAGTTTCATTCTTCTTTAGAATATTTGTCGTGGGTAGCTAATCTTGCTTATATTTTTTTTTTCCCCCCTGAATTGTTTTGAAGAAAGTAAGGAACTTTAAACCTTGTTTAGTAGAATTAGTTTCTGTACAATGTAACTGCAAAACCGACCATAAACCAGCAATGGCACAGTTACAATTGTATGACTGGAAGTAGAGATTTTCAGTGTCTTGCAAGGACAAATTTAGAGTTGTGATTCTTCTTCAGTTTAAGGCTTTTCATTTGGAGGTAGGGATGAGTTGAACTTGTAAAGAAATTTGAACCTGCAGTATTAAAAAAGATCCAAAAAAACATGCAATACCAAGGTATCCCATACAATAGAAAACCCCACGTGTAAAAGAAATAGAAATTGATTTAAAATTTTGTGAAGATGATAATTTGTAGCCACTCCCAATAAGATACGAACACTTGTGCAGATGAAGATCTGAAAAAAAAAAAATAGAGTAAAATTTTTAAAGGAAATCAGTGAGTCTCTCCCATGCATGGAAGGTCATTCCTGAAACATGAATTCTTTGAGATACAATACATTGCAAGACTGAATCCAGGTCAACCGAAGAACTATACCTGCATGTGTACCTGTACAGCATCTTTAGGCAAATATCTTTCCCGCCATTCACTTTCAATGATACCCATCAAAACCTCCTCATACTCAGCCATTCATGTAATTTAATCTTTTCTGTGTTGGAGACCTGTATTGTATCACAATCATATAGTTTTATTACTTTTTATGAGCATTCATTATGTCTCTGACCATAAATTGTGAAAATGTAATCCTATACCTTGTCATTCTATTTATTGCCATGTGTGCTTTCAAAGGAATGGCTGTGTGTTGGAATCTCTCAGAATTTCTACTAAAGATAACAGATGAGATTGTATGGCAATTGAATATTGCATCAAAGTTTTGCTACATGTAATAGTATACTGCAAGAATTTTAAGCAAAAAAAAAAAAAAAAAAAAGGAAGAAATAAAGTGTCTATAAATTTCCCATCAGAAAGATTTCATTTATCAAAAGTATTCTTTTTCAATTGATTTCAGATAAAGAGCACTTATCATGTGCCAACTTTGTGTTTGTACATAATAAGCACAATATTTGGATTCTTGTGTTGTAATGACAAGAAATGCAAGAAATCAAATTGAGCTATGAAATAGTTATATCCTTCTTTGATGAAATCCTGTTTGCTGATTGGTCTAAATAGCATCATGTGACCAAACATAATACTGCTGTGTTGAAGACAAGATAACTGTGGTGTTATATTCATGGTGTGGTCATCAATGGGCGTGTGTAAAAAGTGCTATCGGTATTGGCCTCATAAACTATATTCACATCCACTGCATGCACAGTGTACAATGTATGATTGTCTGTGCTGCAAGGTAAATAAACAATAAAGGTAGAGGAACATTTTTGTAAGTGATAAAATATTAGCAATTCTATTTAGAAGATATGTTTTAGGATGTAAATCATATATAGCTTGTGCTATTTCAAGCTTCTACTAGTAAAAGTATGGATTCCTCAGTGACAGAAAATAGTGCTGTACGTTTGTATGTGTCACCTCAGCAGTTTAATGCATAATTTCAAACTAGAAGCTCCTAGTGCATGATATTATATTTGTTTATTAGACTTCTGTTCACAAACCATCTTCTCTGTTTGTCACATTTAGCAAATTAGGTGTCGTGCCTTTTTAAAACCATGTTGATGAAAGCACTAATATTTTCCTGCAAATGTCATGCTGTGCCCTGGAAAGACCATTTGCGCCTTCATGGGACGTGATGGTTTTTCAGTACAGGGCGGATCTAGAGCACAGCAGGAGCATCTCCACCCCCAAACTTTTCATTTCATTTGAGGCCCTGTGTTGATCACATTTATAGATGGATTGATTGATTTCTTATTTATGTGTTTATTTATTTATTTATTAATTCATTTAGTTTTATTGAAGTGATCAGGGTAGATTGTTTCTTTGATTTGCAGCATTTTCAAAACCCTCTCAGTCGCTAAATTCACATCTGGTTCTTAATTCCACACTTATCTTTGATAGAAATTCAGAGTTCCGTTTTCTCTCTCTGAAATTGGCAAATGTTTACGACTTTCTTTGTAAAGGATGTGCACATATTGATGAATTCAACCAGTTCTTTAATATCTAAATCTATTTACGATACATAAAGATATGCAGTAGAATTTACATAGGCTAATTATATGATGTTGACAAGATGATATTAATACTCCTGCAGCAGAATTCCTCCCCCCCCCCCCCCCCCCCCCGGACTCCATGGGTCAACGGCTGCGTCACCTCCCACACACCCACACAATATCCATTTTAATACACCGGGATGACATTTCAGTTAAAGACTTGAAAAAAAGGAATGAATCTTCCTCCCCTGTGTCTGGAAATAAGATAATGTGAAAAGGCCTTGCTCGTATCTTCGTTATCGTTGTGATGAGGGCTTTAGTTGTTGTTGTTGTTTTGGCCATGGAATGTTGCCAGCATACATGTAATCCTTTTGTGTCCCTGAATCCCTTGCATTCTTTTGCATTTAATGGCATACAGGATATGTAGTACTGTATGTTGGTCAATGCATGCATTTTTTTTTTTGAAAGCATAAGAACTTACAATTTATGGGGACAGTAGCAGCTGAGAAAGAAACTGCAAAATGAAGTTTCAGCAATGCAGCCCTGGCCTTTGTGCAACACAAATTAACTCTGAGTGATTTAATTGTCATCTGTTGTTTTCAGTGTCATGGATCATGTAATGAATAAACATTATTATGTTGATCAGCCATAAAATAAATGAAACCTGGGTGGGGGTGGGAGGTGGGTGGGGAAGAGGAGGGAGAAGTTGGTAAGGATGTCTTACTCTCAAACCTTTTGACAGTTGTTGACAAAATTATGCTGGACAGTGACTTCTGAGGCTCTTCAGATCTAAAAATACTCATCTCTGGAATACTTCTAGTACTTTGTGGAATTCTCTGTACCAACATTTGTACATGTCACTCTAAAACTAGATCTTTTGCCAAGTTTATATTAATTTGATATGCAGGGTATAATTTTGCAGTGCTTTTTATTGCACATTGTGTGAGATGGCTCTTAAAATAACCACTTGCAAAAATATTGCTTCCCATAACATACATAAATGTGCTGTATGTTGTCTCAAAGGAGAGGGGAGTCATGAACTTTTCTCTTGAAAGGGGATATGTTATGGTGTTTTATTTCTCATTTTGATAGTTACTGTGGCTTTCGATCATGAATTCAACCACAGGTGAAATTGTAAATATTACGAGTCTCAATTCATGATACATGATATGCGTGAAATGTATACAGTATAAACAGTGTTTATTTCAGAGAACTTAAGGAATTTATGGGTGCATTTATCAGCTCACTTCTGGCATAGAATTAAGGTTTCCATACAAGTTTCAGGGAGATTTTGGCAGTTGATAAATTCAAAATGCAAAAATTGTTTTGATTATGAGGTAAGAAATATGTTTCTGAAACGCTGAAAAAATTTTGATTACAAATGCGTTTGAGCCAGAAACGTGTTTCTGTGGAGATGAGAAACGCAAAGTCGGTTAGAAACACATTCATTCCTTGGACCTACCCCCGCCAACCATTGCCAACTTCATGATCTCCATCTTCATCTCGACTCACGGCAGAATTGATATGCAACAACTTGAGAAACGTATTCCAAAAGGCCTTTGCAAACACATTTTAGTAGTGGGTATCGAAACATGTTTCAAACATGGGAAAGATGATAAATGCTACTGAAATGATAAACTGTAGCCATGTGAAACTTAAGTGGACTCACTTCCTGTGGATTCCCCATGGTATCTAATTTAATGCAATGCTGTGAGGTAAAAGAACAGAAAGTGAAACAGCCGAGTGACCGACCATGATAGGAAGAAGAGAAACGCTGACCATTGTATTGTTGTCTGGAAAACTTCATCATCAATTAATAGGATATCCAGCTCATAAAATCATAATACAAGCTGACTTTTAAAGTGCCCTCCGTTTAGTTTTGTATACATTAGTATATTTTATATGCTACTCAATGTGCAATGGAAGCTCCCTCCCTCCGAGGGTCATGGGCTGAATGGAATTCTCTTCTCTGTGATCGGGTTGTTCATGCTGAAATTGTAGGGGGATTTTGGGCCTTTTCTTGGGAACCCCCCCCCCCCCCCCGCCTTGATGGTATTATTCAAGCCATTTGCTTTGTGTTGTATCATCTTTTGGCATAATTGCTGCTTACGTCTGTATGTATTCTTTATTCATTTTTCCTTTCCATTGCTATTATTTTTCTTTGTATTACGATATTTTCTGTCATAGTTACTCTTGATAATTACGTTGTACATGTGTAGCGATTAAGTGGATGATAGTAAAACATGAATGGAAAAAAAAAGATTGATAAAATAGATGAAAACATAGTAAAATTCAAATTTTACTGAATTTTGCATGCCATCTGCAATGTGTTTATTTCTCTCCAGCCTTTGCGTCCTCTGTCCTTCCTCTCCTCCAGAGCACCCTTTTTAATGCCGAAAGACTTTCGTTTAAATCCTGCTTTCTACTCAGGTGTTCGAGAATAGTCCTGCGACAGAGATGATGGACAAATTTGGGGATGTGCTGCAATTTTCGAATCACATCGCCCGGCTCTTCGTTACTGAAGTGAGACGGCGTGCCTCTGACCAGTCCACAGGTAACTAAAATGTATTTAAGCCATGAATATATTTCGCAGAGTTTTTAATTGTGCAAATTTCACAAGTCTTGTCCTATTCGTGAATTTAGTAACACCCAAATTTATATTGATTCTAAACCTGAAAAAATAGTGACAAGCACATCAAGATTTCTCCATTCATTATTGTACTCCACGATCGCAAATTTAATCACTTGTGAAATTGTTGGGAGGTCTTGATTAAAAAAAAAAAAAAAATAGACTTGCTATAATATGGCATTTCATGATTTTGGCACTTCAAGCACGAGGTTGTAATGTTTTGTTTTGTTTGTTCATCTGTTTAATTTGGAGGCAGTGCCTTTGACTTTTAACCTTTGTCAAAGAATTATAGGTACATTGTGGAGAAATCCTGCAACGGAAGAGCTTGCCAGGATATTTTATACATTTGTTGCTCATTTTGCCACTTGTCATAGTCTGTATTCAGTCCACATTTCATTAATTAGCCACCACTTTAGCATAGGATAGTATGGATTGTAAATGGAATAAAAAAACAGCAACAACTCACTCCTCTTCCTCAATTCCTCTTGTCCCTGTTGAACGTACAATGTTCTTTTGTTTGTTTGTGATGGGATGCCTGAGTCTGCATTCCTGCTGGCAATGGTCAATTTTAGTATTAGACCCTGACCACTACATTTGCTCTCTTGCCCCTTACGTTAATATTTGATAATATATATATTTTTTTTTAATGTCTGGATGATATTATAAATGTTTTCTGTATGTATGTTTATGATAACCAATACATGCATGACCCCACTATTGTCAATTATTGTAGTGATAATATTGCTGATACAGTAGCTATGATGACAGAGCATGATAAGTAGTGATGATGATAACAGTGAAAATTTATTACAAGTGTAATGTCACTACTACTTCGCACACTCTTCCACTGCTAGTGCTTCTGCTACTAATGATGATGATGTGGATGATGATGATGATGATGATAATGATGATGATAATAGAAATGCTTTTGGAGGTCTATACTGGAGTAAAATTTTAGATATGATTTTAATATGTTCCAAAGAATTAAATCATGAGTTGCATGTGAAATTGGTAGTGTAGTATACTGTATCATAGGTACAAAGTATCAGTACACATCCACCACTGGTAAAACATTGAATCAATACATAGTATTCCTTTAAAGGGACTGCACAGTACTGGTTGAGGTGGGGATTCATGTTTTGAACATTCCTAAGTGAGATAATGGGAAACCTCTTATGAAGTATGAAAGAGCATGTAATTTTCAGAAGGATTCAATGTTTATTTGATGAAAATTGGTTTTCAAATGGCTGAGATATCCAAAAAAAAAGTGATAATAATAAAAGGCGACAGGCCACGCCTTTTATTATGATCTCTTTGTTTCACCTTGTTTTTGGATATCTCAGCCATTTCAAAACCGATTTTCATCAAATAAACTTTTGATGCCCCTTAGAATTGCATGCTCTTTGACATCTCATAAAGTGGTTTCTGAATTGATATCTCGCAAAAAGTTAAAAGCTAAATTTTCACCTCAACCAGAACTGTATGCACCCTTTAGGATTGATTTAGAATATGTTGCATATTTTTTTTTTTTTTTTTACTTGTCACATATCATATCATCACATACAATGTATTTCCATCTTGAAGAGATGACAAATAAAGAACTTGCTTTTATGTGGCATGTTCATGTACATATACAATGTAATTCTTGAAATGGTGTAAGATGGTACTACAGTGATTCGTGGTGCTGTTGTGTATTAAACTTGGATCCTGAAAGGGGACTTTAAAAAATGCTTCTGGGAAGTCGAAAATGTGCGGAAGATGATGGGAGTCGAGGGCGGATGTTGCGTGGAGAGGGAGTACGGAGCACTGCATCCATAGACGCAATGTGCCAGGCGAGGGTTCAATGATACATCGCCAAATTTACGGTCCCCCAGAAGAATCAGAGGCAATAAAGGCCAATTAATTAGTGTGCCCTACCTCTAGAGAGCCTTGTCTCATGAACCTAGAGAAACTCGCCAATCCTCCGTTACTGTTTTTATTAGAAGGAAAGGAAAAAATGTGGGGAAGAAAGAGTGAGACATTAGTTTTGCTGGGTTTGTTTATAAGAGATTTGTCCTTCTTGGTATCGCGATAGATTTATGTTTTGGAAATCATGTGAAAAGTATTTTATCTGTTTTCTTTTATATATCATGGGGGGGGGGAGGGGGAGTCATGAAGTCTCTTTTTTTTCATTATCAGAATGTATCCTGTCCTCATACACAATACAATGCAATAAATCAACTTCCAGCTGATAGTACGTTGTATTTACTGTACTTTTGCCCGTGCCTGGCTGTTGCCTTGTGATGCGATAATGTGGGGGAAAAAAAGGGAAAATAGTCCCTTACAACATGCATGCTGTTATCGTTTTGGTATCATGTTGCTATGACAGGTTTAAGAGGGATTTATGCAAATTTTGTCCTCATACACAATGCATTGCAATACATCAACTTAATAGAACTGATAGTATGGTGTATTTTGCTGTACAATGTACTTTGCCTGTGCCTGGCTGTTCGCCTTGTGATGCAATAATTTTTTGGGGAAAAAAGGGAGGAAACAGTCCCTTACAACATGTGTGCTGTTGTTGTTTTGTTTGCTTAAATTGCTTTTGCTATATCTCTAAATCTAGCATTTCATAATAAACAGCAGGTTGGGAATTTTGGGAAACAAATAGTTGTTACCCAAAATCATGATTGATATGTTTGTTTGTTTATATCTTCAGGGGGGGGGGGGGAAATATTTTGCCAATTCTACAATCATTGCAACGTAGCAACATAGCAAATGCTGGCGTATTGACTTCTTTTGGGCATTATCACTGTGTTGAATAGATGTGAAAAATTCAAAGATCCTTTTACGTGCATGCTGTGATGTTGTTTTGATAGCAGAGTCCTTGACTGTTTCGAGAGGGATTATGCTCATTAAATATCAGAGCTTCAATATTAGATTTTCAGATAGCATTTCCCTTGTCAGTCAGAGTTAAATGCAGTGTAATCATTGCCAAGTATGCTGTGCATCTACAATGGGGCATGTCTACCATGCAATGTGAGGAATGCATCAGATTGTGGGACTATTGAAGTAAATTGTATGCATGCTACTATTGCAGTACATGTTACACTGAAAGTTTAGCCAATCCCCTGCAAGACTGGTTTGAAAAAGCTTGATTGCGCCCCTGGGTTTCACATTGAGTCAAACAGCGTAAGCTGTCTCTTCATCCTCTCTGCTTTCCAAGAGAGACGGATACAACTTCACTCATGTTCATCTTCATTAATTTTCCCTGTCCCTGCGAAATCACTCCCCCCTCTCCGCTGATTCCGATCACCTTGTGCCGGCTAACGACACCTGCTCCGTCTAATGCAGGCGATAATCACCTGGCCCAAACCACATTTAGGGGTCCAATTTCGGCCGAGTGCACTTTGCAACATTGTCTAATTAGCACTGTGACTTGTCTGCGCTGAAGTCTCAATCTGTCACATCATTGCTGCGCATACAGTAGTGCGCATTGTCAGACGTAGTCGGTAATGCACGCATCTCGTGGCGTAGGTCCGGCCAAAAAGCGTCGCAAAAGGTCGGGGGTCGCGGGAGATCAATACCTCCGTCGGTGGTTATAGAATTACTCTGCAGTCTTCCTCCGTCCCAGCTTCACCGGCAGACAGTGCCGCATCCATAGTGCGTAGGCTGATGCGTGTGGAGATGTAGTCATGTTCTCTCTCTCTCCCTCTCTCTCTCAGTTTAACATGCCGTATGTTGTGCTCTACTTGGCTCTCCTAAAATGGAAAAGACAGGGTGTGCAATTTTCACTGCAAATGGGTGCATTGTTAGCCATAGGGTCTACATCCGTATTTGTACATAACATCCCTGACTGAAACTTTATAGCAGTCTGTACAATGCATCATACACTATACATGGGTGGTACATACAAGTATAACACTTAACAGCAGGTCTGAGTGCATGGTGATGCACAGTTTGTATACTGGATACTGATTATGCCATGTTTGTTGGTACAGTGGTGTGAAAAAAATTGAAAATAAGGCAGACAGGCTTTATTCTTTCATGGGAAAAAGACAAAGATGCACCTTTTATAAACTCCGCTTCTAAACCTGCATCAATCACAAATGACAAGACAATGCAAATGTCATGTTTATGAGAGCGGTGTAGCCAGCATTAGTTAAACCTATAGGGATGACTGTCATTCATGCATTCTTTTCTACTGTGTCTAAGCTTGGCCATACAAATATTTATAGGTGAAGAATGTTCTTGTTATCGTCTGTCATGGACAGATATTTTACTAGATACGTGTGGAGGTCACAGATTACCAACTGTTGGATGGACATTTGCAAAGTCAGCCTTTGGACAAAGCCACGGATGTGCATAAAGAGACTTGTGGTTTTGTTTTGTTTTGTTTTGTTTTGGTTTATTTTAATTCATTGCAACACAAAAGGGGTACATCAGGGAATTAAAGGAAACAAAGCATGTGTATACATGATATGGTGTACACTTTGCATGATTAAATGAATCACTGCCTTTGTGAGTGCACCATGAATAGATACGTAACATTGCCAGGGGAACCTTTTTTTTTTTTTTTTTCTCTGGCTTTCTTGCTCATCTCTGTAGAAACACATTTCATGTATGAATCCTATCCCTTTTTGTTTTTCTCCGTCATTGACCAGACAAGAGTAGCATCTATTTTTATAGAACCTCCAGTGTGTGTTCCCTTTTGTTGTTGAGTTTTTGTTTTTGTTTTCTTCTACCATATATGCCGCATTGTTAGGCACTTGAAGGGAAAGCCATTTGAGCACGTTATCAAGGAGCTTCCGGTATTATGTTCACGTACATTATGCAAGAATGGTGCACTGCGGTGAACGGTCGTGCAATGCTTTCACTAGCAGCTCTTCATTTCACACAGATGAATAGTCGGAATTGAGCTCAAAGTGGCGCCTACAGGCAGTGCGTTTGCTGCCGCGAGTCAAACCACGAAAACCACTGCCTGAACTGTGCTCATTTGCTGTCAGCGGCCAGGGAGAAGTTGGAAAAGGGTTTTTAATGCTGAGAAAGCCAAATTTAAAGTTCTGACTTTACAACTTTTCAATGACTCCATCTAGTAATCAGATGATTTAGTAGGAAAATGAACTAAAAAAAGCCACTTCCCAGGTTGCACATGCCCTTCCTGTCCTAAATGGCCGAACCTTGATGTGTTTTTGGTAACAGCGTCGCGGTTTGGGAGAAATTGTCCAAGTTTTATCTTGGTGATATGCTTAGTGTGTTATTATTTGTTTCACAATGTAGATTAATGGATCAAGCATTCATAGTGAACAAAACTGTGTACACTGGTCTACATACGTGTATGTAAACTTTACTAGAATCAAATATTGTAAGTGTTCTATTAAAATGATGACTTGCATTAATGAGCAAACATATTTTGGCTGAGATGATTTTCTTTTACAACAGGATGATATTGTTTGATTTGAGAGTGTTCCCATGAAAGCAAACACAATAAATTTGGCAGTGCATTCAACTACACTTTTTATGTCCACGTGTGGAAATGTAGTGTAATGACTTTGTGTGAGCATTCAAGGGGTGAGCACATTTTATTATTAGTTTGATTATTTTTTGAAGGCACTAAATTTTCCTTTTTAGTTCCCAGTTTTGTTTGATGTAATAGTTCTCAAATATGATGAATTTGCATTACACCTTAGTACTAGTGTGACCATTTACAAGTACACTTGTAAGTAATGGATTGTCCATTTTTATATATATATATATATATATATATATATATATACACTTGTATATATAAATATTTTTTTTTTCTTTTTACTCCTACTCGGCTTACTGGGGTCCTCCTGTATGGTACTTTGATTTTTGTTTCCCCTTTTGTTTATTATCTTTGTTTTTTCTCACAATGATTTCTATATCTCTCTTGTGCAAAGTTAGCCATGATCAAAAAATTATTTCTAAAGTGATTTGTTCATGAATTGTACCATGCAGAAACAATAAATGAAAGTAAATTAAATGAAATTGTAGTTATAAATGCTGTAACAGCTCATATGTATGCTAATATTTGGATTTTGTGAAATACAAGATTTTGTGAAGATGATCATCCATTATCATCCACAGAGTATAATACTGTTATGTGTTGTGTAGTTGAGTGTGTCTGTAGCTTTTCCTTTCATGCTGAGATGCTTTAGAGGTTCTTGTCTCAATACTCAGAAGATGCAGTGTCTTTATTATAACACCGGTTTCTCCTCCTTGTCGCCCCTTGCCCAGAGGCCGCCAGCTGCGCCATCGCCAGCTACCTGGAGGTGCAGAACTCGGAGGAGACCAGCAACGGCTGGATGCTGCTGACCACACTCAGTCTCCTAGCGACAGGAGGAGGCAGCATCGTCAACACCATGACGATGGCGGCGCTGCCCTCCACCCTGGTCAAATGCCTCTACCTGTTCTTCGACCTGCCCGAGATCCTGACCAGCAGCGGGGGAGGCACAGAGGGAGTCGGAGGGGATGGTGGTGGAGGAGGAGGAGGAGGAGGAGGAGGAAGCTGTGGGGGAAAAGATGATCTCAACCATCTGACTCCAGTGAGAAGAAGAGAGTTGCTCCACAGAACCGCCATTCAGGTAAAGTATTCATTTATTCATTAAATTATTCATCTACTCATTGAATTGTTCATTCATTTATTCATTCATCCACTTTCTAGTGCTCTATTCATCTGTTCATTAATTTTTTCTGTCAATTCATTTGATTTGTTATTGTGTAAATTTATTTGTGCACATGGTAATCTGCCCTCATTCATTTCACCTCTGTGTTTTAAGATTTCCTGTTTAGTACCATAAGGACAAATGTAATCGGTGTTTATACTAGAGTGCTCAGAGAATGCAGAATTCGACTAGGGCCAAGAAAATCTTACACAAAGTTCACAGTGTCATCTATGTAGAGTATAGACTATCCTTGAATTACAAAATTTTTCAAATCACATAATTGTAATGGTATTCAAAGCCATATTCAATAGCAGCGAAATCGATCTATACCATTTTTGTTTGTTGAGCTGGTTTGGAAGAATGGAATCTTGATTACCGTAAAATATATTTCTTCAGTGACTGTACAAATATTTGAGCAATGTTGGGAGCGGAATGAAAGGCAGACTGTATGTACTTTGTACGTAGGCCAAAACACAATTGCCCCAACATAGGTTATCATTCCTCTGTGAAGCTTGCCTCATTGAAACTGCACATTTTGTGTGCGATTATGGTCTTGAAAGCTACATTTCCACTGCCTCATTACGGGAAATGTTTGTTTTATATTATATTAAAGGAATTGTACTGTACTGGTTGAGGTGAGGATTCAGGTTTATAACATTCCCTATGTGAGAAAATGAAAAACCTCCTATGAAATATGAAAGAGCATGTAATTCTAAGAAGGATTCAATGTTTATTTGATGAAAATTGGTTTTCAAATGGCTGAGATATCCAAAAAAAGTGATAATAATAAAAGACGACAGGCCATGACTTTTATTAGGATCTCTTTGTTTCACCGTGTTGTTGGATATCTCAGCCATTTCAAAAACCGATTTTCATAAAATAAACTTTTGATACCCCTTAGAATTGCATGCTCTTTGACATCTCATAGAGTGGTTTCTGAATATCTCGCAAAACATGAAAAGCTAAATCCTCACCTCAACCAGAACTGTACAGTCCCTTTAATCTGTGGCAATATGATATGATACAAAACATTTTGTTTTTAGTATTGTATGTGTTTGTCCTCTGACCCTGTCATGTGTAGAAGCTTGTTCATGTTGGTTTTTTTGGGTTTTTTTTAACCTTTCAATCATCCTGCAGCTGCTGACCCGATTATGTAACTACCCTCAGCCAGCTGAGGAGCTGGCCAAGAAAGATGACCTGACCCTGCTGTTCAGTGCCATCACCAGCTACTGTCCGCCCCACAACGGGCCATGGAGGAAAGGGGCAGCTGAGGTGCTCACCACCATCTCACGACACGGCCTCACCCAGGAAGTGGTCGAATACATCCACAGTAAGTGTGACCGCGAGTCACCGGCCTGGTGTGCCACATACGATGGCAAAACATTTTGCTCCTGAAAATGTAGCCCAGCCTGTTTCCATGTCCCTAGATTGTCGTTATGGCTCACTGGTGAAGCCCCCCATAATTAATATCTCAAGGTTGATATTAGGCGGACTAGATTGAGACAACATAAGGCCTTTCTAAAGGATCTTAAGGTGGTGCTTTGTCCAAACTGCTGATCATGTGAGCAAGTGATTAATAGGTTTTTAGAAATGTCAAATGGTATTGTGCTTGTATCCTGTAGTTCATACTTCATGACATTATGCTCGCAACAATTACTTTTAAGGACAATTACTGTTAAGGACGAGTCCCGAGTATACTTGGGCTGGTATCTATGAGAAATGCGTGTTGTAGCAAAATCAGTCTGTCCTCATTGGTTTAATATAATTCAAACTTGCACATACTGTATAAGCTGTTATTTTCGCGTACAGATATTTTTGCAGATTAGCAGGTCACAGATATTTTCGCGAGATATTGTTTTCGCGAATTGACACTGAGGCTATTGTAAATGCGCTATTAGCTGAGCACATGGCAACATCTTCATGTGTTCTTAAATTGGCGGTCCAACACTCATTTGCGAAATTTGCAAAAATTAAACCCTTGCAAAAATAACAGCTTATATAGTAGGTGCTACGGTTCTGGTTTGAAGCAACATAGAAAGCGTTTGTGATAGGTGTTGTTATAGACATCAAGATATAATCCCCCACTCTTGTCACCATTTAAAGGTGTCCAACTTCAGTAAAAAAAAAAAAAAAAAGGTCATGTACGGTTTCAGAAAGTTGGAGAAAGTTTGACATTTGAATCCCATCTTGTTCCTAGCATGACCTGAAATGAACCGAACATAGAAATTGTTTTGCCAGTCTATTATATTGAATGTCTCCAAACATTGCAGATCATGGTGCTGCTTCAGAAACAGGATCAACTCTTTGTTGCCATAAAACAGTGATGTAGATTAGCTTCCCTTCATTGTGCTCCAGAGGATATTTTTGTATTTGCTGAACAAGCACAGATTATCCTGTTTCAGTCGAGATAATAAAGACAAACAAACCCTCAGCCTTTTTGTGTGTTCATGGATGGATACAAGCACAAACTTTTTTCACAAGACTGTTTGCAAAAAAAAAAAAAAAAAAAAATCAAATAAGTTCAGGTTTAGCTCTCTGATGGACATCTCCCACCTCCCCCCCCCCCCCCCCCCCCCGGAAAAAAAAAGCATCGCACGTAACATCTATGCATTTTCTTATTTGAAAACATGCTCATTGTCAAATAGAGATGTGCAAAAATTCCTCATCAAGCCAAGCCCCAAGTACATTTCTGCTTTCAGTCAGTTCAGTATAGGCAAAAGTTTCATTTGTGAGTCCATATCTAAATAGTTCATCTTGAATGGTAGGGTACAGTGCTTCAATATTGACTATCTATTGACTTATTCACCTTCAGTTTCTCTTTATCATGTATGAAAATGATTTAATAATTGTACAATGATAGCAACTATGATGGTGTGTGACTCTGGTTGAAATGGGATATTCCTTGAAATATATGCTTGTCTTTTTACTAAGAAAATAATGAGAACATGCATCTCAAACCTGATAGACTTGGTGATGTCAATAGTAGAAATGTTTTGCTAACAGCAGAAAAACATTGATGAATTTTCAGAGATTGACGTGTGCTGTGGACATCATGTGCATTTTTCTGATGGGTACACTTTTGCTGTCATGACACTTAAAAGGAAATTCTGGACCAGTTAAAAGTTAATCTGAAAAGAAAGAGTAGAATTGTATATAAAGCTCTATAGTGAAAATGTAATCAGAGCAGGATAAAGATTAGTGCAGTTTATTATGAAATTGTAAAATTGTGCTGATTTTTGCAAAACATCTCTCTTTTGTGAAAATTTAGTAGCAAAACTTCATGATTTCATAACTTCCTCATTTTTTGTCCAATTTTGATCAAATTTTCACTGTTGTGCATATAGAATTCTACTCTTTGGTATCATACTATAAAGTTTTAAGTTTTCTGGAATTCCCCTTTAAAAGCGATCGTAAGACTACACCCTGGTATCTTCTCTCCCCCTGCGATAGACAAAAATTGTCTGGGACTATGTGTGGACAACATGCAGTGCAACCAGGACCTGTCCCCACTGGAGATCGTCGAGATGTGCTTCACGGTCTTCTGCTTCCTCAAGGATTCCAGCGACAAGTCCCACGTCCTGCTCGACGACTTCAGGACCTGCCAGGGCTACATGTTCCTCACGGACTTTGTGCTCCGGTTAGTGGTCCATTCATTTGTGTTTCCATACATTCATGTGTTCATGTATATATTAATTTATTCATTCATTCATTCATTCATTCATTCATCTATTCATTCATTCATTCATTCATTCATTCATTCATTCATCTATTCATTCATTCATTTATTCATCTATTCATTCATTCATTCATCTATTCATTCATTCATTCATTCATTCATTCATTCATTCATTCATTCATTCATTCTTCCATTCATTCATTCCTTCATCCATTCATTCATTTGTTCATTCATTCGTGTTTATATTCATTCATTCATCCATTCCTTCATTTATTCATTCATTCATTTGTTCATACCTTCTTTATCAGAGTATTCATTTGTTCATTCATTAACCTTAATTCATTCACTTTTCATTCATTCATGCTCCAACTCTTCTGTCTGTCCTATCAGTCTATCTATTCATTCATACATTCACATGCACAATCATTAGATTATTCATTCATTTAGATGGACACTACATGTAGCTATGAAACTCTTCATTCTGAACCTGTAAACTTTATCTGTCCATCCATCTATCTATTCATTCATTCACGGATTCGTTCATTTTTAAATCATTTATTTTATTCATTCGTGCACAAATGACAAGACCTAAGCTCTTCATGTGCTTCTGCGCATGTAAAGTAACATTGGCTGGCTGTGTTGCCAGTTGGACAATTACAAAGAAAAAAAAAAATTGCTGCGATGTAAGAAAGAAAAATGCACTGAGTTACGACACTGTGAAAGGTCATACTGAAAGTCACTGTGATTCAATAAACAAGGATATAAAAGATTATGTCATTTCTGTTCATTGATACTTATTTTCAAGGTGTTTCTGCCTGTTGGTGAACTAATGCGTCAGTAGATGTCATTATTTATGTTATAAGCTCTATAAATAGCATTTGTGGTTGATAAGGAACATTTCTGAATACTTGCTGTAAAAGATTTTATGAAGTGTCTATTAAAAGCTGTGTGACAATCAAAATGTCAGTGATTCTTGTGAAAAAGAAATACAAATTTAATTGAACAGGTTTAGTAGAAATCCAGATTGAATAACTCTGAAAATTAATCCATGGATCAAGTAAGATGATCAGCGTGTGATTATTTGTGGTCAAATGGTAAATAAGAGGGAATGGCGTCAATGTACTTTTCATTTGTGTACTGTATAATACACACAATACATTTCGCTGTGTTTTTATTTTTGCAAGTTTCACAAGTCAATTCATATTTCCAGTATCATCAACTTGTAAAGATATTGCCTTCCTCAACACAATGTATTATATATTTTCCCCGGGGTCGGAAATCGCTAATTTTTCTCTCGGACAAGACTGATACCTCTATCTCATTCTGTACATGTGGTTCTCAATTGCAAATTCAACCGCTGGGGAAACTGTCGTCAAAAAAGTCTTAATGCATGAGAGGAGATATAATGCTTGCGAAAATATGTTTGCAGTATATATGTATATATATATATATATATATATATGAAAGTAATTACCTGCATTTTTGTTTTGTCTCGGAAAATTGGTTACATTTCCTCTCCCAGGTTTTCATTGTAGACTCCTTCCCCCCCCCCCCTTTAAAGCATCCCTGTAGTATTCGACCTGACCCCATTCTGTAGATTAGTGGAGTGTTTTGAGTAAACTCAACAACAAACCAGAAAGCAGGTACAGATACATAGGAAGTTTAAGGTTTAATTTGCCATTCTAATCTACCCAATAGTGTCATCTCCAAAATTCTAGGAACTTGAGGGGGTGTGTGCATGTCTGGATTGTGTAGTTCCACAGACTTTTCCTTCACACATGTATGTTTTCCCTTTCTGGATTCATGGAAGACATTTGATTGGAATTTAAGGATCTGCAGGATCTGCATTTGTACTTAGGTGAATGGTCACAGTTAAGGTGACAGTTTGCCTATCTGTGTAATCTACAAAGATTTTTAAGAAACTGACAAATAAAAAAGTAATCCATGTAATCTGCAAAAATTTTGAAGAAACTGACCAAAAAGTTTCTTAATTTCTGGAAAGATTTAATTCTTTTGGTTCAGTTGTAAGAGGTGCTGCAGGAACTAGCCAGATAGATACATTGTACTCTATAAAGCTGCACTTCTCACCATTAGCCTCTTTAGCTTGTATAAAGTTTTTGAGGCCCAGTTAGATCAGATGCGAATCTTTTCACTTTGGTATGACATTTTGGCCTGCCTACAAGAGGTTCGTGGGCCATGACTCACTGGTTGAGAAGCATGGTTCCGTAGCCTGGGTAGATGAAAAACAACAGTCCTTTTTTTCCTACAATTCTTGAGATTTTGAGTCTGTGTATCTGGTATAGGTATGTACACTGTAAATCACACAGACTTGTCTTCGAAAGTTACGTAAATTTTTCCTCCACACATTGATTATGCTTTATGAAATCAGTGCAAATGACACGTAATTATTCCTTTCTTCATTTCTAATTAAGATTTGAATGTGCGTGATTTATATCGTATGATACACATATCTTATTGGGGTGTTAGACCCAAGCATATTTAGTGAATGTATCTTTCATTCATTTGTAGTTTAGTACACAGCATGAAAAGGAATCTCTTCATCCATTTGATTTCCCTTTGTTGTATTCAATAGAGCAAAGATACAAGACACAAGAATATTTATATATTATATATTTATATATATTTATATATATATATATTATATTTTATATATTCATATTCATATGATACAATCAAAACATTACATGTATCATTGTAGTCTTTAGAATTACTACATGTACAATTGTCAAGAAATACCAATTTGATCATTATGTAGATCCCCCCCCCCCCAGCAATTTAGAGGAAGCTTGTTTTGTTTTGTTTTTGTTTTTCTGCTGCCACTTCATAACGTTATTAATATCCGGTATCTATAATAGGTGAAACTCTGTGGTTGCTTCTGAAAGATTTGATTCCAAACATTATGAGCAATAGGAAGTGTGCTGTGGTTTGCTAAAAAAGAACAGAAAAAGAAAAACTAGAGTCACCGTGGTTTTTGAGCCCATTTTTTTTCTTTTTCTACCATAATCCTTTACGTAAGTCTTCAGATTTTGTAATTTCTCCAGGCAGCCAGGACAGTGCATGCGGTTTACATCAGTTTTCGAACACTTGGCTACAAACCATTGATTGTACATACAGTCCTTAACATGTTGAAGACTGGACCGGAGTATACTCTGGCAGGTGTCTATGGGAAATGCGTGTTATAACAGAATCAGCCCATCCTCAAAAGGGTTTATTAGCAATTTATTACGTTGTGTGCATATACAGTGTACATATACTATCATGATGATTCATACCAAAACTGGTCTCGACTGTGAATTCTAATTCAAGTTTCTCTTGATCATCCATATTTAGTATTGGGCATGTATTTATTTGATTGAGAGTTTAAAAGTGTCTGTCCCTCTGCAGCCTTCTTCACATATATCTTTCATTAGATTGTAGTGTAGGGAACTTGTTAAGTTCTGCTCCGTAAGCGCCGGTACTTATGTATACGCATACGATTTTACGAATGATGTCGAGATTTCATGTCGATCGGTTACAGTGCTGTATCTGATTCCACGTACACATTGTATGTTACTATCGTTCAAGACATACATGTACAGTGTATTTGGAAAAAAAAAATATTTATAGCGCGATCATTTGATTGAAAGAATTAGCTGATCGACTTGTCCATTTCAAGTCTTTTTTATGTATATACTTTAAAATTTATATTTAAACCCCAATGAATAAAAATTGAGTGGCAAAAGAAAATTTAAATTGTGCAGAGGGCATATTTCAAGTACATTCTACAAATTTTGATATATAGCAAACATAGTACTCAGGGTATTGGTACACTTTAACCGTGTGAATGGCGATCATATGATATGTACAGCCAAAGTGCCCGGAACAATAGGGGTTCTGTGTATGGTCCCATCAACAAGCTCATTCACATCCTCAGGAAAAAGATAAAAGTTGCAGTGCAATAAAACTCGGCACACAACCTCTTCAAAAGGGATTGGGGTTCAGAGTACATGACTGACACAGTGTGAGGATCTTGAAAGTACGTAATACACCAAGAAGCAAGATGCTGTTCCCTCAATAAATTGTGACCCGCTACAACAAAAGGATCCGAAAGTCGGGTAGGACAATTTTTTGAAAACGGCATGATATTATTTCATTACTCTTCTTCTATAATTTCATATATAGCACAACTCGTAAAAGTACTCGGTTGCGGAGTTATCGAAGATTTTATTAGCACATGTCAAGTGGTTGAGGAAATCAGAGTTTCGAGACAAACGCCTTCAAAGTTTTCCTTCCGACGCTATCACGATCAAGGGGAGGCGAGATAGTTTTCACCGCTTGACAATAGAAGGCATGCTCCCGGCGACCTCCGCGATGTTCATTCAAGCTTAGCACCAGCGGTCTACGCACGACCAATCAGTAATCAGGATGCCACGCACTGGCCAATAAGATCACTCCCTCGTTGCTATGGGTGGAGTCTAGCTGCAGCGCTAAATCCAAATCTTTGGACACGTTTCTGTTACGTTGAAAGTTGGGAAAACATGGCCCCCCCAAAACCCTGATTTCTTGTCTTTCCTTTGATCATTTAGCTTCGAAATTTTGGCAGATGATAGACAAAACATTAGACTACAAAATTATGCCAAAAATAAAAATCCGATTGTTTTGACCAATATTGATGATGTGACTTCAAACTCGATTTTCTCGGCTCAGTCGTCAGCGACTTTAGGATCCTTTTGTTGTAGCGGGTCACAATTCATTGGCTGTTGAGCGAGCAGTGGTGGCTGTAAGATCAGCACATTATCAAACTAGAAAAGCACTCGGAGAGCGCAGACCTCCCCCAAGGCAGCAACTCATTCCCACATACAGTACCCTTACACGCATTCACTTTCCCAAAATAGAAGCCCTTTGTTTACGTTATTGCATGGCGCCTTGCCCGAACAGAGCGTGCGCTTTAATGCGCGTATGTAAACCTCCAGTACGCGCGGCTGGTTGAGCCCTAAGTTCATTGACCTTAAATACCAAAAGATGAAAGATCCTTCAAAAATCCATAAAAATTTCCGGATCACTACCAAAATTTAATGAGGTGTTCCTTGTGTCAATATCAACTTGTTATGCAAGTTTCATTTCAATCCGTACCCAACTTTTTGAGTTATTTTGCAAACAGACAAACCAACCCAGATGTTCGCTTAACCGCCTTCCTTGGCGGAGGTAATTAATAGCAGCAAGAGGCCCTTATTCAGCAATAAATTCCCAGTTGGTGATAGTGTACTTTTCATGCCATCCATTCAGCAATAAATTCCCAATTGGTGATAGCGTACTTTTCATGCCGTCCAATTCTTCAATTCAAGATAGATGATTCTGAGCTTGGTTATGATTAACTTTTTTTTTTTCCAAAGCCTCTCACGCTGTCGCGAGCAAAGAATAAATAGAGAACTGGAGCTGAGTGCATCATCACAAGGGCTTTTTGAGATCTATGAATAGCATCATTATTCATGACTGGAGGAAAAAGCCCAACCTGCGCACTTCTCCAACTGAATAATTCAGTTTAATCACTTTGACCAGTGAAAGTGCTCGATTTGTAAATTCTGCAAAATTTTATTTTACTAGCATAATGGAAGAGCAATTGACTTATCTCTTCAAGAAAGTGGGGGAATAATATTACCTACTTACATGGGAATGTGTACTTATCATTAATTACATTTGGGTGAAATTTCTTTTACATTTTCTTTACATCATTGTTCTGCAGTGACATCACAAACTGTTGTAATCATTTCACCCAGCAATGGCTTCACTGAAACTAAAAATTTATAACTTTTGAATGATTGCCTAATTTCCTTCAGACTTTGCTATGTGTTCTAAAATAACTGCTGCATTCATTCATTCAACATGTGATTTGGGTTCCATTCTCCTTGAAGAAGATTGCATTACGTTCTTCTTATGCAAACAAGCACAGTTCCCAGGATATTTTATATCCTCCCTGGAATGAGCATTGAGTAATTCATGTCTTGTTTGTTTTTTAATGCGTGTGGGTAAACCCTGCTCCACAGAAAGTCCCACACTACTTTACAAGCCCTAATGAGCTTCTTATTTGATCTTGTGAATTTTTGATAAATTGCTTGCTGACTACAATAGAAAACATGGTAACTTGTGATAGCTTTCAGACGGACTAATCAGGCAGACTATCAACAACAAAACTATAAACCACGGCAGAATGAGAACGATGCGCTCTAGCTGTCAGAAATCCACCTATTCCATGTGGCTTGTAGCCGAGCTGCCTTCTGAAGCCCACTAAATATATCATCCCGGATCTTTCTCCCACCACTGCTCTCATTGCCCGAGGTCACCTGATACATGCCTATGACACCTGCATTGTCTAGTCAGGGTTGGCAGTATGAAGAGAGTTCCCCCCCCCCCCCCCCATAAAGGAAGGAAGTGTTTGAGAGAGGGCAATGGCAGTAACACTTCCTGTCCTCAATTTTATCACTCCCCCTCCATCCCCTTCTCTCTTGTTCTCTCATGAGTCTTTTGCTGTTTTCTCATCTTTCTATCTCTCCCTTTTCTTCTCTCTCTTTTCCTGTCTCACTCTCTGTCTATCTTTTTCTCTCCTTCTTTTTCTCTATCTATCCCTCCCTTCTATCTTCAAACCCTCTCTTTCTCTGTCATCCCTTTTCGCCTTCCTGTATCTCCCTACCAATCTCTCTTCTTCCCATCTCTTTCCTCTGTCTCCATCCCATGCTCTTCCACCTATCTCTCCGTCCTTCCATCTCTCTGTCCTTTCCCCCTCCATCTCTTTAGTTTCCATCCTTTCTCCGTCTCTCCAGCAAGCTACTCTTCTCCTCCCCTCGTAATCATCCTTGTATCTTTTTGCCTTTTTTCCATCTCTCTTCTATCTCTCTCATTCGCCTTACCCGGTGTGCTCTCTCTTTTCTCACTCATCACATACCATCTCATTGTACTCATGTTTGAGAGTTGATCTTCATGGGCATGATATTGCTGAAAGTACTTGATATTGATTGAGATAAAATGGCATTTTCTCCTGATTTGTCCAAATTCCAGAACACCAGTGTCTTGCAACTGTTCGTTCTGTTCCAGAGTTTTATTATTATCCTGAATGTTGTACGTGGTGAAGACTTTCCCCATAAACTTTCAAAGACACAAATATATCTAGCCGTTTCTCATTGAGGCAGTTTCGATGTTTTAGGTTGAGAAAATTGCAGCCATCACGGTTACATCTATGATGCTAATGGCTGATTGATGCCTGCTAATAATCACTTAATGTTGCACCAAAGTGCTATACTATTGTAGGATATTTTGCTTTCAGTGTACATTTATTGATGGTGTAAAAATTGTAGCATTAGTGATAAAACAACAATAGCAAAAAGTAAATGAAATGGTGATAGTGATACTGCTAATAACATAGTTTTTATTGTCATTATTGTAATGATGATAGTAACATTATCTTAACTGTTATTATAGCAATGACGATAATGGTAATTGTGATAATCATTTGTATTATTTTCATTATTGTTAAAGTCATCATCATAACCATTTGCATGATTAGAAGTACGGTGCACCAGGAGTAGCAGCAGTAATAGCAATGTCATGATTTTTTGTTCACAAGAAAATATATTTTTACTCATTCTAAAGTTAAATCACATATTCTATTTGATTCTTTAGCTTGTCATTATGGGTTTATTGTATATCGCCAATGCACTGTTAGACTGTGAATGGAAAGTTTTTAGATGTTGTTCGTGTGAACTTGTAAATACATGGACTATTTGAAAAAAAGAAAGAAACATATTGCACTTCTGGAAGGTGTAGTGGGTCTGAAACTAATAATGTGTTATGAATATTTGCAATCCAGTGATTGAGATCAAAGGCTCAGGCAGTGACAAAGCAAAGTACAGTAAAGTATGGATAAATATGAAAAGAGTTTGAATGCAAGAACAGAAAAACACCATATAAACCCATTGAAGATGAGTCCCGAGTATACTCGGGCAAGTGTCTGTGGGAAATGCGTGTTGTAGCAAAATCAGTCTGTCATTCATGGGTTTAAAAAAATTTCAGTAAAGCCTGCCATCAAATAGAGAAAAAATTAATCATTTCAAATATACTACTCTCTTTACAAAGCAAGAATTATTTTTGAAGATATCATTAAAATTATCAGATACATGTTGATTATTTTATGCCTCCGCCACAAAGTGTCGCCGGAGGCATTATTAGCAGCTTCAATCTCAGATATCTGAGGTTGGTAGAAATGAATGTATTAGTTTTTTGCATTTAAACTCTTCATACAAATTTCTACATGATATCAATTCATTTTGTGCTGCAGACTTGAGGCCATGGACACAGAGGAATCCCTTCACTCACTGAGGAACCTAGTCCTACTGATCTCCTCGTTGACGTCCTGCGGGTTCCAGGAGCTGCGTCCGAGCTCCATCGTCTACGAGGCGCCTTTCCAACAGCCTGGCTTCACACTCCCGCAGCCGACAGGGAAAGGTACCCTACCCATTGATGTCTGCCTCTTAGATTAAATACTAATGTGTATTTTGTGTTTTGTTTCTGTGTTTTTCCACAGGCCAAAAGAATATTTTGTTATGGATGCAAGTAGTGGATTTTGTTTTTATAGTGTGTGTTGTTGTTTTTTTTTCCCAGCAGAATCAGCTAATAAAAAAGTGTTGACTGTCTGGGAAGCTCTACATTGCCATCAGTATCATTTTTAAAGACACTTTAATAGTACAATATATGTGTA
The DNA here is from genome assembly GCF_964275005.1 of Diadema setosum. Taxonomy (NCBI): domain Eukaryota; kingdom Metazoa; phylum Echinodermata; class Echinoidea; order Diadematoida; family Diadematidae; genus Diadema; species Diadema setosum. The sequence goes on from NC_092689.1 coordinate 33,391,972, forward strand.
TACAACTGGAAAAGCACTGGGTAGAAGGCAGACCTCCACAAAGCGTCTCACTTCCACCCATATTGTGATTTCCACTCTATATTATAGTCCTACAGCCAGACGATGACCCGGATTACTCAAATTATCGTGAAAAAAAAAAATCCATCCAAATCTGTTCATAACTTTCTGAGCTCAATATTTTGCGAACAGACAAACAAACAGACAAATCTCGGTAAAAACATAACCTTCTTTGCGGAGGTCATAGATGCAACATTTGACCCAATTTAAGTTCATGTGTACTGGTTTAGCATAAACGAAAGTAGACTTTATTTGTGTTTTTCATGTGACCAATTTGAATTCATTTTCTGGTTCAGCATAGCGAAATAAACTTAATTTGTGTTTCCCCAGTCTCCTAAATGAGGAAATATTTGGTTTTTAAAGGGACTGTACAGCACTGGTTGAGGTGGCAATTCATGTGTTGAACATTCTTAAGTGAGATAATGAGAAACCTCTTGTAAAATATAAAAGAGCATGTAATTTGAAGAAGGATTCAATGTTTATTTGATGAAAATTGGTTTTCAGATGTCTGGATATCCAAGAAAGTGATAATAATAAAAGGCGGCAGGCCACGCCTTTTATTAGGATCTCTTTGTTTCACCTTGTTTTTGGATATCTCAGTCATTTCAAAATCGATTTTCATCAAATAAACTTTTGATACCCCTTAAAATTGCATGCTCTTTGACATCTCATAGAGTGGTTTCCGAATATATCTCGCAAAATGTTAAAAGCTACAGATCCTCACCTCAACCAGAACTGTACTCGCCCTTTAAATGTAAATGTGATTCATTTCTTGCATCATGTGAACCAGATAAAATCCTCTACTGTGACAATGACCCTCGATATTGACATCAGCTTGACATTTTCCTCATTGATTCATATCGTCAAAACAAGATCTCTGTGGTATGTATATCTATTTGTGGCTGTGTATATCATTTAGGATGCATTTACTGCAAGGCCTCTACACAGTTAAACTTGATCACTTTTCATGTCACCTGTGTTTGGACTCTTATGTCATTTATATACCTGAAATTGATTTTATGAGAATATATACACTCACATGGACACACCCATAAAAATACAGTGCCTGTTATATCTTTTTATTGTTTTCTTTTTTTTTTTCCTTGCCTCATTCTTTTACTGCCTTTACCTTACCCTCCCTTTCTGTCCTTGTCTGCTATACTCTCACTCTCACTCCTTTTTTTTTTTCTTTCCATCTCTCAGTCTGTCTGTCTCTCTCCATTGTTTAGTAAATATAGCCTAGCAGGTAGGAGGATTTTAGATTATTTTTGGATATGAAATCTAAGCACTGTTTGCATTATTATTAAGTACTTCATAATCAGAGTGTGTGGGCGATTTTTGAAGTTTCACTCGACAGCTGCAAATGGGCTAGCTGTGCCATTTTGTACCTGGGAGAACTTAAAGACGGACGTAAATGCTCAGTAGTCCTTTTGTAGGTGAGGTATGGTGTCGTGGATGATTTCCGTGAATGGATTACTAGCCTTCTCTATTTTTCTCTGTATTACTTGACAGGAAATAGCGTGCGAAATCTTCAGGCTTTCCAGGTTCTGCAGACTGTCTTCCTAAAGGTGAGCTGGAGCATGCTCTCCTGTTTGTTTGTTTGTTTGTTTTTTGTAGTTCACAGATTAATGATCTCTAGCGTGGTCCAGTAGGATCTAGGTTTAAGTCCACTATTGGATCAAGATTTTTGGCAAAAAAGCAGGCCACTTTCAGTTAGTGCTGGAGACACTGTTTTTGTGTGAGATAGCAATTCGGTATTAATGATTGTTTGGTTTTAAAGATGATTTTTCATGATTGCATGGATGTGTCATCATATCAACCTAAATTTCTTCTTTTGTCTTTTACTCTTCTGAGAGAGCTACATGTATGTGCATGGTGGTATGTGCAAAGGAGCTTTTTGGTTTGTGTTATTAAACCTAGTGTATATGGTGTCCCTTTTGCATTGTTATTAAAACTGTTAGAAGGATTTACATTTGTATGTGTATCTAGCAAAATAGTCTCAGTTGTTTACAGATAAATACAACAACTACAACAAAAGAAAGAAGATTGCTAGGAAATGTTTGATAGCACAACTATAAACAGACCTGGCCTGAAGCATAAATCTTTATGTGTTTTGTTGTGAAATTCCCTTAAACAGGGCACCTGGACACTTGAGTGTTGTGCTTGAATTTTTGCAATATCAACTTGCAATAGCATTTTTACGAAATTGAAAGTACATATTTCTTTACCAGCCAGATTTATCAGAGAGAGAGAGAGAGAGAGTTACTCTGACGTATGGAAGGTTGTCAAGTTTTGCAAGCTGCGGGAGGAGCATTGCATTGACATGATATTCATTGTGAGAGACTTCGTTCAGGGAAAAAAAAAATGAATTCTGTGTGTGCCACATATTCTAAGACTGCAACACAGGAGCGCTTTTGAAAAACACTGTTCTGTTTCCCGAAGCCTAGACTTTTTTATGGAAGCATATATGCTAGAAATGCAGTACCGCAAAGTTGTAGCAAAAATTTGCAAGCTTTGCGGTGATGTGAAATCTTATGACAAAGCTGTGGCTATGATGCTTTCAATGTACTGTAAGACATATTGCGATTTATTGAGCAGTTTTTGAGCGATTGTGCGTCTGAGCAAAATATGCGAAGTTGGCAAGCCGTGCAAGTGGGTGTGCGAACATGACACACCAAGATTTAAAGAGACTCCTCTCCCATCTAGACATGACTGTAGAAAGGGGTATGATGGTCAAGACTATAAGAGATTATTTTGATGTGAGTCTGTGTCAATTTCATAAGAGATATCATCTCTGCCAACAGGACCCTGGTGAAATAACCACAGGTTTCAAGTCTAGTGCATCAGACACTTTATCGACAAAGTCGGGATCTTAGCTCTGTGCTGCTGATCAGACTAACCTGCTCTATCAACAGACCTCCCAACCTTACTGAATTTTGACCATTCCCAGCTCTTGTTTCAATAGGTGTTTTTTATTTTTCTTGATAATTTTACTACACATTTCTATGGGAACTGCTCTTTCTTTCCTACTTTGGCACCAAATCATCCTTTCTTTTTCAGTCAAAAACGTTGGGAGGTTTGTTTCAAGCAGAAAACAGTAACAAGCAGGAAAGTGGCTTGATAAAAATGGCTTTGGCCCTGTTACAATCATAGAGAAGTAAATGTTAGCACTTTCTGGTACCTTTTGGTAGTAGCGTGCCTTTGTGCATATTTTCCTGTGCCATACATTTTTAGCCATTTTGATGTTGTAGATTTTGCAAGTAGACTAATATTCACTTATTAAACAACATACAAAAATTTTGCCTCCTGTCACACAAATGCAACGTACATGAATAATGCCCCACAGGCGGGAATTGCTGACTCGCTCATTTCAAAAGGGATGATACTTTCCTCTCATACCGTTACTATGGTCCTCTTTAGCAGGTTTAACCACAGGCAAAATTGCCTATAAAGTCCCACTTTGTGAAAACTACGCTCATGCAGCCAATGCATGTATATCGTGTATTGAAGAACATTGACAGGATCTGTCGGCTGATGTATGATTAAAGAGGAAGATTACAAGTACATGTAAGCCAAGAGTATAAAGCAATGAATTCAATATGTTTAAGAAGTGTTCTCTCTCTCACATATTTTACAGGTTGAACTAGTTAAAATGGAGATGATTGTCATTCCTTTTTTGGCTACTTCACCATTCTTAGCAATGTTTTATGCATATCCATGTTGACAATATTTTACTTTGTATTTATGTTGTTCTGTACAATATTGTGTTTTAGTACTTACTTGTCATGAATTTTATGCTATGAAAAAGAAATAAATTCCTCTTATGAAAGCAGTTTAATATCACTACTTGTTGATGCAGTTTACATATTTGAAGTATACAAAAACATTGACAAGGTCAGTTGATGTTATATAGCCGAAGAGTACTTGTAAGCTAGGAGTAAGCCGTGAAATGTATGTTTAGAAAAGGATGCGATACTATACTTGTTATGAAAGGTATTTTGATATTACCACTTCAAGGAGAAAGTTACACAAACTGTGATTTTTGTGCCATGTGATTGGCTTCAGCAGATCTCAGATCCTGGCTGAAATGAGGCACCTGTATGTTTACCAGAAAACATGAAACCCAAGTGTATTTAGTTTTAGTAATACATGTTGTAGGTATTGCAGCACAGGGTCCCTTTAAATATTGTCATTAAGGAAGTTGATGATTAGAAATTAAATGTGGTTTTGTGCTGCTTAAAGTGGATATTAGGTCTGTGTAGGACACTTGAATCTCATTGACATAAGGATATGTCTGCTAATTAGAACTGAAACCTGGTCATTACTGCCAAGAAAGCTCTTGAAAGTAATAGTGGATGTCTGCTCATTTTTTTCATGTCTTTGTTTTATTCTTGTTTTTGTCTGCGAGCAGGCCAACACGGAACAGCTCTGCCGCATCGTGCTGGACGTCCTGACATCGGTCTACAACTCGGACATCGCCAACTACTTCATCCTGGAGCCGCAGAACACGCTGTCGCAGTTCATCGACCGGATGACGACGAAGACGCCCACCATCCAGACCAAGACCCTGGAGCTGGTGGAGTTTGTGGTCTTCAACCTCAACTTTGTGCCCTACAAGGAGCTCATCAGCATCAGCCTGCTCATCAAGGCTGGCAGGTCAGAGAAGGAAGAGGAGGAGGAGGAGGAGGAGGAGGAGGAGAAAGAGAGGGATAGAAGGTTGAAGGGAGGTAGAAGAGAGAGAGATTGAGATAGTGAGACTGATAAAAAGAGACCAGACACACAAAATACTGTCAATATTCTATGTTGTTGATGGAGCTCTATATTATCAATTTCATACAACAAAGATGCCTAGATATTTCCCCTCTGCTACAATTTTTGTCCTGTCAAAGACATTTTTTTCAAACAGACAAAAATTTTCACAAGTGAAGCAACATACTTTGACGTAAACCTCAGAAGCACAAATTATGCGTCGTCCTCAAAATGCTATTTCGATGGAAAATGAATACTGTATATGCCATATATTCTGCTGCGAGCTTAATTTTGTTTGCTGATGTTGTGAGGTAAAAAACACACCAAAATATTGCCTCCTATAACACAAATGTGCTGATATTGCCCCAAGGTTGGCAATCACTATTCTCTGGTGCATGAAGAGGGATGATACTTATCTCTCGTAACTTCTACTGTCACATTTTATACTGTGAATTTAATAATTTTTGATATTGTCTTATAAAGGTCTCATAGGTCTTAGACAAATAAAAGGAACGCTCACAAATTATATGCTGCACACAGTTGTAACGACGCAATTCCACTGTCGCACGATCCCACAGCTCGGTGGAATGCTGCATCAAGTCCGTGAATTGCCTCCTGAGGTTGGTGCGCCACAGCGCCATCTACAAGGACGTCTTTCGGGAGGTGGGCCTGCTCGAGGTCATGGTAACATGTCTGCACCGCTACGCCACGCTGCTCAAGGACAACCAATCAGAGAGCCAAGGATATACCTACAGTGAGTGTAAACCCTCTCCCTCTCTTCCCCCCAGCCCTGTGTTGTTTATTTCTCTCTTACACTGGTCCATAATTGCATTTTAATCAAAGTAATGAAAATGATATGGTCTGTTTGTTTTGTTTTGTTTTTTACCTGTAACAGCTTGTATAGTGTAAGCACTTTTTTTCCAAGAGGGAAGTGTCATCGTGTGACTCCAGCTTTACCAGATATATTATTGTATTCATACACTGGGGTCAAGAAGGGGCATAATAGGTTGAATGTCTCGTCCAAGGATGTAGGCACTGTCAAGTGCAGGGTCTCCTTCTTGTGTAAGGCTCCAGACCCTCATCTAGGATTTGAACCCTGAGTCTCATGTCAAAATGTCAAGAGTCTCTACCACTACACCACCGCACACCCTGTTGCATGTATGTTTAATTCAAGAAAACGGAGCGGAACACTAGACATATGAGATCATAGTGCCGACATGCTTTCAGTCTGCTGTCTTACAAGGTAGAGGGCACCATAACACAAACATGTTTTGCATTTTGATCGTTCCCAGGCCCCAAGGCAGAGGTTCACATTCCAGAAGATCAACAAAACCTGGCTTTTCTGGTGATGGAGGCATTCACACTACTCCTCCATGACAACAATTCCAATGCGAGTAAGTGCAAGTTCAATCTTTGGTGTGAACATTGTCAGTCCAGGAAATTTCAGCATTCGTGGTGAAGATACAGAGAGAATGGAGCATGAATTTGAGTGAATGTTGTCCTTGTTATTTCATTGTTGAATCCCTGGTTCCATGCTGAATCTTTAGGTTTCAAGTTCGTAGAACCATCGCCATAAGTGTAACAAATATCACTTTAATATTGAAGTTTTGTGTGGCTATTGAACATCTGTGTTTTAAAGTAAACTCGGGTATGCTCTCTGCACAGATACAGGAATAAGGTCACGAACTGTATTTTGACAAGATTTGGTGGTTAGAAAAAAAAGGGGAGAAATTTTGTTTTAGCAAAGTTATACATGTCCTGAATTTTTCAAATTTGCATGCAGTTTTCACTGTACATTTCTGTTGGGTGTTTTGGATACCTTTTGATTTGATTCCTTGCGAGGTTTTGTGGCAGAAGTATTTAGAGACCAGTCGTTGACTTGGCTCCGAATAGCATCAACTACCCCCTACCACCATGATAGCAGCAGTATATAACATTTGAGATACAGTTGTACTGTATATCTTGTGTGAATTTGTGTCCAGCCAGGCCCACTGTGTAGTATGCTGTATTTAGAGGAGCAGCAATGATTTTGTTGTTAATGGATGTATTTTTCGTGTGCATACAGTCGTGTTCCGAGAGAGCGGCGGGGCGCGCTGCGTGCACAACCTGGTGCCCTACGTTCAGTGCCGGCAGCAGGCGCTGGCCATCGTCCAGCAGCTCGTCCTGTCCAAGGAGGGGGACGATGACATGGGCACCCTGCTCGGGGTCATGCAGTCCTCGGACATTCGGGCCATCACTCTCAAGATCGACATCCTGCAGGTACAGTGGGGGAAGTCATGTGGTTGATCATGTGACTTATTGATCACATGCTTGGCTTTCATGCTAGATATCCATGCAGGATGCAGGAATGTTCGTTGTAGTTTCAAAGTCAGACATTATATGCCATCCCTCTTCCACATTGTAAGTACGTGTAGAAATAGTAAAAGGTCATAAGGTCACCATAGGTCATATGAGGTTATTAGAATAGGCAAAGAGCCAAATATATGTGGTGTAAAAGCTTATTATTATACAGATATTGAGGATTCTTTTTCCTACCCAATACAATATTTTGTTATGTAACATATTGATACCTTTTAAAGAAGCAAACTGATGCAGTCAGATTTTATCATGATTGGCCACACCTGCTGTTTTTAAAACTTTGTTTTACAATTGCTACCTAACAAGAGAACTTTAACACCCAAAGAGCAGTGCTCTTTTACTATACTTCCTGATATACATGTGTATGTGAAGAAAGATTACCAAGAAAAAAAAAAAGATGAAATTCTGTTACAAACCACAGCTCTTAAGAGAGAGAGCGGTTGCAATAAAGAGTAGTATCACCACTTGATCCTTTGCTGTCAGTACAAGTCTGACAATTTGCATGGGTTAAGTTTGGTACCTTGTTCAGTCTGGTCCAGGAAAACCACAGAGAACAGCTTTGAAGTGCATCTGAGAGTCTCTTATCTTCAGCTCTGACTGGTGGTTGGGTGATGTTTATTGCCTCTAGTGTTCAGCTTTCGAGGGGACTTTCGGGGATGGCTGGTTTGTATGCTGACGAGAAGTTGTATCGTAATCCCCATCCCCTGTACAGAGAAAGATTTGTGTATGTGTTTGTTCACAAAGACAGCTACATGGAATCTTAGTTTGAACCACCTCGGTTCCCAGTGAACAATCAAAACTTCCTCGTCCTCCAAGTGATGTCCTGTGTTGGTTGGATCTGTGAAGACAGCTTAGTCGTTCTCTTTCTGAGCTGAAGGAACGACTCTGACGAGTCTTAGACCTGTCCTCGTCATGATTTTCTGCACTCAGTCTGGTTGACCAGATTGAACAAGTTATCTCACTTACCAACTAACTCAAATAATCTAAGCTGAAATTGATAAAATGTGTACCGTCATTATGAAGTCATTGATAACTGTGATGGTGCAAATGTCCTGTGTCCACAGTCCCTGGTCTATGTGCTGCGGGAGAGTAGCCGGTCCAGGACCATGTTCAGGAAAGTGGGCGGGTTCCTGAACCTCATCTCAGTACTAGTGTCAGTAGAGGAGTGCCTGGAAGACCCCGTCAAGGAACCGTGGAATGCAGGTAAGGTTTGATGGCCTAGTAATGTCTCATAATACTTAGATATTGATAGTTTTGATGGGGGGTGGGGGGGGGGGGGTGAGCAGGCCCTTTGCCCCCTGACTTACAAATTTGTCAGTGCATCCAAGCTTATGGATAGGTCATGTTTTTTTTTTTTGTGTGTGTGTGTGTGTGTGTGTGTGTTTGTGTGTGTGTGTGTGTTTTGATTTGTTTGTTTTTTTTTGCTGTTGATGTTGTTAAGCACTATGAATCAGGTCTTTAATCTTTGATTGCTCATGTGTCATATTTTGATAAAGTTCAGGAGTATCAGTTTGTCATTTAAGAGTTGTTTGTCATTGAAAGATACACTGAAATGATATTAGACTGCATACAATAATGATAAATAACAATTATGCTTTAGTGGAGATTGCCCACCAACATCTTGTATGGTTACTTGGCAACTTTTGCACATACATTGTAGTATGCAATGTAAGAAAGAAATATAGTCTACATCTGCCTCCCTTTCTGCATTAGTATCTTCAGCCATTGATTGATACAATGTAGTTATGTCAAGATAATCAACCAGAATTATGGGGTGAATAAAGATGAAACTATTTTTTTTTTTTTTTGTCTCATGTCAATTTATGTAAAAAGTCATGTACGATGCACGTGTATCAGTGCTCCTGTGTTTAGGTGACATTGATTTTGTCATTAAACTGTGTGGTCTTTTCATTTTGACCCCCTGCATCTCACATCCAGTACCAAGAGATCAAATCTTTGGTCTCATCCACGTGGTGTTCCAGGCGCTGACTGCAGCAATGAGACAGGAACCAGCCAATGCCAAATTCTTTGCCACTGAGGTATTTAAAGGCATCTTGGAATTGGGGGGAGGGGGAGGGAGTCGTGTTTGGGTGGTGGTAGTGATTGAGCAGGAAGTGAGGGATTGAGATCGAGGAAGGGTGTTGGTAGAGGTCTGTCTGAGGATGTTGCCTTCCTCTTCATTTGACAGCGTGCAGTTGTGATAGTCACCCTGAACTTTCTTTCTATTGGACAAAAATGAAAGAGTGGATGAACGAATGAGGCATTGAATGGATGGATGAATGGATGGATGAATGGAGGCAAATATTAATGAGTGAGTGAAAGGTGAAAGTTATAGTGTGAAAGAATCAAGATGAACAAGACTATTCAAAAGAGAATCTCAGTACTGTACGTAAAATTGTGTAAAACTGCCTATCAGTTTGGATTTACTGACATTAAGGATCATTAGTGTGAATGGATGGATGAATAGATGAATGGATGCAGAAATGAATAAATGAGTTAAAGGGGGAAATTACAGAGTGGAAGAATCAAAGTGAACAAGACAAGGGAAGTAACTCAGTGCTGTACATGTAATTGTTTGAAACTTCTGGCAAATGTTTATACAAAAGATCTAAGATATCTGACTCTGCAAGATCTAGTGCAGTGGAGTAGTATGGTAGAGTGACATGTATATATATATATATATATATATATATATATATGGGCAATTCCGCAGTTAGGTGGACATGACATGGATAAAAGAAATGTGCCTCTTTATCTTACCCTTTGATCTAGGTATCAACTAATGCCATGGATGTTCACCAATCATTAGGGTCTTTCAAATTCAGTAGATTTTATTTTTCGTATTTAGTGATTTTGTGAGATCTAAAACCATCATTTAAAATGTACATGTGGGACTGGGGATGCTGAAATTCAGTTAAATGCAAATTACAGTGGGTTCCTTTGAAATTTTTTCCTCAAAGTTTTGCTAAAGGGTAAAAGATGAATACATTTAAATACTCCAGAAGTCATGTGACATTTTGTCAATTACAAAAGGGTGAAATGACCTGCGGAATTACTCCGGACAAATGTAACGTTACTAACCGTAACGTTACTAACCATGCTTTTGGGGGTCTAGCTAAAAAATTATCGGTCGAACTGCTAAAAAAATTTGCATGAACATTTGTCATGATGCAATAATTGAAATTAATGCAACACTTTGTTTGAAGTAACTTGAATTTTTGCACACTTTTTGTTACAAGACATTGATTTTTTTGTCATGTCCTTTTTTCGTAACGTTACTAACCAGCCCTTTAAGTTGCTATAGCAATTCTAATATTTCTTGGATTGTGTTCATTCTTTTCTGTATCATAAACCTGGGAAGGATGAACATGTTTTTGACATAATTTTGACTTGGAATGAATAAATGGTAATTTAGTGGTAAAAACAAATATCTAAATTTGTTCAAATGTAACGTTACTAACCGCGGAATTGCCCCTATATATATATATATATATATATATATATATATATATATATATCTTTCTCTGTCTTGATTGAAATAGATACAGTACGAGCGGCTGACCAATGCTGTGAGGTCACTGGGGTGCTTCAGTCGGGTGTGTGAGCTACCTCACCACGCGGATGCTGGGCCACCCCCCACAGAGGAGCAGTCATCGAATGCCACGTTCTCAGATCTCTTCAATGTCAAGGGGTGAGTCTCTTGGACGTTCCCTCTAGTTTGCAGGCACGAACCCTTGTTGGTCGTAAAGGAGTCTGCACCAAGACTACTACATGCACCACTGGCACTGTCCCATAAGCCCTGTATTGCCAGTGGTGCATGTAGTAGTCTTGATGCAGACTCCTTTATGACCAACAAGGGTTTGTGCCTGGAAACTACATCCCCTCCTCCTCAGGAACGTCCCTGCCTCGACACTTGGGGACACTGTTGAGATTTGCATTGTTGTATGTGTGTGTGTGTGTGTGTGTGTGTGTGTGTATTTGTGTTTATGTGAGAGAGTTGTCACATGTTCAGTTGTGACCTCGCTTGGTGCATGGCGTGATCTGAAGAGAGTTTAGATAGAAACTTTTGAAAGAAGCTAACTGAAATGTGATGATAAGTGTCCTCTATCAAGTGGGAAGTTCAACAGATACACTCGTATACTTGCCCATCGCTGGTACTCAAAAGCTTCCAGCATTCAAACAATGGTTTAGAAACTCAAAACCTAGAGCTGTATGAATATCTTGTACATGCCTCTAATTACCATGTATGTTAGAGTATATCATGTGTATCGAAGGTCACTTTATGCTGACATTGTCCAGTGTGCCCACATTTTAGGAATATATACAGCAGATTTTCCCTCTTATTGCTACATTAAAGTTGATACAGTTGTACCCTTATTATGTACAGTGATAACATGTGGAAATATGTAGTCTGCTTACAATCTCGAGTTTGTAAAATATTACTCTTGCTATGACATAATTTCAGAGCTTTGCATTACTTGTTTTATATGCCTGTTGATGATTATGGTTTTTAATATTATATTGTTTTAAAGCACCAATGCCATCCAGTCTTTCCCCATTAAATTAGGCTTCCATCTCTACTAGTGGTGTTAATGTGCGAGATTTCTCATGATTGCAGCAAAGACATGTGCAAAGAATGTGAGGATCAGTTGTCAAAGTCAAAGAATAATTACTGAAAACTTGTGATTAATTTTATAGGTTTTACATGACAACATCTCATATGATTTTGCGTTGCAAATCAGCAATGTGTGGTGAAAGGCTATTGTTTTAATGTATACATTGTAGCAGATTGTGCACTTAAAGACACATTTTTGTGGGCCCTTATCCTCTGCAGAAATAAAGATGCAATACCTACGTCGCTTCATTCGGCATGTTTACTGCTGAGATGCGTCTATGATGTGACCATAGATGCATACGGGAGGTAAGAGTCAGTACATATTGGCCCTTCACCAAACAAGTTACTTTATTCCAGTGTTTGCTCATCAGTTTGCCTCGTGTATGTATTCATGTGAACATTTAGGGCAAAATTCTCTATGTATACGTTGTATACTAAATTTTTTCAATCTAGACAAAAATATGCACAAAACTGTAAGTTCTGTAACTGATTTATGCGCCGCCAGTAACATGTTTTGATCTATGAATGATACCGAGGGTCAGTCAGATTTCAGAAGTTTGTCGTCAGCCTTTCTTATCTGCCCATTTAGATACTTTTCAATGTGCCAAGGAGCACAATTCTTTGTCATTGTTTGGCATCAAACTTCTTGGTGGTCATATCTGTCCAAATGTAGGGTCTGGACATTATTCACGTAAGGCAATGCTTGGTTTTAAAAACAATGTTGGATGCCTAAGTCAGTACTTGAAGTTTTAGACACTGTGCCATTGACACAAGTTATGTAGTAGTGTTGGCCACAATTCCATCTGTACTCTTCTCTCTCACTTTGCCTAACAGCAAATCTGCCGAGACGCCCATTAACTCCCCTGCCATGAGTCGACACGTCCACGACGCCATCACCCCTCTGCCTACCTCTCCCCCGTCCCCCAGGCATCCCCTCTCCGCCCCGACTACGCCCTGCTCCGCATCGCCGGTGCCGGGCAAGTCGCCACGCGGCTCGGTGGGGCGGCTCTCCGGTGTTGGGTGGGGCCAGGGGGCCCCCATGCCCACCCACCCGACGATCGTCCATCCCGGCGCCGTGCTGTCCCTCATGGATCTACTACCGTCCATCATCAGGCCTGACTGCAATGAGAAGGTGAGGAAAGCTTGGTCGGAAGAGTGACAGAAGGATGAGAGAAGTGGAAGAGAATGAGTAGGAAGGATATTAGAGAGGAAGAGATAGCCTGAAAACAAAGATGATGCTAGTACTGAAGGAGAAGAGGAGAAAGTGAATGGATGAGATTTGTTTGAATAATGAAAGGATGAAGTATAGCTGTGATTTGTTGCATACAACTGAGGGTTATAATCATGAGTGTCCAGTGCAGCTGGATTTGGTAAATCTGTTATCATGTATATAGAAAATGATGATGGACAGACCAGAACTTCTTTGCTTCATTTCACGACCTGCCTCAACTTGCCAAACAAGTGAGGGTTATAATTGTGAGTGTCCTGTGCAGCTGGATTTGGTAAATCTGTTATCATGGATATAGCAAACAATGATGGACATGACTAGAACTTCTTTGCTTCATTTCACGACCTGCCTCAACTTCCCAAACAACCAAGGGTCATATTCGTGAGTGTCATGTGTCGTAGGATTTCGTAAATCTCTTATTATGTATGTAGCAAATGGTGACAGGTATGACCAGAACTTCTTTGCTTCATTTCATGACCTGCCTCAACTTGTCATACAATTGAGGGTTATAATCGTGAATGTCCTGTAGTTGGATTTGGTGAATCTATTATGTATGGAGCAATTGATGACAGATATGACCAGAACTTGGCGTCATTTCACAAACTGCCCCCCCCTACGGTCACTGCCCAGGTCATCCTGGCGCTCCAGACACACCTGGTGGACGTCATCCAGGACCTGGTCAAGAGCGAGCGCAACCAGCAGATCATGTGCGAGGCGGGGCTGCCGCAGCGCCTGCTACAGATCGGCTCGGCCGCCCTCTCCAAGGAGGACCACCCGCTGCACATGCCGCTGCAGCACATGCTGGAGCGGCTGGCCTCCCAGGCCCTGGAGCCCAAAGATCTGAGGTATGATTGATCCTCTCCCACTCCCTCCTCCTCCACTCCCCCCTTCTCCACTCCACCTTCCCCCCTAACCCTCCTCCATCCTCTTAACCCATAGAAGACGAGTCCCGAGTATACTTAGGCAGGTGTCTATGGGAAATGCGTGTTGTAGCAAAAACAGTCTGTCCTCAATGGGTTTTAAGAAAAAAAAGCCACAAAAACAGTAACAAAAAACCACTCCCCCTCCTTTTTCATCTTAAAAAACCAAAAAAAAAAAAACGACAAGTAGAGATACCAGTTTTTAAGCTGCAGCTTGAATTTTGTCTAGCCCTGTGAACATCAATTTTCTGGCCCCAGCACGTGCAAAATTTGCTCTTTGCAGGTGATTTTGCACAAGTGGCACCTTGAACAGTCAATTATTTGATGCACTTGGTACCTGTGATAAATTCCATGTATTGTTATTACTACTATCAATATTGTCATGCCCCGTCTGTCGTGCATACTCACTGGCCTTTCTGTGAGAAGCAAAGAGGGAAAGGTAACATCCAAAGTATATTCTTTGCCATATTTGAAAATTATTGGTATCATTATGTTTTTGTTTTTTTTTTTATAATTCAAGTCATTTGTGTATCCACGTCGTCTGCTTGGCTTTTGTAGTTGTTTTTAAGTGTGAGACTTAATATGTATTTATATGTATGGCAGCAACCACAGTATAACATTAATGGAAGCTATGGAGTAATGATTGTAAAGATTTGATGTGCTGTGTAAAAAGTCTTGAATTATTTTATTGTGCTGTGTAAAAAGTCTTGAATAATTTGATTGTGCTGTATTGCCTATGGAACCCAAGACTTTTCACTGTTGACAACATATCTTGCTGCAGTCCAAAAACAAACCACTTTCAACATTCTTGTAAGACAGCCTATTTAATGCTGCCTTTCCTACTGCATCTATTTGATATAATCCAACAGAGACTTTCTACGGCTGGGATCCCCACTGAATTGCCGCCCTCTAGAGGGGAACGAGGACCAAGACGCGTCCGAGGACGGAAGCCCCACCAAGTCGGTGGAATCGCAGATGTCCACCACGGTCAGTCCGCAGACGCCGAACTTGGCTGCAGGCAACTCCACGTCAGCCCCGGCACAGGGTCAGGAGGTGCCCCTCACGCGGGTGAAGTGCCTCGTCTCCATGACGACGCCAAGAGACGTCCGGCTGGCCACCAGCTCCCTCACACCCGCGTTCGTGGAGTTTGACATGAGCGGGGAAGGGTGCGGTTGCCTGTATCTGCCCAGCATCGCCCCTCAGATTTCCCCCACCCAGAGCGTGGTATCGGTGGGAATGGCCAGCGGGGGTGATGGTACCATATCAAGCGGAATAGGATCAGGTAAGGTCTTTGGGTCATGATCCCCCACCATTTCAAAAAGTAAACTGCATGTAAATGTATGTGAAACAAATGTATTTTAGTTGTCTCCAGTGTTTGCAGCTTTCAATATGTCTTGTGGTGGTAGCTCCTATTCTCGAGGGATCCAGGGATTCGGGTCATTCTTGAAGTGAATTGAAATTATCACTGACAATCAATATGTTGTGGTTCTTTGCCATTATTTGTTGGTGGCATGTGGTGAGGCAGTTTTCTATGAAGTGAAAGCAGATCAGAGGCATAAGCCCACCCCTGATGCATCCTGGTTGCAGTGTGAGCTGATTGGTTATGAAGAGTAGACCATTTACCAGAGAAAGTTTGTGTAAATTTGGTGCATGTACATGCAAAGCATACCACCTCATGAATTAGTTGATTTATTAGGCTTATTTGTTCTCGTTGTATGTACGTATTTTTCACATTTTTCACTTTTAATATTGAAGGTTTGGTTTCTTGTGATGTTCTGTACAAATAACACACAGTGTTACTTGAATCAAATTCTTCCTAAAGATGAGAGTGATTAGCTGTCGGAACACTGATATCAAACTGACACGAAGTAATACCTCCTTTGATTCTAACAATGGGCGCAATTGATTTAGGCTACATCTTTCCCCTCATATCAACCACCCCACCACAGGAGAGCGACTGTTCCCGCCGCAGTCAGGGTTGTCGTTCTGCGTCTGGTTCTGCGTTGACCGCTACGGGACCTCCGAGACGGACATGCACCCCATCCGACTGCTGACTATCGTGCGTAGCGCGGGGATCAGCGACGCCCACCTGGCCTGCTTTAGCATCGGCATCACGGCCCACGACAGGAACCTCGTCATCAGCACTGCAGAGGATCCGTTCCCCAAGCCAGGTTCGACTCCTCTGTCTCCAGGCTCTCATCTTCTTAACTCTTTCTTCTCTTCCTCATGAAATGTTTAGGAACATGTACAGTATGTCCCAACAAAAATTACAATCAATGTTCGCATTGATAGCTTAAGATATGCTTGAACTGTCTAAATGCTACTTGAGGGTCTTAAAATATAACACCTTGGCTATATTATGCAGAAAACCCCATTCAGTTTGGTTAAGTGGTCACAGAGAAATGTGGATTGTTGTAAAGCATGTCATGGCTCTGATTCTTCCAAGTTTAGCGCTTGGATGCTTCTGGAACTGCATAGTATTTGAACACAATGGACAGAACTTGGAGGGAAGGGATTCTTGACATGCTCGACAAAACTCCTCATTTCTCTTTGACCAGTGAAGCAAATCGGATGGGGTTTTCTGTAAGATGTGGGTAGTAAGCTATTGTTTCATACCCTGAAATTGTATTTGGATTGAATCAGCATTTCTAAAGTTTCATAGCGGAGGGTACCGTTGTAATTTTTTTTTTGGACATACAGTACTGTACGGACATACAGTACTGTACATGGGAGTGCAGTATGGCAGTGCAGTAAATGTTTGGTGTGTACCAAATTTTTAACTCCAATCAACATGCATTGGTGCATTCTAATTCCTTTGATAAATGTACTTACAGACTCTGTTATCTTCCTTCTCATAAATCTGATAGGTGCCCCCCCCCCCCTTTTTCCAAATGATCCTAAAGGATTTAGAGACTTGCTTGCCCTGGCATTTTTCACCTCACAGGGTCAGCGGATGCTTCAGAGCTCCCCACCACCAATCACGCGTCGGCGGGCGTCAAGCTGTGGATCCCTGAGCTGGCCCAGGAGGGCATGTGGCACCACCTGGCCATCACCTTTAACAAGGCCGTCATGAGGAACTGCTCGGCGACGGTCTTTGTTGACGGGGTGCAGCTCTCCCCACGGAAGGTATGGTGCACATGCTCCTTTTGATGATGTTCCATCCCCCCCCCCACCCCCCCCCCACCCCCACCATGAAAAAGGATGGATGGGGCGTATGGAATATCTATGACGAATATCATTGTAATGTCCCAACTATGGGCAATGACTTTTCTGTAAACTGTGATATCAATTTACCAGTACTATCTTGGGTGCACCAGGTGGGTTGGGGAGGATGGCCTGAGGGCCCAAGTCACTTAGTTAGCTCTTTGAGACCTGAGGTGCCCAACTTGGGGCACCATAACTCTTCATTGTATGTCCTGATTTTGTATTATGTGAGATTGAAAGCAGAATGAATGATAGTACTATAATAATAATAATGATTTATTTATTTATTTATTTATTCAGTTTTCTTTACCCAGGGTAGCCCCATCAGTGGTTTAAACACTGTTATCCCAGGGGGCCCTGCAACAGAATGACAAACTATAACAGTTCAACAAACACAAAATAACAAATCAGGGACATTCCTTTTTACATCATAACATCAACACAATATCAATACTCTATATAAATGAAGAAATGCAAAGTTAATCCTTGACGATAATAATACACAAACTCATGTTATTTGAGAAAGAAAATAATACCTTAACATTATACAGGAATATCAAAAATACCCGAATTCTACCCCAAGTGAGATATGTATGCTCTTACGAACGCTTGAAGAGAGGTGGCGTTTCGGACTTCAGCGGGGAGCCGATTCCAAATACATGATGCATAGTGTGAAAACGATTTTTTTCCGGCTTGAGTTTTAACATGTGGAATTATGAGACCATTATAACTTGTGTTTCGCGTACGATATGAATGTATGTTACCAAGAGGCGTGATGAGTTCTTGCACATATTCGGGCATGTTGCCATGAAGTGTCTTAAAGACTGCTTTACAAGTGTTCAAACGCCACCTCTCTTCAAGCGTCATCCAACGTAACCTTCTAAGCACCTGATTGGTTGGCACTGTGTGATCCACTCTCCTTATCACTCTGGCCATTTTCTTGTGTTGTTTGATAAGCACATCTTTAAGGGTTTGTGAGCAGTTTGACCATGCACAGGAGCAATAATCAAAATACGGTAGGATTAATGAGTTTGCCAGGATTTTAGCGCTACTTTCGGTTAGGTACTTCCGCAGGCGTCTCAGCAATGCTAGTCGTGTGGCAATTTTTTTACAACATTCTTCAACTTGCTTTTGCCATCTCATTGATTCATCCATCCAAACTCCTAGGTACTTATATTCCCTCACTCTATCCAATTCATTACCATCGATTTCAAGTTTCAGCCGATCAGCAGATAGCAGTTTTCTTGATGTTCCTATCACCATGTACTGAGTTTTCTTAACATTCAACGTCAAACAATTTTGTCTCAACCACCGGTTTACATTGTACAATTCAGTATTCAGCACGGTTTCAATCTCCTGGGCATCATTTCCACTGTAAAACAGAACTGTGTCATCTGCATATAACATTACTTCACACTTATTTACTGAATTGGGGAGATCATTTAACATAACTGAAAACAGAAGTGGCCCAAGTATCGAACCTTGGGGGACACCCACACATACACTAATACTTTCCGACAAAACCCCCTTTAATGAGGTGCGCTGTGTACGCCCACTGAGATATGAATGGAACCATCTCAATGCATTTCCCCTGACACCGTACATACATAGCTTTCCCAGTAAAAGTTCATGGTCTACTGAGTCAAAGGCTTTCTTCAAGTCCAAATACACCACTCCAGTTAGTTTACCACGATCCGTGTGCCTGTACAAAAAATCACTGAAGTATGTAAGTACTGTATCAGTCGAGTGGTTTTTTCTGAATCCAGATTGTTCTTTCACAAGAAGGTTGTTATCAGTAAAAAAGTTGTGCAGCTGGTTGTGGACTAGTCTTTCAAAAATCTTCATGACTGCCGATATTACGGAGATAGGGCGATAATTGTTCGGATCGTGTTTGTCTCCGCCCTTGTGGATTGGGGTGACCTTAGCCTCCTTCCACTCGTTAGGAATAACTCCAGTTACAAGAGAGAGGTTAAAAAATCTCGTCAAGTGTACATGAATAACTGGTGCTGCTATTTTCAACAATCTCAAATCTATCCCATCAATTCCAGAGGCTTTCTTTATATCAAGCTTATTCATAAGTTCTAACACATCATTCAACTCTATATCATCAAAGTTAAAGACACTCCCATGGTGGATTTTGACTGTACCGGTATCACCTCTCCTCTGTACATTATGATCACACGTTGACATAGCACCAAAAGAAGCAAATATTTCATTCAGTTCATTTACCATTTGAATGGAATCATACACATGTTCTCCTTTAATCCTGAGACTTTCCACAGATGACCTACTCTTGGTTCCAGTAAGACCCTTTAAAATCTTCCATAACTGAGCAGAGTTCCTCCTATTTGCAACAATGTTAGACACATAATAATCTTTCTTCAATGTAAACCGAAAGTTATTGACATGATTTCTGCATACACGATAGGCTTTCCAATCTGCAGTCAGACCACTACGTTCCGCTTTACGCTTCAATCTGTCACGCTGATGTGACAATGACACATATTCATTGTTCACCCACTGTGTTTTCTTCCCTCTCATTCTCATTGTGACAACAGGAGCATGTTTGTTACAAATTGCCAAGAATGTTCGTTTCCATAGGTTCCATTGACTGTCTATATCTAGCTGTGTTTCAGAACAGTTACGTAATAATTGGGAATTTTCAAGATCATGCAAAAAAGATTGTGCATCAAATCGTTTGAAACAACGAAAAGTAATCATTTTCGACTGCATTTTGGGCCGATAGAGCTTCCGTACTACATACACCAAATTATGATCACTGATGGTCTCAGATATGACCTTATGCTATGATAATAATAATGATGATGATGATGATGATGATGATGATGGTGATGATGGTGATGATGGTGATGATGATGATGATGATGTTTGATGTCATTGTAGAGACCCTTGACTTGCAAAAAAAAAATCATGTATTTAACAATATCATTCTAAATATCTATCCAGTATGCAGCCATTATATTCCAGACTGATTTTTGTTTCATGTTTGGCATCCCTGGCCAATTCAGATGCCGTACATTCAAGCCAACCCTGGAGGCTCGACCCCCAACCCTGCCGGCCTCACCACGATATACGCCTACATCGGCACGCCCCCGTCCCTCAAGGCCCCCTCCAGGTTGCTATGGAGACTGGGCCCCACCCACCTATTTGAGGAGACCCTGCAGCCGAGCACAGTGATGGCGCTCTTCCAGCTGGGTCCGACGTACGTGGGCAGCTTCCAGGCACCTAGACAAGAAGGTGTGTATGCATAGTGGGAGCCCTTCTACCAGAATAATACAGCTCATCATCAGTCAACTTTTATTCATTTCAAGGCATTTGTGTTTTTTTTTTGTTTTGTTTTTTTTTTTGCAGATGTTTTATCTGATTCTTTGCATGGATTGATATAGCCACAGGGTAAGACTTCAACAAGTTCTCTGGCATTCATAGGTGACTTTTGAAAATGGCTTAGAATGTGCTGCCAGAGCCAGGGCCTCCAGATTCACAACTGCCATTGTACTGTGAAAGTTTGTTCACACTGTTTAATTGTGTACATTCATCACCTTCAAGGGCCTAGGATGAAGTCTGAGTCTTGAGTCAAGTGTGAGGGATGGCCAGTTGTTTTGTTTTGTCTTCATTTGTATAAAATCATATGGCAGGTAGCAAAATGACTTTACAACATCTATAGTGACATCACTTTAATGGCAGACATTCAGTGTTTGTTTGTTTGTTTTTCTTTCTTTCTTTTTCAATGCCAGATGTGGTTTAATTCTCCCACTTTACTTTGCCTCTTTAATAAGAAGGTGAGAGCTCCAAATAATTTCCTTGCAGTCAGATAGAGAGGTAGATTGCTTTCCATGGCCCAGTATTACCTTCCATCATATCTTTCTTTCTTTTTTCTTGCAACAACCAGAGCTCAGCCAAGCCAAAGTGGACCTCAATGCAATAGTCATTCCGGAGGAGAAGATCGTCTTTGGTCTGCACGCCCACGCCCTCTCCGTGCTCACCGTCTCCAAGATACGCAAGGCGTTCAACAAAGTGGACAGCAAGGCTGTTGCCAAGCAGGTGAGTCAAGTCTTTCAGTCCTTCCAATTTGAGGACCATTTTCTGATACACTACTGATGTTGTTATTGTTGTTGTTGTTGTTGTTGTTGTTGTTGTTGTTGTTGTTGTTGCAGCCTGAAGTGGTACGCTCTTCTATGAAAGGAAGTTCATGTGAACTATTGATTTTGACCTTTGGCATTGATCATGAACACCAAAGATGCTGAGCAGATGAGTCAAGTTTTTGGTGTTTCCAGTTTGGGGATTGATGTTGCTGTCATATTTACTTTTTGTGGATAGTCCCAAGGGTTTCAGTTTGAAGAAGTTCCTCAGGAATTTTATAAGAGAATATTGATTTTGACCATACAACACCAATTTTGAAAGGATCTGGAAGTTGTTGCAGATTTTAACAGCTAAGCAGACAAAAATGTCTGTAGGCATACTGACATTTATATGTTCTTTTTCAGCACAGTTTGTAATATTTCTTTACTCTTTGTCTGTTGTTTACAGTTGGGCTTATCGGGACATGATAATGCCACACCCATCAGGATATTACACAACTCAGCAGGTCACTTGACCGGGCCGGGCCGGTCATTCGGAGCAGTACTCATGGGGGAAATAGGTAAGACGACTGGTAGCTTATATGATATCAAACCTGTATGGCTGAAACAGACCAAGAATTTTTTTTTTTCTTCAGTTGTTAGGAGCTTTGTAAGGTCATTTATTGTAGACATGCTCTATGTCAATCAGTCAAGTGCAAAGTTTCTCAAAGAATGAACTGGTTTGAAATTGTTGGGTGGGAAAAGAGTTGGAGAGAGATTATCAGCTCTCATAGGGAAAAGCGAATTAGGAAGTGATGATTTACACTGACTAGGCTTAGATTAAGCAAATTATTAATTATAATGCATGCTAGTCATCCATTTTTTCCTCAATATATTACTAGAATCAAAGAGCTATGTACTGATGTGGCTATCAAAAATTTTATGTTTTGATATTTTTTTTTTTTGATATTCACAGGAATACATGTATGAATTTACACATCTCTGCACT
The DNA here is from genome assembly GCF_964275005.1 of Diadema setosum. Classification (NCBI taxonomy): domain Eukaryota; kingdom Metazoa; phylum Echinodermata; class Echinoidea; order Diadematoida; family Diadematidae; genus Diadema; species Diadema setosum. Next base: position 33,414,191 of record NC_092689.1, read on the forward strand.
CTTTTTTCAAATGGTCAATTTTATTCGTTGGTAGCGGCTTTATAAGATAAATCCAAATTTCAGCAAAAACTACACTGTACAAGTTTGATATTATGTGATTTGTTATTCTTAAAGCTTTGATGATCTATATGTGATATTATAAGTAGGTAATTACTTGCCACTTCCTGTAAAGCCAAGACAATATGATTTGATCTCTACACAGGGGTTAGGACCTTTTGCCCAAAGCCAGTCGCCAGAACTCTTGCCAATATCGGGGGCTCTGCCCCGCTGCTTGGGCTGATTGCCATGGCAACGGACGTGGAGGGCCTGTACGCCGCAGTGAAGGCTCTTGTGTGCGTCATCAAGAACAACAGTCCGGCCATCGAAGAGATGCAGCGCTCCCAGGGATACCAGGTGAGGATGTCGTCCTAAGGCCCAGCTTTTTAACCCCATAGGCTCTGAGATGTTGCAATTTCCCATAGGATCAATTGTTTCCAAAAACAACAGGTTTACTATCACCTAACCAATGTTGAAGTTAGTATTGTTTCATGAACTAATCTGCTCTAACAAAGCTACATGTAGGTACCTGTACTTGTAGTTTCATGTATCTTTTTTTTTTTTTTTTTTAGCTATAAGATTTATCATGCCTGTAAATCTTCGTATCCGGGCAATTACCCCCGGAGGGCAATTACCCCCCGGCCAAATACTGGTTAGTGGTAAGGTAAGATTAAAGATTAGGGTTAGGGTTAGGTTTAGGGTTAGGAGTTTGGGTTAGGGTTAGGGTTAGGTTCAGGATTAGAATTAGGATTAGGGCCAGGGGAAGGATGCGGGGTAATTGCCCAGGGGGTAATTGCCCTAGACCCGTAAATCTTATGTACTGCACATCACAAGAAAGCAAAAATTTTGCATTATGCCTTTGCTCTGAACATTTTTATGAGGCACGCCCACCCCAAAAGCAAGTCTTCATCTATTCCAAATTAGTTGTCCTACTGCAAACCACTCATATAAGATGTCCTCAAAATTAGTTGGGGAATCTTGTGTTTCTGTAGGTACTCCCATCAAACTTTTTAAAGTGGTGAAACTTATCAAGATGTTCCAACTTCCCTTGCACTTCTGCAGATACTTGCCTACCTTCTGAAGAAGAAGAAGCACCTGCTGAACAGCCACATCCTCCACCTCACCTTCTCGCTCGTCGGGACGATAGACAGTGGGAGGGAATCTACCGTCATTCCGCACCACACGGCGTTTGAAGACCTCCTCTGTGACCTTGAGGTAACAAATGATATTTTTGTTATACTACTCTGCTAGAAAATGCATGTTGTTTCCTTTTGTTTCTAAAACAGTAGTTCTAGTCACAACAATTTTTAAACAATGTTTGTTATTTTTGTCAGAGCATTCAAAAAAAGAATCTTTCTACTTTGCTCAACTGTTTTGCAAAATCCTTCCACTTCACAGAGAATATCATTTTTTGGTGCATTGTATTCATCTTCATGCTGAAGTGCACTAACGTTTTGATGCAAGAGTTAATGAGAAGAAAGCAAATATTGTGTGATTTTATGTAAGAAAAGGTGCTAGTGATTACAATCCTTTACTATTCATCATAATGTGTGTCCTCTGTGAGATGACTGTTCCTTATTACAACAACAAAAAATTAAAAATAAAAATCCACTGATTTTGAGCATAAGTTACCCTGCACCACTGTTTTCCTCACACTGTTTTGCTGCCCCCCTCCAGATCTGGCACAATGCCCCCAGCGAGCTCCAGCGCTCTCTCTACGAACACTTCCTGGAACTGCTGACAGACTCCAGCGAGGCGGAGAAGAACCGGCGTCTCCTGCGCCAGCTGCAGATGGTCTCCCGCCTCCTCCTCATGCTCCAGGACAGCTCCCTGAGCTGCGGCACCGTCAAGGCCATCGCCAACGTTCTGGGCGTCCTGCTCCAGGGGGTGCCCATCCCGACAGACCTCCTCCTGTAAGACCCTGTCTCCCTTAGATGGATTGATAGATAGATTGATAGATAGATAGATAGATAGATAGATAGATAGATAGATGTATATAGATAGGTAGATAGATAAATTAATAGATAAACGGATTGATAGATAGATACACTGTAGATAGATAGATAAATAGATGGATAGATCGATTGATTGATAGAAAGAAAGCGATAGATAAATAGGGAGATAAATAGATGGGGAGACATATAGACAGATAAATAGATAGATAGAGATAGATAGTGTAGGTAAATGAACATATAGATTGGTAGCTAGAAAAATAGATAGATAAATAGGTAGATAGATAAACAGATAAATGTAGATAGATATATCGGGAGATAAATGGTGAGAGGAATAGATTGATAAATAGATAGATAGATTGATAGATACACTGTAGATAGGGAGATAGATAGATAAATAGATGGATAGATTGATAGAAAGATAGATAGATAGAGAGAGAGAGAGAGAGAGAGAGAGAGAGGGAGAGAGATTGTCTGGGTGTCCTGCACCAGGGGGTGCCCATCCGGACAGACCTCCCTCCCTCTCTCCCCTCCCGCTTCTCTCCCGCAATGCCTGTAGTTCTGAATCCTGTTAGCCTTGTGAGAAGGCGTCTGTGATATAATGATTATTCACGTAATCCATATAAATGGTGCTTGCCAGCACATCCACCTGATAGCAAGCCTGGTGTTTTGCAATATTAATTGAAAAAATTTGTTAATACATTCGATGCAAAATAATGAAATGGATGCTTCCCCAAGTATCAAATGACAGACCATTCTGGTCATCTGGTCCATGCAAGTTCAATTTTTGTTTGAACGTGATTGCTATTAAAGTTCTGTGAATTGTTACATATGGCAAGCTTGTGCATTATGTTGCTTTGAAAATGACTGAAGTAACTTAGAAGAAGGAAAGGTCATTTGTGCCAATGTGCACAAAAGCAAACTCCTAACTTGCTTATTTACTTACGGGTATGAGTGCTGTTTTAAAAGGGGTCAGTGTTGATGCATGTTCATGTGTTTCTTTGGTTATCTTGCCTCCAGCTTTGGCCAGTTTCTAGCTTCCACCTTGCCCACGGTGGACGAGAAGACCATCACCCCGGTGGAGCTCCAAGAATGGTCCACCTGCGAGTCCGAGCCATCTCTCAAGAGCTGGAAAGGTATGTAGAGGAAGCCGTGTCTGGTATCTGCAGTTACTGTGTTCAGGACCAACCCCGAGTGGTCTTGGACCGGTATTTAAAATATGTGTTGTAACAAAACAACACACTTTATGGTCTTCAATGATTTGGCTTAAATTCTTGACATTAACATGCCTTGGCCTAAATTCTTGACTTGAACATGACTTGGCTTAAATTCTCAACTTTAACATGACTAGAGATTGAAATAACATACCCTATGCTATTGGTGTTATGCACTTTAATCTTCTCAACCTTTGTTATGACAATCTCAAAGCTTGCCTAATGATTGCTCTGGGATTAACCGTCAGACCATGCATCACAATAAATGAATACAAATTAGAATTCCAGCAAACACAAACTTTGAATTCTTTTTTTTTAAATTAAGTATTTTAGCCAGATACTGTTCCATCCCATCTTCAAGAAGTCATCCAGACTTCATCACCCCAGCAAGGAACTCTCCACAAACTTCAAGTAAAGTCCCACCCAGTCATTCTGCTGTTGGAGACTCATTTCTGTGGTGTCTACTCCTTCTTACTCTTTGCAACACCATCTTATTCTTTAAACAATCTGCTTAAGATCATCTTTCGGGGTTTGTTGATACACTTGAAAGACAGAAACATGTTCTCAAAAATTATATATGTTTGCTCCTTGGAGTTTAAACATCATATCTAAAGTTTTGCTGTTATTTTTTTTTTCTCTTCGATTCATCACCTCTCCTATCCACCAACCTCCCTCCAGACTCCGACAGCATGTCAGATGACACGACCTCCCTGGTTTCAGCGCACACTGTGTGTCTGAGAAACACCTTGCTGGAGACCCTCTTCAGGCTTCTCTTCTACGCCAACTCTGGCAGCATCAGTACTCCGTGAGTGTTCCCCATTTTGGTGTGAGCTGTTGTGCTTTGAGCAGATGAAAACAAAGTCTGTTGCATCAACATGTGTTTGTTTTGTCTTTTATCAAGACAGCTGATTCTTTTGCATTTCTAATTTGAACTTTAAAGCCATTTTTCAACAGCGTTTCCGGTTTGGAAAATCTGAACTGCCTGGTTCTACCAGCAATCATTGACACTGACATTGTGTGAAAAAAAAAAACCCAAATATAGCTGTGAAAAGGGAAATCCAGTTAGAAAATATTTATTAAATCCACATGAAGGTGAAAATCTGGGAATAAACAGCATTGAATAGAATAAAAACATTATTTTGAAAGGGTTTTCTTTCATGATGACACAGTGTACATGTTCCTAGACACTGAGGCATTGTGATAACTGACAACATGGTTTTCAAAATGTATGTATGCTATTACTTTCTCTGATGTCTGAACACTCTCAAACACACACATGAACAGAACCTGTGACGAGGTGCAGCGTGTGCTGGGCTTCGACTGGCTCCTCCTGTTCATGCAGGGCCACCTCCACCCGACGACGGCCATCACCGCCCTCCGCATCCTGGTCGCCATGCTCAACAACCAGACCACGATCAGCCGCTTCCGCGAGGGGGCGTCCGGGGGCAGCTGGCTGGACCAGACGGAGCCGGTGCTGCACAACGGGATGAAAGTCGTGCTCGGTCAGTGCCCACCATTTGCATCTTCTTAAACAGCTTGCCTTGCGGTTATTTCAAGCTACAATGATTGCATTTACTACAGTGACTACCAGACTCCCATTGGATTTGAAGTTGCTCTGCTCCTCATTGCATAAAACTGCAATTATTGGAATTTTTCACTGAAAATTTTATGTTACGCCGCTGACCAGCCCAACAGTTTCTGGATCCCTCCATTATTGGTGATCACACCCACATTTTGGAGCTTTGTCATATTCTGAGTTCCATGCATTGTATAGATCTTAAAAACACTCTATGCCCTTTGTTTATTCTGGGCCCTACCCATATTCCTTGTCCTCTCCACATTCTGGGTCCAGCTTATTCTCGCTGTCCTTCCCATATTATGGGGTCCAACTGCATCCATAGTGATCTTCCTACTCTTGTGGTTCCGCCCACATTATTGCTCCCCCCCCCCCCACCATCACAATTTTGGTCCCACCCACATCCCGAGCCCCCATGCTGCTCATGAGTAATTACAGTCCATCTTCACCTATTTCTTCCCCCTCCCCACCCCTGGGTCCAGGCTTCAACGTGGGCAAGAGCAGCAGAAAGCCCCAGACGCGGGAGATCAACCTGGAGGCATGCATGCAGCCGGGGTTCCTCATGCTGCAGGCCCTGCTGCCCCGCCACGCCAACGTGCCCGAGATCTACTTCCTTCTCATCACCTTGTCCCTGGGACATCCAGCCAAGATCCTGCCAGACAACTGTCAGGTGATTGGACTTTGACAACAACAACAACAACAACAACAAAATCACATGACCACTCTCGCTGTTTTTGATGTAAAATATTTGCCACAATTTCATTCCGACTGTCAGAGAGCATCAAATTATGATGACTTCGTTCTCGGTGTGCTGATCAGCTCAGGTTGGAAAAGAAAATGCAGGAAATTTCATTACATGGCTACTGAGGCAGAAGATATAATGTTTCTTTTCATTGTTTGTTTTTCGTACAGCTATCTGTTTAGCCATAAGAAACGGGTGAATCTGTGGAAAATAGGAGATATAACCAGTATAAGTCTTTCACACCAGAGATTATATTTTGATGAATGAATACAAAAATTTTTCAACCGTGAAGTTTCAACAATTATGCATTAACATCATAATTATAAATGGCACACACACAAATAGACAAAGTTTTGTCATGTCCCATTAAGATTCTGAAATCCTCACAAACTCTGCTGATGACCCACCAAGTTCTTCATCCCTTCAGCAGTTCCTGTTGGTCGTGGGTTAACTTCTCATGTGTAGTAGTACCCAGGACAAGAAACCTTCTTTTTTCTCTCTTTTTTGGTTTATTATTGTGCTGATGTCTGTTTGTTTTTTGCTTTTTTGTCTCCCCCCCCCCCCCCCCCCACAGCTGGACCTGAACTCGATGTGGCAGTACATCTTTGGCGTGCCGGCCAGTCACTCGTCCAGTCCGGCTATCAGCACCAATGTCTGCCCCGACGCTGTCATGATCCTCCTATCTCAGATCAGGGTCATGCTCAACCAGGTGAGAAGCGGGGATCCTCTCACCCCATCCTATCCCATCCCCCAAGTTATTTAGTGAATATTAACTCTGTTTTTAGAGTACCAAAGTTATGATGTCACAGTCTATTTTTACAGCTTAGTGCTGGTTCCAAATAAGATGTTCTTGCACTAGGCTTCAGTCAATGGGTTCAAACTGGGTATGAACATTGTCAGCAACCACTGTGTCTACAGATGTTTTGGCTATTCGAGGTTGAAGAGAACCAGTTTCCATGGTGATGGATGGCTGTGATTTCACACTTTGATACTCTGTAGATGCAGAGCTGCCAAGTTTTCATAATTCTACAGGAGGTGCCCAAAAACTTGAATATCTCCTATTAATCCCGACGAGAGGATATAAAAGCATCCTTGATTTGGGAATTGCTTTTGCACGTTGACATACGTGTACATGTAACTTTATCATCAGCATATTAATAGTACCTCTTCCAAACGTGACATAGTTGAAGATTAATAAAGCCCACTCAGGTGTAAAAATATGCCTCAGTCCAACAACAGCCATGGTGATACTCCGTGAAACTTGTCTCTGTCTCTTGATGTGTTTTGAGGTAATCAGTATGACTCAGTCTCTTTCTCTGTTCCGTCTATGTGTCTGCCGTCCCATCGCGATGCCCTCAGCCCATCCTGGAGGATGATGAACGCGGCTGGTTGCAGGAGTACCCCGTCACTCTCGTGCAGTTCTTGCTCTTTCTCTACCACAACGTCGCCGAGTTCAAGCCGGTCTGCATGAGCGCCCCTTTCCTCAGCGGGCTGGCATCCACGCTTTTCCCCTACCCCGCATCGCAGAGCGACCAGGTATGTCCGGGCTTCAACGTTTTGCCGCATACTCTGTACTAGTGTGTTGTGATGGAATTAGATAATGCTCTCTTTTTTTCTTTTTCCTTATTTTTTTTTAGCTGTGTTGTTCCTGTGAGCTAACACACTCTTTAATCTCATTTGTGCTGTTATGGTTGGACACAATATTTGCAGAAATCACATTGGGAAAAACATAGTTATGCAACTGCTTTTTGTGTGTGGTTGAAAAAGGAAGGAAGAATATGCTATGTATGTCTTCATGCCTTCCACCCCCTTAAATCTTGAATGTAAGAGCAAATTAATATTGTTTTAGTGTAAAAGTTTGGAGATTGTGTTGTGCGCAGTATAATTTAGCTAGTGTGTGGACTCTGAACTAAGATGGTTAAACTGTACAGTGTAACCCTTGTGTTAATCTACACGGCCAACCACTAGGAAGCTTTGAAATGGATGTTCTATGAACTTCAACCCTTTCAACTACAGAAATGTATTTTACTCTGTGTAATTTTTTTGTTCAATTGAATACTGTACCGTGCATGACTGAATCCTCGGCTGTTGTGCGCATGTCTTAGCTCTACGAGATGTCTCAAATATCTCTTTTGCTGTGTATGTTATTCTGCTTGTTATGTCAAAAGCCAGCTTACTTTCATGCAATTTTTTTTGTGCTTGTTTGTTGATATGTATATGTTCTGTTCTCCATGTTGTGCTTTACGTCTGCTTTTCATCGCCTCTGTCATATGTTTTGAGTACTTTCTTTCTCTATTTTCCCGCCCTTCTGCACGTGTATGTAAAAATTCCAAATGCTATGGGCTCCCTCCTACCGTGTAACGTGTACGTGTTTCGTCTGTGGCGCACTTAACCGTAACCCCTCGCGAAGATGGCGAACAGGACGCTGTCGACGATTCAGGAAGATTCCATCGTGCTGGTAGGTGGAGCAGCATCGGTAACGCGTTGACTCTCTTTCCATTGCATGCCAGTGAAAACATCATACCTGTATGTCTTTGTGTTGGTTGTAAATGTGCCCCACAAGAACCTGGTCAGTGCGAAAGAATGGTCATGGCTTCTGCATGTACAGTAGTAGCATTGCACTGCCATCATGGTAAAAAACAAACAAACAAACAAACAAACAAACAAACACAGTGGTGCATTTCAAGGTGTAGAATGTTGTGAAAGCTAAACAGTGTCACTGGCATAATAATAATAATAATAATGAGTATGATGGCTTAATACCTTTTATATTCCTACATTTTATGAAGATTTTATCGTAATAAGTTCCTGTCAATGCTCTCTTATGAATAGACATGGACCAGACTCTGGTCCATACCCTTTGAAGACTTAGTCCAGAGTATACTCGGGCAGGCGTCTATTGGAAATGCATGCTAAAACGAAATCAGTCTATCCTCCACGGGTTAAAGTGCATTCGCAAAAAATTTGGCAGACAACAGGAGAGTGACTAAAAGATGTCACCAGCTTTCTTTGATAACAGGAAAGTGTAGTAGTTCACTATGCTACATCACAGTTCAAGGTATCATTATTATAACCACCACAATTTTATCTCCCCTCCATCCTAGATTGATGATTCAGGGGACCTGAGTTCTCCTCTTGATGATTTCCTACCAGACCTAGGCCTCTCTGTTCTTGGAGTGAAAATGGATAATGGAACATCCCAAGGTGAGTTCGTATGCTACTGGTCCATGATCTCTTTTCACTAGTTGCTTCTCATTTATATCATTTTCTTGTCTGTATTTGATGCGGTAACCTGTCAAGTATTACAAAGCCAATTTGTATCTCACATATCTAGATGTTGCAAAAAGACGTTAGGCTGACTCCTCCATGTCTTTTGAATGATATCTGTGATGCATGAATTCCTGAGAATATTATTGATGTGTGAACTCACCTGATTTGATGATTGTGTAATAGTGAGGATAACAATACTTAGAATCGCAGGGATGGGCTTTTATTTGAGATAGAGGACAAGTAAGGAATGCACATTTGATGACTAAAATTCTCCCTTTGTTTCTGTGTGTTGAGTCTTCCTTTACACTCTCCATGATACAGTACAATGTACATGTGATACATGTGATGTTTTAGAAATGGAGTAGCATAGTGGTCTGGGTACCAGACAGTCAGGCAGGTCAGGGTTTCAAAACTCATTCGGGGGGAGGAGAGAAACCTGGAGTCCTAGAGAAGCAACCTTGCAAAGTTCTTGGGGTCATGCTGTGAAGGGGAGGGGGTATTTCATCTGGGTGGGGTAGGCTGTTTGTCCTTTGATACCCTATGGGGCCATGCTGTGAAGGGGAGGGGGTATTTCATCTTGGTGGGGTAGGCTGTCTGTCCTTTGATACCCTATGGGGCACAGAATGTTTATTACGGTGCTTTTATTGCTGTTTGCCTTTCCTTCATATCAGCCACCCTGACGACCCACCCAGCCAAGCGGTACGTGATGGACTTCATCAGGGTGATAGTGGTGGACAGCCTGTCACAGCCAATGCCCAACAGAAGCCCCGCCGTCCTGGACATCATTCTGGAGGTAAATGACCAGCCTCTCTTGGGGGGGGGGGGGGGGGGGGGAGGGTTACTGTTGTCCCCTCTAAGTCCTCCTCCGACAGATGACAACTCGTGATGCTAACTCAAGTCTCTTCACAAATCTAGGTTTCAGGTTGAAAGGTTTATAATCTGAATTTCCTTGCATTCGCTAGAAAGAAAAACATATCATTTATACAAATTGATGAAATTCTTCCGTCAAGTTGTTTTTATTGCAACTGTTATTGACAAATTGCCCTACAAACTTATAATTGAGCTGTTCTCTTCTGACAGATTAGAACTAGCGATGCTGACTCAAGTTTATTCACAAATCTAGGTTTTAGGTGGAAAGGTTTCTAATCATAAAATATCCTTGCATTCGTTAGAAAGAAAAACATAGTTATCATTTGTACAAATTAATGAAATTTTTATCTATATGGAGTAATCTGTCAATCAGTTGCAATAATTCAGTGCTTATTTTCATTGATATAGGGCACTTTGTCAGTCAGTAGCAATATCATTTATACACTGTAGTCATGCACAATTCTTAAGAGTGTCCTTAGATTCTCTTTGCTGCTGCCAAAGTAAATGTTATCATGTGCCGAGCTTATTTTGAAGCTAATTGATAGTCAGCAAGTGTATACTGACTGATGTTCAAAGATGTGAGGATATAATTCATTCTGATCTTGTATAAATATATTCTCTCTTTTTTTTTTTTGTGTGTGTGTGTGTGTGTGTGTGTGTGTGTGTGTGCTTTGTGTTTGCAGTCATCCCCAGAGAGAGCCAGTCCATGTCAGGTGAACGAGTTCCAGACGGCCATCCTCAACAACCTGATGGAGCGGCTGCTGGCCGGCGACGCCCTGCTCGGCAAGGAGAGCGCCCTCCCGATCGCCCCGGGCGGCAGCTACAACAACCTCGTCTCCAACATCTTCTACTTCTGCTCGCGCCTCGTGGACAAGCTCTGGCTGGGTGGGTACTCTCTGCTGATACCTCCACAAAATGTCAGATTCCTTTTCCACCCTGATCGTATGTTGCTTTGTATGAGAACAGAATAATCAGAAAAGTAGATCAGTGAAAAATGTGGAAAAAAAATTAAATGTACAAGAATATACATAATTGTCCTGATACAGTTGGAAACATCATACTGCAGCATGTACTGCTGAGACTGAGAAAGCAGCCAATTGTCAGACAATTGCCGTGATTTGGAAACACTGACTTCTCTGTATATTTTGTGATTAAAATCATCATTTTTATTTCATCTCAAACGGCATGAATTTTATCAAGTAAAGTTGATACATTCAACTATGTGTTGCCAGTCTTTCCAGGAAATGTGCTTTGATGAGAACTGTCTGTGTTATGTTTGTTTTGTCTAAAGGTGTGTTCAACCGAGAATCCAAGGAGGTGTTTGAATTCATTGCTCAACTCCTTGGACAAGCCAGCAAGAGAGGTGAGATGATGCTACTTTTTTTTTTTTTTTTGGAAAAGTCTTTTCAAATATTTGAATAAATACATTATTTTAAAGAGGAATTGATTAAAATTTTGTAGTACTGTACATGGAATATGTGTTTTTGGTTGTTTTTATTATACCCCCGCCACACATAGTTTGAAGGGGGTATATAGGAATCACCGTGATGTTGGTCGGGCGGTCGGTCGGGCGGTTGGTCGGGCGGTCGGGTGGTCAGTCGGTCGGTAGGTCGGTCTGTTGCAAAATCTTGCGTTGCGAACTCCTCCTACAGTTTTGAAGCAATTTAAATGAAACTTAGGGTAAATGATGATGTTGAGGTATAGATGTGCAAGACATGTTTTTTTTGTGTGTTTGTCGGACAATGCGTTGCCATGGTAACTATGTTACCTTGTGGATTGAATAACTTCCATAGTATTTAAGCAATCAATTTCAAAATTGGTATCTATGATGATCTATAGGTGTAGTTATGCAGGACACTCTTTGTGTTTGTACTTGACAAAGCATTGCCATGGTAACCGCATGTTTTCTTCAAAATCTTGTGGAGTGAACAACTTCCACAGTTTTGAAGCAATTGAAATCAAATTTGGTAGGCATTATGGCCTTGAGGCATAGATGTGGAACACATAATTTTTGTGTTTGTCGGACAAAGCGTTGCCATGGTAACCATAATTTTCCAAAACCTTGTGGATTGAATAACTTCCACATCATTCAAGCAATTAAGGTCAAATTTAGTATGTATGATGATCGGGAGGTGTAGTTACTGTATGCAAGACACCAATGTATTAATATAAGAAAAATGTGTTGCCATAGTAACCACTCATTTTTGTATCAAATTGAACCATTTAATCTATGAAGGTGAAATTTGGTGTGTATGATGCTCTTTAAATGTAGTTTTGCAAAATGTCCTTTGTATTTGTATCGGACAATGTGTTGCCATGGTAACCGCATGTTTTTTTTTTTTTTAATCCTGTAGAGTGAACTTCTTCCACAGTTTTCAAGCAATTGAAACCAAATTTGGTAGGCATTATGGCCCTGAGGTATAGATGTGGAACACATAATTTGTGTGTTTGTCACACAAACCGATGCCATGGTAACCACAATTTTACCAAAACCTTGCAGAATAACGTTTCCATCATTCAAGCAATTAAAGTCAAATTTAGTATGTTTCATGATCTAGAAGTGTAGTTTTGCAAGATACCAGTGTGTTAGTTTGAGGAAAATGTGTTGCCATGGTAACCACTAATTTTTGTATCAAAATAAACCATTCAAGCTATGAAGGTCAAATTTGGCGTGTATGATGGTCTTTAAGTGTAGTTATGCAAAATGTCCCTTGTGTTTGTATCAGACAATGCATTGCCATGGTAACCACACTTTTTACCCAAACCTTGTGGAACTCAGTGTCAACTCTGTAATTGTACAGTAAACTAGAATTATTCTGTTTCCAATTCGACAAGTGCACAAACTTGGTATTAACGTCATTGCCCTCATGACATCACATACTATAAAGCAACACTAGGGGCGGGGTATTAATTACCCTCAGTGATAATTCTAGTTTTCTCAAGTTTATTGAGTTGACCAGTATTTACAAAATCAACAACTCGTATCAGCCCTGCCTGTCTACGCAGTTGGCATCAAATAGTCTTATTGTCTGTTGATATAATAACCGTTGAGGATGAGTCCGAAATATACTCGGGCAGGTGTCTATTGGAAATGTGTGTTGTAGCAAAATCAGCCCGTTCTCAATGCGTTAAAGTATTATCTGTTTACTCAGTGCTCATAGAATATGGGAGACTATCCACATGATCATACCAGGCACAGTCTAGCAAGGAGATTTTTGGTCAAATTAAGTACTGCAAGACGTACCAGCTCATCTAATGGAAGAGAGTTCTCGGTCAACATTGTTTGGAACGGAATTATGCAACGAAAACTTCTGTGTTCTCTATGATGTGAAGTCCTAATGATGAATTTGCTTGTGAACATGATCTTTGTTTAGTTAAAGCATCATATCTTAATGTTGTTGTTTTAATTCCTCTGTGAGAAGGACAATGATGAAATGCCACTCATTATTTGTCCCAACATTTTTCCTGTTGTGTGTAGCGCAAGGCATCGCGTTAGACAATATCTACCATTGCCTGAACCGGACTGTGCTCTACCAGCTCTCCCGTCCTCTGGAGTCACTTCCTGGTGAGGACAGAGTCAATTTTCTTGATGCTAGTTACACATACAAAGTGTTCTTCAGAGCGGTTGTGAATGAATACACTGTATCTTTGATTTTGCAGTTTATAACGTAGACAAAATCAGTGCTATAAAATGCATAAATGTCTGTTCATTTTTTCAACCTCCATACCTGTCATTTTTAAAAAAAAAGTGCACAGACAAGACAAATTGTGAGATCATCTGTGATGGAGGAAAGCAAATACAAGAACAAGAATGCAGCACAAATAGTCACAAAATTGTATGAAGTATACACTGCATGCTGATTCAGGGCCCCGTCTTATAAAGCCTTCAAATCAATCACAAGTCCCCAAATCAATCGCAACTTGCATTGCAGCACACAAAAAACTTGTGATTGATTTCTATCACAAGTCTTTATAAGACAGGCCCCAGATACGACATATCTTTTGGAGGTTTCCACGTACACAGTATTTTGCATAGTGTTTATAGATGGCATATACTCCATGTCAGTTGAAAGTGGCCTGCCAGGAAAGTCTGTGTGGAATTCACCCTCCGTCTGTCCTAGGCGTACTTACTCTTGATTAATATATGGAGTCGAGGGAATGCCAGGGCAAACTCAGAATGATCTCCTTCATGTGCTGACATGTACGGTTGTAACACTGTAATTATCCTAAGGAGAGTTGTACAAAATTAGTTGATAACTGATTTTAGAGCAACTTGAATGGATGCAACCATTGCTTTATTTCATCGGTATGAGCTGTTTTTCTCTTCTGTGCTTGTTTGAGAAGAATGAAGGAATTGCAAGCAACAGATCTTCAATTCTGTCATTCCCTCCCGCCAGATCACCTGTCCCTGTTGAAATCGCTGAGGCACATCACAGAGAACAGGACGCTTCTCTTCAAGCCCCTGAACTACGAACATGAGTTCTTTGGCTGTCTGTGTCACTGTCTCTTCTCCCTCACGAGCGGCAGCAGGTGTGTGACAGAATTTTTATCATCTTTTTTTGGTCGGATGTTTGAGACAAAATTGAACCATTGCCCATAGTCATTGTGTGGTTTGGAAGGAACAATGTGCTTGTTGATTTGCCCTGTGCCAAGAAGTATATGATTTTTATGATTGAAATTTTTGACTCTCTAGGCAGATACTGTGCAGGGCATGAATCGTTTTCATGTATGATTCTCCATACTGTAAAACCACAAAAAATTGTGCATTTACATTAATTTTGTGAATTTCACAAGATCTGCAAAAATAAAATGCAGGCCAAAGTTCTTGTCTGCACTATATGCATTGAATGTCGGTGGCAATTCACGAAAATTTTCTGCCACGAACAAAGGTCGTTGGCTCCGATTTGCCAAAATTTCATGCCAGGAATGTTTTTGGTTTTGTGGTATGATCTTTTAATGCTCACTGCTGCTTATGTGATGCAATGAACATCTACAATGTACACGTACCAATAAAGTGCACCAAAAGCAACTATCAGTTCATTTGTAGCCTACATTCAAGTGTATTAGGAAATATCAAAAGTCTTGTGGGGAGTGGAAGAAACAGTGCAAGTTGTACTTTCCATCACCCAGGGAAATGTTGCAGATGTCAAGTTCGTAGCATGTTTTGTTCTTATAATCAATGAACTAGAATCATTTGAGAGTTGAGGGAAGAGAATTCTGAAGGGGAGATGTGGCAGAAAAAAAAAAAAAACCCTGCTTTATTAATGATCCTCTCTTGAAAGAAAAGGAGACGTTAAATTGTTAATGATGAAATAGATTTAGTTAAATATTTGCCAAAATGCTTAAAATGGTGTAAATACTCTAGGCAAGGCTTTGTGCTTCAGTATGTGAACCATTTGCATACATGTCAAATTAGTCACTTAGTACACATTGTGTTAGCATGGCAGTAATGTCCCCAGTATCATGATAAAACCGTCATCCAATGCCATTATCTTCATTTGCACCAATGCTCTTCTTTTTGGCTCTGTCGCGGTGACCTCCCAGTGGTGACGGGTCAGGGTTGCCTAGCAACCTGTCAGACATGCGGCACAACACCACATGGCACGTGAACCCCATGGGCGAGGGGCCGCAGAGCCATGCGGCGGGCGACGAGCAGGGCGGCTCCGTGCAGGAGGGCCAGATGCTGGTCAGGAGTGCGGCCAGGAGGGTGTGGGCCGACCTCATCACCTTCAAGAAGTCGGTGAGTACCGCGTCCTCACTCCCCTCCCTCGCACTTTTCCCCCTCCATTGCTTCCTTCTTTGGCTCCCGCATCCCTCAATCAGAAGAGATGCATTTACAGATGTGTGAGATGAGCATGCTCGGACATGTCAGCTGTGGATGAAACCAATTTATCCAGTAGAAATCAGCAGCAAATCAGTCGCAGCCTAGCCCAGCGTGCATCCTTGTCTCCAACCTGTGTAGAAGAGAAATTTGCATTGAATATATTTACAAGCTGAATATACTTCATAACCCCTCCCTCCTTCCCCCAGTTTCTCTTGAAGACGAGTCTGCAGTGAAGGCAAACCTCACTTAATCACATTTATTACGCATTATCAAGAACAAGTTTAGCAGGCACAAATATCATTGATCAATACAGAAGTCAACCAAAGTTTCGAAAGCCCTGTTTTTAATCATCCTTGAACAGAAACTGACAGTTTCAGTCAGGAGTCAAATAGCGAGGTAAATAGCCTATCAAGGGCCTGTCAGCCTTTTGATACTGAGGCATAGAGGAGAATAATGCATTTGAATAAGATAATAATGGTAGTGTACGTTGGACTACGAAGTCAACATTTGTTTTGCTATGTATTATTAAAGTTTACATTGATCACTCATTTACATCTAGTTTAGGTACATTTGCTGCTCAATACATGCTGACATTGATTGTTTCCTTTCTGCAGTTGTTTGCCAATGCTTTCCTAAAGGAGTGCTGTTTGATGTTTCATTTTGCTTTGCTCCACAGCTCATTGAGGAGATCTTCAAAGTGACACTTCCCAATTCGTGAGTAGCTCATCATATGATTTCTCACATGCAATATGCCAGAGTAAGATTAAGAACTATTGCACAAAAGATTAGAATCCACACTTCAGTGACTTCTCCAAGGGACATTTACATGAATCAACTTTTTGTTCATTCAACTTAATAATTCTTGCATCAAGTTGTCTTTATTACAACTTATTGACAAATATTCAGGCATCAATGAATGGTAATTTATCAATCAGTTGCAAAATTTTGTTGTTGTTGTTACTCTTCCCCATAAGATGAAATAGTAAAAAGATTGACAAGTATAATCTAGTGTAGTTGTGTTATACAACAGTTCATGCTTAAATTCTTATCTCCCTGTTTGTATTACATGTTTTGTTAGGAAAGATGAAAATAGTTTGTCATGTTTATGTTTCAGTCTGTCTGCTTTAACATGTGTAGCGATTCCTCCTTTAATATTTATCATAGTAACTGTATAGTAACTTTTGATATTTTTCTTCCTCAAGTGACTGGGGTGTTAGCAGAGGTGACACAACCATGTTTTTTGTTTTTGTTTTTCTTTGCTTTACAGGTCAGCGGGCACCAGAAACATAGTCACAGTAGATCTCAAGGTCGCCAGGTAAAGGACACCACTTCCTCTGTGGCCTCTTTTTCTGTTTCTCTGACAAATGGCTGCACACAATCTGTATTTAGAAATGCAAACTTTGGGCTGAGAGGCCCATGGAAAAATATGTGTTACCATGGCAACGATATGATGTGCAATGTAAATGTCTTACATGCTCATCTCTCTGTGTTTGCTTCATGTTTAGTTCTTGATATCTGTATGCAGTATTATTTCTGTCCATGTTGTGGTTTTTAGGACAGCAGTCTTTCGAAAGGGTGTGAAAAAATGTGTTGAAAGTAACTCTCTTTTTGTGTGCATTTGAGAATGAAATGCATTGACATTTGGCCATGATAATTTCAGGAGTGTATGTTTTGCTGTTTGACAAGAAGTAATCAATGCTTATGCTGCTGCGGAATGGGTGAAAGGTCTGTTGGTTTACTACATTTTTCTTCTTCTTCTGATTTTCTGTGTGCAGGGCGGCAATGGGTGATGCAGCCAGCAAGATGTGGAACAACTACCTGAGCGGTGAGAAGCGGCTGTCATCCAAGGAGCAGGCACGGACCAATCAGTCTGTGAGTTCACATTCCTTTCACTGGGAATGTCAGCTAGACATTTTTGAAAATATGCGTTGGATTTAATTGCATTGTAAAGAAAGTAATGGTCTTTAAAGCTGTTTTTGTTTTTTTGTTTTTTGAAAAAGTTGCATTTCATCGGATGATATTCAGGAGAAAAGAGAAATTTGAAGACTGATCATTACCTCGTAGTCTTGGCTTTTTATGTCCATCTTATTTGTTGAAGTTTTTCCTTTGTCGAATCTTGTAGGAGTTGTTGTTGGATTGTTGTTTCCTTGTGTATTCATACCAGAAATACATTTTTTGTTTGCTCTCTTAATATGCATTTCCCAAACTTTCAAATGTGAAAGAAAGTGTTTGTTTTTGTAAAAAATAGAATATCTCCCCCCCCCCCCCCCGAACTTGAAAAATTATCAGCATTGATATAGCAAAGGCGTAGAGAACTTACATAGTCAGAACAGTTGATTATTGAAGTGTGTGTCTTTATTTTTTCCTCCCATTGTCACATGATCAGAGAATTGCCAGCAAGGTGATTGGTGGGCTCCAGATGCTACCCTCCCTGAAGACCAAGAGGGAGAGTGCTACGTTCAGATTCTCGCTCAATTTCATGCAAGTAAGTGCCCTTTCAAACGTATGTAAATACAAAATGTGAACATTCTTATTCTTTTGGGTGTGAACAGGTTCTAAAGTATGCATCCAAAGTTGTTGTTGCTTTTGTTTTGTTTTGTTTTGTTTTCTTTTCTTTTCTTTTTGGCATAAACTTGAATATTCATGAAGGGCATTATTGGAGGTACGTAATGAGAATTTTCTGAAATGAAGTGATGATTGGAGAGGCCAATTTAAAGATGGCTATTAAAAGTTTGTGTTTTGTTCTGATGTTTTGCAGGAGGCTGCCATGTGGACCCACACTCATGTGTTCATTGTCAGAGAGCTGGTGGAGCTGCAGCACAAGCAGCATGAGCAGGTGAGACAGACATGCTGATCCCCCCTCTAGGTTTTAGTGTTGATTTTTTGAAGTTACATGTAAGTCATCACCAGCTTCTGAGTTGACATGACTTTAATTAGCTGTCATGGAATGATACAATATACTACGAGTCTCAAAATTAGGGTCTGAATTATAGACTGTTAGCAAAGAGTTCCGGTCAGTCGTTCCACAAGAGCAGCAGTTTGCTCAGCAGTTGGCCACAACAGTTTGCTTATAGTTTTGGTTTCTTGGACAATCTGACGAAGTCCAACAATCCAAGGTATGTCAAAAATCGTTCTTTTATGATTTGTGCACCATTTAAGGAACAAACAAAGCTTCCATGGTCAGGGAGTTAAGAGGAAAAACCGTAAATGAGAAATAAGATTATGTTTGTTCAAGGTCAAAGTCAAGGTCATCGCCGTATACGCTGTACTACGTATAAGCGTCTATTGTTCCGTGTATTGTTCAATTGCATTAACGTTCAGTGTAGCGTGCGTGGTGCATGGTCCGCGGTGTGGAAAGTGTTAATGCGAATACGTTGAACGTTTTGGACGGTCTTTGTAAAGACCTCTCCCTATCGGAGAACGGTCCGAAATGATAGTATTGTGAATGTGAATCCGTGGAGTTTCAAACGGGTTTTCTGGTATTATGTATTGCTCACGTTAAAACATAAAAGTTGGATTATATCTTTTCGCGTATGTATATCATTACGATAGTTGTGTTAGGAACGCTCCACGCACGAAATTCATGCACGCGGAGGGATATTAAAGTTGAAGTTATAGTGATATGTCTAGCTGTAGATTCTGTGATAGTCTCATTTAAGACCACAAAAAGCGTTGCTAGGGAGAATCTAATGCTCGTTGTTAATGCACAATTTGCTACAGGACGTCTTATAGTGACATTGTTGTGAGATGTGGCATTGAGCGTTTACAATCATAAGATTCAAGATATATTGATTGTGTTAAATAAGTTTATTAACCGACGATGATTTGTCTGACTTAGACAGAATATTGAAAGTTCATTATGTTTATTCTGCTTGTAGATTACACCAGATACATAACGGCAATACTCATGATGATAGTTAACACAGTCACCCTCATTGAGTTAGTTAGAATAGATATAAATGTTGTTTGAATATTCTGGCCAAAATTGCTTCTTTAAGAAAAGAAAGAAAATAATCATTATCGTCTTACTATTTCTGTGTAGAGCTGAAATAGAGTATACTGATTTGTATGACGTGTTATATGAATAATTTTCTTCTTGTTTGTATCTTACAGGAACCACTCGTTCCAACACAGTTGTTGAATATATTTATAACTACGTATCACACTTGCAAGCGCAAGTTTGCAGTATGCACAGTTACACATCGCCGATACATGCTGTGTAACAGAATAAAGAACCCACATCACGTTAAACCGAGGATTTCTTTGTTCTTTATTGCAACAACGTGTCCATCTGAAGAGATTGCATACGAATCCATCACATTAGCAGTGCATGTGATAAAGTTGTCCACGTTTATCTTTAGTTTGGAAGCATGAATGAGGTTTTGTCATTTATCTTTAAACAGCAGTGCTGGGATGAAATCATTATTGACTGTTCTTTCACACGGTTCATAAAGAAAATGGAATGTAAATATCCATCAAAGTGATCTGCTTGATCAAACATATGCCCACTGAGAAGACCATACTCATCAGTAACACTTACTATGCTCTGGTCCCTGATTGGCAGGCATCCTTGAGTGCTTTCTTTGCTGATTGGCTCAGATGTCTATAGATTAATTGTCAATGAATAGAGATTACCTAATCCCCTAATCTCCTTAATCCTTGGCTTGTCACCATGGCCACACTGATGGGCTGAGGCACATTGCTACACCATTACATAGCAGGTTTGCTAACTTTACAACTGGGTCAAGTGTGGGGGATTACTGAGTGCTAATGAAAAAGTGTGGAAAGTGACAGTAAGCTCAGTGCCTGGGACCATGACAGGGTTAATAAAACTTCCACCACCTTCCTCCTCCTCCTCCCCCCTCACCATCTCGCAGAGTCAGCGTCACCTGATGCGGTTCATGAAGGAGAAGTGGGAGTACCTGGAGCACGAGTTGATGCGGGAGAGGGGGCTATGGGGTCCCCCTTACTGCTCCTACCTGGACAAGTGGATGCTGGACATGACGGAGGGGCCCAGCCGGATGCGCAAGAAGATGATCCGCAACCCGGACTTCTACATCCACTACCCGTACCGGCCCGAAAACGAGCTCATCCAGAACGTGAGTACACTTGTAGCATAAGGTAAAGCTAACCAGGACGATGGAAAGAAGTAATGCCAAAATTATGGACATGATTGTGATATAGACTCACAATTTCATAACACATATTGCTCTTTGAGACAAAATTAATGTCAGAACCTGTAATGTACATGTTTCCGTTGTTGTCATGGGGTGATGAAAAAAAAGGGAGACCATTGCAATGTATTTTGTGTGTGCTCTTTCTCTTGAAATTACTGTTAACCCATTGAAGACTAGTCTACTCAGGCAGGTGTCTGTGGGAAATGCATGTTGTAGTAAAATCAGCCTGTCCTCAACGGATTAAACTGATTATTGCCGCTTACTGACAACATCCTTGCTTCTCCGTTTTTGTAGAAACCCTCCAAGGGTAGGAAGGCCATCAGCTTCGACAGCAAGAAGTACAGCCAGTGCAAGCAGACCAGGAACCTCCTGGAGTCGCCTCCTGGCATCGGACCAGGCGAGGGCAGCCTTCTAGACCTCGCTGTGGAGAGCGACACCCAGGAAGACGTGATTGACCCCGACGACAGCAGACCAGGTAGGAAAGGAGGGCTGGTAATACATGTAGGTGATCGGTAATGGGCAATGGGTGATGAGTACAAGGTAATGAGTTGATAAGGCACAGGCTGACACCGACAACAGCAGACCAGGTGGGAAGAGAGGGCTGGTACTAGTAATAGATGATTGGTAATGGGCAATGGGTGATGAGTTCAAGTTAATGGCTGATGAGGCACAGGCTGACACCGACAACAGCAGACCAGGTAGGGAGGGAGGGCTGATAATAGGTGATTGGTAATGGACAGTGGGCGATGAGTACAAGGTAATGAGTTGATAAGGCACAGGCTGACACCGACAACAGCAGACCAGGTAGGAAGGGAGGGCTGCTAATAGGTGATTGGTAATGGGCAACGGGTGAGGAGTACAATGTAATGGGTTGATGAGGCATAGGTGATGGGTAAAGTGTAATCGGTGATTAGACAAGGGTAGTGATTGATGGAGGTATAGCAATGGATAATGGGTGAAGGGTAGTGGGTGACGAGTATAAGGCAGTGGGTGAAAGGGTAGTGGGTGATGAATAAAGGATAATGGATGATGAAGCACAGGCAGTGGGTGATGGGTGAAGGGTGAGTAACTTCCCAGCCTGATTTAGAATGCTCTCATGGAGTGGCATGAGTGCATCGTCTGAAATCATGTGGTACCATTGACTGGGGAAAAGATATGCTGTGTGAAGAATGCATGAGCAACCACCATTTTTTAATATCATTTATCTTCTAAGCTTCGCTTCTGTGTCATAATAGCATAGTAACATGATACCTCCGTGTCATATGAACTATTTCGGATCTCATCCGTGTGTGTCTGTACTAAAAAAAATTGAATCATCCCGCAGATGTACGAGCCTCCTCCATCATGACTCGCCAGCCGAGCAACCGTAACAACCAGGACGATGACGATGACACCCCGGACACGGAGAATCCCAACGACAAGCCGCTGGAGGAGCAGAAGACTGACAATCAGATGGTGCTGAGACTACTGGAGCAGGGGGAGAAAGTAAGACTTTCATATCTCTCATCATGTGCTTAACTCTTTGTGTGCCAAGTTCGCATGCCACACTCAGTCGACGGTGTGCCAACTGCGTGCATTTTGCTCAAATGCACAACACAAACCGATCGATAAATCACAATATAACAGCTACAAGTTTCAGTAAGTGCAGTTGCCATGGCAACAGCCAAGTCACAATGTTACGGAGATTGTCTTGGTTACTGCAGTCATTTCAACTGACAGTAACTTCCAACCTCTATGAAGAGGGCCTCCCAATATGCTACACTGTACAGTGTATATATTGTAGTTATGCACACTGAATCACGTACAATAATTTTTTTGAAGTAAACATTTTGCTATGTCCAAATGTCGCAAAGACTGCAACAGAGTCTTTGTGGAGTAGAAAAAATGGTACAGAATAAAAGGCCATTCCTGTTTAGCAGTGATCCTAATCTCTAACTGGAAATCCAACTTGAAGAATCAAGGCTTTATGATAATAATGATGTGATTGTTGTCTCTTCTCCCTCCTCTTTGCTGCATCTGCTGCTGCTACTCCTTCTCCTCCCATCAGATCCGTCACATCTTCCGGTGTGCCCGCATCCAGGGGCTGGACACGATGGAAGGGCTGCTCCTGTTCTGCAAGGACCACTTCTACATAGTGGATGGCTTCACCCTGCTCAGCTCACGGGAGATCTGCGACATCGACTCCGTTCCAGACCAGTGAGTCTTGTCGCCGACAAATGCTTTCAGTACTTTTTGACAACAAGCACCTAAACCCTTTGTTGGATGCAGTGGATGGATGGATGAATGAGTGGATGGAGGGATTGTGGATGGATTGATACATGAGTGGAAAGATGGATGGATGGATGGATAATCTAACCAATGGCTTTAGTAAATGTAGGGGTAATGTAATATATGATGGAAAGTAAAACACGAGCAAAGCATTATGGACAGACCATTACACATGAGTGCCCATAATCAAAATGATGTATTTAAAGCCTGTTGTTTAAAACTTTCCCATTCAGAAAAAATCCCTCAAAACAGATTGACAAATATATTGACAATACATACACTCCAGCTCAAAGAAGTGGTGCATTTTTTTGATTGTCAAGTAACAAATTCATATGTTGTATCATTCACTTCCAAATTATTGTTGAATCCCTCTCACTTTTTTGCCTCCCCAGACACCAAGATCCCATCATTCCGCGCGCCTCCAGAGGGCAGCGTTCCAGCGGGAAGAGGATGTGCAGCAAGTTTGCCTACGAGGAGATCCGAGAGGTTCTCAAGAGGAGATACCTCTTACAGGTCAGTGGGAAAAAAACAAACAAAAAGGAAATACACATCTGCCCCTGTGGTATAGCTTTAACTTTTCTAGATATCTCTTTTATTGCAGAAAACAAAGATACTCTAGATCACATTTGTAGTGTCATGAGAATTTGTTTTGTCAACAAATGTAGAGTTTAATCGCAAAATGGGTCAAGTGCTATTTTTAAACTTTATAAGTAGGTCCAATGTCAGATGGAGTGAAATTAAATCTTTCCAGTGATTCTTCCCATGTTACATAACAAGGCATACTCTTGAAAGTCATGACTAAAACATCCCATATTTTCCTGTCAATTTATTTGTTTTTTAGCAGCATGAATCATAAATATCTCAAATTATGAGGAATGGAGTTAACTTGTGTAGCAATCTACTCTTCAAGTATTATGATATAATCTCCTGTTTGTTCCTTTGTGTTAACACTCCACATCATTTCTTTTCCCACACAGCCCATTGCCATTGAAGTCTTCTCATCGGATGGCAGAAATCACCTGTTGGCATTCCCCAGGAAGGTTCGAAATAAGGTCTACCAGAGGTGAGAAATTCGATGCGCTCATAACAGTTCCATTTTATGTATATATTTCTCGCTATATTTACTCTTCTAGAGGACAACAAAACTTCAAGTGATATACTGTGAAATTTGCATGGGGATTGTCTACACTCAGTATCAATAGATTATCTGTAGGTAACTCTCATTGTTAAATTGCAGAATAGTTTGATATTATTTTTGTTTCTGAGGAAAGATGGATAAGCCTTTTACCTAGTATTTCCATATCAGAGCACACACATTCTATACCTGAATATTTTGTGGAAGTACAGTTTAGATGTCACTGTTTAGCTGAAGAGCCAAAGTGCAAAGTTGTGTGCATCATTGGACATCTGTTGGGTTGCGCAGCATGTCATTTACAAAATCCAACTGGGCATGGTCTGTTAAAGTGCAAATTTTCAAGGGACAGGAAAGTGGCGCAAAAATAAAACCATGCAAATATTTTTGCTCATAAAATGTAATAATATTTCATCTCCTCGTTTCCATGGAATTAAAAAACGAAAATGCATTTTGCCTGGCTGATTGCAAAGAAATTACTCAAATGAAAATGCCCACTTTTGCAGTGGATGATTTATATTACCTTTGAGACTTCTGGCCATTGAAAGTGTGCATGAACATGGTAGACCAAGGGTTCCCTTGAAGACAACGATTAGTCATGCGATCATTCTTTCATGTCGTGTCACTCTATATTAGATTCAACGCTGAAGCGACCAGGTTGACAGACGATGCAGTGCAGTCAGTCGCCGGACAGAGCAAGAGGGCTCAAGTCGAGGGAGGGTAGGTCTACTGTAGTTTTGACTTTAAAGTGCATTTTGGTAACATACTACTCCCGCAGAGAGGAATTGTTTAATTTGTGAGTTAAAGATCATGCTTTAGGATGGCTTATGTGTTGCAGCATGTGTAAAATTAGCCATTGAGTTGAACATTGTCCTTGCTGCTTTCCTTTCCTCTGTTTCTTATTATGTTTTGCTAGTGTTGTTATAATGAGTATAGAGTTCATCACGCAAAACCTTTTATGTTATGAAAAATCAAGGAACAGGGTTCAATATATCTTGTGTGCAATTGAAAAATATGCAGAAATAAGGATGTATTGAGCTGTTACAGCAGGAACAAGCATGAACAAATCAACAAACTTTGGTGAAAGAACCCATACGAAAATGTATAACCACATATATGTAAGCTTATCTCATGAAATTGTGTGTGTGACCATAACAAATTATAAACATTGGAATCCTGTTTTAGTATACTTCCCCTTTATGTGCCCGGGCATGTACAATGTACCTGTAACTTGCCACTTTTTTTCTTTTTTTTTTTTTTTTAGAACTCAATTAAATCATCCAAACTTGACCTGATTGTAAGTTGGCTAGCCCACTTTGATTAACAATGTGTCTGTTCTACAGGGACTCTATTGTGACAAAATAAGAGTTAGGGGGATTAAAGATAATCTCAGTTTATTAGCATTTGGTATGTAGACATTTTGTGCCAAGCAGTGAAGACGGCCCTCCAGCTGACATGCAAATCGGTGAACAAGTACATTAAGGGTTAAACCAACAGATTTACAACTCTAGCCTGCTTGAGCTATTGTGTTTCCATCCCACTTATGCAATGTGAAATCAATTTCGTTCCTCAGACCAAACATCCTCGGCAGCATCATTGGGGTGAAGTCTGTCACACAGAGATGGGAGGTGAGTCCATGCTGTCCTTCTCCCCTTTCTCCTTCCTTGCCTTTCCTTGTATCCCATCCCATTGGCTTTCAAGGATAACCTGTACTTTGAAGCTTCCTAGTCATTTCATTTCATTTATTTCCACATCCTGATAAAATGCATTTACAAAAAATACAGGAACGATACGTACAGAGTAGAACAGTGGAACAATACAGGAAAACAATGTTAAACTTACAACAATTTTACAACAGAGAAACATAACATAAAAGCAGTTATTTCAGTTTGTGGGGGGGGGGGGGGGAACCATAGACCGTTGGCAATAATTGGCAATGTTCAAACTAAAAATGATTTGTACATACATTAGAAGGTTTAATATTTTCAGGTGGTTCGTGAGTAATTAGAATATGAGAGCTGCATGTTTTGTTACTCGGAGTCCACCCAAGAACTGTGACATCACAGTGATACTCCTTGACTACAAAGTTATACCAGTAAATTTCTGTATATTGGTAGTTAGAGAATATATATATATATTTTTTTTTTTTTTTTTTTGATGCTACCTCCTTTTGACTCTTTTCGTTTTGTGTAGTTGTGTGTCAGTTGTTAAAATGGGGCTGTTCACACATGAAACTCACAATTTATATTTTTCTATTGTGTTCACTCCTGACAGCGTGGGGAGATCAGCAATTTCCAGTACTTGATGGCACTGAACACCTTGGCGGGGAGATCCTACAACGACCTGATGCAGTACCCCATCTTTCCCTGGATCTTGGCTGACTATGAGTCTGAGGTACGCTGTCAATCTCTCCCTTTTTTTGAAGGGATTCTTCTTCTTTTTAGTGTGTCTGTATGTCCCTTTTCAACTGTCTGTCTTTCAGCCTTTGGTCTTATTAGTCTTTATGATTTCAGTAGAGGTATATGTATGAGAATATACTTTGTGAGTGCAGCCTATGTGATCGTTCATGTCGGGCAAAGTACAGCGTAGATGCCATTTGTCGGTTTCTGTTTTGCAGCCACATTGAGTGAGCCAGAAGCAGTTGCCATTTCGCACTATTTTTCACCCAAAGTGTCTTGGATCAGAGACTAGCTCCCAATGCTGTATTATTCTTGTGTGATTTTTCTAGACCCTGCAAGTTAATTGCATCAAAATCTTTCCTTTTTTTAGGGGTTTACTTGTTTATTTTTTGGGCAAGTGAAGTGAAAGATAATGCAGGGCGGTTTGGCTTTTGATTGTAATAACATCTTGTAAATAGTGACAAATCCCGAGTCATCCCCATCTGCCGTAGGATTATTTCCATCGTCACCATTACAAAGAATGTAATGAGGAAAGGTTGAGAGGGATCTCAAAGAGACAGAAATAATGGGATTCTTTCCAAGAGGGGAAGATACAGAGTGCAACATTTGTCCCGTCTTAACGTAGATCCCACTCAAATATGAACTTTTGGGAAGGTATGTGTCTCCGAGTCATCTCTGTGCCATCCTCTGAGTTAACCTGCCTCCCACTGACCCCAATTCTGTCCTTATTTTCTGTCGTAGGAGCTGGACCTGACGGACCCGAGGACCTTCCGGGACCTCAGCAAGCCGATGGGGGCCCAGACGGTGGAGCGACTGGCCCAGTTCCGGAAGAGGTTTGACGACTGGGCTGACCTCCAAGGTAGGTCCATGATGATCTTGACGTTGCCAGAAAGTTGTGGCTGTTTGTTGCCAGCAGTGTTCGATAATCCATGCATGTTTGCACCGTGCAAGTCGTGCTTGTCCATTGCAAAGTTGCATTCACTTTCATGTCTGCGTGATATCTTACGTTTGCTATGTCATGTGAAACTTGCCATAACGTCATGCTTGTTATATTGTTCATGCGTGCTCTTGTTTACTTGATGAAACCCACTATCATCAAAAATAGGGTTGAAGAAAATGACACCAAACTGGCCTAGTTCTTGTGATGTAACGAATGTAGCTTACTTTTATCCCTTACTTTGCTTAACATGTGATGTTTCAATCATAGAATGTCTTTTGATAATGCCTGTACAGATCATTAAATGGATGTCAATCACATAATCATTTTAAGATACATGTATATATATATATATATATGACAGAAGTATGACTCTGCAAAAGCGTGTAACGTTTCCAAAACAGCAGTGATGTTTCAAATAGTGCAAACCATTCAAAAACAGGGGACATGGTCATGAAACTTCCTTTTAATGGTGCTAGATGTGTAAATGTTTTATTGTTCTGCATCATGTCGTGGTGAACCCATTGATTATGGGAAGCTGGTCAGTCATGTACAATGTGTTCATGGATATCAAACTCTGGGAAGGAATATACGTAATGGCTGAATTACTTTGAGACTCCATGCCATTTGCTGGGGATGCCAGTATTGTGCAGGGAAATCTAGAAGATGAACTGTGGTAGTTGTGCAAATCATGAGACGGTACGTTCACTACTGTTCCTCAGAATTTTTTGGAATCAAAACTTTTTATTGGTGTCAATGCCAATTTTAACTGTTGTGTGGGCAAGCTTTATTCCCAGTGAACATACATATGTATGAGTGAACTTGTGTAATGCTATTTATTGGTCATTTGTTCACTGTGCTTGTGATGTCCATTGATGAGCACCTTTTGTCTATGGTTCTCCTTCTATTTGACCTTTCACCCTGACAATGTCACTTGTGTACCTCTTCCGAAAGCAATTCATTTCGATGTTTGATGTTTTGTTGATGGTAAAGCGTGCTCCAGACCAAGTTGCTGGGTTCTTGGTAAGCAATTCTTGTTTTTGTTTGTTTGTTGTTGGTGGTTTTTATTTTCCCCCGCACACGTAGCAAAGCCCTTCATAGTGTGTGAGTGAAGCAATAGGTATAACTGTGACTCCTATAAAAGCCTTTAAAAAAGTTGTCTGAATGAGCCAATTGGATTTCTTTCTTATTCAAAGGGTGTTATGGGCTTTCCTGTTCTTTTTTTCCTTTTCTTTGTCCTTTCTCACTTCGATAAAGAGTGTTTGTAGTGCTGGGAGTGCTAAATGTCGAAGGTGCAACCTTAATGCAGAAATGATAGCCTGAAAATGGATTCTTCGTTAAATTCCACTTGTGCTTTAATACCATCAGGAGAGACTCAAATTCTTACATTTATCTGCTGCCGTAATGTATTTGCATGCATATCAAACACCAATACTTTACAGCTACGTACTGGAGCATTGGGCAGAGGCGGGGAAATGTATTGATATATGCATGTTTTCTCTCACATATGACAAAACTAAAAGAGTTCACGAACAAAATGGCTGTTATTCAATTTTATGAAATTCTTCCGTCGAGATGTTTTCATTTCAACTGATTGACAAATTGCCCTACATCGACGTAAATAAGCACTGAATTGATCAGTGTTTTAGTAGTAGCCATGATGAAAAAATCATGGGCGTACATACTCGAGCAGGATTCGAACCTACGACCTCCTGATCACCGGACAGGCGTCATATCCACTAGACCACCGAGCTTTCGCCCGACAGCAAGTGTTGGTTCTAATCCTTATAGCATGCAGCGGGTACTGCTTTGTTATTCAACGCCTGTCCGGTGATCAGGAGGTCGTAGGTTCGAATCCTGCTCGAGTATGTACGCCCATGATTTTTTCATCATGGCTACTACTAAAACACTGATCAATTCAGTGCTTATTTACGTCGATGTAGGGCAATTTGTCAATCAGTTGCAAAATGGCTGTTAGCTGTGACTTTGCGGGTGCTGCAAAGTTGACAACGTATTCAAATATTTGTTAATTATTTGTATACTGATTTTATGTTAGCGGGATAGTACAAATTTGCAAAGTCAAAGTCTAGCACAGCAAAATATTCTTTCTATGCAAATTTTTATTTGTCACATCATAGACACTAGATCCATTAAAAGGGTAAAGTGAATGTCATAACAGAAGTGCCTGATCCATGTTGAATAATTTGATTTTTCTGTGATTTCTTTTTTTTTAATTTTTATGTGGTCTTAAGCATTGAAAATGAATATACTTGTTATAGAGGCTGCTGCCTGCAATAAAATAGCAAGCCAAAAAAACAAGGTCCATATTGTTATAGTATGATATTCCTGCTTTGGAAAAATCAATATCTCAGGATGTTGGTTGACCATCATTTTTGCGTTCAGGAAAATACATGAAGTTTGTGATGGTACACTGTAAGAATGATAGGATGAAAGGAAAATTCTTTCCATACCTAGGTCTGCTTACTTATTTTTTTGTATGGTAATTGTGCTCGATTAAAGTACGGCAATTAATTTACAGTTTGAAATCTAGAACTCTGACATTTGGACAGACCTGTACAAAATCAGAAAATTTATGTTCAGCAATATTGTCGGGCTTGTATGATGATGTGTCTTATTATTAGAGATTATTTTTAATCTCTATATTTTGTTACAAGGTTTCTTCTTGTGATGGCATATAGTTGTGGAAATAATATGGCAACAATAATAAAAGAAGAGCTTGAAGAGTTTACACCAACAGCTCACTTTAAGAATAATTTTTGGAAATATGAAAGCAATGATAATCTGCTAATCTAAAAATCAAAATTAATTATCTATATAATCTGGATGAGAAGTTGATCAGGGTTTTGACTAGGCCTTCCCCATTCACCCTACACTTTTACCCTACACTAGTATGGCTCAAGACACTCTTTACCTGCAAACATGTTTGAAATTACCCGCAATTTCCTATGACGTTCTGCACTCTACAATCACTCTCCACTATTACTCTGTAACTAACCTGATACATTGTAGTGTGCTAATACATTGTACCTCTCTCTAATAACAGACAATCCAGAAGATGTACCACAATTCGTTGTTTCTGCCCTGTGTTTGCACAGCTACATTTCATATTTTTTGGAGTGTGACCACTGTAGATTAGAAAGCACAGGAATGTGCATGATTCTCATTTTCAGTTCCAACAAACCCACAGCAGCCGCAAAATTGGGTTGCCATTTCAGAGCCCACGCCATCAGGTTCTCAATTCTGTGTTGAATTTGGTTTTAATAGGGTGTCTTAATTGGACATTTCTCTTCAGAAGAGCAAAGCAACAACGTTTAACACACCCATAGCAATCTTCCATATCATGTCAATTAAAGAAACAGCAGATAATTCAATAGTGCGACATACAGTCAGTCTAGACAAAGGCGTAGTACTGGTCAATCTATTCATGTACAAATGTATACTGTCCGTTACACAATTGTGCATTTTGACCGACATGTCTGATCTTAGCATGCATCTGAAGCAGAGTATATACAGTGTACAAGCCATGATGATAATTATGTCACTCATGCAAACTTTTTCTTTTTTTTTTTTTTTGGGGGGGGGGGGGGAAGTTGTGACATGCATAGTATTTTATTCAAAGATCAGCAGTTACCTCATTTCATCTGTCTAATAATTGACAATTTTTTGAGTCTCTGCTTCATGGCTTTCCTGTAATCAAGATGTTTTCCTCACTATTCATTTGTCTTCTTTAGAGAGAAAGAGATTTTGCTACTCTCATACAATGCAAGAAATTTCAGGAGAAAAAATCATGGAAAAGGGAACAGTCATGCTGAGTCTTTTGTCGGCAATTCTGCAAGCATTTGGCTATGTGTATGTGGGAAAAACCTGTCAACGCAAGATGGCGCTCTTGTTCTTTTTGTGGGGAGGTTAAAGGTAGTGAAAATTATAGAAAAGTATAAGAATGGAGAGAAATCAGAGAGATAACGAGAAAGTTACGAGGATTCAACTGTTCATATATCAATCAAGATCATCTGACAGCTGTCTGGCAACCATCTTTGTCTGGGATCTGTGGGCATTGCTTGGGTTTAATCTGCCTTCAATGTGCGTGTGTGTGTATAGCAGTGTATACACAAAATCAAGTGAGTGGGACTGTTGCCGGCAAATCTAAGTTAATGAGCAGATTTTTGCTACCATATCTGGAGGAGGTTGCTTTCTCAGCTAATGCTCTCGTATTTCAGAAGTTGTACGCTTTGTTTTCTTTTGTTTTAAAGGGAAAGGAGACAACACACAGGTTTAAAGAAAATGTTCCTCAGTGTGCACATGCAAAATAAAAAATGTCGGCAGTTTAACAGTTAAGCTGTGGTTGCATTTTACTGTGTGATTCTGCAGTAAACTATCCTGGGTTGGAATTGCATAGTCACATTCAAATAGGCATGTAGTCCAAACAAGCAAGTTTCCAGTGGCAGATCCTGTCTCTCTTCACATGTAAAGTTGGTGTGAATGAAAATATCCAATCTTGGAATAAAACCCTTCTCTAAATATTTTCTTTTACTGGACCGATTTCCAAGCAATGTGTCTGAACACCAGTCCTGAATCTTACTTCGAGTAGACACTTTTAGTGATTTATGTTTCAGGAGATACATTGCTTGATTTTAAAGGGGATGGCTAGTAACTGATCAGTGGGAATGCTGGGGGGTGATTGTTCCAATTCTTGTGGGATTTATTTAAGAGTACATTATACAAGCATTGTTGTGTGAAAATTATTTGCTTCAGAATGGTCTCATAGTCAAGTAATGTGCAGTTCAATGTTTCCAGGTTAGCATGCCTGTACAGTGACGGGGCGATCGTTTACGGGCCCGTTAACGATCGCCCCGTCACTGTACAGGCATGCTAACCTGGAGACATTGAACTGCACATCAGATACCATTCTGAAGCAAATAATTTTCACACAACAATAGATATAATGTACTCTGAAATGAATCCCACAAGGATTGGAACAATCATCCCCCAGCATTCCCACTGATTCCCACTGATCAGTTACTAGCCATCCCCCTTTAAGCATCCATCTGTCATGAATGTATCAGTGAGTATTGATACTTGAAGAAAAGTGTGAATTATGCCCATTTATACAATGTACAATGTACCTCCCACACTGTTGTCTTAATCAATCATGCATCAATGCTGATTTACCATTTTTTTCCCCATATGAACTTCTATCTTTGGGTTTATTTGGGGTTTGTTTTTTTCAGTATTATTTCGATATTAGCTGTGAAAACGTATATTTTCCCCTTCCTTATTGCCAAATTGTACATGATTGGCATAGATTGTGTCATCAGAAGGTTCATTCATTTGCTGGTATATTCACAGTGCCAAGAGGGCTAACAATTGTATACAAGGTACAATGTATATGATGCCAACATCATTTATGGAACAAGATCATATCATTTCAGTTCATGTGTCCTCATAGATTTCATTGTTGATGTTGTCATGCTATACCTGTAATATAACTTACAATCTAAGACTTTTATACGTATTTTCATTTGTGTAATCACTGCTACATTGTGTATATATTGTACTTCTTGTGCTTTGGCACTCAAAACATGTCATTACATTAAAGTTTTATCAAATGACTGATATTCTACATCCAAATATCAACACAGCATAAGTGTTGTTAGCTTTAACTCATATGCATATAACATAGTTCTGCATAACCCACCAGTTTTGTTTCCGAACTAATTTCACATATGCACTGTATTATAGACTTGCAAGTTTTTCAAGAATTCATCATCAGTACACATACCGTACAGTACTTACTTGTGGTACTGAGGATGCTGTAGTTGAACAAAACTTTACATTTTGTATGGCTTCAGAGATGATATTACAAATCCCCCCCCCAAAAAAAAAAATGTATTCCAGAGCAAGCAGCATCTCAGTAGCTGTTCAATTTTTGTTTGTTGTTGTTGGGTTTTTTTTTAATAGAGTTCAAAGATACACTATGTTTTATTGATAGTAGCTGAGTACTGTAAAAGTGAATACTTTCACACAAGTAATTTTTTGCGCTCTGTAGAGCTGGAGTACGATGAATTTTGTGTGTTTTTAATTCTGCGGAATCAAGACATTACACAGTGATACACATTACAACCAAATATATTTGCATGCTTTTACTTTGGCGCTAGTTTCTGGGCACGCGAAATGTCCACTTTTACAGTATACTACGTTTGAATTACAAGGAAAGTATGATATGCAAATTTATTCATGAATCTGAAAATGGAATAGGAATGTTTATCCTTATGGTGGAGGAGGGAATGCTGGTAATTGATGAATTGTTCTCTGAAGTTTAGTTTGCATGAGGCAGGCTTTTGATCTGTTTCCATGTTTTCTCTTTTTGTTTTTTGTTTTTTTTTTGTTTCGAACTTCTGCTGTTACACACAGTTTTTTAAATGATTTTCTGTTTGATCCAAAGGACATACTAATTGCAATGTGATGCAGCATGTGTGGCTCTGTCAGAAAAGTAGGCTAAGTTTGATAGTGATATGTTTTAATTGGGTGATTCTGAAAAAAAAAATGCAAAAGAAAACTTACAGTCACAAATGAAGCATGAATCCTGAGTGAATTTTTTATGTTTAGTAAGAGAGATTTTTCCCCCTTAATTCAGTTTTACACAGAAGACTGGCACAGTTTCTCTTTTTAGATTAATCTTTATGGGCATTCATTTCATTGTAGAATATGTGTTTGAGCGCCATGTTTCCTGTTGTGAAAACACTTGCGTTTTGGGAAATCTTCCGGTACATTATGAAGGATATGAGATGAACTATGAGATGTCATCCACTGCTTTTTTTTTCTTTTTTTTTTTTGTATCCCTTGTCCGTTAAATCTGATTTCC
The DNA here is from genome assembly GCF_964275005.1 of Diadema setosum. Taxonomy (NCBI): domain Eukaryota; kingdom Metazoa; phylum Echinodermata; class Echinoidea; order Diadematoida; family Diadematidae; genus Diadema; species Diadema setosum. The sequence continues at coordinate 33,448,471 of NC_092689.1, forward strand.
TTTACATTGTATAACATTGTTTGTTTGTTTGTTTTTATGTGGACCCCTATGAAAATCACTCCTTTAGCTGAAAAGGCCATCAAACATAATGCAGAGAGACTTTGTATGTTTCTATAAAGATGAAAATGTGTCTGTTTTGGAGGAGGGGGGGGAGGTGCTCTGGAATGTCAAAACTTGACACTGTCAGTGATAATGTGGTATTGTCTGATTTTTTTTTTTATCCCTGGAATATTATGAAATTTTTAAGTTTGATACTTACTATTGAGTGGCACAGTTCTTGCTCCTCGTTATCTTTATAGTAAAGTCATGATCTCCTCCTCCCCCCCCCCCAGAAAAAAAAAAATCTATGAGGAAATGATCACGATTGGATCTTTGAAAAAAAGTGAAATGGTTTATCGTAAATAAAAAGTTTGTGAGTGGTACGTGGACATTTTGTGCCAATAGACTTCCCCTATTAAAATATTATAATCACTTTTTGGTACAAAACTTGTGTAAACAGCTTCCACATCTTGACCAAGTTTTGTCGGACCACAGTGGGCTATAATGCTGATACTGGACATTCGGGATGCAATTTACGAGGAAAGAAAAAGGAGAACAAAGAAAGTATCGTACATTGTACATCTTGGCACTAATCTCTTTAAAATGTTAACTCTAAAATTTGTGTGTGCACGCATTTCTCTGAATGTTTTATTTTACAGATGACACGCCCCCGTGTTACTACAGTACCCACTACTCCTCAGCTATGATCGTCGCCTCGTATCTCATCAGGATGGAACCCTTCACCCAGCATTTCCTCAGATTACAGGTAAGCCACATATACAGCACCAGCAGTTAATGATCATGTATGTGAAAAATAACATACAGCAGAATGCATGTCTTGAATTTACTTTTATCCCGTTGAGGACGAGTCCCGAGTATACTCAGGCAGGTGTCTATGGGAAATGCGTCTTGTAGCAAAATCAGTGCGTCCTCAGCGGGTTGAAATAGGCTTTTCCAATTATTCAGTGTTTTACCAGTATTAGATACACCAAATCATTGGTGCTCATTTACATAAGTGAAGGGCAACTTGTTGAATCAGTTTGCAATACAAAAGCAACTTAGAGTCAAGAATCCATTAATTTAAATACAGTATTGTAGACTTGTCAACTAGGAAAGGGCCTTCTATTGCATCAGAGAACGCTACTTATCAGAAATATGTCACAGCAATCAATTCACAGTTATAGTTCTATCCCCCCCCCCCCCATGATTAATTATATTCCAAGGAAATGAGACTCGTAATCCTGTAGCTGCTGGATGATGTAGTCAAAAAGAAAATCAGATGAACTTAGATGAAGAAAACAGCGTTGTATGTCCCACTGTTTGATTTGCTTTATAGTAATTCTTGGTTTTATTGTAACTGTCCTAGGTGGCTTTCCATAGTTCAACCCATTTGTCTTGGAACTAGGGGTGTCGTGCATTAACCCATGGGAAGTAACATTTCTTGGAATACTGGGTTTGATAGCTGGAGTGCACTGATTCAGGTGTCTGTTGAAAAGCCATTATTCATTTCTAACTGCATGTCATTATCCCTCTGCCACTTTATAGGGCGGCCATTTTGATCTGGCGGATCGCATGTTCCACAGCATCAAGGACAGCTGGTTGTCTGCCTCCAAACACAACACAGCAGACGTCAAGGAGCTGATCCCCGAGTTCTTCTACCTCCCCGAGTTTCTCACCAACCACAATCACTTTGATCTCGGTGAGTGAGAAACGTAGTTAGACTCTTATTTTTCAAATGATTCGCGAGGTAAGACGTAAATCCGGGTTACATGTAATTCATGCCGTCATTTATTGCATGCAAGCATATTTCTGATCCTACCCCACAAATGAGTAGAGAATGTTTGATTGTGGAGTCAAAAGGGACCTGAGATGAGCTTTCGATCTTAGCAGAATCTTCGTCAGAGGCAAAATGACAAACAGGCAGGGAAAGCAATCACATACATGTATAAGGACTACACACAATAAGACAGTCATGGGAGGGCTAGGGACACAGAACAAAGAAAAGAAAATGGAAGGATTGGAGGTCATGGGCAAGGAGCCAACAGGTATAGGGAGGGAGATTATTTAAAAGCAGGAGGGTGGACAGACAAAAGGCAGAGGAGGGTCAGTGATGATCCCGAGGACCATGGGGGTAACCTGTTAAGGATAAGAACGAATAGGGAGGCAACATCAAACAGGATAAGGAACAACAGAGGGATAAAGAAAGGAAAATAGTGAAATTTGAAATAGCAACAGCATGAATGGGGGTGGGGGAGGGGCGCAGCAAGCAGCGAGCCCTAACCTTATGTACCAAGTAGAGGCAAAAAAATGAAAGTGAGAGTCAACCAACAAATGCAAGTTACCGAACAGATCAAAGTATAAATGATTATAATGATAATAACAGTAATGATGATATTGATAATAATGATATTATCATCTTTTGTTATACTTATGTGACCACTAATCAAGAGGTTAACTTTGCAAATATAAAAAAGATATAAAAAAAAAAGCAGCATCAACAGACTGGGATTCTTCTCCTTTGTTGGATGAACTATCAAGTACTGTGCAATATATACCGAGTTATCAGATTCATTTATTTTAAGTTCTTAAGTATATTGTTTTTCACTTGTTTTTATACCTCGATCTATCACAGGTGTCAAGCAGAGTGGGATAGAGTTGTCCGACGTCATACTCCCTCCTTGGGCCAAGGGGGACCCCAAGGAGTTCATACGCATGCACAGAGAGGTCAGTCACCCCACACTCCCATCCGGGAAATGTGAAGTTTAGAGAGGATGCGTATGGTGGTGATATTAACCCGTTGAGGGCGAGTCCCGAGTATACTCGGGCAGGTGTCTGTAGGAAATGCATGTTGTAGCAAAATCAGTCCGTCCTCAACGGGTTAATGACGAGGCAGTATGTTGTGAAAACAGATGTGATGGGGAATGCAGGATAATGATGATAGTGATGATAATGATGGTGATTATACATCAGTGTATAAGGAGAATTCCACAAAATTTCATTTTTCATGAAAAGTACACATTCCATCGATTTGTTACTGATGAATGTTACGGGTACTAATATTCCTTGTGCTTTGTGAAAGAGGTGAGTTAAGCGCTCCGTCATAATGCTAGAAAAGTGAAAATACCAGTATGTTGAATTTTCTTTATACTTGTATTTTCATTCATATTGTTCATACATCATGACATGAACTGTAGTCGTCTCTTTATTCAGCAATGATGGCACCAAAACTTCAAGAATTTATAACTTTTTAAATCCATCGTCTAATTTTCCTCAAACTTCACTGAGTAGTTCTACTGATACTGCTGCTTTCATTCAGTCCACTGTTACATTTGGGTTGGTTTGCTCTAACCAATTTCTGTGCTATCTCTTCCTACAGGCGCTGGAGTGCGACTACGTGAGCGCCCACCTCCACGAGTGGATCGACCTCATCTTCGGCTACAAGCAGCAGGGCAAGGACGCCGAGGATGCGCACAACGTCTTCCACTACCTCTTCTACGAAGGCAACGTCGACATCTACAGCATCGACGACCCGCTGAAGAAGAACGCCTTCATCGGAGTCATCAATAACTTTGGGCAGGTCCCCAAGCAGGTAAATGAAACCGACAAGACGGTTGTGGGGGATGGGGGTACATGAACAAGCCGCATAATAAAACAGTTTAATACTAGTCGTAAGCCTATAAGTCTTGATCGCCACGATAGCGAATTTTTCCATTTGCATAATTGTCCGGAAGTCCTAATACACGAAAAATTTGGCTTTTTGAATATATGGCGTACACAGTATTCCTTTAACCTGTTCGTCTTTGTTTGAATTTCTCAGTAGTGTAAGTTTGTTTTTTGGGTTTTTTTGACAGTTGTAGCATTCAGTAAAATAAGATGTACATTTTGTGTGTGTGTGTCTGTCTGTTTCTTTCACTATTATCACTCTCACTTGTATATCTCTCCCTTCTACGTCTTGTCATTGTTCAGCTGCTGTACTATCTGTGTTGATTCTCCCTTTGCTGCCCTCTGTGTGTGTACTTTTTGCATTTTTGATGTGTGACACTCCCACTCACGCAAACAAACTCTTCTTTTATTGATTTCAAATTCTTCACTTCCCCTCACCCCTCCAGCTCTTCAAGAAGCCTCATCTCCAGAAGAGGGTCAGTAACAGGATAGGAGACAACTCGGGCAACTCCATCCCCATCTCAAGACTGTTCTTCCACAACCTCGACACACTCCGCCCCTCTCTGCAACCCCTCAAAGGTGAGTGGACTAGGTCACAGTCCCAGTGCAGACCTCCCAACCATTCTGAATTTTGATTGTTCCCAGCTCTTGTTTCAATCTGAGTTTCCTATTTTTCTTGATGATTTTGCAACACACTCCTGTGGGAACTGTTCTTTTATTCCTACTTTTGAGCCAAATCATCCCTGTTTTTCTGTCAGAAAGGTTGGGAGGTCTGCCAGTGGTGGTGTATAGCCAAGGGGGGGGGGGGGGGGGAATTTCCTCTCTTTTTTTTTTAATCCTGCTGCATGCTGAGAAGGAATTTGATGACACTCCTGAAATGAAAATGCCTGTGATTAAGCTCACTGGTTTTGATGCTTCACAAATGAAAATATCTGATCATAGAAACGTTCTTTAAGGAGTCTTTTCTCTGCATCTTTTATTTTGTAAAAGTGACACCACTGTAATACAAAGATCCACTCAAGTGAAAGATTTACCAATGTCAAAGATACTCGCAAAGTTCAAGAAACTTCACTAAAAGGGGATATTTGGGGGAATATGTGCACTTCAGTATTTTGCATTTGTTTCTGCTTTGACAACCTCAGAGCTGAAGGGGCCCGTCGGGCAGATCCGACAGCTTGACAAATCCATCCTTGCCGTGGAGCAGAATAAGACTCTGATCCCGCCGGCCAACAACCGTTACCTGGCCTTTGGCTACGCTGACTTCAGCCTGCGCATCGGCAGCTACGACTCTGACAAGGCAGTGACGGTCGCCGAGGGCAACGGTTGCGGCGAGGTTCTCTGCGCTGTCTGCCCGAACAGCAAAACCCTCATCACGGGAGGCACCAGCACGGTAAGTATGGAGAGCCACTCTGAGTTTCTGTCCAATAAGTTTAATACGTGGTCACGTTTTTGTAAGTTGTTTCGTCTAAATGTCCAGTCGTAAAAACTGCAGTAGTAGGAGGAATTACTATTGTAAGCTGAAAATGGGTTTGAATTTCTCTGCATTATGTATGTTCCAGAAGGTTTTTAACTCATTTCCTGTATGGGTAGACTCTTTGTTATATCCATTTTAGTTTGGGTGACTTTATGTACCACAAATGTCTTGTAATGAGTTAACTGTGTTTGTAAGAGGGAGGGTCAATTAGTGTTCTGCTATAGATAATGAATTTGAAGAGATGTTATGTCGTTGAATACCTTGTTGGCATGTTGAAGAAATAATGTGAAATAGTCCTTCTAAAGAAAGGAGGATTCATTGCACACGTGTTTGTCAAGTCTGCGATGGCAGGAATGACTACATTTCCCTGATCAGGTAGATTCTTAAATCCTGGGTGTGTGCCGTGCTTTCATTTGTGTCGAGACGACACTGAAAATTTTGGGGGAAAATAAACAGAGTCATTGCATGTAAAGAGCTTGTATTCAAAGATGATTTTGTGTGACTCAATGTGAAGACAGTCATAAAACCCTTTTGTGTCCCATGGGTAATCACTTAAAAGTTGTTTCACTGTTCATGTCACTTTCCAGGTGGTGAACGTCTGGCAGCTTGAGACGGGCAAAGAGAGGTCCAAGCAGCTGACCCTCAAGCAGGTGAGTTTTGGGGGTATAGACGGACAGACTGGACCACTGACTGTACTTGTGATTCTGGTCCTATTTCAAGCTCACTGCTGTCAAAGAACTTGATGTACAAATGTATTGTGTTCAGGAAACAACTTGTATTATGCGTGGATATTGTCAACATGGGTAATCCCTTTCTATGTTTTTCTTTGCTGATATATAGCGCAGGTGTCTAGAAACTAGCTACCAAAGAAGCTACCAAAGCTACCAAAGACTGTCACAGAAGAAAATTGTTAGGAATTCATTGATAGTCTGTGGAATGAGCTGTGAAAATAATGACTCAATGTTTGGGCTCATATAAAGGGTGATCTGTTTTCATCCTAAATGCAAGTCAGTTTTTGCTAGAATTTTTGGGCAAATAGTTTGAAGGAAATGTTTAGGAGGCATGCCTTTCTTTTAGATGTTGGAGAAGATATTGCTGAAGTGGTCAGGTCCGTAGTTTTCACCAGTCGACAAAAAAGAATGCTGACATGACATTCTGCAAGGGACAGTGCCTGCTGTGTGGTGTTTTGCTACAGTGAGCATTTTTCCTGTCAGTGAGCATTTTTCCTGTCAAGGATAATCAATGGGAGAGCAACTCTCTAGCTTCCTATGCGAAAAGCCATGTAGATACATACAAAGATAGATTCACATTTCTACTCTACGATTGGCTGTGGGTGGAAACAAAAACTAAGACCCAGGAAACTTATTATTATTCTTCACTTCTGTTGACTAGGCTTTGTACGGACACACCGATGCCGTGACGTGTCTGGCTGCCTCGACGTCGTACAACATCATCGTGAGCGGGTCGCGTGACCAGTCCTGCCTGATGTGGGATCTGATTCGTCTGACCTACGTGCGCCAGATGAGGGCGCTGGGGTCACCCGTCACGGCCGTCTGCATCAACGAACTGTCGGTAAGATGATGTGTGGATTATCGCTTATGTTTGATTCCAAAAGAATGCAGATCTGCTTCTTGTGCCAACTACTGTATATGTCATGTCGAGTCTAGTGTTGCAGCTGATGTTTTCCAGAAATAGGTACTTTCCAACAATTTTGCAAGTAGTTTAATTCACGATCATGGAATAGAGCATTATCTCGCTCCTCGCTCGTGGTCTGTGTTTTGCATACTCGTACATGTAAGTGTGTACAGGATAAATACATGTATAAGATAAATCCTGTAGTTATAAATGTGAAGATTAATCCTACATGTGTTGGATCAGAGTCGATACTTTTGATGTTCTTATATTCACTAAAAGCACCCGACTTGTGGAATTCGCAAAAATGAAAAACCCCAAGAAATATATGGCAAATACCGTAAATGTGCTGGAATCGTACAATTTAACAAGGACTCAGCTCATTCAACATTAGCTTATGTGTTCATCATAATGTGTGAGAGTGATATTGTAAAGAGGCCATAGGTTTACACTTCCCTACTATTTGTACACTTGTATTCTCTTGAAAGTTTGCTGGTGAAAAAGTTTATCAACTTTTGTTCTTTATCTTTATATTGTGGCAACTGATGAAATGTGATACTGAAAATCCAGGATGTTGTAAAGAATGCAAATATAGACTGCATAATTAGCACTTGCTTGTGTGAAATCATTTTGTATAGAGCCCCATGTTTCACAGTTTCGAAGTGACCACTCAAATTGTGAATGATCAAGTGGTGTGAACGCTTTGCTCCCATGCTTGTGTGTAGGGAGACATCGCCATCTGTGCTGGAGTGTACCTGTACGTGTGGAGCATCAACGGCGACATGATTGCCAGTGTGAACACATCCACGGGGAGGGAGCAGCAGATTCTGTGCTGCGCCATGTCAGAGGTGAACATTTGCTTTATGATTATTCATGAAGGGAGGCTAGTTGTCCATGTGAAAGGTCAGGTCTAGATTTTTAATCTGCACTAGGGAATGAAGTGTGTGCCTTTAAATGTCTGATAAATTGTTAATAGTGTGATTCCTAGGATTAACACATTTGGGTTTCAGTGTAAGGGATGCATGTTTCATCTGCACATAGTAGACAATTATGAGAGACATTTGGTAGGCTGTAGGATAGTCAAGTCCCTAGTCTCAGACTCGGCCTCTGGTGGGGCCATGTAAAGATGCACTCCATGCCCTGGTTAGTTGGATACCATACACAGCATTTCTTTTTATGTTTATATCAGAAAAAAAAAAAGATGTCTAATTAAAATATCTGGAAGCTTTTAAAATAGCTACCAAGTTTCCCAGATTTTATAAGAAGCTTCCTGAAAAAAACTTCCAATATCTCTTTAGTCCCAGCAAGAGAATATGAAGATGCCCTTTAATGATTTGGGAATTATTTGGCCTATTGAGATGCATGTAACATGCAAGGATCTCCCTGATTGCGACTGTACTTGGCATCTCCCTGATTTTGATGGGTGAATGTTGGCAGGATGGAGCAAGAAATAAGTTGCTTTGATGTCATCTCTCTGCACTTTTGTTTTCCCTTTTCAGCTGGTGGAGTGGGACACCCAAAACGTGGTCATAACAGGGTCCAGTGATGGTGTGGTTAGGGTGAGTATATGGCTAATATAATGTGTTTTTTTTTTTTTTATATGCTGTGGGTTGACCAGTCTTTACCTTCAAGGGGTCATCTCTTATCAGGCTACATTGATATTGTAGCTGAGCTTCATTGGATCATGGCCACTTATACTGGATAAGCTGGGGCTGCTCCTGATCTTTGTTGCAGTGTGATAGCAGGATATTATTGGTCGAGAAATGTAAATGGTTGAGGAGCACATTTACTTTTCATCTGTGCTGGAACACTTTACTTTGTATTGAGAGTGTTCATGTGCCTTCAGTCAGAGATGTGATACTTTTATAGTGCTTTAATGTATCATTCACTGCTGCCCTGTCATGTTCCTACTCAATTTTTGCACTTCGAATGAATTTTGCCTTTTCTGTTCTCTCACTGACAGATGTGGAGCGTCGAATACGTGCAAGTTCCGGATGTTTCCAACTTCAAGAGCGGCAACTGCGGCACGCTACAGGCGACCATGCTGGACTCCAAAGAGAAGACCATGGAGCAGGTCGACCAGTCGGAGGAGAGTCCCTCGGAGGAGGACAGTCAGAGCGTGGAGAGCATGGCGGGAAGCGGTATCTCCACCCCTCGCCGGGACAAGTCCATGGCGGACTCCCTGTCGGAGGACCTTAAGGACACGCTGTCGGTCAACAGCAACCTGTCCAGTGGCCGCAGCTCACCGGTCATCATCCGCGAGGACCGGGACGAGAAGGAGGGGGGCAGCCCGTCGCAGCGCCTCAAGCCACCCGCGTCGCTGCCCGTTGCCCCGCCCCGCAAGAAGAAGATGGAGAAGATGGGGTCGCTTGGCAACATTGTCGACAGCGTGAAGCAGGGGGCGGAGAGTCAGAGCAGGAACGGGCAGCACCACCAGGGGGAGAACAGGGAACGGGCGGAGAAGGGCGTGGATCCGACAATGGAGGATCCAACGTCCAAGCAAGGTAACGGGGACACCCTCAGCATCAGCAGCATCGGGAGCACGCCGACCGTCTCCAACGGGGGAGAGGACATGTTGGACAGCAGCGACAGCCACGCCGCCCGCAGCCCTTCCAAGGACTACATCCTGGTGACGGAGAATGACCTGAGGGACTTCCAGGAGGAGGAACAGGTGAAGGAGGAGCGGTCAGCAGCTCACAGAAACAAGCTCAAGCCAGGTGGGCAGCTCCCCTCTCCACTATTAACTGACCACTTCTCTCCGTCCATTCTATATATCTGTGTATTATTTGTCAAATTAAAAACAGTAATCCTCTTAGAGAAAGTCCTGCAAGTTGTTGGCAGATGCTGTCAGTGAAGTGTATCTCACATGGAAGAACCTCTCTCTGTTTGGGAATGAATGTAAGGATGTGTGTTTTGATGATCCTCTTGCCAGAACTTTGCAAGGGATGATATTGCTTAACCAGGTTAATCTCTATCTTGCTCTGTATGTTTTGACCGATATATACTTTATTGAATTTGCTTGTTGGGTTCAAGGATAAGCTCATTCAATATTATTCACATTTTGTGTTTTCCAAGTAAAGCCCATTCTTTAGCATAAGTGATAAATTCCTGTACAAAACTAGTCAATTGAATCTATCTTCATGTCTGACGGTGTGTTTTGTGTTTCATGTGTGTTTTCATGCTGAGGACAAACAGTGGACTCCTCCCTGTACAAGTAACAGTTCCTAATACTTTGAGACAAATGAATGACATTACTGATGTTTATCAATAATTTGCACATTTTCCTCATGTGTTACAGGATAAAGTTGATGGCAAAATACATGTACCTAGATTGAGAGGATGGATTTTGATTCCTTGAAATGAATGCCTATATTGAAATAGCCTAGTGCATGTTGCCATGAAAAAAAAAAATTGTAATGGTATTGAGTTTCTTTATGAATGACAAAAGAACTTGAAATTATGTCAAGTTTCTTCATGAATGTTTTTACAGGTTTTAAGTGGCAGCGCCAGCTAGTGTTCCGCAGCAAGCTAACGATGCACACCGCATTTGAACGGAAGGACAACTCACAGCCTGCCGCCGTGACTGCAGTGGCGATCTCAAGGTGAGAGCCCGAAGTCCTTCGACATTGTCTATCATATTCAACCCATTCAGGGTGGTTTGGGGCGGGACTTTGCTCAAAATCTAGGAAGGCACTGCATGGATAGCAAGTGGCGACAGAGGGTTAGTGAGGATTTTGGTGTAGGGACGACCGTTTCACTGCAGTTGGCATTCTGCAGATATCCATGTTTGCTTTATTTTAGGATGGAGTGTTACCATTCATCACAGCATAAGGTTGAATGGAGAGTATTTCATTCCTTATCTGTGGCGCAGTGATGGAATATGTTGTACAGCTGCTTCTGCAACTATGAGTAAGGTATTAATGCACATATCCAATTTTAGTCTACAGGATAACATCATTAATGCATTGTGGACATCTGGACAAGAGGCTAGCTTGAATAATTGTATAAAAATCACATCGTAAACTTGTGCACTATGAAGCATGCAAAATGTCATTTAAAGTTTTTTTTTTTAGTTTTCCTTCAATAGAATGCAATAACCTGCTTTTATGCTGCATTTTTGTTAGTCTCTCTTTGCCAATGTGCTCTCCAAGGAAATAAAAAAAAATTGCATTGATTGGCAGTCATGTCAGTGAGAGAGATTGAGGAAATACTAAGAAGTGATCATACTTTCCATTCTTCAAGTCAGAGCCTATGAGATGATCATTTGTATAACAGTGCACTTCAAATTTTAGGAGGTCTAAATTCAATGATTTGGGGATGCTCTATTAAACCTCTTGTTTCTTTTTATCAAAATTTTCCACCAATTTGCAGGGACCACATGAAAGTGTTTGTTGGCGACGACCGTGGACGCGTCTTCTCGTGGTCAGTGGTCGACCAGCCGGGTCGGGCCATCGCCGACCACTGGGTGAAGGATGAGAGCGGAGACAGCTGCGCATCATGCAACACCAAGTTCACATTCTCAGAGAGGCGCCACCATTGTCGAAACTGTGGGAAGCTCTTTTGCCAGAGGTGATCATTTCGTTTCATCTTCCATTAGTCGTTTTTTTTTTTTTTTTCCTCCAGAATTTAAAAGCTTGTCCAATTTGTATAATGTCGGGAGACTGCTCTTAACCATATAGTAAGCATAGGTTTGTGGAAATGTCAAGCTTTACTCACTTTAAAGTTTTTGTGTCCTTTTTGCAACCCTGAAAATAAGGTTCCTTTCATAAACTAGTATGTTGTATAGGTAGGTAATTCAGACCTTTCCTCAGAATAATAAAACTAGAGACTTCTTTATGCTGTTGGAGGGAAAATAATACTATAAATTTCCAGTGAATTTATTCGGACCCCGAAAAATTCCAAGGGTTATTCTGGATACTAAAGGGGAATGTGTCCATATTAATTTTCTTCAAAACATGGACAAGAAAACTCACATATGTCTATCTAACATCATATCATTCCTATCACTCTCTCTGTCTGTAGGTGTAGCCGATTTGAGTCTGACATTCCGCGGCTGAAAATCAGTCGTCCCGTGCGCGTGTGCGGAACGTGTCACGTCCAGCTCAAGTCTCCGCAGCAAATCATGGACAACTCACTGACCAAAAGTTGACCTGTGTTCCTGTTGCACAGCGTGGGAAAGAGAAGGAAAAGAAAAGAAAATCAGAAAAATCTACCATGCCCAGGTGATGTCACTTTGAGCCGACAACCATGGGAGTTTTACGCAGACCGTCGGGAGGCAGGGGTGTACAGTCTCTGCCGAATGAAGCCCAAACTATGTGCAAGATACTCCTAAATTGTTTCATTTCAGGCTGTAAATCACACGTCGTAGCTTTTAATGATCTTTTTTCCCCCTGTATGGCTCCCCTCTTTGCTAGTCAAGCACCATGCTGAAGAACGATTGTACAAAAGGCTAATAATGTGTGCAACTCTATGTGCTACAGAGTTTGGGCTGTCCACTCCAAGACGCGTGACTAATGCAAAGGACGACTTCCCAGCCATTGCGAAGATCTTGGAGGCCATCTCTGGATGCGCTGTTTGTCAGACTGCCACCCGAAGGTTGGATTCACAGCATCTAGCCAGCTAATGAGGATGCATCTGTGGCTTCTTGGTAGAGACGGGCTAGCGGAGAAAAGCCATACAAGTTTCTCTGCTGAGCAGAGGCAAAGAGCAATGTGCACATCTAGTACTAGCATCTAGTAAGTGTCACCTGGAATGATGAAATAACAAAACAAAAACAATATCGCAGAACAGAAAGAAAGTAAGACCACCCAAGTGAAGTGGTGTTATTACTGGAGACCTTATGGACATTATGTAGCATCAGAAACAAAACCCACCGTTTTTCTGTGATGGCCGCACTTGGTCAGCCCGTCAGAGGTACACATGTTTGTCGGTCGAACAGCCGTCCACTCCCTCGGGGCAATGGCCGACAGAAGTGGCATTGTGTCAACCAAGGGGGCAGTGTGGTCAGAGCCAAACAAAGGGTATGCAGTCGCTGTCGCAGTCGCTGTCGCAGTCGCTGTCGATGTGATGACATTAATGCGACAGAGGGAACTCCCGTAATGTTTCGGCAGCCCATCTTGAATGGCTTATTATGGACAGCAGTTTGTGTACGTACATCAGTAGTATGATACCAAAAAAAAAAGTGATCTCGTGTAGGCATTTTAGGATGTCCATATGAAGGGTCTGTTAAAAGTCCACTTGAAGGGTGTGTGAAAATCAAGGTGTGGTCGGAAACAGTTGGGAGTACAAAACACTAGAAAGAATTCACTGAAATCATATCTGGTAGGAATGTCGATGTACAGCCGTATCGAGATTTTGTGGTCACAATGCTTTGGAATATAGAGATGTATGAACTGAGATTATGTGATGTGAAATTTGCTCTGTGATGAATTGGACTTGCATACGTGTCCTATGTGGAGGGCAAAGGTCAATAAACTTCATGTAGATGTGACGCCTACTTCAGTCTGAAAGAAAGTTCAGAGGAATCACAGTCAGTGAATGTGACTATGCATGGAACTCGTGGATATATCGAGAGTAGGCTCTTCATTGTCAATTTAAACATGAGTTAATTGATACATGTCTGCAAATTAGGTACCCCTGAGTTGCATTTGGGTGATTTTCAACTCGAGTCGGTAACCTGCTAATACCCCAGAGTCTGATTCTTGTAGCCTGCCGGTAAAAGCTCCGTAGAGATTCGTCGGAGCTGCTCTCGTCGGTTTTCTGCTCTCTGCTCGGCTTGGGCTCCTCTCTGCGTGCGAGATGAATATCACTTCCCAGTATGAGGCAGATCGTGGTGGATGTCTGATCATGGAAGCACCAGAAAAACTCTGGGGATCAGTTCAGGATTTGTTTTGTTTTGTTTTGTTTTTTGTTCAAGTACAGAAATGACTTGTGATGGATGTTTTGACACCCTGGCGTGCATCAGTACTTTGTATAGACGAGTCATCGATATAATATAATATATACAAAGTGGACGTTACTTGAAATAGTGCAATTTGTAGTTAATCTTGTTGTTTGTTGTTTCTTACTGTAGGAATCTTGGGGGTGAAGGATCAGTATGAAAGTAATGGGGGTAGATAGTAACGCTGGAGGCAGATTGGATGAAAGTTCTGCTTTCTTGTTGTGACGAATGTGCATAGTTGAAACCTGATTTTAAGCTTTGCTACAAATTTGTTTTTCGTTTTTTTTCCATAGTTTAACTTTTGTTTCCTGAGCTGTTATTGTGTTTTACTTTCATTTGTAGTTTTGTATTTTTTTTTTAAAGATTTTTGTTCTCATTCTGTTTACATACCATATGCTTAAACAGTACTAATTTTGTGTGTTGGACCCAAACGTTGTAGTTGAAAATGCAATGTTGTGTTACTGGTTTGGTTTTATTTGTTTGTGTGTCTTATTATAGGGCAGACAACAACAACACTTTATATGCAGAGTTAGTCAAGATAGTAGTGGCAGGTTTATGCTTCTTAGGGATGTAAAATTCTTAAAGATGAATTTGTAAGGCATGCGGCACATGCCTGAAATAATTCTGAGTAAAGTGATGTATGAAAAGAATGCTGGCTTTTGTCGCCTCCAGGACGAAAAGAAAGGGACCAGTATTAGAATAGAAGCATTGATGTTTAGCAGCGTGTTATCATCCTCATGCCACACATTGGCATGAAATTCTGTCGGTCATTCTTTTCATTATTCAAGCTTACAGCAGGGTAATAGATGGAGAAGTCCTTTTTTTTTTCTTTCTTTTTTTTCTTTTGTATGTAGGGCAGTTGGAGTAGATGTGAATGTGTGGGATGTCACGGGACACTACTTAGTTTTGTATTAAATGTGCGGCATTGCTGTTTTTAAGGTACCACAATTCCCTTTGTGTCTTTCAGTTAGTGTGGAAATAGCAGGAAGGAGAAAAAAAAAAAAAAACAAGAAGAAGAAAAACAGAAGTGGAATCTGTGGATGTAGGGAAATTATTCGACTGCATTCATTCGAAAAGATTCTGGCTGTGGTGTTGGCGGGTAGATGTGGATATTTATTTTTTAAAAATGACTATTTTATGCAACCCCTTGTTATTAAGTGTCCAACTATGGGACATCATGTTTGAAAGACTTTATTATTTGTGAAGTGATTCTCTCTTTTTTTTTCTTCTTCTTCTTTTCCTTTTGTATGGCTTCCCTCATATTCTGTTTTTCTCCATGAATGCATTGTGTGTCCCACATGAGAGGCAAAACAAAAGGTTTATTGAAGCAATAGTAGAAATAATTTCAATTTGAATTGTGTTTTGATGTATTCCTGCAGAACTGATGTGGTGCAGCATGGGTGTACAGCGTAATTTGGATGTGTCAGTCCAAGCACAGATGCATATGAAATATTTGTACAGTGTCGAATTTTGTAGAGCCCTTAAAACCGCAATTGCGAGTCACAGTAATTGCAGTTACCATGGCAACATTTGGGCAACAGTAATCAAACCAGCTTTGGGTATCAGATTAGTTGCCATGGTAACTGTGATCTCTTTTTTTTTTTCTCTTCTTTTTTTAACGTACAATCGTCAGAAAATGGCTCAACTGAGTGAGGGCTCGGTGTAAGTGTAAATGTATTTTGTTATATGTGTGAGGTTTCATGTTTTGATATACAGGATGCATAGGCTAAATTGTAAATAACACTGATCACTCCAAAATATCCTGATGTAAATATATATTTGCCCGAGGGAGAAGAGAGAAGGAAGATTAATGTGACTGATTTTGATTTCTCGATATCCGCTTGTGAATGTTTGTATCGTGCAAATGAACGCTTGATTGTAGACATTATACGAAAAACTTAAGATCTAAGCAAAGTATTTATTATATATGAATAGAGTTATAAAAAAGAAAAAGATTCTTCTTTTTTTCTTTCTTTCTTTCTTTATTTGATGAAAAACCTGTGAGGTCAGTGCTCCAAAAAAATGGGTAGTGACTTTGTCGCCATCTTTGACTTGCCATTGAGTGTGAGATACGATTAATACGAAGCCGTCAGTCTCGTGGTAGACAGTAATGTTGCTCCAACCTCATCCACCAATATTTCCAGATTGAATGAATGACCTCTGCCCGTCAGGACAGAGAGAGGGATGGAGAACTACAAAAGTAGCTCTTGCTACTCACACTCATATTGCTTGGTTCTCGTCTTTTTTAATTATTATTTTTATTTTTTTTTGGTGGTGCTTGCTGCATATCTTCAAAACAGTTCAGTTATTGTTCGCCAAAGATAGATATATGATATAAAATGTATGTGTGTATCCATGTTATACATGTAGTATACCTGTGCATACAACAACCTGCATTAAAGTGGCATTTCGTTCGTTTTTTTAAGTGATCCATCTTTAAGTACTCGAGGAGGAAAACAAACGAAAAACAAAGAAAGAAAAAACATCTGGGCTCTATCATGTGTCAGTGCTCGAATCAGCTGTGTTTGAATACGGGTTGGTCTGTCTTCTTCTGCTTCTTTGTCTCCTTCTAGCTGCATGAGCGACCCCCATTTCAAGCCTGTGGAGTTGCGATGGCGTGAATTTCTCCATCCAAGAGCATTTTAAATATGCTTATGATGTCTGAATGATCTTCAAATGATTAGTAGCTTTCCCCTAGTTTGTGCTTGAGACATCTACTTATTAACCTGTCGAAGACTAGTCCAGAGTACACTTGGCCAGGTGTCTGTTGGAAGTGCATGTTGTAGCAAAATCAGCCCGTCCTCAACGAGTTAAATTTTATTGTGACACTGTACTCCATTTCTTTTTCTTGCTATGAAGAATATCTTATGTACTGATACGGAAAGAGGAGTCCCTATTTGTGGAAAGGTATTTTGATATCTGTGAGAAGAAAAGAACAGTTTCTGTTTAGATTTTCTTGTAAAGCTCTTTCCCAAGTCATGTATGATTGCCCCTGCAGAGAACTGTTGTTGTTTGTTTGTTTTTTTTGCATGCCAACATTAAAAGTGTCATACTTGTATATGTAGCTCTCGTCCACCATTCCTTCAAGCAGGTAATCGTCAGATTGGGGACTTATTTTTTTACCCTAATTTTGACATTGATCATCTGAGATCTCATTAAAGGGTTCAGATGCATGTCATGTCATGACTCCTAGAACCGTTTGTCCTGCGAGGTAAATTGTTTAAATTCCTTCCCCTCCCCCCCCCCCCCAAAGAAAAGAAGAAAAGCTTGAATTTTATGCCCCCAAAGAAAGTGCAAATTCCAATAGTGCCGGGTAGAGATTTTATTTTTTATTTTTTAGCCAGTGCACATGTTCACGTTAACCCTCTTCTACAGACAAGTAGTATCTGGTATTAGTAAATCACCATCACCTTCCTCGAAGCGCATGTCTTGCATCATCAGAAATGAAGCACGCAGTGCGTTCACACCCACTCCCACTTGTATCTTACCAGCGCTCAACCAATGAGGTTTGAAGAATCTTAACCTACTGATTACAGAAGCAGATGACGTCATCTATCAAAAGTCTGTAGAAAAACAAAATCAACAAAACTGTTTTTGAGCCATAGAGTTGATGCACTATTTGGCGCAGTGTTGTAACTGCTATACAGAAACAAGTCTTTCACTATTAAACAAAGCAGAGTGACCTCCCTTTTATCAATGATCATTTGCATATGAGTAGATCTAAACGAAACAGGAAAACTTTTCTTTCCACACTATTGAGAATATTCGTACAAAGTGGAGTGCAGTATGATTATGAAAGGACTATAATCCTTCACTACAGTTGAGCCATAGACTCGAGAGATTATGTTCACAATACTGCACACTGTTACCTTTATGTACTTTGAATGCTTGTCTGGTGCAAGTGAATATTTCTATATCATGATGCACGAAGGAATATTTGTCATAGGGTCAACTGACTTGGCTTTCATATCCTGTTTTGTTGCGTATTCACATTTTATAATGGATGATTTTCTCAAAATTTCTTAGGGCTTGGTACTAAAAACGGAAGTCTATTCATACGTGTATTAAGCAAGCAACATACAATATCAAAGGCAATGATACAAAATGCCTGAAAAAAACCCCGACAACCCAGATTTGCTTTAGAATAAAAAGAGATATATGTATATTCTATATGCGCACTTATTTTTTTGTTCATGCAAAGGCTTTGTACTGTACAAAATTATTTGGCATTACAATAATGACGGTGTATTCAGCAATTTGCACACAAGGTATTGTGGGACGACAATACTTTTGTGAGCTATTCAAAGAACTGTGCAATTCTCTACACATATATTTTTTTTCTTTGTATCACAAAGACTTAAGATTTTATATGACACTCGTTACATGATACTAGGACCAGTGATGTAAAATTGGTCCGAACTCACTCTCTCTTGGCGGTTTGATTGCTGGCAGTAACAGTTTTGTCGTTCCCATTAGCACGTGCTTGAATGCATGAATTCAGTTCCCCTCACTGCTGTCTCCCCTCCCCCTCCCCACCCCACCCCAAGGATCAATTTAATAAGATAATGAATTGATGAATTGACAATCGCCGAAAATGTGTTTTTTTTTTTCCTCCTACGCTTTTAATACCCACCTCACCGCAAACCCAGACGCATGCACACGAACACAGACACTGACGTGAACACACATGGGCCTAACACACACACACACACACACACATACAAACAAACAAAAACATAAACGCAAAATAAAACGACGAGGTATAATCAAACCCAGTGACGCCCAATTGACAGCACCCAGTAGGCCTATGGAAGATAATGTAATTCATGGTCCTAATTCATGGTCCGTCTTACCCATTGCAATTCATAATGTGAAGCAAGTGTCCTCATTTCCCCCCTCTTTTTTATATTTTTGTGAGGAAAGGGTTGTATATCAAGGAGAATGTGCGTTTCTTCTTATCGTGCGTTGAAATTATCATGTGACCAAATTTGTTATACATTGTATTATTTAAAACCGCTCTGTATTAGTGTTGATATTTTGTGCTCCTGAAATGCAAGCAGTTCCAGGATTCGGGTAATATACATGTACGTGTACGTAGTTGTTATCAATGTCCTTGAAAGATTAGGCCAGTAAGTTTGGAAATGCATTCAATTTGTTTCTGTCGGCTGGTTAGGGCATCACTTCTGTTGCTCGTTTGCGTTCAAATATCATTTTAAATGTCATTCCGCAGTGTTTGGATCGGTTTAATCAAACTGCCTGTTAATCTATAATAGATATCTCGGAAAGTTTAGAATCCAATGTCGTTCCCCTGTCGTTTATCGCGCGAAATTCGCCGATATACGCCTTTGTTATTTTTTTTTTCATTTCCGTTTATGATTGTTCATGTACGTAAATCATAAGAGTAACTATCGTGTAATATTTTGCAGGGCGCAAGGATGGTGTTTGGCGATTTCCAAAGACTAGGTGACTGCGTGTTATTATAAAAGAAGATGGGAAAAATTTGTTCGATGTTTATACCATCAATTGTTTAACCTTATTGTCACCGTGCCATGGGGGACTATGGGATTTATGTCGTAAGAAACAAATCGATTATATGTATTGTAATGGAGAATTAAAGTTAAAGAAATATTGAGAAAATGTGAAGCAGTTGCTACAATAAAACCTCAGAGAAAGAAGGACTCTTGGTTTGCAATGGTGTCACCGTGTGTGCTGTTAGTAGTAGTGATGATGATGGTAATTATAATAGCAGGAATAATGATACTACTACTACTACTACTACTACTACTACTACTACTACTACTACTACTACTACTACTACTACTAATTATTATTATTATTGTCATCATATCGTCACCGTAATCGTAAGCATTGCAAGAGACGCACATATGTACAGTATATCAATATATCAGACACGTTTCAGGTATATGCGGCGTATCCATAAACGAGGACTTCGTTTATTCATTCATTCATTCAAGTTCTATTTTCATTTCCAAACGATATAGCTTACATAGGTAATACTAACGTCAAAATAACAGTATATTCTTGTAACATATGATGTCACATGATCTGTAGAAATACATCTTGTTTCATTAAGGACTTGATGGAAATGAAAATTGAGGAGCTGCTAAATAGCGAACTTATATAGTGCAGCCCCCCCCCCCCTTACTCACGTTACATTACTACAATACATTTATACAAATTTGTACAAAGCTTTCAAAACTACAGTGCATCATGTACCAAACAAGTTAATCAGTGCAATTACACTTTCCATTAAATCGATGGTAACATGAGGCATACGCATGCATACACACACACACAATTAGCATTCATAAGTTGCAGAGCACACGTATTGTATTAGGCGCGGTCAGATTGGCAAAAGATTGAAAAGTTTAAGATCGCGAAGTTTTGCCAGTGTGACCGCGCCTTTTGATTTTGATCTAAAATGTTGAGTCGAATTTACCAAAGTCACCAAAAAAGTACACGTATAATTGTATCGTTTTTCCTCGCGGCTCAGTGTGGCTTATCCCACGGCAACATAAATGGGTAAGAGACGAGACAATGCCACAAACATTCACGTCGTTGATGACGAACGAAAATCCAGTGACGAGAGTTGGACCAATAACGAGCAAAAATGCGCATGCACAATGATGCATTCATGACGATTACACTGAATTTGAAAGGGAAACCTCACAATGATAGAGCCAGCACATTGAAGACGTAAAATCACGAACCAAGTGATCAGACGAAACACAGGCACACAAGTAAAGCAATTCTACCACATCTTATAAAAAGGTTTATTTTGAAAAGGAGAAGAAAAAACCCAGCAACAATGAGCAATGAAAGGGAATTGGACGAATAATTATACGATTGCAACTATACAAACTTACAAGAAGGTATGTACACAAAGTGAAAATCTTCAAGCAATCTCGAACGTAAACATGCATCTTGCATCACATGGAAATGACAACTCATTAAGAATGCAAATCACAATATTCCATTCATTGTCATACTGTTACATCCACGAAATAAACTTTATCAACCCTTATCTTAATCAAATCTTAACACCTTCTCTTCAAATCCCGAGGCGCCCGTGGATGACGCTTCAAACAAGAGAATACAAAATGAGGAACTTCTTTTCTCTCCGTTGCCGACCCGGAAGGAGCGCGATTTGAAATTTAACTGATCCAGTCCGGATGGTAACACATTAAAGCACTTCTTCATTGTGTGTTCAAAATCGTGCATTTCTATTTCTTCTTCTTCTTCTTCTTCTTCTTTGTGTGTGTGTGTGTGTTTGTGTGCATTTCCTTGCAAATATTTTTTTTTCCCAGCTTGACACTTCTAATTGATCAATAGTAAACGTTCGTGGGTGAAAGTCACATCAACCGAATATCGATTTACATACTCGTATTGAAAAACAAAAAAAAACAAAAGACCGTCTTTCCTCATGAATTCCATGAATACAGTATGGATGGGTCGAAGATGAAGAGTCGAATGTTAAGCATAAATTCGGAGGGAAATATCCTGTCCGTTTTACTTGCAAGACATGGCAAATTTACCTACCAACCATTTTTTTTGTTTTTGTTTTTGTTTAGCCAGATTAGGCGTTGTAAAAATTCTTAGCGACAAGACAGCACAATGCAACTCCATTACGCTCATCTTGTTTTCTGTGCGTTTACGCCATTTGACAAGTCTTCCCGATTGTGCTAAAGGCCGTGTCACACCATTCCGGGCAAGCTACGCGGGCTTGTGGCGAGGAGGTAGTTTCCAGCACGTAGAAGATTTTCAGAGGGCGAACAAGAATGTTTGCAATTTTCATTCATGCCTTGTCATACCGTACGGGGGAACTTCTGCGGCTTGACTTGCGGTGAAACAACTTTACTCCCCGGAGCTCTCAGCAGTTGGTCCGCACCTGACAGTATCTAGAGCGTAGTTGCCCGGAGGTGCTCACGCAAGTCCGATTTAACCGCAGCCAAGTTTTGAGCATGACCAAAACTTTTTCCGGGTGAGTCGCGGGAATGCCCGTAGAGGTCCACGCAGAACGCCAGTAGGAGACCCTTAACGGCAGTACTTCCCAGGCAATTCCCACGCAGTACTTCGCAGTCCCGTATGCAGCCAAGATAATGAAATTCTGTGAGATATCAGCCATTCCATTAGAGGAATTCCTTCACTGAGTTGTCAGCCCCCACGCGACTGGTACAAAGGTCACACAGTATACTCGCAAGTATAACGCGTCCAGCAAGTAAGGCACATGCGCTGACGCGCAGTAAATCCTTTTCCGCCCTCAGGAATATGCTAGAAAATCTCTACACGTAACAAGCCCGAGTAGCTTGCCCGGAAAGGTGTGACAGGGCCTAAACACGGTTGCGGGTAAAATAATATGCGTGCGCACCTCAGGGCGACTACTTTTGAGATACATGCTAGGTACTGTCATGTGCGGATCATCTACGGGGACCTCCGGGTAGTCAAAATTGTTCTTTGCAAGTCGCACGCAAGGCTGGTGTGACACGGCCTTAGAACACTTTTCGTGTGGCGTTTGTTCGTGTGTGTCAATACTGTTCATTGATATCGTAAAAAATGTATGATGTACTTTTCTTCGCGGCTCACAACATCTTTAAGTAAAAATATCACATAAATCAATCGAGGTCATGCGCGCGTTCAGATACCTGCACCAAGTTTGCCAAATTTCGAGCCCGACTTCGAGTATCAAGAGTCTCCTGAACCGATGCATTTCGGGTCATATTTTAGGACTATCGCGTACCTCAAATACACCACGTGTATGATTACATGTAGTTTTTGTCTATCAACACTTTGTGACAACTGTATTCGGTATTTTTCTGTGCTTACTGCATTTGTGAGTTAAAACAATCACGTACATCAATCAAAGTCATCCGCCCGTTCAGATACATTCACTGAGTTAATAACACGAAACTACGACCCCGTTTACACCAAAATAATTGCGGTACCCAAAGCGGGGCCGGCCCGAGACAGCCTCCTTCTAGTATCAAGGGTCTCCTGAACCAGTGCATTTCGGGTCACCTTTCACGTGCCTCAAACACACCATTGGTAATGTTGTGTACCATCAACACGTTGTCGGTGGCACTGAGAGTTACATGATCCCGTTTATGGTGGCGGGCCAGCCCAAGGCAGGCCCGAGGCCCGCCTACGTTACGGTGCTCGGCCCCGCATTTTCGTGCCTTGACATACACTGCCTTGTCGAGCCGCACGGGAATGAAATTTCCTTCAGCACTTTTCTTCTTTTTTTTTTCCTCGTCCGAGTGGCGCTCACGTATTTTTTTTTTTTTTCAGCGATCGCTACAGTACAGCTGAATGTGTTTGACGGCGCATTTGGGTCCGCTTGCGTTTACATCAACAAAAGGCGGGCCTCAGGCCGGCCCCGCTTTTTGGTACCGCAGTTTGGACCACTGCGTTTACACCAAGAAATCGTTTGGGTGTAAACGGGATTTTAAATGAACTGCTCCAGGTTAAGCCCAGACTCGTTCGAATTTCGGGAGGTGATGTCCGACGGGTTGATGACCTGGACATCGGTGCGGCAGAAGACCAGCATGGAGGTGTAGTGGCGGAACTTCTTGACGCAGAGGAGGACGAGCATGGGGTTCACCCAGATCGACGTCTTGGCAGCCAGTGGTGCGATGACGGTCAGCAACACCGGGATTTCGCTGGTGTCGAAGATGATCGCCATCATGCAGATAATGGCGTACGGTAACCATGACGACACGAAGAAAATGATGAAGGCGACGCCGAGCTGTTGAAACAAGTGAGCAGTGATTGTTCGTGACAGCGACGTGAAAATGACCAGTACAAACAAGAAATACAAATCCGGTTCCATGACATTTGCTCCTGCGAAAATATTGCTCCCAAGAAATACCTGCAAGCCAAGCAAACTACATGAATTCTACCCACAAACATAACTCTAACCCTAATCCTAATCATGACATCAAACTAAACCTAAAACCCTAACACAACCCTAACCCTAGGTCCTTGGAGAATAAAGACGGGAGCAATAACATTGTCGCAGGAGCAAATTAACGTCGTGTCGCCGCAAATCCACCTGGTGTGGGTGCCAAAGTAAGATTTAGGGCCAGACCTTGTTTTTCCATCCGTTCCAATGTTGTTGTTAGTTGTTGTTTTTTTGTGTGACTGTTTTACCCTATTTCGAGGGTGCTAAATCCGGATCTGGATGATGCAAGTCTTGCATCCTTGAGGGTTTTTGGATATCCGAGATGACACCACCAAAAGCTCAAATTCTAGCACAAGTATTTTCTTGTAAATGGTACGTGGATGAATGGGAAATAAATTGATCATGGGTTAACCATAATTCCAGGATGCTGAATCCAAGTCTGGTTGATACGACTCTTGAATCCTTCAGGAGTTTGATATATATTATTTTTTCTTATTTTCATTTTTGGTGGCCATTTTGATGGCCATATTGAATATCTCAAAACCTTCAAAGATACAAGAGTTGCATCAATCAGATTTGAATTTTAGCACCTTCGAAATAAAAACCATTGCAAAAATCGGGTGGACGGTAAAACAGAGTTCAGCCTTGAGCATCCAGACTATTTGTTGACCTTATTCGATCAACGCATCAACACTTCGCCATCAGATAGTCAGCTGCTTATGTCCGACGCGACATTATACAAGTACGTGTATGTGATTGCATCAAACATAATGACAAACAAGAGAACATTCTCAGCTTTAGATCATTAGAAACAGCAAAAGAAACATCGAGAAGAAATTGAATGCAGTCGGTCATATAGAACCACACATACCGCAACCGTTATCATTAAAAAAAAGAAGAAATATGATAAGAACTCTTGCTAGAGTAGCAACTTTTCGCAGCAGCAGCCAGTCAGGAAGCTGAATTCCTGACTTTACAATGACACTACCCATTACAGGAGGAGTTGCTGTCATACCCATATTTTATTTTATGAAATAGGGCCCTAATTCGAAAGGGAGGAAGATAAAGCGAGGAAAGAAAGAGAGAGAGAGAGTGGGAGGGATACACAAGGGGGGGGGGAAAGAAGGGTATACATTCATGTATGTTTAGAATATGAATGACATGTTCCCTGCTGAAAAGTTTTCTGGACAGTTCTACCATATTTCCTTCGGGTTGACTGGCCCAGTCCACGTTGTACATCGAAGGCGTGTCCTCGAGCTGCTGGTCCTCGACCCCGCCAGTCGGCGACTGCTGCTGCTGTTGCTGGCTCCGGGACGTTTGGTAGGCGCGCAGATTGCAGAAAACCATCAGGCAGACGGGGAGAACGAAGTTGATGATGAACAGGGAGACGATGTAGGAGATGAAGGAGCCGTCGATGTCCTGCCAGTCAATGGAGCAGAAGGTCTGCAGCGGCTCGAGGTCGTAGCGACTCCAGCCAAATATCGGCATGACGGCCCACAGCAGAGCGTTCCCCCAAGCCACCATGGCAAAATAGCGATAGTGGGAAAAGGTCAGCTGTTGAGCTGGAGAGACAATGGGGGGGGGGGGGGGAGGGGGAGGGGAGAGTAAGTAACATGGAGGTCCAGTGTGTAAGAGAGTCACAACTCATGCATGTAAGAGATCCTGCTTCATTTATTCATCGCAAGAAGCACCGGACGTTTAACCCGGTGAAGTGGTCCCGCCTTACATCCAACTGGACCCCATGGAAGACCAGCTATTGCAGCTGAATATGGGCTATCCAGCCATCTTCTCAGAAGGAAATGAAACAAATAAACAAACAAAGAGAGAGGGGGAGAAGAGAAAGTGTGCTTGTATGTGTGTGTGTGTGTGTGTGTGTGTGATCCACTGAGTTCGAGGTAAGTTTCCACCAGCGCCAGTATATGCTTTATTTAGCAACAAAACGAAGTCATATAAAATCAATAACTGGGCCAAGATCATACTTCCTTGTTATCACAGAAAAAAAAAATTGAAAGGAAAAAATAAGTTTGAGAAGTTCCATTCTTCATCTTTTATCATTCTCTAGATAATAAGAAAAAAAAAAGAATTAGGATTTGCACCTGTCTGTCCGTCTGAATAGCCCCCTTTACTTCTATAATGTATACATGTTCAATATATACAGTATAATATATATATATATATATATATATATATATATATATGCATATATACATGTATAATTGTTTAACATACATGCGAAGGAACATAAGCTCATAAATTTAATCAATATTTATATAATATTATGTATGTATGTCATTTACAGACACGTGAAGAAACAGATAAACTAATAGATTTAATCAAACAGTGTACGTACATATTGATGTAATCATAGGAATGTACATATATAATCATATTATATCTATACAAATGTACAAACATACATACATACATACACACATCCTGATGCTTTCCTCACCAAGCTCACGGCGGCAGACGAGGATATATCTACTGACGGCAAGAAGAGCCGTGTTGCCGATGACCGTCAGTCCAAAGAAGATGCTGAAGAAGCCGTAGATGGTGCACCCTTCCCAGCGGAAGATCCAGCGGCCCAGGAAGCTGGAGGAGGCGGAGAGGGGGATGCAACACACTGCCATCCCTGCGGGGCGAATCGAGGTCCGAGTGGCGTGGGATAGATTTACCAGAACCCACTGATCTCTAGAAGACGTATATCTGGATATCTCATTGGCCCCTTTTCACGTTGTACATTTTAGTGAAGCCGCTGAGCTGCCATCTTACCAGGCGCACTTGCGCGCATTTTCCAGCAGAGACTGTTACCAAGATCACGTGATGTCGTGAGGGCCGACCACATTTAGTGTAGGGCCTATGGGCGATGTGCGTGGTAAGATGGCGGCGAGGTGGCTTCAAAGCGATTGGCCTATGAGATGTCCGGATAGTTCTTATAGAGATCAGTTCCCGAAACATAGCTCAGCTCATGAATAATTCATTTCAATACCGTGCAAGAGTGCATCAGTGTGGGTCATTTATTATGCAAATTTATGGACACCACCGTCCTTTCAGTGTTTTTTTTTTCACATTTTCCCACATCATAATTATAGCTTTGAATACACTTTACTTTGAATAAATTTGCATGCATTAGATATCGTCAGGTCCGTGAAGCTTCGGGCGACCTTCAAATAGATTTAAATATACTTTATTTTGAATGAATTTAAATGCGCTAGATATTGACTCGTCCTAATAGCTTTTTGGTTGTTAGGAACTACCAAAGTCGAAAAAAAACCCAAGATTTATAACATATCGGTTTATTACAAACACTAAGGTCTACAATAAAAGATGAATCCTAGATGAGTCCAGTTACGTGCAAACATTTATATTAGAGTCCGAAATATAAGACACATTTTTGTGAAGAGTTATATGCCTAAAAAAGTAGTATGTAGTATTCTTATTCATACTTGCCTAAATTGGCAATGCCAAGATTTATCAGTAGAATGTTTGCAGGACTGCACAGATGGCGGTATCGTGCGAAGACTACAAACTGCGTTGTGTTGCCAACCAGACCAACTGTAACTACAAAAGATATAACATATCTATCATTATGATGATGGTGGTGGTGGTGGTGGTGATAATGTTCTCAACCGGTGCAGCCTTTACTGTTCTACGAGATGACCCTTTCAATATCCTCATTATCATTGTCATTACACTGATTTTGACAATGATGGTGATGATGATAATGATGATGATAGTGGTGGTAGTGGTGGTGATGATGATGCTACTTCTAAAGATACTAATGATAATGATAATAAAGGTAACAATGTTCACAACGAGGGCAGCCTTTACTGCTCTCCGAGATGACCCTTCAATATCCTCCTCATCATTGCTATAACAACTATCAATTATGATGATGATGACTGTCATTTCTTTACGACTATTAACTCCGTAATGATTCCTTTCTACTTCAACATTCATAGAACTAGATTTAAACACAGAGAAGATGGAGTCTAGGTAATATCCTTGATATCCAGAGAGAAGCTCATCAAAAGCATGGAGAAAAGCATGACCATTATGAAGAAAAAAAAAAAAGATTCCTTTTTTAGCTCAGAGTAAACCATTATGGCTTCCTCACAAGCAGACGGTCTTACACATGGATGGGCTGACAATGGAAAGATGGGCAAGTATGATGGGATGTATGGTGATGCGTATACGTGTGCCTGTCTGTATTTGTGTGTCTACGTGGTTGGATGTGTGTGCGTGCGTGCATGTGTGTGTGTATGAATGTGTGCGAATGTGGCAGCAAAGCAAATAGCGGAAGAAGTGGCTGGTTGGTGCGTTCACTCCTGATTTTAATACAGTATACTAGTAGTTGAAGCTAATAATTATCACATGACGATGTTATCGAGTAGGAGTGCATGACAACTGCTCATTCAGCCAACACTTCTTCTAGTCTACACTTTTGTTCAGAGAAAATGCGTTTCTTCGTGGTCAGTCCATAATTTGCAACAAAATGATAGGTCATAATTCTTTCTCGTTACGAGAGAAATTACCAATTGAAGATACGTTCTTTCTTTTTCGTTTGAGAGGAAATGTCCTCGGCCGTCTTTGAATGAACAAAATATCAAAATTAAGACACCCATTAACACAGATGATGGTGCGGAACCTACCTTATACCGTGCAACCCAAGGCACACACCAGTGGTTTATACTCTGGTTTATGATTGCAACCACAACAACTACAGCAGCAGCAGCAGCAGCAACAACAACAACAACAACAAACGACAAAAATGACACATCATCGACAACTATGAAATGTCGCGAATGGTATACATCCATTGGGAGCAGTGATTAAAAAGAATATCGAGTTATTACATTAGATTTTGATGCACATGTGTAGGTCAGTTGTATTACAAAACATCCTGCCATACAAAAAAAAAAAAATCGCGATAAAGCCTAAAATAAAAGGAGATATCACTATTTTTTTAATTGAACCATAACTTTAGACTGTTTGGTCTAGAAACAATTATTCTATTATAACTATTGTTCACATTTTCTATATTTAACAATTCTTAATGAATTAATCAATTCTTAATTGATTATACTGACTAACTTTTTTTTTACACTGGTTGTTTCTATCCCTAACTCACATTTTATAACTATTTTGAACCACTAAAGCTCGGTTTTTGCTTCATCTGCAAAATAATGGTAAATAATGCCTTTAATACGTACACCAGATTGTGAGCAGCGTTCCAACGGCGACAGCATACGGGCGATAAGGAGTATCGTTGGGCTCCATTCCAACTCAGTCGACCGGCTACTGCAGCACTTTTCCACAGAACTTTTTCCTCCTAGGTTCACTTATCCTTTCCCTCCTCCTCCTCCTCTCCTTTATCCACTCAGTTGTGATAGAATTCTGTGACAGGAATCATCGTTTCTGGACGAAAAAGAATATATAAATTGGATTAATGTGCTGGGCCTAACATTTTCACTACACGTTGACTTGGAATTATTTCCGTTGACTAAATCTGCGATGATTCTCTACCCGTGATTTCTTTCGTCTTTAGTTAAGCCAGGTAGGTAAGCGCTCCTCAAGATTTCATCTGGATGCTTCTATCGCCAGTAGGACGCACAGAGAGGGCGCTATTCCACTTCTGTACCGTCCCCCTGATTAACGTCTACTCGAACTGGTTCCATGACATATTTGCTCCTGCGACAATTATTGCTTCCATGAAAAATCTGCAAGCTAAGCCAAACATTTGTTCGACCCACAAACATAACCCTAACTCTAAACCTAATCTTCACATCAAGCTAAACCTAAAACCCTATCACAGCCCTAAGATAACCCTAATTCCCTACTTTGAAAGTCCTTGAAGAAAATAGACCGGAGCTATTGTCGTAGGAGCAAAATTTATGTCTTGTCACCACTCGAATTAACCAAAGAAATTACGAACGTTTAATCGTACGAAACCTCTTTGCTCGTAATGCGTTGTGCTAGTTTTTCTTCCGTCAGTCTGAACATCCTGATTTTCTTTTTCGTCATCGACATCCCGTGGGTAAACAAGAGAAAAGAACCAAAAAGAGAAATGATAATGTGTTCTATAGGAGGCAAGACTAAATGTTCCATGATATGTGGTAATGATACTGATACTCAAGAGATTTTGATTACAGGACGAAGAAGCAATTACTGAAACATGAGTAACGATTTCAGGGGAAATTGTATCAAAATCCACGTATCCAGGGAGGCAAAATATGTCTTCAAACTGCCAGTTTATATCTTAGTTGGCAGATATCGAAAGAGTAATCCTAAAGCTATCCCTTATCACTTTTCGTTAGTCCTGTGCTTACGATGATGGCTTGGACTATCGTAATGTCGTGTGTGCCTAAAATCATACATAGCGACATCACTCTAACATGTGAAATAAAATCTAATGGGTTTTATCCCTGTGGTGCCTTCGTGAGCCCAAATTCCAAAGTCCCTCTTCCGTAAGTATTACCAACTCGGTACAAATTTGATTAGCTGTAGATCACTTCTCATTAAGGTCAAATATCCTACAGAGTGTAACTCACGTGACATTTCTTTATCAAACGGGTAAAACTACGAGAATACTCCAAAAGAATAAGCCCGTCCCCCCTAACCCCCCCCCCCGGGGGTCATCTAGACGACTATGCACAGTTCTGAGTAACGGAAAGCCAGTGGTCGCACATACATTTCAAAAGGAAGAATGTCGTTATTTCGCATGTCAAAACATGGAGCTACAACACATCAGTAACTCCATGTTATATATTCAAAGTAGGCCCTATAGGCCTAACTGCTGTTGGACTGAACATACCACCGGCAACCTTCACTTTATGATTCCAGCAGTGTAACACTTCAGGAGATCTAAGTAAAACTCATGTTTATTCTCTCTTATCTTTTACTTTCTCTGATACATTTATGAAAAAAAAAATAAAACAATAGCAAACAAAAGTGAACAAGAGATGACCTAATGATTGCAACACACTTTGTGATAGCGTGTGGGACTATTATGAGGTTCGCATGGCAGACATCATAACATCCTGGATGACTTCCCTCGAATCGGTTGAATGTTACTTGATATACGAAAACTTATATTTCATGGTCCAATATTGTGTTATTATGATTCTCAACGAATTGTGTAACATTAACTTAAGTATAGAAAGCTGTTTGCCTCTAGGTAACATCTCGATTGTTTGACGTTTCATAGAAAATTAACAGAAACCAGAATATCACCTTTTGTGCTGTTGTACGAGGTGAAAATGATATCAAAAAGCAAACAGCATCAGCATAGAACACTGACGCACGTTTTACCGATCTGAACTGCCATTCAAGGGCAGAAAATTTGCGGAAATTGCGGAAAGTGGTTGCAAAATAACGCTTCAACCTCAGATACGCATATCGGATTGCTGCCGTGGGCATCAACTAAAACCAACTTCTTCGAAAATGACAGACACAAATTTTAGATAGCTTTCCTTCTTTGTTTGTGTGGGCGGGGTGTGGAAGCGAACAGCGCATTGATGCTGTCGGAACGAAATTGACTTTCATTTCTCAAATCAAAACTCGAACTCCGCCGGGTTTCAAATTTCATCCTGTGACGGATAGACAGTATTGCTGTAGTGTAACGAAAACTGACGTAGGATCGAGTTTCAAAGTTGTTCTAAATTATAAATCTCTTGGGACGAAGCTATTTTCTCGATGTGAACAAATCCTAGAAACCGACTGTTGTAAAATTATTTCAAATCATTTGGGTGTAACTAATCGACCAACCACTTCGCAGATGACATCTCCAACACTTAAGTATCCAATTCAGGTTGTTTCTCAACTCTCCGTGGCATATTGGAGAAATAGAAGTATCGCTCTCCTCCCAAACTAACAAACTACTTGTGGAAATACAAAGAGAGAGAAAAAGAACTTAATCCGTGAAACACGAACCAGCGGCTGTAATAGTCGAGAAATGTCAAGGACGACTTACTGCATCTTTTCCACTCAGGTGTTGGTAAATGAGAGCATTCTGGTTAAACTGCGACCTGATATAATCGCTCCAGGACTATGCAGCTTTTGTCTCCACACTAGCTGCGTTTCCTTCCGCCTTAAAGAAACCCAGCGGGCTTTGTTGCTATGGCAGCATCAGTTGACTTCCGGTTGTGAAGATAGGCATTGCGTCCTCTTTAACATTACTGTATTCGCCATATCCATCCATTCGTGCGACGGCGCCGGCTAAGCGGCACCTTGATGTGGCTCATGGCGAAGGCTGGATGGGGTTGGGGGGGGGGGGGGGGATTCGGCATCATTCTCACCGTTTCCTCTTCCACACTCCATGTAAAACATATCCGTAGGGAAGAGTATGTAGGGATTGAATTGATTTGTAGTCACACAGAGAAATCTTTAGGATGAGGGCGCCCTCTGTTGTTACATGACAGTTTTAGAAACGGTGATAGTAACTAGTTATAATTCTGATTAGACAATCAACCAGAGTGTAATGAAATCGTTAACATTATACAAACGATTCATCTTTCTTTCTTAGCTGGTAACGACACCCGTTTTCAAAGCAACATAATGCATAAGCTTGCCCAACCCAACAATTTATGGAATAGTATGTTCCAACAAAGATGGAACTTGCGTATACCAGGTTACCTGAATGGCCCATCAAATGACATTTGGGAAAGCATCCATTTTGTTGTTTTGTATTCAATGCATAAACAAACTTTTTATATTAAACAATTACCAAGTAACAGGCTTTCGGTACGTTTGATGTAGTGGCAAGCACCCTTTATAAGGATTACATAAATCATCTCTATCATATCGATGGCCCTTATCTTTTGAATTTGATTTTGAAAACCAACATGCCCATTGGTACAAGTGAGCAGCATCAACAACAAGAAGAACATAACATCCTTTAAAAAGAAATTAACTTGAAAACCATGAAACAGTAATCGGAAACTAAACGCGTCCGAAAAAAAAAAAACAATCACAAAAAAGAAACCTGTTACATCCAAGATCACATATTGAGTGTTGAGCCCTTCTTCATTAATTTCAAATACTGGACACCAAATAATGAGACAATCACAAAAACAACAACAACGAAATAAAAAATGACCACAATTCCTTTGGCCATGGTCGAGAAATAAGGCCACACTTTTTCTGCCTTTCCTTTCCATGTCCACTTCCACATTAAATGTCTATGATTTTGCTTGGAGGTTAAAGCGTTGTATCTCCAAGAGTTAGGGAGGGAGAGAGAGAGAGTGTGTGTGTGTGTGTGTGTATGTGTGTGTGTGTGTGTGTTAGAGAGAGAGAGAGAGAGAGAGAGAGAGATAAAGGAAGGGGAAGAGATCTTGAGGGTCAAGATGATTGACTTCACTTTTCTTCTTGTGATGTTAAGGCTCCAGCACGATTACTGACACCTTAAATATTATATAAACGATCATGACTGTATAATATTCCCAGTCTCCCTTCTGTGTTTCTGCGTATCATTTCGCGACAGGCGCCTGAGTTATTATCATCATCGTAATCATCCTGCAACTACTGCATTCAATAATCGACCGCTGGTAGCTAAACAAACACTTAGCTTTTGAAATTGGTTATTGTCTCTTCAACATGTCAATGCATTTTTAGTGATAAGGTAGTGAAAAAAAAAGAACACGGTCAAATTAGGAAATGGGTGCAAACCATATTAATACGTCGTGAAAAATAAAACCATGCACAATGTACTTACACTGCACACACGTGTTTCTTAAGTGTTCATACAATCCCTGACTACATCCTGTGTTATTCATTTTACAGCGACAGAGGAGTTGTTTCAAACAGTCATACGTGTATAAACACTGGCAAAAAAAAAAAAGGGCACACATGACACATTATATAGATGATGACTGGCGGGGGAGGGAACAAGGGTTTGAAATGCCATTGAGGGAGGTTATAGTCGAGGGACTTATAGTCTCCCGAAATAGCATTTCAAACCCTGAGGGTGGAACGTTTGGTGCATGTTCCCGACAACAAAAGTCATCATCTGTTATATTAAATGGGTTAGTCAAATACGTAAAATACGTCAATGTCAACCACCGCACCAACAGCACAAGGCACTCGATCGCTCATTCGTTGATCGCGCAGAGCCAAATGTACTGCGGTTCCTAGGCCTTCTGTCATTATGTTACTAGAAAATGTTTTCCCATGGGAGAACATTCACAAGAATGTTCGCCCATGGGCGAACATAACGAATGTACCTCCATCACGTGACTGTGTTTAGCCAATTACTAACCGGTAATTGACTAACCCATTTAATATTATACAAATAGTGCATGCTCTATGATGCACTATACTGGATTACAGAACGACAAAATTTTAATACTAAATTATCCCGAGTGCTGTTTTGTTTTACCGAGGCCGCAGGCCGAGGTGAATAGAACTGCACGAGGGATAATTTAGTATTTGGAGTTCTATAGTCCAGTACTGATGCATCAATAGAACATGCACTAATTGTTATAGTAAATAGGTCCCTCAGTCTACTTGTATTTCCGTAGGTCTAGGCCCTAATTTAGATCTAACAAGACTCACCCGTACGGCCGCTGCATTTGTTGTACGAAGAGTTAACCGCAACCTACCGTAGTTTACGTACACAGCATGCGACGCTAGTACGGCCGTGTATGCATATTGCACATCACAGAGCAGACTCGCTTATAAACTCCTACGTTCTGCGCCCAGAGCTCTACGCGCGCATACGTTGAAATGCTTGGCCTTGTCTTACTACGTATGGTTGAGGGGTCTAGATATCGCGCACGAAAATTTGAAATGCTCTTATAATAGAAGTTATTCCATAATCGTA